>NW_023416308.1:105245161-106452661 GCF_014176215.1 Rousettus aegyptiacus
GCCAATTTTGTGAAATCTCAGATGGAAATGAGAAACAGGTTACTGGACAATAAAAAGAAGGTGATCTTCGTTATGAGGTGACAAAGAACTTGGCTGCATCATGTTCCTGTTCTAGTGTTTTGTGGAAGAGAGGACTTGTGAGCAATGAAATTGGATATTTAGCTTTGGAGATTTTTAAGCAAATTGTTGCAGCCAAGGCATGGTTCCTCCTGATTGCTTAGAGTAAAATGCAAGAAGAGAAAAATGAATTGAAGAAGGAATTTTTAAACAAAAAGGGACCTGAACTTAAAGATTTAGAAAATTCTCAGCTTGTACATAATGCAAAACATGAGAAAAACAAGTTCAGAAGAGAACATTAAAGGTATTTCAGACCAATCATTTGAAGAAGATTACGGGAAATGTGGCCCAGCAGGAATGATGTCAATCTGAGCTGAAAAAAATGAAGACAGAATGAAACGAAGAAAAGTTATCAGACTTCTTGGATTTTCCAGGACTGGACAGACTGTAGAGTCATCTCATTGTGAATACGTAAAATTCTTCAAGAATTTACAAAAATGAAGACTGACCCTAAAGTCAATTCAGAAAGCATCAGAGTTACTGCTTCAGTTTCAAAAGGTGGGGGATGAGGGGTGGCAGGCTAGATGTCAACAGGCCAGATAGGTTCTGCTCAAAGCCTTGAGTGTAGGGCCACCCTGTTCTTGAACAAGCCAATCTCTCTTTTTTTGTACCATTGTACACACCGTCTCTTCTTGTCTGAAAGTTGTCTACATATCCCCAACACCCCCCATTTGCATGGCTGATATATTTTGTCATTTAGGTCTTAGCACAAAAATTGCTGCTTAGAGATACCCTCCCTAAATGCCCCAAATAAACTATTCTCTTTCAACATTTACCTCTTTATTCTGATTGCTTGTACTTTGAAATAAAAATCTGAGCACCAAGAAATAATAAGTTGACAGATTCAATCTGTCTTGGACACTGCTTTATCCCCACCTCACAGAATAGTCCCTGGTATGTACTAGTGCTTTTTAAATTTTCACACATAATTGATTTCTCATCTCGCATTTCTCATATGTTGATTTATCTAATACAACTCTTGTATTGCCCAGATTTTAGAGTTCTTGGGAGACTCCAAACTTCTTTTCCCATTTGTATTAGTTTGGTATGACTGCCATAATGAAGTACTAGGGGCTGGGTGGCTTTAACAACAGAAATTTATTTTCTCACAATTCTAAAGGATAGAAGTATTGGCAGGGTTGGTTTCTTCTGGAGCTTCTCTCTTTGGCTTGTAGATGGCTGTCTTTTCCCTGTGTCTTCATATGATCATCCCTTGGTATGTATCTGTCCTAATTTCCTCTTCTTATAGGAACACCAGTCATATGGGATTAGGGCATATCCCAATGACCGCATTTAACCTTTATTACATCTTTAAAGATTCTATCTCCAAATAGTTATATTCTGAAGTGTAGATTTCAACTTATGAATTTTTTTGGGGGAGGGAACATAATTCATCCCAGAATACTATGTGACTTATGACCCTGAATCTATTAGATTACATAGAGATTACTACACAAAATAATTTATAATTATTGAAACTTTCTTGAAATAGACCATGGATCTGAATTTTTTTTCAGTAGACACTGATATAGTAAATTATATGCTAAGGTCATATAACAAAGAGACCTTGAAATAAAGTAACAAACAAAATAAATGCTTATTTTTCTCTTGGTTCAGAAGTAGGAGGAGTGTCTACAGCAGGTGGGCAATTCTGCTGCATAAGGTTATTCAGGAATCTGGTTCCCTTCCATCTCGTTGCTCTACTATTTGCTAAGGTGGTTTCATTACGTGACTCTAGCTTCACAGCACAACCTTCTGTTTTAGACACAGAGAAAAATGCAGAGAAGAAATGGAGAATAAGCAGTTTTCTTAAAGTACGTAGATTTGGAATTAAGCTCTTTATTTCCTATTGTATTCCAAATAATTTACTCACATGATCATACCATTTGCAAGAGAAGCTTGAAACTTTGGTCTCTGTCTGGGTGATCACATGTTTTGCCATATGAACGACACCGCGTGTGATAATTGAGGTGCTTATTACTAAGAGGAAGAAGAGAGATTGTATATTTGAGGTAAAAATCTCTGTCAAGGTGGCTTACAGCAGTATGTTAGACAGATAATAGTATAAGGAATGGTCCTTTTTATCTATGGATTATTCTCATTTAAAAATTTAAGATTAGCTCAATCTTTTGTAATTATATTTGAAACCTGGGATTATTTTCTTCCCAAGTGTGATATAAATTCCATTTAGTTTGATCATATTTCCTAATCATTTTAGGATTACTTATGATAGAAATTTAAACCCAAATATTTTATATAATTTCATGATGTTTTACATAAATTAGAGACATGAGAGAAAGCCAGACAATAAGAGAAAAACTCAATAAGCAAAAGATACAGGATGATATACTTCAAAGGACACTGTTTGGGAAGGGACACTAAATGTACAAGCATTAGCCAGTTTCCAGAAGAATGACTGTTGGCAAGTTACTTCACATCTCTGAGTCTCGGTTTCCACATTTCCTGATTACGATACTTTCCCCATGATGGTTTTCATAAAGGCTTAGACTAATGTGTAAAAATCAACCTATAGAAACTCAATAAACTCTAATACATTTTGGTGGTTTCCTTTACTTAAGAACATGGTCCATAGATAAAAATCTCTGATATGTATTTAATGTTTATAACACTGAACAATTCTCTTAAAACTCTCTACATCCCAGTTCTCTCGACTATAGAATGAAGGTAACAATAGCAGCAAATTCAGAGTGTTGATGTGAGGTTTCAGTAAAACTACCTACAGAGATGCTCTATGCATTCTAAGTGTTCAGTAAACATTACTGCCATGATTTTTCCCCTGTCAGATATTGTGGCTCAGGTTAGATGGGGGTCTTCCTCCAACTCCATCTGATGCCCCAGCTCTCTACAAATTGCCTGTACTGCTAGAGAAAAAGGAAAGATGCACAGCACATCTGTTTCCCATTGAGGAGGCCTTCAGGCTGGGCTCCTTAAAAATTAAACTGCATTATTGCCATTATCCACATGAAGTCTTCTTTGCATGGTGAAGCTGTTCATACTTAGAGTGGAAAATTACAACTTCCAAAATTGTCTCCCCAGGGGAAATCTAATGGGTATGTATTTTATTTGATGTCTCTCGTAAATGATCCCTACCAAATGTAAAAAAGATCTGATTAAAGTCATGAAAACTTTTTAATAGACAGTGACAAGAAAATTGTGGTGCATGCCCCTAGCCACATTCATTTTCTTAACACGCACCCCCTGTCCTTGATCTATTAACCTAATAAGAGTATTTAGCATAAAAAGAGTATTTTTTTATGGTAATGAAAACACAAAAAAACTTATAAAAGTTTAGACAATTAATTCCCCATTTGGTCACTAAATAACCTCCAGGAAACAGCATTGAGCTCTAGGAACATTCGGAATTGACACCACCCATTCTCACATGGCACCCTTTGCTATAGCAGACATGCTGTTGGGATATAACCCAAGAACACATACCCATCAAGCCCTGAGACATATCTGTCTTTTTTGAGTAATGTCACCTGGGAACTGATGATTCCCATGGCAATTACAAAAGTCATGTTGGAAACAGAACAATTGTTTAAGAAAAAAAATCAACCAAATTTGTCACCTTCGTGGAAGTCTGTGCGCTTCGTCAACCGAATAGACAGACAGAGGTGACATGTATAGCTTAAGAAAGGAAAAAGCATCTGAGAATAAAGCTAATATCAAAGTAATATGCATCTTTGAAGCTTGGTTTAAGACCAATGACTCACAAGCATTTGTCACAGGTGGGATGAAAACATAACAGAAAGTGTTCTCCTTGACACAGGGACATTCACAACTAGGAAATCTGAGCTTTTCACATTCTGAATTTGTGTGATTCCTCATTACTAGAGTCAGGTCAAACAGTTATGGTAAGAGCACTCCACAGAGATGTTGTTTACCTCTTTTTGCATCACACAAGAGGATATATACCTAAGATCTTGTCACTAATCATAATGTCAAGATTGATAAACTGTGCCTGGTTTATGTTCCTGGTGAATCAATCATCCTATATTAAGATAAGTTTATTCTTTGGAAATATTAGGTAAACTGTGGGGAGATACTTTGAGACTATGTGAATATCCTGCTCCCTAAAAGTATTTTAGCTAATAGGTTTAGTGCTCTTTGATAATACTTGTCTAAATAAATCATTATATTGGCTGTTGGAAAATGGTGACCAGAATTTTAACAATTCTTTGCTTCAGCTGAGCTCTAGCTGTTTTCATCTTACACATATTGTAGATCTTCTAACTTTGCTTAGCTTGTAGGCACCTCACAAAAAAACTTCAGCTGAGTTCTATTTCTAATGATCTTTCAAAAGCTTATAGACCAGAACTAAAATGCCTAACTCTTCTTACACCTCCCTTTACTATTTCCACACCCTGATTTCTTCTAATTTTATTTCTTGGCTCTCCGCTCTGCTTCAAACTCTTTTAGAAAGGAGATTGATATAAAGAAATGTATAGTTCCAGAATCGGAGTGACAGCTTTTTATTCTCAAATGGCCATATAGGGAAGAAAGAGGGGCCCTTTATGCCTGTGTCAGAGATATTCTCAAACCATCTTAAAGAACTGGTATCTAGGTTTTGGAAAATGTTTTCTGCTTATACAAAGAGGATGGCAAGATTAAAGACGCAAGAAAAAAAAAATCCCTACAGAAATATACATAATAATGATGTCTAGTCAGTGAGACTTGGTGCTGGCATTTGTCAACTTTATACATAATCTGAGTCCTGGATTAATGATTTGCTTGGAAATATACCATCTTAAGAAGTAAAAATGCTACTTCCTTTATAGAGTGTAAGGAAAAGAACAATACAAAAAACCTATTTTAAATGTAATTTCATACATGTGTTTATATTCCTCCTTAAATACTCAGTATACTCAGTATTTTGTTTGAAAATGGAAAAGAAAAAGAAAAAGCAAGGCTGCTCTCATCACTCACCCACAGGTCTATGAATCTTTTCTCAAAACCGGTGTGCCATTTTTTTTTCTGGCAAAGTGCACACAGTGCCAGGGAAATAGTTGCCCATTAATGTGCCATTTCTGTTTGATATGAAGCCAAATTGTCTCATACTCCGAGAATGATTTTGTGAAGCATTGAAAGAACTTTCTAATTGTGCTGCTTCAACATAGTGCAACAAGAATCGATTATCAATTGGCCAGCCATAATTATTATTCTCTAATCCAGAATTCTGGTCTATGATCAAATAATTCAGGGATTTACCAGAGAATGTCAAGAGGACCAAACGTTTTGACCACCCTGACTGGCTTGCATCCTCAGCCAGCCTTTAATCAAAGCATCAATCCATCCAATTTAGAACAGCCTGTGTATAACAGTGAGATTTTGAACTTCTGTCAACTGTCACCATGCTGAACCGAACTGCTGGGGCAAAAATGTGGAAGGTACCACAGAGCATTTGTTGACAGGTTTCACCTCATCCACCTAATAGGTAATCCCTAATGGCTTTTGCGAGGCACTCCACAACTCTTCACACACCATACACAGTCTCATACCAATTACTCTATGAAACACCTGGAAATACTTTGCCTCCCACAAAATGCTAATAGTTCTAAGATGCTGATAAATTGAGGCATTGAACTGAGGGCCTCTTTCAAATAAATGAAGATTATGTTTTTCAAAAATGATTAGTCTAAGACGTTCTCAACAACACAATAGAGAAAATAAAAATAATATGAAGGTATGTGGTGGTCATTGTCTTTTCGTACTATAGCTCTTTGTACTGCCCCTTCTCTGAAATGTGTACAATCCTCAAGAGGGTTACAATAATAGGGAAAACACAAAACTATACCGATTATTTCTTTTAAAAAATCTTTGAAAACTAACTTGATGTGGTAGAAAAAACTAGCAGTCAGGATTCACCAGCATCATGGTTGAGCTCTTGTGTGAATTGTTCTCTCAAAACCAACACCTGCATCTGTAAAATTAAGTTAAAAAGTCTAACCTTACATATTTTTTTGATGCTTGAGGAAATAAGATATATAAGACAACTGGCATAGAATTGAATCTAATCATGACATCGGTAATTTCATATAAAACAACATTCGAAATATAAACCATTGAAGCCTCTCTCAGGGACTACCAGGTTTCTAATTACTATTCCTTCCTTCATCCATCAACATATACAGTACCTGTTAGGTGTCAGGCACTGTGTCGAGACAAAATAAACACAGTCCCAGTTCTGAAAAAAAATTAATTCCTTAATGAGTGGCACAGATAACTACAAAGATGACTGCCATTTTGTGCAGCTGACCTCCGTAATTATAATATAAATTGTCTTTATAAAAATACTTAAGAAAAAAGAGTTTTCTTTAAGAATTTAGAAGTCAAACATGTTTAAATCTGAGTGCTATTCTTCCACTGCTCTGCACTCATTAAATTGTATGACCTCAGAATAGTTATCTAGCATATTTTATGTCATAACTTTACCACTATTGAGGTAATAATAGTGCTTACTTTATTGGTTCATTATGAGAATTTATGATAATAAACCTAGAACAGCGTGTGGCACATTTAAATATTTAATAAATTGTAGCCTCTATTATAGTCTTTGATACATGTATTTAATAAATATTTATAGAGTACCTTCTGTGTTGGGATTCATTGGGTTATGGAAATATAAGGCGACAAATACAGTCATAGGCCCTGAACTCATGGAACTTTGGAATTCTTGGAAGAAAGAAATCAAATCGTAGGACTTTAATGGATCATTTAGTCCAATCATTTTATTTTATAAAAAATAAAACTGAATCCAAGAGAGACATAAATAATATAGAAATAGTAGTCACTGAATTGTTACTATGCATGTGCCTGGTTCTTTTCTAAGTGTGTTAGATGTTTTAACTCATTTAATTTGCACAGGTCTACAGCGTATATACTATTACTATCCCCATTTACCAATAAGGTGACTGAAAAACAAAGATTTTAAGTCAATTGCCTAAGATCACACAGCTAATACGCAGAAGAGACAGAATTTGATTTGGGCAGTCTGGCTTTAAGAGCTAGGCTTTTAAGCACTAAGAAAAACTGTCTTTTAATGTAGATGACTTATCTAAAGATACTCAGCAAGAATAATAGTGACAGATGAGGGGCCAGAAGCAAGTGCGTCAGATGCAGGGTGACCACATCACACCTACCTAGGATGTATTTAAGTTCCTGGTAAGAAGAAAAGTAACTTTGATTCCAATTTGCACTCAGTTCTTGATTTTTTTTTTTTGAGATCATTTAGAAAGGCCAACTAAATCTCTGCATCAATAATTAAGCACCAAATAAAAAGATTAATTTCTTTATATCTGAAGTTTTAGTCTTTTTAAATAAGAGAAGAGTGAGCTAAACTTAATTTTATCTATAATAATCTATTCAAAATGCCCAAACTCTTTATTAGGTCTTAAAATTATATTGTCTTTCATGCTTCTAGGGTTCACAGAGCAAGAACTCTATCACTGTTATTGCTATTGAAGTAAACTTTTGTCTTACTTTTATGTTAATCACCAGGGAATTATTATCTATAAAGGCCTTCTAAGAGAAGAAATTATTAGAATTGTTCTTGTTCTAAAAATCAGCAGTAACTACTACTTTAAGCGTATTAGTCAGTATAAATTAAATAATGTTGCAGTGACAAACATTTCCGAACATGTTATGTTTTCCTCCTCTCTGCATCTTTGCATTTTCTTTCATTTTCATCATTCTTTCTATTGATGATAAGCAGAGTGATACTGTATTTAGTGCATGTACTCCAGACAAAGCATTAGAGCTTGTACATCTATCATATTAATGTCCACACAAACCCTGAACAGTATGTATATTTACTCCTATGTGACAGATGAATAAAGTGAGACTTAAAGAATTTAAGTGACTTAAACTAGGCTACTAATTATAACTGGAAGATCTAGGATTTGAATTTAGATAACTTTAGCACAAAACTCACATTTTCAACTACATAATATCACTTTAATGTACTAAACTTCTCAACATCTTAGGCTCAGCTAAAGGATCCCCTGTCTTGTGAAGCACTGTAGACACCCCTAGTCAGAGGTATGTGTGTTTTCCCCTCCATATTCAGAGTACTGAGTAAAAGACACAACTTAGCAGTTACCTCATTCTATAGAAATAGTAGTCACAACTATACAACTGTGTGTTCACATGACCATCTCACAGTAAGCCTAGGCAAACAGATGGCTATAATTAGCTTCAATGAGTAGTAGGAGTATTTGTACAGAGCTATCTTTGCCCCAGACCACCAGTCTCAGAGTAAATGGACCATCCCATACTTTAGTAGCAGTTTATTGGCAGGCTGCTTGTACAGACTTGCCTTTCTGAATAGGCTCAGAATATGGGCATCATTGGTAGTTAGAGACCTCAGGAGTAAGACATGAGAAAAACAAAGAATATGTTCAATTATTGGACATACATCTGTATACCTACTACATGCAAGAGCTATGTTAGGCACTGGGGATACAACTGTAAATAAGACAGCCATGGTCTCTGACTTTATAAAGTTTATATGATTGTGAGAGTATAGGTAAGAAAACAGGAAGCGAATTATGAAAACAATCAAAAGTTGTGGTAAGTTTAAAGTAGTTCTTTGAAGAGAAATCAACAACAATTACACTGCAACAACAAAATAAAATGGTAGCTGACAATAGATAGATAGATAGATAGATAGATAGATAGATAGATAGATAGATGATAGATAGACAGACAGACAGACAGACAGACAGACGGACAGATGATAGATGCATCGATACACAGATAGATATATAGATGAACATAAGCAGGGTTATATGAGAGATAGAGGCAGCCACTTTTGATGGTATGGTTAGGGAAGACCTCACTAAGAAGGTGGTATTTAAGCTAAGACCTGAAGTTTTAAAAAAGCCAAGTAGATAAGATGAAAATAAGAACATTTTAGGCAGAGCAAAAGGCCTCAAGGTGGGAAGGTCAAGTATATTCTGACAACCTCTATGCATAACTGAAGCCCTCAATTCCCTCCTGAATTTCAGATGGCATATTGACAGTAGCACTCAGATGTTGTAATAAAAATTTCAACTTTAATGAATTCTTCATTTTCTTCCAAAATATTTTTCTTCTCCAGTATTGGTAAATAGTTCTACAATTCACCCACTTGCTAAAGCCAAACAGTTTGGATTGTTTTTTAAGGAAGAGCCAAAAAAAATTTCCAGGTTGCCTCTATCTTCAAAATATTTCCCAAATCTAGCTACTGCCTCTGACCTCCCTCTCTACTGAACCACACTACCATTATCACCTACCTGGAAGTCCTATTTGGTCTTTCTGCATCTACTCTTTCATTCCTACATTTTATTCTCTGCACAGCAGCTAAAGAGTTTATATCCACTTTCTGTTCAAAATATCTATTACCTTCTCACATGACTTAGAATGAAATTCAAAATCCTTACCACTGGTGGCCCCTTCCTTCCTTTTACCTTGTTTCTTACCATGATGTTTCCCTCTTACTGTTTGCTCCAGTTAACTCTGAATTCTTAATGTTCCCTAAATACACTAAAAACATATGTGTCCTTTGCACTAAATTGTGAGATATACGAACACAACATTTGCTATTTTGTCCATTGTGAAATCTTTAGCATCTCTATCCGGAACATAAAAAGTTCTCAAGAAATATCTGTTGAAGGAAAGAGATAAGGAAGGGAAAGGATGAATGGAAGTATGGGAAGGAGGAAAAGAGGAGAGAAAAGAAGGAAGGAAAAAAGGAAAGAAGAAGAAGCAAAGAAGTGAAAGAAATACAGTCAAGCAGGCAAGAAGGCTCCTTATGTGTTCTAGAAACACTCGGAAGGCTATGGGCATGGGGTGCAAGAAGAAGGAAGGGTAGTATGAGGGGGTAAGAATGGAATTGAATAGAGAAGCCAGGTCTCATGGTAGCTTTTGGCTATCATAGGAAGTTCAGATATTATTCTAAGCATAGCGGGAAGCCCAGAAAGCCTTTTCAAAACAAACATAAGTGAAGTACACTGAGGCTGTAGCTACACGTACAAATAATTTGCACTCCTCTCCTTCTTTTTCTCTACTGACAATGTCTTTAACATTGAGTGAAACAATCAATTCCATTTAAATAGTTAAACTGATTAATGCTTATCCCAATAAAAATAATTGATGTAAGGACACATGCCTTACCCATCTCAACTATACTAAAGTACACGCATGCCAGAATGATTCACTGAATAAGGCTCAGCATAAGCAGAGGTTTAGTACAATTGTCTCCTGCTTTTAGGAAAAGAGAAGGACTTAGGAATTAGAAAGACTGGAGTCTAAAACCCAACCCCATTTCTAGCTGGGTGACCTACTCTCTCTACTTATTAGTGCCCTTACCTCTAAAATGGGAAATTAACCCTACATTTCAACCTTGTTATGATTATTAAATAAAATAGGATACATAAAGGACTCGAGACACAGTAGGTATCTTATTTTTTTATAGTCAATGAAAGACAAGAGAGAGGGGCTTTAATCACTCAGTACCTGCTTTAAGGACAAACACTACCTATCGGAGAGGTTCTGCCTTGTGAATTTTTATCATCTCCTACTGACAAGCTATAGAAAGAGAGAGATGTTACTTCATTACATCCATTGGAGAAATATGATGTAAGAAGACATGCTATAAAACTATAAAAAACTATATAAGAAGACATTGAAGAACTATAAATTTTATGACAACATTTGGTGCTGAGACCAGACTCCCTGCCAGTCTAGAGAGGTTGTTTAACAGGAGCATGCTATGTGAAGACCTCAAATTGTTTGCTTTTGAGAACTCAAGAGCCCAGGTACCAGTCTGTTGGCTCCCCGTAATTATGGTTTCTGCAGTGCTCAAAGAAATACACCAAGTCATATTCTGTGTCTAAAGGTTCCTTCTCATGGAGCCAAGTGATCGGTGTTTCATTTGGGGCACAAAGGGGCAGGTTCAAGAATTGCAGTGGCCCCATTTTCAAAGGAGAGCTGCAAAATAGTGTCTTACAGCTTTAAGAAAAGCCTAGACAAAGTCAATTAGGAGAGTTTTGTATTAACAGTTCCAGAGCTTTCAAATTCATTTTCTTAACAAGAGTTAAATTTACTTACATGCAAAATCTGGTCACGACTATATCAGAAATAATGAAAAATGGTTCCATTGAGCAGACACAAATATTTATTGGACAGAACTAAATGTCTTTCAAGATTATCAAGGGTTGTCAGTGTTTACGCCCAGAGAAGATGTAATCATTCTGTTTTCATCACCTGTTGCTTTTTAATTTCCTCTCTCATTGAGAAGCCTGTTGCTGCACAGACAATAACATCACTGTCTATATGTATATACACAAACAGAATGGGAGCTTTGGTCCTGGGACAAGATATGCTAAAATAACAACAAAAAACAGGTTACGCCTGCCAAAGAGCTGTTTGGAAATAGTGAAGAAGATGTGCTATCAGTAGCCATGCTTACACAATGGAAATGACAAGAGAAAGAATCATGCAGTTTTCTGAAATGTATTTGAGCATCTTTCAAGGATAAATTAAAATTGTCTAATAAAATCCTCATTATTGTTGAGCTTTCTATGGATTACTCCAAAGGAGTAATTGACTATAGGGGGATATAGACTTAAAGGAACTTGGGTCCAAGATTTAAGATGTGAATCACAAAATTATTATTTGGCATAAGGCTAATTTATTATTTTCTATAAACTCCAGTCTCTACATTTGAAAATAGAATAGCAAATATGTGCTCCTAGGTTTGCTTTGATGATAACTTATGATCACACTAATGAAAGTTCTGGGTAAACTGTAAATTAGGGTACAAAAATATCAGTGATTATTGTACATTATTGAATAATAATACCTGTGTAGAAAACCAGTGGATATTTTGAGTTCCTCCACTGCTTGAAAAAATAATTTTCCCATCTCCTCTGTTTTCTAGAGCTTATAATAAGTTTTAGTCCTGTTAGGGACATATGGTTCTTCACCTTACTCTAAAATAGCCAGGGATGAGGCCAGGCCAAAGATCTGAGTGGGAAATTCAGTTTTACATTGCCCCTTAGTGATCTAAGATCTGAACAGATTTGAAAGTAGAACTCAAAGTCTTCCTTCATTTGCCCCATCGGTAAAATTAATCATCATGGAATAACATAACTTCCCATCCTTTCCGGACCATCATGGTGCTGGAAGGATGATCAATGGTAAAGGGAGATTTGGGGGATACAGCTGTATCTTTGGGGGACTCCTTTGCATGATGCACGAACCTAAAATCCAACCTCGAATTTATAAGGGTAATTTCAGTCGAAGGAGAAGAGGTTTAGAGGGGAAAACACATCTTATCCGAGCTGGTTTTCTAACAATTTTATGAAGGAAGGCTATCAAATACCATGCCCATGGAATGTCTTTTGTTCTCTTATCCACCAAATAACAGGGACTTTTCTTTCAAATATAAGCAGAAAATTCTTAAGAAAGCTTAATTTGACTTCCTCCATCTCCAATCCAACCTGGTTTAGGTATTTCTTCTCTAGTCTATATTTAAAAGTTACTCTGTTCTATTAATTTGTCTTTCTTCCCCACTGGAATACTAGCACTTTGGGGACACAGGGCACAGGGCACAAGTAGAATCTTTTCAATTCCTACCATTATTCTATTCAGTGCCTACGATCCTGCCTAGCATATATAAAACATTCAGTACAAATACTGGAAGACTTAATAGCTGATAGGAATCTGTTGGAAAGCAGCAGCAGCCTGGAAGTCCTCACACATGTGCTTTCATCATGTTATTGATTAGAGCAGAACAGGACGATGTTCAATGCATGGTCCCTATCAAAAGAAAATAACCGAAAACAAGAAAACATCAACAACAAAATTCCTGTTACCAACTTAGAATGGGACTCAGTCATCATGGATCAGACCGAGAGACACAAAAATTCAGTCATGTACCTCAGGCAGTAACTGCTTCGACATCGTTGTTTTTGTCATACCACCTTCCTAAAGTGATCGCAAGTAATATCTTTCAAAATAAGAAAGTCTGTCAGTCAGTGCTAGTATTTTTGTGAAAAAAAAAGAGGTAATAAGAATGTTAAAAATATTATCTCTGCCAGATAGAAGAAAAAAAGATAAAATTTTCATATATAAGAAATGAATAGATGAGTGGATGGATGGATGATAACTCAGTAAGAACAGTGCTGGCAGTACAAACAAAAAAGAAAACCTGCAATAGATAGTGAGATACATGATGTATACATATACACATACAGGTTTCATTTACATATAAAATACATAATATAGAATATATACAATAATATACATACATATATATGCATATACTCATAAATATCCAAAAATAGAAACATGGAATAATATTTTGGCTTAATGTCCTAATATTTAGTGAAAAATCTTAACATATCTTGATTGTTTGAAATAAATATTTTCAATGGTATTTGTGGTCAGGGGAACAAGAGATATTTGCACTTATTATATTAAGTACAGAAAAAATTCTTTCTGTACCACTTGTATTATATACCGGGTTTCCATATAGTCATAGGTTTCCTATTCTGCACCAATAGCCTATCTATCTATTACTCTATAAATACTACATTGACTTAATTCACATAAATGGCATTTTTTTTTTGGTTAAGAGTAGGTTCTACATGTCATATCAAATTACTAATTATGTATTTTAAATCATGTGTATGTTTAATAATACTTTTTTCAGCTTAATTGGGTTCCCAAGGGATGTGTATTTAATCCCTCTCCATATTTTTCAATTTATCCTCATACATATATTCTTTGTTTCTTTACATTTATTTTATTCTATATTGTTAAATGTGTACATGTGAATGATTATTTTGATTTCATATTATGCATCTTTTAATCAGTATAAAATATTGTTCCTTGTGCATAATAAATTTTCCTTACATTTTTATCTGTTATTAACAGTATTATAACTTTTGTTTTGGTTATGATTTTCTTGGCATATTTTTCTCCAAACTTTTATTTTCAACATATATGGATGATATTGTTTTCAGCGGGTTCTACCAAATTACTCTTGTATTCACAGAATTTATTCTACATGACTTGTATTATTTCACTTTGCCTGGCACATATTGGTCACTTGAATCATGTGTGATGAGGGAGGAAATAAATGATAATCATGTGGATGGCTGTTAGGGTTTGAGACAGATCGGGTGTAGAAATCCTCCACCTTTTGCATTTTGAGTCTTTAGGTCATTTCAGCTGGTGCGACTTATTAAAACAATGTCTTCGCCTTCCTTCACTTCTCCATGGGCTTCCTGCCCAAATCTGAGGTCTCAGCAGAAGAAGATGTGAGCTTTCCAGAGCTTGGTAGCAGGTACATAAATGTATGTCAGCATAATACCTTGAGCCTCAGTTCCTTCATTGCTCAAATGGAATTACTTCCATTACTTCATGATATTGCTGTACAGACTAAACGGAACATCATGTTCAAAATACTTCATAAAAGGTACAAGGCATGGAATAGATTCTTCCTGCAGTACCTTTTACATAGTGGATACAAATTAAATGCATGTGACATGAGGGGAAATGATGCTGGCTACTTGGGCTAAAAAACCATTTCTATGTTTCTAAAGGCACATGACACTTACCTAATATTAATTACATAAACGTCTTAGACATCTTTCTTAACCTTCATCCCCAGGGAATAGGTTTAGTAAACATAAATCTCTTCAGTCAAAGCAAAGATATAATAAAAAATCACAAAGATTTGTTTTTATTCTCAAGTGACAAAGCTAATCTCATAAAGGCATCATTTCTCCAAAAAAAAAAAAAAATGCTTAATTGGTTTAGGAGGGCAGCACATCACCCACAAATCTCACTTACAATACGCTAGCTTGTTTTCTGTGTAGTCATAGAAAAATCCCACAGGGAAAAGAGAGCAATAGATACATAATACTATTATAGAAGGCAGATCATAGATCTTCTCTCCTCTCCCTTTCTTCTTTTCTTACTTTCTTAATAACATTCATGCATGTCAGGACTAATTGTTAAAAAGGGTATAGAAAAATTAAGTTTTAGTACCAACATAATGGCCTAAGACTCAAATGTATAGACAGTGAAGAGAATGTGGCCTTGAACTATTTCTTAGATTATTTATCAGGTACGACAATTGGCAAACCACACACTCAGAAATAGGTATTATCAACACTTTCAGATCCCTCTTCTGAGAACTAGCTTTCTCCATTTGCCACATTCCCAAATATATCCAAGATTCTCGCACACAGCACAAGTTCTGAACTTATGAGACTTAGACTTGCAATCTGCCACCGCTACATACTAATAAAACCTTGCAGGTAATTCAATTTCCTAAGCCTTAGTTTCTCATCTGTAATATTAAGTTGGTACCTCCATTTCGCCCATCTCAGATCAAAGACTATAGAAGTACAAATTCAAAAAAAAAATGAAAAAATGAAAAATGCACTTCTCATACAAACATATAATGACCACATGTCAAAGTTTTATTGAACTCGTTAATAAGAGAAATGGCAAGATGATAAAGCTAGTTCAAAGGAGAATTAGAAAAGCCGGGAAAATTCAGCCACTGAAAGAATGTTAGAGTAATATTACTATAGGGCAATAAATTCATAAGCTTTATAGATATTATTTTTTTTTCCTCTGGACAGAAGTAATTTGCATGCTTACCAGAAAAACAGATCTCAAAACATAATTTTACAGAGTCATGGTTCTAATAAGTAGTAAATAGTAAATCAAAAGTACATTCATTTAGGAGAACTAAATGGTTCTTAGTTAGACCTGTTAGATAATATCCCAGTATAAATTTGAAAAGACATAGAGTCATTCTTTTCCACATTTTGGTTAATATTTCTTAGTAGTACAAAGTATTTGTCAAATTTATTTTGTTATGCTTTTTTCATAATTACTGTAATTGCTACTACTACTATCAACATAATCATTTATTTTGAAGGAGCTTATATGCCCAGAAGCCTTTGTAAATTTATAATTTCTTTTATTTATCTATTTTTTCCTATTCATTGTTCTAAGTGGTACAAATAAAAAGATGAGTGAGAAAAATTTTCAAGGCTTCAAGAAACTTTAAGCCTAGAACAGGAATATGGAAACAAACAAACAAACAGATAGTGTATGTTCTATAACAATTTTGTACATTATAAGGGTACAAAGAAGCTGGCAAATTTGTCTAATTCTGCCCATAAGAGGCAAGGGACTGCATGAATAAACTCTTGCTTCATATGTGTAGCAAAACAGCCAACGGGCAGGAGACTGAGACTCTAACTTGAAGAATTATTCATAAATACTGAGGACTGAAATAACTCATCGCCCACACTTAGAGAACTGAAAAGTGATGAACGATGACAGTGGCAAGATGATATGTAGTCATCTTGAAAAGTTTTCTCTTTCTAATTTATAGAATTTGCAAACAAATGATAATGTTTCCATTATAAGGAAAGGGGACTGAACTAGGGGCCAAGATGTCTGGATTCTAAAACCTTTTCAGTCAATGACTAACAGTGATTATTTAAAAATTACTCTTTTATTCTGGGTCTCAATTTTCTATTTGGAAAATAAAGGTTGCTGGACAGCATAATGAAACAAATCTCAGATTTGACGATGTCTACAGCAGGCTGAAATCCCTGGGAAGTGAATTTCGAAACAGTTATTAAGCAGTGCCTTCAAGAACAAAACCTTTGGAAGTGAGGTAAAGGGAGCAAGAGTGGGCAGAAGGAGTAGTTGAGCTGTGATACAGGATGAAGGGAATTATCAGCTGACTTCCTAGGAAGCTCTGGAGCTAGAACAACCTTTCGAAGTAGTCCCAGGTTGGGTGGGTATGGCCAGATTTTCATATTCTCATTGACTAACCATTTTGTTTGGGCTACCCTAAGAAAGGTTATAATTTTGAGCAAGGTGGCTCTTCAGGTGACATAATCCCTAAATGGCAAGGTGTCATTTCTCTGACCGTAAAAGTTATTGATCAACAGAACTCTCAATAGGAAGAGAAATGCTTGGACATCACGGTGTCCATCACAAGGCAGTTCATGATTTGTCACATTTCCTGTCCAGTTAACTTGTGTACTGCTCTTCATTCCCTATCCCAACTCTGTTCTACCTATGTGAAATTATGTACAGATTCTCAAACTTGCCTTTGAAAGCATACCTTCTATTCCCAGCACCACTCCCCTGACCTACTGACCCCTAGGTTCTCAACTTAAATCACTTCTTTCTGGATGCCTTCCATGACATCCTATGTGGGGAGTAAGTTCCTTAGTTGTGCTAACTATATTACTTATTATTTCTTCATGTATCTGACTCCTTTTTCAAACTGTAAATGATTTGAAGCTGTTTAACGATACTTCTGATCTTTACCATATAGGAATATATCTTTGTTTTTTTAAAAAAGAATAGATAAGTGAAAATATGACTTTTGGAGATAGTAAATTAGAGTCATACTGTGAGTATTTCAACCCAAGGGATTGGAGAAATAGTCTTGAAAAATTAGAAGATAAAAAATAACATGAAAAACTAGTATGAGAAAATACAGTAACATGAGAAACTAGTATGAGAAAATACCGTAAGTCCTTAATATCATTGGTATGTTCTTGGAATCTGACTTTAACCAAAGCGACATACAAAGAAACTGATTTTACCAGAGGTTAATTCATAGAAACAAGAGTCAAGTCCTAACTGCCTATTTCTGGTCACAAAAATATCACCAAACTTCTAAATAAAGACCCAAAACACTTCTAATATTAAACATTGAAATAAATGTGAACTATAGATACCTTTAAGAAAGATTAATAAAAACAAGTTAAGATATCATTTTCCAACCTGCTTACTCTAGTTCAGGGTCACAAGTGGCCAGAGCATCTCTTAACAGCTCAGGGTACAAAGCGGGAACCCACCCTAAGCAGGACAGCCTTCCATGGCAAAGGCCACTCACATACACCCACACTCACTCAGATTGGGACAACTGAGATATGCTAGTTCGCCTTACGTGCACACCTTTGGGATGTGAGAGAAACTGGAGTCCCCGAAGAAAACCCATGCAGACATGAGGAGAACACACAAACTCCACGCATACAGTGACTCCAGCAGAATCAGGTTTTGTTTGTTTGTTTGTTTTTTGTCATAACAAAATGACAGCAAAGGAAACCATGTCATTCAAGGACCTGCTCTAGTACTTTGATGCAGGTGCTCTTCTCTGAAATGAAATGCTCTGTCATAAAGTGATGGAATACAGCTACCTTCACAGATCCCTGAAAAAAGGGGAGGGAGGGAAGAAGGGGGGAAGGGAGGAAGGTGGGGGGAAAAGAGAGAAAGAGAGAGGGCTATGACTCACAGTTGTCTTCAGAACTTTGTTTATTAGTGTAATCATCTAATCTTGGGATTTGATTTCTTCCACTCCTTGATTATTGGTATATTTTGGCTTCGGAAGTCAAAGAAAAGGAAAAAAACAAAAGCTGTCTTGCATGTGTACACTATTTTCTGAACTATCAATAGCAATTTCTAAGTCAATACTTTATAAAGCTGTTAAAATACCTCCATTCCTAGTCCTTTAGGTATTCTAACCATTAAGACTTATTTGTGGGATAATGTCTAATGGTATTTTAGAGCACTTATCTGCCAGTAAAATCTTACATATGTCTATTTCCTTTATCATTAAAAAAACCCAAGGTGAGATCTGTCAATGTCCACAGTTTTCAAACAATACAGGGAGGAGGCTCAGAGAGACCCAAAAGTTACTTAAGGTCACAGGCAGGTTAGAACCAGTTTCCAAATCAGTTCTTCGAAGTCTAAGTAGAGTTCTTCCTATTTTACCACAGCTGGGATGAGAGTATAGGGGAGGAAAAATAATTTTCCTTCTACCTTTCTAAATTGTTTTGGTTGATCTAATAATCAAATTGACACAAGAAAGATTGACAGGAGAAAATAACCAAATTTACAGTGTATGTACATATGGAGATTCCACAAGAATAGGGGACCCAAGGACAAATGGGGCAGTTTATACTCATATATCATTCTGGGAATTCAAAGGAAAAGTGGGCAATTCACAGGTAGATGAGGAAGAGCAAATATGGCAAACAGATTCTTGCCATACATCCAGAAACAATGGGACACAGAGGGTAGTCAGACAAGCGGGCTTTGCTAGGTTCCTTTCTGTTACACTTAGTTTATACTATGCTAAGGTAATAGGTCCCTTCCTTTAAGCAGTTGTTTCTATCTGAATTCCATTAGGCTGGTAAGAGGCAGGTAAAAAGCTGTTCTTGAGTCTTTCATTTCTTAAAAATAATCAACTTAAAACAATATCCCAAGAAGGCATATTTTTTGGGGTGGCGACACTCTACTTTCCCTCAAAAGCCTTGAGATATATTTATTTGGTACTTAAAGGCTTATAGAGCTCCACGAATCAAAAGATAACTATCCCTCAGAGGGAAATATGTATCTAATGCCTTAAATAAAAGCAGAAAAAGAAGCATCAATTACAGTAGCATAATAATGATTTAAAATTACCATCTCCTATGCCTAAAAAATGTAAAATACCCCTCATTATTCCTGTTTTACAGATGAGAAAGTCAGAGCTCAGGGGGGTGGAGCTACTTACTCAAGGTCCACAAGCAATTAGGGAAAAACTATAATTTGAACTCAGTTCTTTCTGGCTCCAAAGCCTCTCGTCTTAATATCATACCCTCTCTCATATTCATATAACCTCCAGATTCCAGACTTCATCCTCCTTCACACTTAGAAAATAGCATCAACAAGTACAAATCTGTTCAAATTGCCCTGGTCCCTTGTGGGAACCAAAGTGTAAGTCCCCACCTGCCATTCTGAGTAAGATTGCTAGACCCAGAGCCATGCATCATTTAAGATCATTAGTGTAAAATCAATAGCTGCAGGAAATAATTGTAGCTATGCCTGCGACCTTGCCCCCTGTGGTACTTCATCCTTGAAGGTTATTTAATTAAAGTCCAGGCAAGATGAGTTAACTCTGGAGTGGTGCATAAAGAGGAACTGACGTGACACCAGAGGGGAAAAGCCTTTGCTCCGAGCTCTGCAATCTGTGGCTGAGGCAGAGAAAGTCTCATGACACTTGGAGCCAGAACATAGGACTCTGTGAAGGGGCACTGCCTTGCAGGCAGTGAGACCTCCTGCGACTTAGGGAGCAATGAGTTGGTATACCTCAAATGGACAGTTATTATTTACTGAATGTCTATTAGAATGTCTATTAGAAATCTACCGTATGCTAAGTTATTAGCCTATAACAAAGCCAAATAGGACATCGACCCTAATTAACCTCCACTAGTTCATGTAAGCAATGGCAAAATAGTCATTAAAATTATTCACCTGTAGCTATCTTAAATCGAATGTCTATGAAACACAAGGCTTTGAGAGGCCTTAAAACAATTCGGTATAAATAAAAAGTATAAAATGTATGAAGCTGATTCATTACCTGTAAAATCACTGGAGCAGGTTTAAATTCTCAGCTCCAGTGTTTTGTTTTCAGAAACCAGAAAGCTTTTATACTGGAGGGAGGGACTTTGAGAAAGGGAGAGTGAGAACCTCTGTAAATTTGTTCCTCCATAGAAGCGACACAAATATTGACAAAATTGTCCAAATACATCTTTTCAGAACTCTGGAAATTAACAAAAATATTTCCATAAACTGAGGAGCATTTTTCCAACAAAAACTACCAAACCTCAGCAAAAATAGTAGAAATCTGGGACGTTTTTCACTTGGCCTATTCCCATCCTCCTCTCCCTAGCTCCACAGTAGTCCTGAAAACCAGGGTTTTTGCAACCGCAGGAGGGGGCAGACTGGGTTCGGAACTCCTAAAAAGACTCCACCTCTTTGATGGGGCATTGTTACTATTTGATGCATCTCAGAGATTCCTAGGAAAGACCCATTCATGGGGCATTGTCATTATCTGACCTAACTCAAAGCTCATTCAGTGGGAAAAAATCATACCCCCTAGCCATACTGCAGAATGTAGAGCAAAAGGCAGTTCCTAGTGGAAAGGAACATAAACCAATGTCTTTATTTTTATTTACTTAAGCTGAACAGTTGGCAGCCGCTTTGACACATGCAATGTAAACTTGAGAAGAGCTTACCAAGATGGAAATTCAAGCAAGCAAGAGGTTCCAGGAAAAGAGAGAAGCAACGCATAGAGAAGTCATAGACAGAGATAGAACCCCACCCCCCAGCCCAGCCCATATTTTTTAAGGGACAGGTGTCATGAGTGGAACTTACGAGGTAACTTGAGAATCATAGTGTCTAGAGAAGTGAGGTTTAAACTCAGGAAACATGGAGATAAGAGGGAAGATTCCTGGATGTAAAGAAAGGAGGGTGACAGGGAGGTATTCGAGGAACTTAATGATGCGCTCTAATATCTGTCACTTTTGGTCTGTGGAGAGAGACAATTTCAAACCTCTCTGGCAAATATGGAAAAGGCAACAGATATTTTCTAAGAGGGTGTTTGATATTCTTAGGCTGGAGGTGTTCGTTGGAGCAGGTATCAATGTATCTAGCAGGTGCCTGGGCCTTCTTTATAAATGGCCAGAATAGGGATAGAACAGGACAGGGACAGAGCTCTATGATCTGATACAAAACGGGTGTAGAAAAATTCGCCAAGTAGTAGAAAAATACGTGGGTTCAGTATAGCAAATTGGTGAAACTGTGTTTTGAGGCTGGCTGACTGAGGCTTTTTGCTTTTCTTCTATTTTAAATTTGGTATTACTGAGGAAAATATATGGCAGTCAGTCAGAGTGGTCTGTGTGGCTAAATAGCTAATACCACTTTGAATTTTTAATGTTTCTAATATGTTTTCCATAAGAGCTAAGCTATAAATTTACAATCACCATGGACCCATTTCAGGTTAAGTCAACAGATGCTGCCAGAGAGTTTCCTTTGGGATTTCAATTGACAACATAATTTATCGTCCCTTCCAATGCTAATGGAACTTAACTGTAGCTATAGAATATTATTTGGCCATGCTCAAAACCCAGGTTTAGCAAGATCTATGATAGAGTGCTAATATTTCTGTTTTTGTTTTACCTAATTATTTTCATTATAAGATAAATTTGCATGTTTCACAGAAAGGATAGCAAATTCAAAGACAAGTGTTAAAACCTCACCTATTATCCACAATCAGAATCAGCTAAGAGTATGCTCCACAGTTGCAAGGTTTGTCTTATTACCCTAATTATATTCTCAGTCTCTATTTGTCATAGTATAAAGTCCCTTTATATATATCAATATATAAGTAAGTGGGTAAATAAAATAGTGAATGAATTATAAATGAGTTAATATTTTAGTGTATTTTGTTCCATACTATGTTGTCTAAGCAAATTGATTTTCATTTTATATTTTTCTTATTTTACATACTAAAAATTATATTATGTGTGTATTACTACTTCATACCTTTTTTTCTTACCATTAAGAGAAAGAATTAATATGTGGTTGTATGGTCTTTAAAGTATGAGTTTAAATAGCTATATAATATTCCTTTGGGTGATTGATTAACTCATCAGTATTCTTTCTGTAGGCCTTAATGATGCTTTCCATTATTTCTTATACAAATAGCATTATCAATAACTTTTTAAATTCAGGACCACAAATATCGTAATATGTGGCATAACAAATTGTAAACATATTTCTCCCCTCAAATATATTCTTCACAACTTACCTGCAAACACCTTTCTCTAAATTTTTCAAAGTTTTCTTTTTATGAAAAAAGTTTAAATGCTTAAATTTTGCTCTAAGGAGCATTTTATTTTGTCTCTTTTTTGTGTGTGTTTGAGGAATATGTTGAACTATTTTTGCATTATTAATGTGTTACATTATGTTACATAAAATGTTCAAAGGCCATTTACATTCTCCAGATAGAAGCTGCTGGAAGATTGAAATTTAGACAAATAGCTTTTCCCATATGCTTGGTTGACTTCCAGAGAGACAATTATTTGACTAGGTGAGAGACAAGGTAGAGATAGGTATTATTTCAGTAGACACATTTTACACATGCATCAGCATGCTAATTTGCCAAGGAAGGAATTTTCGACATCGCCCCCTTCAAATATTTTTCAAAAGTTCACCCTCCCTAACAAATGTCTGAAAAAGTTTTCACTCACTCCCTTATTTTTGTGCTGTATACAATAAGCCACTCTCTATTGTGGAAAGACCTCCATACTTTATGAATCGATCATGCAACATAGAAGTGTCTTGGGCAGCATCTGATGCTATGACTATTTGATCTGTATCCAAACATAGGCTTAATAAATGAACCCCAAATCAGGCACAAGGTAGTGAGTTAAAATATGTTGGATTCGTTATAAGCCACGTGCCTTGCTATTTCATTCCCTTATTAGTTAAAATTAGAAGTACATAAATTATTAACTAATTTTACTTTCCTAATACAGTTGACTGATATGTGAAAGCACTAGTAAGAAATGGAGTAAAGATCATGTTACAAATCTAAAGCAACAAGATAATTAGTCACACGAAGGGGCAGGATGCAAAGAGAGGAAATGTGGTTATAATATAACTTTTCAGATAATTTTAAAATTCACCACTCCTCTGCTCCTCAGATATATAAGTCATGCTTTTATTAGAACACATTACATAGTTTTCAGAAGGCTCATTTTACTTGCCTTTTTCTCCCAGTAGACAGTGAACTTCTTGATAATATAATAATTTTGTGCTTTTTTTTTTTTTTAATTTCTATATCTGCATGATTTACCTCAAGGGTCAAAAAGACACTCGATAGATTCAGGCCTATCAAAAAACTTTAACATTGACTGATACCAATGGTATAAGACATTCAACTTAGAAATAGATCAGATGATATTGCAGGCACAAATATCAGTTTGGTAGAAAAGTCAGATATGACCATTAGGTGATCAAGCAGAGTAATAGTTATACTGGTAAATTTACTTAAAAGCAAGGGAACCCACCCTCCCTCCCTCCCTCCCTCCCTCCCTTCCTTTTTCTTTCAAAAATGAAACAGAAAATCAAATACAGCAACGTATATTAATTACAATATTAGGAATACAAAATTAAACTGGAAGGAAATCACGAAGTACAAAAAATATATGATTTCTCTATAATTATTAACCTATCCACATTAAGCAAATGTTGGATTTTAATTAGTAGTTAAGCTCTAAAATGGATTTTTTAATTAAATGAAAAATCTCCTTTAATGCAAAATAACATTTACAAATTTAAGAAACTGGAGTTAAGAAAAAAAAATACAAAGCTAAGCTTCTTGCAAGAGTATGGAGTACATAATAAACAATGAGAAAGTAACATCTTATATTAGATGTGTATAACGTGAGCAAATATTATTATAAGTGGCTTAGAATCTGTCTACACTTAACAAGTTTGTTGCTTTCATTTGCAAGATAAAGTACCTTCCAAGGCTAATGCTATATTATGAAGGTTATCTTTATTTTCTCTTTTTTTTTGAGGAATAGTGGTAGATGAGGTGGGGTTGAAGGGTGGTTGTGCTTTACTGGAAGTGGAATTTGTCAGTCTTATTCTTAAACTAAACCATTTTAAAGAGCGTCTGCTTCAGTTCTTTAAAGCAGTGCAGCCACGCCACTCACCTGCTCCCAACTTCCAAAGAAAGAACATCTATGTTTCATATCTCTGTTCTTGGCAAATATCCTGGATCCTCATATTTTGAGGATCATATCTTTCTTCCTCACCATCTCTTTCATCTCTTCATCTCAGATTAACTTCCCCTTTGAACTTGGCCTTCCAGCACAATATGTCCAAGTCCCAAAGCCTCCCTGTGGGCATCACTCTGAATCTCCATCATCTCCTCTCGGACTTTTTTAAAGCTTCGATAGATGAGGACTAGAGACAAACTAGAGCAAATTGCACAACTTTCCATATAAGTTGTTCCTTTTTAAATAAATCTCACCTAATGTTATAGCAAGACCCGAAGTCTCAGAGCTTCAGCATTCAAATCTATGTGTTTATCTATTTTAAATTATTTTACCAATGATCATTAACAGAAATTAGGACATCTGAAATTAAAATTAGGCCTATAAAACTGACATCACATATTAGAAATAGATGCTATCTCTTTCTTGCCTTTTTTAACAGATGTGTGGGTACTCAACAATGAACTTAGTTTTCTCTTGCTAGGATATTTAATAAATACTGACAGCAATTGTATAAAATTAAGATTTTATGCAAGCTCTATTAAATCTCAAGAATGATATAGAAATAAATAAAGGCCTTGCAATTACTCCAGGAGAGAATGCCTTCAGAATATGGCCTTTCTCAAATAAAATCCATCACTTACTCCAGTCTCTTTAAATTGTTGTTGGAATTACAGTCGTTAGAATTGCCTTTGTTCTAAGTATCTCTTCTTGTTAATTAAGGATTCCAGGAAAAATAACATATGTTACCTTAGCAATTTAATTTTAGCTATCACAAATCATGTTTAGAAGGCAAAGTTTTGACGAGGGGCTGCCGTTGTGAAAAGCACGAGGGGCTTTGCAGATGGAGGGGGTGCAGTTAGACTAAATTCTGCTCCACCAGCTATAAACTTGGTGATCTTACTCCAGTCAATTTACCTTTTATAGTCTTAGGTTCCTCATTTCTAAAATTGAGAAAATAATGGTTTCTATTTCATATTTTTAGGGTTGAATTTAGTGCGTCTAGCATAGCAGCTGACACATAATAAGGGCTCTAAAATGGTGAAACAGTAGCCATTATTGTCATTGATTCTACCAACTGTGTTGGCTTTGCAACTGAGCTAATTTGTGGCTAAAAGAAAAAGACAGTATTTGTTAAATTTCACATTTAAAAATTAAGTGAATGGACAGATTTTACAAATGTGTGAGCTTCTTACCCCTGATGAATTTATTTTCCTGATACTCTGAATACCCACTACTTTTTCCTAGTATTAGAATATAATGAAAATACAGAGATGAACAAAGCAAGGGACTCATAACCCAAACAATGTCTCCTCTTAGACACCAGAGTTAATGGGACTAATTTCTGATTATTAATTTAATTGCTTTTTTTTTGGTAGGAAAGGCAAGAAGAGAGCAGAGCAAAGAGAAGTATAAAATCTTGAGTAAGTCCACCTTGGTGGTCCATTAGCTTTCTGACTTTAGAAAAAACAATTAACTTCTCTTGGCCTCAGGTTCCTCATAGTTAAAGTAGAGATTATGGTAGTATCTCTAGGATTTTGTAATATCTAATTAGTTAATATTCTTAAAGAGTTCATGACAGAATTTAGTCATAAAGTAATCAACCACGACAAATAAACATGATGACATTGATATCCTAGACCAGAATTATGATTTACTGTGCTGCATTGCCTAAGTTAAATTGAGACTTTCAAGCAGGAAAGATTGGGAAGAAAGGAAGAACTAGTCAGAGGCTATAGCCTTCGGTCATATTAATCTTGTGTTATTTCAACAACTACATCGAGTACTAAAAAGAAAGGTATAATCTGGATATGGACATGCAAACTATATTCAGTCAGCCCAAATGGAGACTTGAAGTCACACTGTCAAACTGCCTGATGTGCTTTATTTCACCAATCCTAATTAAAGATATCTATCCCAATTAAAGTTTCTGTCCAAGAACTGTATTATGTAAAAGCCTCTTTGCGGGCTGAGCCTGGGTGTGCACCAGGACTAGAGGCTTTTATGCCCCTCACAGACGTGCAGAGCAAAGGTTGCAGATGTAATTAACTCCAGAGCAGGATTTCTCAACTGCTCAGGATTTCTCAAGTGTTATCGACATTTGAGGCCAGACAATTCTTTGTTGAGCAGTTGGTCCTGTGCATTGTGAGATATTTAGCAGCATCTCTGGTCTCTACTCACTAGAGTCCAGTAGCACATATTTCCCTCAGTTATGACAACAGAAAATTTCTCCAGAGATTGACAAATGTCACATGGGAGACACAATCTCACTCAATAGAGAACCACTGCTATAGTGATATCAGAAATGGCCTAGCAAGTAATAAAAAGAAACCATAAGAAATTGTAAATTATTGACTGTCTCTATAGTTTTGCTTTTTCTAGAATGTCATATAGCTGGAATCATACAGTGAGTAGCCTTTTTAGATTGGCTTCTTTCACTTAGTCATATGCATTTAAGTTTCCCCCAGGTCTTTTCATGGCTTGACAGCTCATTTCTTTTTAGTACTGAATAATATTCCACTGTCTGAAAGTACCATCATTTATTCTTTGACCTCCTGAAGGACATTTTGGTTGCTTGTAACTTTGGGCAATTATAAATAAAGCTGCTATAAACATTCATGTGCACGTTTTTGTGGAGACATAAGTTTTCGGCTCCTTTGGGTAAATATCAAGGAGTGCTTACGCTGAAGCATATGGTAAGAGTATGTTAAGTTTTATAAGAAATTGCCAAAATGTCTTCCAATATGGCTGTTCCATTTTGCAGCCCCATCAGCAATAACTTAGACTTCCTGTTTTTTCCACATCCTTGGCAGCATTTCGTATTGTCAGGGGTCCAGAGTTTGGACATTCTAATACGTGTGTAGAGCATTTTTTCATCTACTTATTTTCCATCTCTATATCTTCTTTGGTAAGTTGTCTGTTAAAGTCTTTGGCCCCTTTTTAATCAAGTTGCTTATGCTATTGTTGAGTTTTAAGTTTTTTTTTTAAATATTTTGTATTGTAATACTTAGATGACATTCTTATTTTTAGTTCATAATATTTCTACCATTTCCCATTCATAGATGTCTGCTCTTGTTTCATACGCCTTCAAATCTCTCTAAAAATAAATAGTTTAATTAAATGCAAAGTTTCCCATTGTTTACAGACTGTTTCATTGGACAAAACTTTTTCTGGTTGTTGTGTTTCTTTCCTTCTGTGGTGGTCTTCCACACACTTAAGTGTGTTTTAGATATCTATTTCTGTTATTGAAATGAAAGAACATCTTTGTTTACCTGCTGAGAATACATTTTCTAGGTATTAGGAAGCTGTCCGTAAATTAGGGTGGGCACCAGGAGAAACTCACCTCATGGAACATCACCTAATTCCTGGCTCCAGGGCTCACTGGGAAGTAGACGTATTTGCATCCCTAACCAGAAGCCAAAAGCCTGCATCGGCTTCAGCTCTCCTGCAACCCTAGCCTTTTCCTCCCTCTGCTCTGCATTTGGTGGTCTCTTGATTCTGATTCTCTCTGCTTCCCAGCACTCATGACGGGAGTCCTTCCCGGGCACCAGTGTTACTGTCTTCCAGACCTTTGAATAAGCTCACATGAGGGAGGGAGAGGAAGCAAAGGAAACACTAGGCGAAGGGAGGGTGAGTAACTTTTGTTAATCATTCATAATAGTACTTACATCGTTATCTTGGAGAGGTGCTGTGAGGATAAATTAAGTGAATGAAAAGATTACAATGATTAAGCCCATTTTACAGATAAAGAAAACGAGACATATAGGTCAAATAAATTGATGAGTTCAAAAGGACATCAAACCTTAGCATTATTTTGAGCTCAGTCTTTTTGCCTTAAGGAGCAGTAATATGGTTTACCTCAGGTAGACTTCCTGATACCTAATAATTATCCTGTTTAATCCCCTCTAGTCTTATGTAACCCCTGCTAAATTTTTTCAAGGGTTTCCAGCTCAGAAAGCAGTGGTTCAGGCAGATCTATCATAATAGATCATGCTTTTAGAAGGGCAAGAAAAAGCCATTCATTTTGTAAATTGAAAGGTATTTCTCAACATAGACCCATATATTTTAATTAAATGTCTTCACTATGAGCAGAATGTAAGATATGATTGTGACATTGGTCATGTCGGTGACTGTCACAATTTATTCTCCTGGTCACACTGGCTAGACTGTGTCTTTTCCTCCCTTACTACAATGCAAATGACCCTTTCGATTCATTCTCTGAACACAATGAGGAAAACTGTTCTTTAACTAAGAGTCCAATCTCAAAGATTTCAAAAGTTACTGAGGAAAAAAGAGTGACTAAGAAGACAGATATAGACATCTAAGATAATAGATTGGGAAGATGGAGTGATCAGGTAAAAAGGACCTAAATTCAAGAATCACTTGACAAGCCTGGGACCCAAGTGCATAAAAAGCATTGTCATCCTCAATAATATTTACTGACAAGTATTCATAAGATATTATTATGGGGGAAAAAGGAAGATTATAGAGAGGCAGCCTAAGAGGAAGGGAACAAGGCTCCTGTTTTGTTTTTTTTCTATTAGCTAACTCATTGTTCTCCAAGCCACTTGTTCTCCTTCTGTGTAAAAAGAGGGAGTTGCACGAATTTCTAGGGTTCCTTTCAACTCTAAGAGACTATGAATCTAAGACACTTATCCCATATGCTAGAGTATCAGATTATGTCCAGCAGAGAGAAGTAGGACAACCAGCACATCTAAGTGTCAGGAGGGTTTGATGCATTAAATAGGTGCTTCACTGACCAAACAGAGGAATAAAGCTTCTGTGCTGCTTCTTCTAAGGTTTAAACGAGAAGAATTTCAGACATCCTTTGAAAACTGGGAAGTTGTATAGAAATGTGAAATCTGACTTTTTAAACAGATATTTACAGATCTCCTAGCTTATTCCAGACACTATTTTAGGCACCAAGGGTGCTAAGGTGCTTTACTTAACAATATGGAAAGCAGTCTTTACTGTGGGCAATCAACATTTCTTCATATGATTGAACAGAGCTTTTCCCCTCTATGTTGGGACCAAGGTAGTGATTTAGGGGTGTTGGACTTGGGATGAGGGTTGAAAGGACAAGTTTTAGTGGACTTCTCTCTTGGGAATCATGAGCTGGCTACTGTAACCCAACAGCAGATTGAGGGCTAAGGGTCCTACAAGGCGAACAAAATTATAGCCCCTGCCTTCAAAATATTTTATTCTACTTCCGCAATAAGTCAGATTATAAATGAGTTATTTGGAAAAACAATAAGCCAAAATGTGAAGGCTTAGAGTGTATGAAACCCTCGGCCTTCCTTTACATACCTTTGGGATTCTGAAGCTCCAGAGAATTTCCATCCTCAGTGATGCTTCTGTGCACCAAGGAGGGGTGGTATCATAAAACACACAGAGTAGAGGAAGAACTGTCAGCAAGCAGATATCCCCATCTACAAATGCATAAGGCCCTTGCGTTCTACAAGTTTGAAAGGAGTAGGATATGGTGCAGTGAGAGTTGAATAAGGAGATCATAATTTAGATTGGGTGTAGATCTGACAGAGCAAGTTTTAAGCTGAAGAATAACATGGGGGAAAGAAGCCAGGGCATGAAAGAATGTGGCACACTTTGAGGTGGCTCCATCTCCAGAACCCCATTTACCTTGCATACCTGGTATTTCCCAAGTCAGGTACATGGAATTCTGAAAGTGGATCCACCTCAAATGTGCCATGTTCTTTCATCTCTTGCCTCCTTGCAACCTCTTCGTAATTTACAAAGCTTTCTATGTGTCCAGAGGCTGCTGTCGTTCCTTGACTGTGACTGCATCACTCCAACCTCTGCCTTGGTGCTCAAGTTGCCTCCTCTTCTGCATCAAATCTCTCTCAGCCTTTCTCTTATAAGTACATTTATGACTCCATTTAGGGCCAGTCAGATGACCTGGCATAATATCCCCATCTCAAAATCTGTAATTAAATCACATATACCCAGGCCACTTTTTGCAGGCTCTTTTAGCACTTCGAGTTTTCAGCTTTAGGACCTGATGTCTTTAGAGGGCATATTTCTGCCTATCACAGCCTCCTCCCACATTTATCTATTGTTCTGCTGTCCAGAGGTATAAGTATAAGTTCGTGACTAAAAATCTCTAGGTCTCTGACCTGCCCAGGCCACTGTGTATCTTTTCCAGATCTCTAGAGATCTTCTTTCCCAATAGTAGGAAGAAGATTTTGCTTCTCATGCCCATCTTTCTTACAAAGATTCCTACAAAAGAGATTAGAGAGCTTTTTCCTTTATAGCAGAGCACTGTCCATGTACTCTGTGAGCTGAGTCGCACAGTTAGGGTGAGATTCAAGCTGTTGTAGAACCAATAATCTCTCCAGTATTCAGGTCCTACTTCTAAGTCACGGCATCATCCTGCTATGATCTTTATTCACACCTAATGATTTTCTTGCAGGTGCATTGTGATGATAAATTTTATGTGTCAACTTGACTGAGCTAAGAAATGCCCAGAGAGCTAGTAAAACATTATTTCTCAGAGCATCGGTAAAGGAGTTTCTAGAAGATATTAACATTTGATTCAGTAAACTGAATAGAGATCTGCCTCACCAATATGGGTGAGCATCATCAATCTGTTGAGAACCCAAATAGAACTAAAAGTCAAAGGAAGGGAGAATTCCTCTTTCTTCTTGAGTTGGGGCATCCATCTTTTCCTGCTCCTGGACATCAGAGCTCTTGGATCTCAGGCTTTCAGACTCGATATCTTATACTAGTAGCCTCCAGTTCTTAGGTCTTCGAACTCCCACTGACTTTCCTGGTTTGCCAACTTGCAGATGGGAGATTGTGGACCTTCTTAGCCTTCATAACTGTTTGAGTCAATTCCTATTATAAACCTCATCATATATATACACACGTATATATGTGTGTATATACACGCACGCACACACACACACATACATACATACATACATACATACATACATACATCTCCAGAGAAACAGAATCGATAGTAGATACTATTTTGTTTCTCTGGAGAACCCTAACACATGCATATTTGTCCTCGGTATCAGACTATTCAGTGTGCCAATTCATCAGAAATACATGAAAGTAAGAAAATCTCATTTGTTGATAGGGTTATTTACCATCTCACAATAGAGAGAGATAACCCTCTTTCCCATGCTCTCCCCTGCCCCCACCTGTAAAATAGAGTGATGTTATAAGGGGAAAACATGGGTCCTGGGTTACAAAACTTCACCTCAAAATCCACGCTAAACACCCTCTTGAGGAACCACTGTGTTAGATGTGTTGCCCTCAGCTATATTTTTCACATATTTTTTTCTGGGGTTAATTAGATGATTTTGATTGTGAAAAACCTCACAGTTACTTAAGTTACTCAATCAGTGGATACTTATTGAATGGTAACAAGTATTTCGCATCAACATTCTGGTGACATCCAGCAGAAATTGTTAAGATAGAACCTTAGCTATATTTCTAGGCCTCATAAAAACTGAGGGCGACCACACAGCTATAAGCTCACAAGGTCACAGGAGAAGATGCACAATTAACAGTATGAAAGAAGAAAAAGCCATCTAGTCTCGTCTTACAAAGATGAAAACCTAGTTTAGTAACTGACAGTTGGTCTATATTTAATATATATCCTCTGACCTCGCTGTCTCTGCCACATCTCCACAGCAAGAGTTTGTTAATCCCCACCTGGTGCTCTGTCATTATTCTAAGTATGTGATCCATTCATCATATCTACCTTTGGTCTTTCTGCCACTCTTCCAATTACCTTTATGATTCCTCCAGGAGTAGGATCTGATCGACCCAGCATATCTCCATTAGACCTACTCGACAAAATTTTTATTGCAGTATACCCCACAGACTTGCAAATTGACTTCCTTTGGGGCAAATATCTACTTATGGACCAACCAACTATAGATGTTTGGGTCACAGAGAACTGTCTGGACCTCATATATGGTTAAAAACCATTAGTGAGATGTTAGAAATGGAAATTTCAAGAATGTATTTGAGCATAGCGAATATTTAAGTCTTGGCCTAGCCCAGTACATCTGCTTAACTCAGAGACAATAGAAATTAGACCCATGTCACTGCAATTCAAACTTAGTACAAAGCTTTCCTTCCCTCTTTGAGTGGCAGCAGGAGCTCAGAGTCTGTTCCTGCCCAGAATGAGATAGCCAAAGGGAGAGATAGGAGTAAGGCCAGTGCTCCTGGAAAAGGCCCCAAGGACGTCAGGTCCCTGCCCCTAGCTCCCACCTGCTAGCCACCTGAGGCCCATGGACCAATCTGCGGGTGCCAGGACTACACTTGTGGCACCACACCGCTGCACCAACGAAAGAGCCCCGCGCTGTGCTTTTACCTTTTTTGAATCTTCCCCTTCGTGGATGGGACCCTTAAAACCCTGCCCTGACCCCGCCCAGGTGTGACTTCTCTGGCCCCTTTCCTCGGGACCAGAGAACCTCGCCCGGGATCACTTGCCTTTCAATAAAGGACACCTGTTATTCCTGAGTCAGACTCTGTCTATTGAGCAGCCGAACCTTACCCTAGGTAATGTGTTAAACCTTTAACATAAGCTGAGTGCTGTGTCAGCACTGAGCTGGCCACTCTCTTCCATGCCGTTAGATATACATGGCAAGACTTCTCTCCCATCACGCTTATCGCTCCAGCGTTGCCTAAGGGGGCTATAAAAACTTGTAGCAACTTGTGTAATTTTTTCTGGCATGGCTAAGAGAATAGCCTTGAACTTGGAGACTGATCTCTGTAAAGTGGTAATGGCCTATCATTCATGCCATCCCTTCCTAGCTGCATTAAATAACGCATTGGTGTTTAGCCATCATTCACAATCTGCAGCAGCTGTGCAGAAGGAAGGCGGAAGTTCACTCAGTTCAACCGCAATTTCAAATACAAATTCAGTGAAGAGTAGTCTTGCTGAACCTACAGAAATTATTATTCTAAGCACAGCTTTTTTAATTTGTGTAAATGTTGGATCCTGTACTTACAGAAGAAAAGATAAAAGTGACTGTGACAAAGGAGATGGTTGTGTCACAGAGTGGTAGGGATAAGGCATAATTTTTCTTTAATGAGATGATTTTTTTCCTGCCGGAGTCTGAGACTCTGAAAAAGAAAAAAATAAATTTGAATATATCAAAGGAATGTGGATGAAATTTCCTGAGTGAGGTGTTAAAACACAAAGTCATTTTACTTCAGGGAGACATAACAGATGAATTCAGAACCCCGAGATGGTGACAAAAATCTCTGGAGATGAGAGGGACTGCTGTCTTTGCAGAGTGTTCATCCTGTCCCTTGACACCTGGGTCCAGGAAAAACAGATGTTTTTCTGCATGGCAGAGAACAGATGCCTTTCTGTGTGTGTTTCCAGAGCAGCCCCCTTCTGATAAGCCACATAAAGTAAAGAAAAAATATCAGATGCCCTGTGAGATAAGTGAATGGAGAAAGAATTTCCTTCCTTGGGTCCTGGGAGTTAAAACTGAGAACAAGGGAAAACCATTAATATTTTATGTGCATAGAGGCTGTGTGATATAGATGATGATGACGACGATAATTAATAATAATAATAATAATAAATATTGATATATTTTGCTATTAAATAGAGTTTGATGTGAATCCCAATCCCTTTCTTTCTAGCTCAAAGACTTCAAGTCGCATTAGCTGCCTGAGTTGTGATTTCTTCGACTGTTGAAAAACAACATTAATGCATACAGGTTACGACAACTAAACTTGGTAGTATCTGTACAGCACTTAGCACAGTGCCTAAAAAACATGAACGTGACCTAGCCTTGCATGGGCTGACTCCTGCCTTTCTCAATAACCTCATTTTGAGTGTTTCCTTGTCTGTCCTACCATCCTGACACCCTGGCCTTATTTCAGTTTCTCAGGCCTTCTAGGCTTTATCCAGTCTCTGAGCTTTACCCAGTCTTTGCCTGTAATGTTTCTTCTACTGCCTTGAAGCCTCTGTTTCCAGCTCTTCTTTTGCCTAGCTAATGTTTTCCAACATTTAGGTTTCACCTTTTAAATGAGATTCCTCAAATAAGCATGTTAGTCTTTTTTTACCCATTGAACAGGTGAGATTTTGCACGTGTGTTCTGTTTTTCTTAGCACCCTGCAATAATCTGCCAGTACATTTATTACAGCTGTGACTAAATATATATTTTATAAACTATCTTTTTAAATGTTAATCTCCTGCACTGAAACCAAAGCTTTATGAAAGAAAAAACTTTTTTCATCTTGTTCACCAATTACCTCCAGCCCTGGCCACAGTGACTATACCCAAGAATTACTCAAGAAATCCTTGTGGATGACAGTTCCATTCCCCATATGATGGTTCATGGGAAGAAAATCAGTGAGCATTACCCACCTGGAAATACGATGTCTGTAAAGCAAATGGGAAACATTATCTGTGTCCAGACAAGGGGCCATGATCTCCCTAACGAGGACAAAAGTACTTTACAGAATTTGACAAAATCAGTCATGAAGTATTATACCCCGGTACATAGACTTTCCGTTATTATATAAACCCTAAAAGCAGGGCTATTATTTACTGATTTTGTGTCTTTAATGCCTGAAAGAGCATCCAGCACATAGTGGCACTTTACACGTACATTGAATAAATCAATGAATAGCTCAAACATAAGCTGGTAACCCATATTTCGAGTATACATGGCAACTGGATTTGTTGAGTGCTGGTTCTGGGTAGTTTTCATTTAATACCTTATTTAATTCATACAACAATCTATGGAGAAGGATCTTCTATTTATAGATAATAATACTGATAAAATCCACACAGTATAGAGCTCCAGACTTTGCAGAGCTGCCTCTAGCATATAAGACAGACAATTAAAGAATGGCACGGTAAGTTCTAATATAAAAGTTATACCTAGAAATCATATATATAAGGTGATACCGGAACACACAGGATAACACTTAAAATCTCCATGGATAAGAGAAAATTTTAGAAAATGAATGACTTTATTCTGATACTGAAAGAATGAAAAACAAATACCCAGATGATGAGGAATGGATGAAATTTCCAGGAAGAAGAAACAGCTAACGTGAAGGCTGTTTTTAAACGTGTGCTTGGCATACCTGTGGAAGCCACGGAATTCTGGTGTAGCTGGAAGACAGGCTTAGGTGAGAAACCAGGTGAGGGATTAGGTTTATGGGGCTGGACCAGTAATGGTCCCATAAACCTAAGGCCCAGAGGAACCAATACATGCTTTTTTAAAAGCCACTGGAAGCTTGAAGATTTTTTTTTTTTTTACAAGTTTATATTTACTTATCCTTTAGAAAATGGATCTGGGAAGGGAATAACTGGAAGAAGTAATTAAAAACCAGGAAGAATTCATGCCTGGGTGAGGAATGAAGGTGGCCTGTACTGAGGAGGGTAAGTAACTGTGTGGGCAGGGGATATGACTATGTTTTGAGATATTCAGGAGAGAATCGATGTCTCATGTGGTGTGTATCGTTGTGTCTAATTTACAGATAAAAGATTCTAAGGTTAACAGAGGAAAAGTGATTTGTCCAAAAGTTGAGCAGATGAGCCCCACTGTTTTATACCTTTTTCATCACATGATGCCACCTCCCAAAGTTTGACGTCCCAGCCATCTGAGGCCATGGTCTCTAACAGAGAGCACCATTGCCCACAGTAAACTTGTGTCTTCTTTGTATGGCATTCCCATCACCTTCTGTCTCTTGCCCTAAATAGCAGCTACTGTACAAAACACTATAAATCGTCAAATGCAAGTTGTCTTTGAAAATCAATTTCAGAATGCTTAGCCAGAGACTTTGCTAAGTAGTTATTGATTGAAAACAGAAAAGTTAACATGCAAATCAAATCTAGATTACCCATGTCTCAAACACAGAGAACATCATCCTCCACTGACACAGAAAGGATGCTGCTGCTTGGATTGGAAAAAGAAGGAAGGAAGGAAGGAAGGAAGGAAGGAAGGAAGGAAGGAAGGAAGGAAGGAAGGAAGGAAAAGAAAAGAAAAGAAAAGAAAAGAAAAGAAAAGAAAAGAAAAGAAAAGAAAAGAAAAGAAAGAAAGAAAGAAAGAAAAAAGAAATCTCCTTGTTGGCATCTCAGAAGCAAGCATCTCTTTGTTTATTTGCTTTTTTTTTTTTTTTTTTTGACAAGAATAAACTAATCTTTAAAAATATAACGAGTCATGCGATTCTCTCTGTGGCATGTAAGTGATTCCAAGGGACTCCAGAAGGCCCCCATTAGGGGTCATTACCTCTTTCAGGCCCCTGGGAAACATTTGGTAAATAATTGCTTCCCCCCATTACATGATACCCTGGTGTTCTGAGCATGGTCCAGGGCCAGGGAGTAACTTCTAAACTAGGAAGATTTGGCTGATTAACTTTCCATTAAAGGCTTCCAGGCTCCATGCTGAAACTTCAGAGAGCAAGCTGAGAGCTGAGAAAAAAGAAACAATCTGAATGCTTGGCTGGTAATTAACATCACCAGGTGACAAATCAATACTACCTGGCTGTTCTCATAAGCAATGATAACAGGGGGAACTGAGGATTCCAGCCCAAAGCCTCCTGGCTATTTTTTCTGTGGCTGCTATTGCTTTAAAGACAGAAAAGTCAAAGAGGGCTGGATGGTTTTTCTTCAGCTGTAGGTGGTAGGGAGGCCTGAAGATAGGAACAGATCTTTCAAGGAAAAGAGGCTTGCCAGAAAAAGTAAATAAAGTCTAATCTAAGATGTTGGACAAAAATGTGAATACAAGTGGGTGTTTTTTTAAACTTCAGCGTGTGTAGAATTAACTAGAGAACTGGTTAGAAGTGCAGAGATCAGAAATTTTATTTCAGGAGTAGTTATTATAAGTTTCTCTAGATTATGCCAGTACAGGTGGGTAATAAATCATACCTGAAGAATCACCGCTAAATACCTAACAGCTTCATTATTAGATAGGTTGAGCCAAACAACTTAAGAAGTATTCAGGTCCTGAGAGCTTAGTAGCTCTTTGAAAAAATAATGCATATAAATTGAAAAAAAAATTAACTCACTTCCTTCTTCAATTGCAAGTGGTGCCTGATAATGAGATGTGCTCACCTGTCAGGCACTGCACGGCATTTCAAAGCTTAGAATCAGATCGGACACTGCCGCTCTCGATCCCTGTTCACACTGATGTTCACGTGGAGCTTGCGTTTTATCACGAGCAACCACTGAAAACCCAGCTTCCCAAAGCTGTGACACCATTGGATGGAATATAAATCGACTGTGGGAAACGTGAACACTCTACTACCAGCCAGTAATTCATACAGGGACGGATAAAAGTCGAATAACACTGCGTTTTCTTAACAATTTATAGAGGGTCTCAACGTGTGCCTTGAGTTTGGTGTCGCACTCCAGTTCATCTCAGCACACTCTGGCAACCAGAGGCATGAGCACAGGTGAAAACAGAGAAGACGAGACAGGCTCAGACCCCTAGGGTCTCTTTATTGGCGGAGAATGGGGCAATTGGGCAGATGTTTGGGAATAAGGAATGGCCCAGGCTTTTGGACATGGAAGACATTTTTCCATTTCAAGATAGATCGTCCCCAGCATTCTAGCTTTAGGCTTCTCTATAATCTAATCGGAGCAATTTGTTAGGAAGTGGTATGGTTCAGTTAAGCCTAAAGAAGTTTACGTTTAGAAATGCTTTTTTTTTTTTTTTTTTTTTTTTTTGCATACTTACTACTATGTTCCAGGAAAACAATAAAACACATACATTAGTTTACTTAATCTGTCTCACAAAACCGTAAGGTCTTGTTATCCTCGTTTTCCAGTTGAGGAAGCTAGGGATCAGATTGATTAGGTACTTACCCAATATTCTACAGGTAGTAAGTGCTGCATTTAAGGCCTGGAATTCAGATTTAGCTGCCTAAAACCAAAACTCTTTGCTCCTTCAGCTAGGGCTTCATTTCCAAGAGTCAGCCCCTTAGATGGCCACTACATAGGTCTAGAAGGTTCAGCTTGAGATGCTCAGTTTATTCTTGCATCACCATTCAGTGGTCATATGACTTTGGGTATATTACTTAATCCCAGCAGCCTCACATGAGAGGGTTAATAATAGTAACTATTTCATAGTGATTTAAAATGAACTTACATAAAGCTTACACAATTTCTGGCACATAAAAACAAACAAACAAACAAACAAAAATCATTTCATCAGTGGCAGCTATTATTTTAGCTACATATAGTGATACCATGAGCAGGTGTATGTTGCCTCTGAATTTATGTCAAGTATTTAGACAAAAAGATTGTATCAAAATATAGTCTGTATTTCTTCTACATTAGGTAGAATACCCAATCTTTCAGAAAGGTGACTGGTTTGAAAAATAAGATTTCCTATATAACCCCACTGTAATATTTAGGTGCATATAATTTTTACACTAGTACTTCACTGGACTTTTGGTGGCAAATGGAGTATTTTTTTTTATTGACCATTATATTATAATTTAAAAACCAAATGCAGATAAATAAAAGGTATCTCAAGGAGGTTCAACATTAGCCTGCCACAGAGGGCCAATACAAGTCCCCTCCTTGGGCCTATATATGTAACCCTAGCTGAAAAGTGGAAAGCAGAGAGAGATTATGCCTGTCTCCTCCCTTCCGAGAAATTCCTGGGAAAAATAACTCTGACATTGGGACTTTTTCTTCTGCTGAGTCATTTGGGAAAACCATTTAATCATTTAATCCCCTTATTTAGTTCCCTTATCTATTTATATTGATATAAAATAAAGGTATCTATGTTATTCTAATATTAACCTAGTTCATGTAAAATCAACAGATTTTCAGTTTAGCCTCAAAAATGTGTTAAGTACTACGCTATGGGACACAAATATGTGAACAAGAAATCCTCTCTAACTGCCAGATGCTTAAAATTGTGTGTGTGTGTGTGTGTGTGTGTGTGCGCGCGCAGGCAGGGGAAGTGGGGAGGGGGCGGAGGGAGAGTGTTTTACTCTACCAGGACCAAAAGAATCTGTTCTGCCCTTTTCATTTTAAAACTTATTCTAAAACTAATACCATTCTTCGTACCTTCTGTGCTTCTATTGGTCTAAGTTGAACAGTTTTGTTGAGACCCAGTAAAAACAAAATCTAGCAATTAACTTCCCTTTCCTCCATATTTAAAAAATTTTAGTTTCAGAATATTAATTTTATGTCAGTGGTTGAAGCAAAGGTAAAAATTAAACACCCATAAAGCTGTAACTTAAATAAAGGCTAAAGAATCTAGAAAAACCTTTTTTTTTTTTAACATTACTATTCCACTGAAACACATGTAAAAGTATTGATTTTACATAGACTTTTCTGGGCTTACAAGTATCCCAGAATTATTTAATACTAAAATATGTATATAAGATATTATTATTAAAGATTGTTTTATTTTCTAACTTGAAATATCCATATAGATGCCATACAGATAGATATAAACAGATCCATTCACAGAGAAAGGCACAGATCTAGGTGTCCATTTATAAGCTATTAGTCTCTTCTTCACACTCTGGGACTTCTCCAGTGTGGTTATCATTCTAATGTGTCCATTTCTAAGGCAGGGGAAAGGCAAGGAAAACAATGCCTTTTTATTTTTTTCCTTTGGTTTCCTGAATCCAATTACTTAAGCTTGGAATTAATATTAAATATTTATTTGCTCATGTGTATATATATTTTTAACTTAGGGGTGGTTTAAAGGAGTAGGGAAAGGGAGAAAGAAGAGGTGAGGTATTGATTTTGTTTTGATAATTTTCACTCCAATTCCCTTTTGACCGTTTAGTGGTAAATGCTCACACTGAGCTAAGAAAAATGAATGACACGATTCACATTAGTGTTACGGGTTTTGTGGTGTGACTTTTACATGTCTGTGTTTATAGATCCATGGATGAATGAGTGAATGGTTAACGGAGTACATATAAGATTGAAAAAAAAGCCCACGACCTAGTCAAACCAAAGAAGAGGAAATTTAATCGCTGAGTGAAATTGGTGGTTTTGACAGTTCAGTACAATATTTGGTCACTAAAAATAATAATTATATTAATGAAAGTGTCTTCCACAACTTTTATGTGCCTGAGATCATGTTTGGGGTGGGGAATGTTGGGGGGGGGGAATGGCAAATAAGATTTATCCTGTCTCTTGGAATTTATAGTATAATTAGTTTGGGACAGTCTTCACATCGGCCTCTTCAGGTAGGTCTATGGCTTCTATTTTATCAATGAGGGAACAAAGTTTCAGAGGGACGCAGTGCTCTGTCTACAGGTAGGAAGTGTTAGAATCAGAATCTGAACTTGTCTGTCTCCAAATCCAATCCCTTTCATTACACTGGGCTGCCCACTACCCCAGGTATATACTGATGACACAGAACTAATGAATTTACCAGTTGCTCCTCAGTATTTTTTCAACATAAACTGGTTTCATAGTATTATACTCTAATAAATTTATGACAATTTAAACCCTGAATATGTAACATAATATGATAATGATAAATTACTCATTAAAGCTACTGGGTTAAATAACTCATTAAGAATGGGTGAACCACAAGACTTCATCTAAATTTTCAGAACAATACTTAGCCATATCACTATAAGGCTGACATAAGTAATTACAAGGAAAAAACATGTTCCATTTAAATCCCCATTTCAGATGATAAATGACCCAAAACTGTTCTTTCCAAATTTTAGTCCTCTGGTCAGCTACCTTACCATCACCTGGGAAGCTTGTTAAAAATGCAGATTCCATACTTTATTCAATGAGCATCTTTAGCGAAGGAAAAAAAAAATCTCTGGGGAATCTTTATTTTAAACCATTTGCCCAGGTAATTTCAGTCTACAATGAGCATGAGAACTAGTCCTCTAGATGTGAACTACTTCACCATAGTTGGAATAGAAGTATAGTCTCATCTCTTTTATTACCAAAAACTGAATGACTAGAAGCTTGAAATCTCATCCAGAATTGTAGCAAGTCCAATACTTTTCTCTAAGAGGGGAGTAGACTCTCCATCACCATTGCTTAACAAACAAACAAATAAAAAACAAATAAATAAACAAAGTCTTATGCAAACAATAGATTCTACTACTGGTCTAACCAAGAAGAGCCCTAGACTATAATTGGATCACCGATACCTTTGTTTCTGTTTCACTCCCTGACACACTGTTGCTATTAAATTAGGTGTTTTAAGACTAGATCTCCTGGACCAGTGAGGAAAGGTGACTTCAGTCTTTTGATGCTTTGGTCACGGATGTCTACACTGTGCTCTGACTCTCATTTAAATCTTCAACTCAGCCATCTCCTAAGGCTCCCGGGAAGTTGTATCAGATGTAGCCTCCACTTTCTTCCCTCAATTCCAAAGCCAAAAAGTGCCTTCTACTCCTTTTCTCAGGAAGACAGTTTGATTACTTCCAATGGGACAGAAAACCTGAGACCAAAAAAGATCCATTTGTGACAGATTTCTGTCTTCTCTTCTCCACCATCCTTTTTCACAAAAGGATAAAGGCTGACTATATTTCCTTCCTTTGCCAAAAGAATTTCATTGACTTTTTTTAAAGCTAAAATTTCAAAAAACATAAAAGATTCTGTTTCCTGGGATAGTCAGTCATTCATGGTTTCACACACAATTCACTCTTCTTGGGATCACCCACTGAATCTGAGTCTTGCTAAAAACAACAAAACTGACACACGTTCATGTTAAAGCTGTATATACTTATTATAAACATACACATTCCTTTCAATTACCATGTTTGTTATGCCACAGTGAGATACAGTAAAAAAAAAAGTTGGTTTCTAAGAATGTACATCAATTCCTTCCTAAAACATTGCCCTAAAATATCAAGGGAAATTCTAGCTACATTTCTTCACTACAAATGTGTGAAGTGATGTGTCTACACCTTTTCAATTTTTATAACTGGTTTCTCTACTTCATAGAACATAAATTCTGAACAATGTATAATAACTTTTAGATGTACTAAACAGAGCTTCTTTCATCAAGGGTTTTGGAAAATTACCAGTACAATTCAATCTTTCACTACAAGTTTTACAAAGCACTATGAATCTGCAAAAGAGTTTTCCTCAAGCTAAAATCATTGACTCATTTTTTCCATAGACTATCTTGCATGATTGACATTCTGCAAAATTTACCATAGGAAATGTTGATTCTAGCCAACTTCTGTTATTGATTATTCTATCAATAAATATTGTTTGTTAAATATCAGCAATGTTTTCGGCACTTCTCAGGGAAAGAGGGCAGGAATGGAGAAATGCCTAGGAATTAAATGGGGGAAAGCAAGTAACACTCTTAATTGTCACGCGTAATGATATAATAATTTTAACAACTATGAAAACTACTTCGTATGCTTTGTTTCCTGAAGTCCTGTGATACAGAGCACACAGATGGCACATTATAAACTACCTTATAGGCCCTCTCTCCTTGCATTTAAAAAAAGTTTAAAAATTTTAAAATCTATAAATATACCCATTTTGTGGTAATGCAAAAGTATAATCACATCACACATATTGTGCCTGTTTTGAAATTTATTTATTTATATATATTTTTCAGACCGAATTTTTTTTTACAGTTTTAGGTTCACGGCAAAATTGAGAGGAAGACACAGTGATTGTCCATATATCACTCCCTCCCTTACACATGCACAGCCTCCTGCATTATTCACATCCCCCACCAGAGTGGTACCTTTGTTACAATTTGACAAACTTACATGGACATGTCATTATCACCCTAAAGCCATAATTTACATTAGAACTTATTCTATGGGCTTGGACAAACAGGTAATGACAGGTACCTATCATTATAGTATCATACAGAGGTATTTTTCACTGCTCTGAGAATACTGTGTTCTGCCTGTTCACCACTTCCCCACTCTCAAACAGTGATCTTTTTATTGCCTCCATAGTTTTGCCTTTTCTGGAATGTCATACAGTTGGAATCATATAGGAGGGAGCCCTTTCAGACTGGCTTATTTCTCTTAGTCATATGCATGTAAGTTTCCTGTATGACTTGATAGCACATTTCTTTTTTAGTGCTGAATAATAGTCAATTGTGTGGATGTATCATAGTTTCTTTATCCATTTATCTACCAAAGGAAAAGTTCTGGCAATTATAAAGATAGCTTCTACAACATTCTTGATTACGTTTTTATGTGGACATACATTTTCAACTCCTTCGGGTAAATACCAGGAACGTGATTGATGGATCATATGGTAAGAGTATGTTTAGTTTCGTGAGAAACTACCAAACTTTCTTCCAAACTAGCTATACCGTTTTTCATTCTCACCAGCAATAAATTAGAGTTCCTGTTGTTTCACATCCTTGTGAGTATTTGGTGATGTTAGTCTTCTGGTTTGTGTTCTTTCTAATCGGTGTTTAATAGTATCTTGTTGTCTTAATCTGAACTTCCCTGATGACATGAAGTATAGAGCATCTTTTCATATTCATATTTGCCATCTGTATATCTTCTTTGGTGGGGTGTCTGTTAAGTCTTTGGCCCATTTTTTGCTTGGGTTTTTGTTTTCTTATTGTTGAATTTTAGGTGTTCTTTGTATATTTTAGATAACAGTACTTTATTAGATATGTCTTTTGCAAATACTTTCTCTCATTCTGTGGCTTGTCTTATCATTCTCTTGATATTTTCTTTTACAGAGCACAATTTTTAAATTTTAACAAAGTTTTGCTTATCAATTATTTATTTCATGGATTATGCCTTTGTTATTTTACCTAAAAAGGCATCACCATACCCAGGGTAAAATAGTTGGTTTTTTTTTTTTCATGTTACCTTCTAAGAAAGAGTTTTATAGTTTTGCATTTACACTTAGGTCCATGATCCATTTTGAGTAAATTTTTGTGAAGAATGTAAGGCTAGTGTCTAAATTTTTCTCTTATATGTCAATATCCAGTTGTTTCAGCATCATTTGTTGAAAAGACTATCTTTGGCCCACTGTATTGCCTTTGTTCCTTTGTCAAATATCAGTCGACTACCTTTATGAGTCTATTTTTGGCTCTCCTGTTTTATTGATCTATTCGTTTATTCTTTGGACAATGCCACACTGTCTTGATTACTGTAACTTTATAGTAAGTCTTGAATTCAGGTAGTGTCAGTCCTCTAACTTTGTTCTTCTCCTCCAATGTCGTGGCAGGTGACTGTGTTTTTAGTGCTGTATTTTTTCCCTTGCTGACGTGACTTCCTTTCACTTTTAACTCCCTCCATCCACATCATGCACCAGCTCCACCACAGATACCTTATGTTAACAGAATAATGTTTTCTACTATAGTTTTTCCTATTATCATATAATTCCTTACTCAAGCATATATATATATTTCATCAATTTTATTTCATCAATTCTAAGGTGCATCTTTGTAACAATTTAATGTCTCTGAACTTAAAATACATTTTATGATCATCCAAGTGGAGACACAGTTGCTATTATCTATGGCTGGCACTTCAGTATCTGAAGAATAGGAGTTCAGAGCTCAGAAAAAATGCCTGTAAACAATGCTAAGAGTTCTCATTTAAAAAATGTTAATGATCTTGACTGCAAAGGAAGACAATCTGTGGAAAACCATGATATCTATGACCTCAATTTGGAAGGGGACTCAGAAAAGTCCTACTGTGGCAATAAAGAAGTTTTAATAAAACCTTGAATGATTTATTTTGTTTATATGTTCCTTTTTATGTATGATGAAAGTTATATAAGACAAGCGTTGATGTTTAATTAAATATAAAAGAGCTCTTTAAATGAAAGTTAAACTTCTAAGTGATAAAGAAGGCTTCTGTCATAATTTAATCTCAACCTTCTTTATGATAAGAAATTATGGTGCGTTTTACAATCAATAGTACTTTAAGTTCAATAAAAATAATACTTAAATATATAAACGTACATATAAAGTTTTTCATCTTTTGAATCATATTTTATACGGTTTACTTTTATTTTGTTTGTCCTACTCAGTGAGAAATTCCTGCAAATCCAAGATGTATATCTCATATTTATTTTACTGGCTTAATAATATCACACACTAAATTCATTCTTTTATTGCTCTATTAATAGGCATTCATTTTACCATTGTTTTGCTTCCACTATAAACAATGCTGTAATAAGTATCCTTATAAATGTGTCTTTATGTAATGTAGATTCATCTATTTGAGATAGCTTTCCAGAAGTAGAATTGTTAGGCCAATACATGTACGCTATATAAAATTTAATAGATATCACTAGTTTGCCTTCTTAAAAAAAAGCAACTCTAACTTATACTAGCAACATACAAGAATACTTTTTTTCTTGCAATCATGCCATTAATGTTATTACCCTTTATTGAAGTTAGCTACATTTTAATAGATAAATCATTGTTACTTAGAATTTCCCAAAACATCAGTGATTTTTAACACCTTTCTATATGTTTTTAAGTCATTAGGATATATTTACAATTTCTCTATTAATTTAATTTACCCATTTTTCTGTTTGGTTATTTTTTTTCTTTGTAAGAGTTATAAATACAACATTTTTGTCATCAGAGACACAATTTTTGCAAATATGTGTTAGCTGACTTTATATATGATAATTTTTGCCTCACAGTAATCTTAATTTTTTATCTTTATAATTTATCTTATGGCTCTAGGAGATCCAAATTTGGTTAAACTCTACTAGATTTTCTTGGGAGAGTTTTATTGGGTATTTTCTCCTCTTTTAAGTTTTTATTCCATTTGAAATTTATTTTGTTATATAAAAATAGAAGTTGAATTTAATTTTTATCCAATTATGTCACCATTCATTAAACATTTCATCCTTTCCCACTTATTTGACTGAATTCTCAGTTTTACATATATTACCTTCTTATACACCCAGAGCTATAATCTGAATTATCTGTCAGGTCCCAGTGATATGCCAGTCTATCTCTCTGTCAACAGCACAAAGTCTTAATAATGTATCTAAACGACAAGCACCCCTCACTGATTTTTCATTTTTTTCCTCCCAATCCTTTTTCTTATCTATTCTCATATATTTATTCTGCTATACAAATTTTAAGAAATCTTTATCCAACCTCTTTAAGCTGTCCTTGCTGCTTAAAGAAAGAATTTAGTCTCAATTGGTTAGGCAATGTGCACAAACTAACATAGGAATGGCTTATAACTGGCAGAGGGAGCATTTGATCCCAGCCTGATCGTACTGCTAAATACTTAGCACTATACCATCCTGCCTCCATGCACAAGTCTCCTCTGATGCCCCCCAAAAGATTGGCATCTAGGGTATTCTATTCTTACAGATGAGGAATTAAGACTAGGGGCAGGGGAACTAATTTGCCAAAGACCATGAATGTCATTTTGAGCAATAGTCCCTTATTTTTACACTAAATATAAGCTTTCATGAATGGCATATTCTTTTATAAGTCTCTCATCCCCAAATAGGCACATGCCTTTTCACTTACTATCTAAATACTGATATTTCACCTTCTTCCCCAGCATGAAAGGCCTGTGTACCTTTGGAAAGTCAGCTTCAGTGGTTTTGGACACAAAAGTAAGGCAAAATGGGTGTGACTGTCCCAGGAAGAAAGGGAATGTCTATATTCAATATGCAACACGAGCCTGGGTGGCCCCTCACTCTTGCTTTTGACCAATGCTAAACCTTCAGACTAGCACACACTTCTGGCAATACAGCAGAAATCAGAGATCTTTCTCATCAAAGCCTAGGATTCAAGTGTTAAAACCTAGACCTGGCTGCCTCTAACTGGGAGTCCCAAATTCAGAATTATCGGCTTCTGGAAAATCTAATCTACAGAATTCTTGGCACTGTGCGTGTTCATATCTTCAAAACCAGGAGATCATATATCCTGGTTTGCCTAGAAGAGTCCATGCTTATTTCTGCTTTCCCAGCATAGTTCATAAGAGTTCTCTTTCATTCTCAAAACTATCTCAGTATGATAAATTACATGGTCATGCTCTTCGGAAAGAGACCGTGCAAGGCATGGCCGGTCCAAGTTCAGAGCTGATCTAGTTCTCACCTGGTGAGGCTTATGGAAATATCAGTGGCACATCAGAGGAAAAGAACTCCAGGATGAAACAATAATCACCTATTTTATATCATTGACATTTAATGAACCATTTTTTCTGGGAAAATACATTATCCTAATTTTTTTATTTTTTATTTTTGGATCAAAGTAATCTACATGCTGACGTGGAAGAGGAGAGGTAACTTGGAAATGGGTCTATAATTTCTGTCTTCTGAAAACAAGAACTTGGGATGGTGGATCCAATGTTTTTCTGAGATTGTGTATCTGAGAGACGCCATGGTGCTGAGATTGCTTACAGGTAACCATCAAAGAGAGGACAGAAAAGAAAGCTCAAAAAGATTTAAATCTGCTTTGATTCAAACTCTTTTGTTCTTTCCATCATATTGTCACATTCAGGTAACTGACAAACTGGCTTAAGTTATTAAAGCAAATACATCACTACTGGAGTCACTTAACTATCATACATTTCTTTTCATTGCAGTGAAATTCAAATAACATAAAATTAACCATTTTTAAGTGCCCAGTTCAGTCGATAGCATTTTATACATTCACAATGCTATGCATTGTGATTTCAAGATGTTTTTATCACCTCTAAAAAGAACCCGTATGCTTTCAGCAGTCTCCCCTTACTTTCCCCTTCACCACGCCCCTGGCAACCACTAATCTGTTTTCTGTCTCTGTTAATTTACCTGTTCTTGAGGTTCCATATAAATGGAAACACTAACATGATCTTTTAAGTCTGACTTCTTATCTCTTTCTTTACAGTACATTTTTCATTTTTAAGGTGAGTAATAGTACAGTTATATACAACACATTTTCTTTATCACTTCATCTATTAATGGACATTTGAGTTGTTACTACTCTGTGGCTATAGTAAATAGCACTGCTATGAATACTCATACACAACTATTAGTCTGAATACGTGTTTTCTGTTTGAGGGGGTATATATGTTAAAGAGGAATTGCTAGATCACATGGTAATTCTACATTTAAATTTTTGAGATACTGCCAAACTAAGTTCCAAACTAGGTACCATTTTACATTTCCATCAGCAATGTATGAGAGGTCTAATTTCTCCCTATTCTCTCCAACACTTGTTATTTTCAAGTTTTTTGATTATAGTCAACCTAGTGAACATGAAATGGTATCTCGTTATAGATTGTCTATATGTGGGATCATGTCACCTGAGAATAAAGATAGTTTTACTTCTTTCTTTCCAATTTGGATTCATTTATTCATTCATTGCCTAATTCCTCTGCCTAAAACTCCCAGTACAATTTTGAATAGAAATGGCATAATGGGTATTCTTTTGTTCTCGGTCTCAGAAGAGAAGCTTTCATTCTTTCACAGCTGAGTGTGATGGTAGCTGTGGGTTCCCTTAAATGACTTCATCAGGTTGATGAAACTTCCTAGTTTGTTGAATGTTTTTATCATGAAAGAGTGATTTTGTCAAATGCTTTTTCTCATAAATAAGATTTTGAGTAGAATGAAAGCGGCAGATTAAAAGAGCCTTGAACAATTAGAGGCAACAAAGGTAACTGACTCTTGGGTTGACCAGGAAAGCTAAAATTAAAGGATGGATGAATTTACATTTTAAAAAGTCAAATAAAAATGGAAATGTATATTAGTTGTAGAAGGAACAACATGATCACACCCTCACAGGCAAATATACGCATGATTTAAGAACAAGTAGGTGAATTCTATCTAGTTTTTACTAACTCCCTACACTATGCATAAAAACAATTCTAAGTATGTGTTCCAGCAACAGTCCTAACTGAGGTGTCAGCCAGGAGCCAACATAAACTGCCAAGTATGTGAGTGCAGACGTTTTCAAATTGCCTCAAACTGACTAAGAACCACCCAGCTGAGCTCAGTTAATCCCTGGAATCATGAGAAATAAAAAAAAATAAAAAAAAAAATCATGAGAAATAAAAAAAAAAGAAATAACTGTTATTGTTTTAAGCCACTGAGTTTGGGGAGCTCTGTTATACAGTAGTAGATATGTGAGAAAAACAAACATATAAACACAATCTAGAAGGAAGGTTGCATTATGGGAGAAGTAGCTGTCAGGCCAGACCAGACTATATTGTTTATAAATTCAAGTAATGCATTCACTAGGCATTTCATCTAACATGCATGAGGCCAAGTCACAGACAGTAAGGACATAAACGTGACTACAAAACTGTTCCTGCCACAGAGGAAGTCACAACCTAAGGAGATGGAGAGACAGTATCCACAGCAAGCAATAATAAAATGGCCCATGTTCTACAGAAATGTGAACTCAAAAAGGTATAGGAACACAAAGATTCATAGAGACGAGGGAAGGAAGAGGTTTTCAAAATAAAAGAGTGAATGCATTTCAAAAAGTGAAAAATAAGGAGGGAAAGTTTCCAGTAAAAAGATGCAACATGTATAAAAGAACGTTAGTGTTAGATTATGTGTCTTATTCATGGTCTGTCAGAAGTCAGATGTAGCTTGAGTATCAGGAACGGGTAGGGGTGATGAGAATAGTGGGGGATGAGGTGAGGACATTTTATAGAAGTTTGGACTACTCTGCAGCTCTGGGGGAAAAAAAAAATCACTAAAATGAATGAAAGCATGATATATTGACCAAAGATTAAGAAGACAATCCTAATGGCTTCAGAATTTTGCAGAAAAACAAGAAAAGTATTTTCCTTGTTTTCTCAGCATCACTACATGTTACACTGTTTTTCTCAGCAATAAAAAGATACAGGCAGTCACTGTAAGAATTCTTTGGAAAGAGATCTGTCATTCAAGTTGAGTCATAATATGCACCTGAAGTTTATTAGATGAAAACAGCGTTACATTATGTGTCAAACAGTATTCTTTCTAATTTTCCTTCCCTGTCTCTGTGCTCATACTGGAATAAATTTCATTTCAAATCTAAATGAAATGGCCATTACAATTGCAAGTGAAATCACTAGGGTATTAGTATGTGACCATGACCCAGTCACCACACTGAAACTTGGAGACACAGTTCCAGGAATTCCCAGATTATCTGTTTCTCTGATTGTGATGGTACTTTGATCATCCTTCCTGGCAGGTATCTTTCACTGGAACGCCAAAATTATCACAACCCTTTTGGACATCTTCCAATGTCAGCTGAAATCTCTTCACTGAAACTTGTGAACTACTAGCAAAGAATCAGGGTGCAGTTTCCAAATAAACAACTGATTTGTTGAATAGCAACCAAAAAGGTCATAAATGCCCCTTTGATGCATTACAATTAAATTACCCTGAATCAATGTAAAAACATTATTATTAACATACTTATTTGCACATTTACTGTTAATAATATTATTAATAATAGCTAACTCTCATTAAGCATTATGTACCAGGTAATGATCTTAGCATTTTACATTAATTTAATCCTCACAGTAACACTACGAAGTAGTTCTTATTCACCTGGGATGCCTGCTCTTGGAACCTGGCATTGTAAGAGAGCCTGGCCACATGCAAAGGTCACATGTAAATATTCCAGCCAACAACCCCAGCTAAGTCCACAGCAAGCAACCAGCAGCCACTGCCAGACACGTGTACGAATGGGCCTTCACATCTTAGCCTCTCAGGTTTTGGGTCTTTCAGCTGAGGTCCTAGAAACAATGGAGCAGAAACAAGCATCCCTGCTGCACTCTGTCTGAATTCCTGACCCACGGAAACTGGGAGGGAGTCTTAAGATAATTCGTTAGGCAGAAATAAATAACCACTACATTAATAAAATGGGCCACTAATATTTGCACATTACAGATGAGGAACCCATTGTAATTATTTGTTGAAACGTCTGTTTCCTTCAATAAGGCATTATGACTTATTTGTCATTTCATTTACTGCTCTAAGCGCTGGTCCTGGCACTAATATAGAGCAGTGAATGTTTGCTTATTGGAGAGGTAAGGAGAACCACACAGATGGAGAGCAGGGAGAGCCATTTTCCTCTCTTTATTCAATTGCCCCTGAGAACAGTCAGTGTTCACCCAGGCAAGCCAGCGTAAACTGTTAATTTATTACAAAGAATAAGACCTCTGGAAATTACATTAAAAAGGTGAATTACTATCTGGAACTGATTTAAGAGTCATTTCTGCTGGAATATTGTTGAGCCAAAACACCTATTTGCCAACCACTGAGGCAAAAGAATGTTCTTTTTTCCCTGGCATTGTGTTTATCTATGGCAGTCTCCTAAACCAATATATGGGACAGCCACCTAGTAATGAAAGAGCCCAGAGACCAGGACCCTTCCCACCTATAAACTTTTGTGTACTGTTGCATTAGTGTCTTCTCAGGTACTGTAACCTGCTCCTTGGTTCTACGTGCAAACATTAGAGAAATACATATAAGCCTATAGATATTCCCTTGCTGTTCATACGCCTCCTTTTCTTGGCATCAGTGTGTGTTTTGAGTTTACTAGCCTTCCCCTGTGATGCTCTAGAAGAATGCCTGTCATTTGCCAACAGGGGCTGGGAGACTATGTCTCCATGGGGTGAAACATAGCCAGCAACTGATGGGAGAAGCCTCTGAAAGCTCAGCTCTCTCTCTTGGAATTGGGACGAATTCTTAAATATCATTTATATTCCAGGCTGCCCTTCGGGATCATCTGAGGCCAAGATTTAAGATCTTCTTCCTCCCTGTCCAAGTCTTTCCATTATCTTAAAGGCTTTTCCTGGGTGCATATCTTTAATTAACTACATACAATCCACATCTCAGATCTGTTTCTGGATACCCTAAGGCAAAGGGTATCAGTAGCTTTGTTGAAAAAGAGAAGCAAGCATCCTATTAGTAGCCCATCATAAGGCAGGGGACTATTTCTACCTCCTAAGCTATTATTAACTTCTTAACTATATTCAAATTTCCCCAGGGTACTGTAACAATGCAAAGACACCAATTAGGCACACCGAAAATATGAGAATAGCGACTTTATAAAGTTCCCTGTCATCTTAGGAGCAAGCTAATAGCTTAAGTGTTCAGATGTGTCAAATTATATAGATGTGTAAATTATAATTGTGCAAATTATATATATTTATATATACATACATAATATATTATGCATGAGAATATTAGAATATAGGAAAATCTTATCAGGATAAGGAATAAGTATCATTTCTATTAAGCTGCACACTTTGTTAATGATGCTGATTCTGTGCTCAAGGCACTAAGTAGCAATCATTGGTAAGGGCACAGAAGATCAACTGTGACCATAAGGTTGCCCCCATCCAGGTGGTGCAAGCATATAATAAAATCCAAGTCAAATACCGCAACCTGCAGAACATGATATAAAATCACACTCAATCTGGAGAACTATTCAGAAGAGACTAGTTTAAGTGAAATCTAGATGCTCTGTAGAGTGCCACATTGGGGTTTTAAATAGCAATTCTTGGTACTGAATAAGTATCAGAATTTTCTATTGACAGTGATTCATGAGAACGAGGGTGACTGCAGTGAGGATTGAGTCCCTAGAAAAAAAGCTGGCGTGGACCAAGTAAGGGTTTCAGATTGAGAACTAGCTTCCAGGTTGCTGAGTAAGAACAAGGCAGCACAGACACATGGAGTCTCACAGTGAAGTTAGCAAAGGGACTGCAGTGCAGTGTTCACACTGTTAGCAGTTGGTATGGTGAATTTTTCTCTGCTTTCATCCAGGTAAGTGGTGTTAGGAGTGGAAGGTTTTAAAGTATTTATAGATCCTACTGCTGGTGAGGAGAGGGTGGCAGTGGCTGCTGTAATCACCTAATGGGTGCTGGAATAATCACCCTCATCATTTTCTCCTCCCCCTCCCTCCTCCTCCACCCTTCTTCCCCTCAATGCTTTTCTCCTTCTCCTTCTTCACTTTCTCCTTCTCCTACTTCTCCTTCCCCTTCTCTTTCTCCTTATTCTTTACCCTGATTATCATCAGCAGCATTTACTGAGATCTTACCATGTGCCTGGTACTGTTGTAAACATCTGAATGTAATCACAACAGCTATACAAGAGAGGTATTATAAAGTCCCTATTTTATAGATGAGGAAACCAAAGTACAGAAGACTTATATATAATTTGTCCATGTTTCCAATATAGTAATGGTGGAGCCAGGAGTTGAACACAGGCAAGGTACTAGAGCTCACACTCTGGGAAAATACATTCCAATAGCTAATGATTATTATACAAGTGACAAAGGTAATGCTATGGTTGACCGAGCCTTATATACAAGGCACCCTTGAATTTGAAGAAAGGGACTTATCTTTCTTTTTTCAAATTTCATTTTAAGCCCTTATTTCCAAAATCCTCTGTGTCCCATCTATTGCACCTCTTCAAGAAAGTACCTCATCATCCTTGAAATCCTTTATTGCTTTTTTGAGACTTACCCTAGATACCGAATCATTGGTTCTCACTTCGTTTATTTGCCTTCTCACCCAACTACACTACATTGTCTCTGAAAGTAGACATTGCATCTTAGGAGTGTTGCCTGTTATGGAGACTGGCATACAGTAAGCACTAAACAGAATCCTGTTGATGTATTAATTACAGATCGATAACGTGAGGATTTCCCAACAGTGCAATAAGTTGCCAAGAGAATGTCATCAAATTCCCTTTCAAAGAGATATTTATAAATAGGACTCAATCTCAGCCATTTCTGGTGATTTACTGTGGTCCTACTTAAAGTGAAAGGAATGATCCCTGAAAACCCCTTCTGGGCCTATGACTCGGTACCTCTGGGATCTGTCTCTCTAGATTCCCATGTCTCTTCTTATGCCAGGTATTTTCAGCATAAGAAGATTGGACAATCTTGCCCTTATATATATAACATTTTGGAAAGATTATAAGCTTTGGGGACAGTCAGTCTGCGATATGAATTTAGGCTCTGTAATGTAATAACTGGGTAATCTTGGTCAGTTTTTACATCTTTAAGTCTATTTCTTCATTCATGAAATGGGTCTGATGACAGTACCTTAAAGGTTGATTCTAAGAAAATGTAGAAATAGGTAAGTAAATGCAGTGTCTGGAGAACCACAAATAATCAACGAATATTAGTCCCCTTTTCCTTCTTCCAATTATTACTCTTAATAAAATCAGATCATTCCACATGTTGTTCTGTTTCAGTAGAAAATGGCCATTAACATGCATGAGTATGTGAATATGCATACATGCATATGAAGTAGTTATAGCACAAAGCTCAGTAAGGAAGACAGGTGAACTCCAGATGTTAATCATAGGGTTGGCAACAACCTAACACACAAAAATAATCCATGCCTTATAAGACTTCTAAGTAATAAAAAATTTTACTAGCATTCAGACCAGAAATTATTCATTTTTAGAGAGTGAATAGCTGCAATGCGATGGCCATTTATTGCAACAGATCTGAGAGACAAGGAATCCCTGATCAGCGGCAAAAGCTAAGGAAAGCAAATGTTAACAACTGGAGGAAATTTTAAATTACACGAATCAGTGTAATAGCAACAGTAAATTAATGAATAAGGTAGTAAATGCATCCTGTACCAGAATGTCTCAACTTTGAAAGATTATAGGAAGAGACAAAGAACAACGTGAAGTTAACATGTTAACATGAATGTAAGTGGCTATTCCATTTGGGACTGAGAAAAGAGAGCGCAAAGGATGACTCAGAACCAGGGAAGAGTTCAGAAAAAATGAGAAATCAGAACTCGGACAAACTCATAATCATAAGCCTTTCTAGGGTAAGAGGTTCACCACATCACCCTAATAAAAAGGTTTGGGGAGTAACAGGAAAAATACACAGTGGTTCTATATGAATACTAATATTAGTTTATTTAGGGAAGTAATAGTATATTTATAACTAAACTACTTAATGAATTGAGTTTTTATTCTATAGATTTAGACTCTACTCAACAAATTTTATATATTTTTTCAATCTTTCATAAGTGTCAAGGTAAACAAAAATAGAAAATACGGCAAAATTTATAGCCAGTCTTTGTTTCCAGAATGACCTGGTTCCAAAGTTAAGAGTAGCATTCATTAATATATCTCTAAACTATACTTTACCTTCTGCAGGTGATAAAAGGCTATATCCCCATAAAATATGAACTAAATATACACAACCATTTGTGTAATTTTGCACACACACATACTCGTTCACAATTTAGTTTTAACATTTCAACTACAGAAGAAAAACTCACATTACAGAACTCATAAAATAAAGAAATCAATTCAGGACTCATTAACTTCTTAGTCCAAATACTTTCAAGCTAAAATAATCAATTCTCAGGAACTAATGTCATCGATCACTCAAAATAAACATGAATGATCTCTACATATAAGGATCATAAATGTTAAAATATTTGTACATAATTAACGTATGTGAAGTTTTATTTGGGGACTGTATAAATGAAATTCATTTAAAATTTTGCATTCATGATGTTTCTTGAGTTAGTATGTAATAGCAATTATAAATTTAACATTGTAAACACAGGAAAATTATGAATCCAATTTTAAACTAATTTTCATTAATAAAAACAATATAATACATTGAGATCATCCAACTGCATTCAATTACATTTGATTTAGCTACCAAAATGCATTTGAAATAAGCAGTAATTTAATATCTGTAATATTAATTTTAAATTCAAATGATATACTAATTAGAGTCTTTTCAGACAGCTAATTACTTCAATTTGAAATATAGAATTCCTTTCATTTTTTTAAACACTTGTTTAACTTTGAGCATTATACATTTTAAACTTGGATATTTCTCCATCTGTGTAATGATCCTCTATGATTTTATGGGTCAGAGACTATGAATGAACATATGATTACTTTAGCCAGAAATGCTTGACATCATTCATGGAAAATAGTCAAGCAGACAGGACATCTACACCCATATCATGTTTACTCTGCAAATTCTAGGTTCTCAGAAGTAGACAACCATGTCATCATTAACTTATTGGATCTATCAGAACCTGCCACATAATAAGTGTCCTGTATATGCAATAAATCGAACCATTAACATTATTCTTTGAGGAATTAGATACTTAGTGGTTAATATACATTTTCTACCTGTAAAAATAGGTTAGTAACTCCACAGTATCTTGGTAGTGGGATGAGGATAAAACTCACTATGTTAAATATAGTGAGAGATTGAATGTATAAATGGACAATGGCCAGACCGTGTATAAAAACAGACTTCTGACCCACAATTAGCAGTAACCATCCCAGGAAGCCAGACGACTATCTACAAGTTAGACTTGTAAAATCAGACCATCTCTAGCAAAAATCCAGGAAGCCATACAATAATCCTTTTAACAATGAGTCCCAAATGGCTAAAATTTGATTAACTGACAGGACAACTTCTTTAATTTTTGTTCCCACTTACTACTTAGGACCAACCAGAGAAAGCCAAATATGCACCTCTAACTAAACTGTAGGACACCCCACTTCTGGTTAGCCCACCTACAGTTTCCTCAAGCCAACAGATTCATAGCATACCTGAAACATTCCCCATTTTTCACTATTAAGTTTTCCCACTCCCTTGACTGCCTTTGAATCTCCACTAACCACAAGTGATAGTGGCTATCTGCTTTCTTAGAGCAAGCTCTGAACAAATAGCTTTCATTTGTTCTCATTTGGATGGTCTTTATTTCTACAATGGAAAATTTTAGAAGGTTAAGTTTGTGGATAATTGTCTTCTTTATACTTTTTCCTGTATATTACCTATAGACTAGTGGGTTAATAAACTTTTATAATCAGAAAATGTAAATGTTATTTACAGACAGAGTAAATATATCCTTTACACTGCCATGCACACATACTATGGATGTATGTGTATGTAGACAGGGGTAGCAGTTCAGGAGACATCTGGGAGAAAGGCTTGGCTACACTGTGTCTTATGGATCCTCAAATGGAATATTACCTTACTCCAGTGGAAGCTACCTTGCAGTGCTGCAATGTGCCAATTTGTACTTTTTCCTCTAACTTAAGAACAAACAACCAGAACTCTGATTATCTTCTAATTCTTGATGCTCAAAGTTTGAAATGGCCTTTGCTAAGAACCATTTCTATCTGGCAACTAACTGTTGACAATAGGAAGACATTGCTAACATTTTCACTTTTAGTGCCACTGAAGGATACGTATACCTTAGGCATGACGACCTTTCATTGTCAGAAAAACTTATCTTGCTAGCCATCCTTCTCATGAAATAAATAATCCAGCAATAAAATACTATGAGAAGAAAAATAGCTGGCTATTAATTAGTAATTACAATGTGATTGTATTATTTTTACATGTATCCCCTTATTTAATTTCAGAAGAACTCAATATGGCAAGTACTATTATTCTTCCCATTTTCCAATTAAGAAATTGAGTCCTAAATGGATAAGTAGCCTGTCCAAGATGAAATGTTTATGACTGGCTTAATTCAAACATTTTTACTCCAAAGACGACCCTCTTAATCATTAGCTATAATCTCTTCCTACCCCACATCAAAAGAAGATAGACATATGCACACACACACACCTGACTATAAAACATGGGTCAAGCACTACTAAGAGAAGTAAAGCTATCATATGCTCTCTTTCAGATACGATAGTCTAATACTCATATTGCTTCTGACATATCTAGACTTAGTAAGAAACGCATTCACCCACATCTAAGAAGTTAGGATTACCAGACTTCAGAAACAAAGAGATAAATTCTATCTTGAAAAGCTTAACACATAATAAATATATTGTGTATTACATATTTAAGAAGAAGGTTGTTACTTTCTCATTTTCTAAAATGAGCATTACAAACTGTATAATATATAGATACTCAACATGTAGTATAAAGAAACAGTGACAAGTACAGTCTATAGATTGAGGCTATTAAGTTTCACCTTTACAGGCTCTGTGGTCTCTGACAAGTTACTTAACCTCTTCATCACACAATTTCTACGTCTGACGAATGGGAATAATCCATGCAAACATTCTTTTGGGTAATTACAAATAGTAAAAGGGACAATACATGTAAACACTGTATCAATGAGTGGAAGCATCTTCGACCATTCACATCAACATTTTTCTAGGTCAAAAAACATAACATTTTGGAAAAATTCCCAAGATCACACACTTGTAACTTTTCAATGTCATGCATTCCTGAAAGCCTCTTTAGAAACTAAGCAAGTTTCCCAAGCAAGAATACCATTGTTGAAGAGGGGAGAGGAGAAGGTAGGAGGGAAGAGGAAGGGGGATAAAGGTCAAAGGAGGAGAGAACAGAGTAGAAAAAGAGAAAGCCAACATGCCCTCTATTGTTTGGTTTCCTGTTCACAAAAAAGGGTTTCCATACCCCACAACTTTTCTGATAACCTTCAAAAGCTCTCCCAGTGGTCCCCTTTTCAGTGGTTTCCAACCTGTGTGTTAGTTCCTCAGAGAAAGGAGAAGCAGCCGATTGTTTTCTGATGTAACTAGATGCTGTATTTTAATTAAGTTAACAATGAGGCTAACGTATTTAAAGTTTCTGACTTTGTTGCCAAGGTAAAGTAATTGAAAGCAAACTATTTAGAAGCAGGCAATACAGGTTATAGGTTGAGCTAATGCCAAGTTGTCCCAGTAAATAATCAAAAGAAGCACAATGAAGTCCTTCCTGACTCTATTCTCTACCTCTTTGTCTCTCATACTCTGTTAACTGGAAGGAGATAATTAGTGTAGGACAGTATATTCCCTAAGCACAGACAATGTATGACCACGAACTATTGCACAGAGAGAGAGAGAGACAGACAGACTGTAAGGGATAGAGCCAAATCTAGAGTCACAAGTCATGGAAAAATGAAGAGACAAGGACATTATGGTGTAATGGCAAGGTTATCACTTTAAATTAAAAAGTAATCTGAGTTCTAATCTTCTATTAATTATTTTTCATCTCTTTAATTAGAAGAAGTTACTTAATTCCACCAATCCTTAATTTTTCTCATCTGCACACTGAGGCTAACAGTGTCAACATTATAAGTTTGATTTGGAAATAAAAGGTATGTGTCTCAATTACTCAGCACATACTAGATGTTCCCTGTATAGTAACTCATATTATTAACTATACTTTCCATAATCATCTAACTTTATACCTTTGCTCTCGATATTCCACAGGTCATGATGGAAATATACATTATTGGAAGCATACATTCATTATTGGGGGCTACTCTTAAAATACTACTGAGTGCAAGGCTTAAACCAGGGGTTCTCGACCCCCAGGCCATGGACTGGTAGAGATCCATGGCCTGTTAAGAACAGGACTGCACAGCAAGAGGTGAGCAGCAGGCAAGCAAGTGACCAAAGATTCGTCTGTATTTGCAGCCTCTCCCCATTGCTAGTCACTGCCTCAGCTCCACCTCAGATTATCAGGAGTTAGATTCTCACAGGACCATCAGTTCCTGTTACCAAGAAGGTTGGGGACCTCTGGGTCAAACAACAAAAATCTACTTTCTCACAATTCTAGAGGTTAGAAATCCAAGATCAAGGCGTCAACAGGATTAATTTCTTCTGAGGCTTCTCTCCTTGGCTTGTAGACAGCCACTTCCTAGCTGGAGTCCTCGCTTGGCCTCTTCCCCTGGTTATCTCTTCCTTTTCTCATAAGGATGCCAGTCATATTAGATTAGACTTCAAGCTCATTTAAAAGTAATTACCTCTTTAGAGTCCCTATCAACAAATACAGTCATGTTGGGAGTTCAGGCTTCAGTATATGCATTTTGGGTGAACACAATTCGATCCATAATACATTTGCTTCAAATTGATCATATCAATGGAGGCAGCTCAGCTTTGACTTTTAGAGATCCTTCTACATGTTCCTGAAGAATATCTGATCTTGAGACAGGGCTTGTATTCAATTTCTTTTCATTATTTGAGCCCTAGATCCAAGGTTCTCTTTGTTGACATGCCCTCAATCTGTGTACTCTTGCAAAAATTTTAGATGACTGATTGGAACCATTGGATTAAAAATTATTTCCCATGCCAAAGGCAGTGGGAATAGCACAATTTGGGTGCTATTATTGATACAGTCTTCTTTAAAAAATGTACAGGTTATTTTTACTTTTTCAGGGAATTTTTGATGAACATGAAATATTCATAGAGGACAGATAATATTTAAATGACATCGTTAAATAATTAAAAATGTGAATATCTCCACTGGGTATTACTACATTAAGACTGCAAATACATTCTCATTATCTGCTCTCAATTTCTGAGATATTGTGGAATAAAAAGAACTAAGTAATTTCTCTATGCTATTATTAAGAGAATGGAATCTACCTTTAGAGAGACTTAAACTTTGCATTACATTTTCAGCAAAATAATTATTAAAATATTCTTGAATAAATTTAGAGACCTGAAAATCAAATGCAAAATTAAATAAATAAAGGATATACCAAATGCTATCATTTTCAAATATCACTGTGACCGAAGGTATAATAAAAAGCTTTTGAGCATCCAAAGGACTGAGTTTAATTTTAGCTATTATATTTGCCAAGTACATATTCTGTTTGTTTCCATATTTTTCTAAAAAAAAAAAAACAGTTCTTAATTGGTTTATAAGTATATCTGCTTGTGCATGGTATAGCAATGGAAAGAAAGAAGGAAAGGTAAGATTTTTGAGCACTTGATTATCTCATTTAATTATCTCAATACATCTGTGAAGTAGATGTAACTATTTTACAGGTAAAGAAACCTAAGCTAGAGATAGTGAGTCAACTAAGGTCAAATAATGAATGGCAATAGCAGCTATCTAAACTCAAGCCTAATCGTAAACATTATTACATTCTCTAAAAATAATGATAATATCATACCCTGCTTCCTCATGAGGTTGCTTTGAAATTCATTAAAATAACTAAAGTGCTCTACAAATTACACAAGGATTCACAAATAGATTTTGCTTTATTATACACTACATTCAAATTATTGCAACATTTTTTTCTGTTCCTAGCTAGAGGTATCAACTTATTATTTCTATACAATTTAAGTATAAATTATTCATTATTTTGTGACAGAAGTAGGACTATCATGGATGTCATGTAATGAAAAATCAGAACATGGAATCATTGAAATGACAAACGAAATAATAGTATTTATTAAAAAAGTTTGTTGTGCATTCAGCATTATGCTTAAAGCTGCGAAGAATCACAAAGACTATTCAAATAATATATAATATACATTTCCTCACTTTTAAGCTTAATTTATAAGTGAGACATTTTGAAACAGTAATTATAATAATACATAAAGAAGAGCGACACTATTTATTTTGTGCCAAGAAATACTCAAAGCACAACATATATGACCTAACACATATACACACAACCATGAAGCTATAAGAAAATTCTTTACTCACCAACTCAATATTCAATCACTATTACTTACTAACATTTTAAGATCTATGTGGTTTATTCCCATCATTCAAGTGCTCCCTCAAAATCCATCATTGTGTTCCACATCAATAAATCTAGCAGCTTGTTCTTCATTATTTTTTGAAATACTCATTACTGAAGACCTTTTTTTTGAAATGTTGGCCTCCCTTGGATGCCATGACAATACATCATCTGAGTTCTCCTCCATTTCTTTGATACTATCTTTGCCTATTTTGTCATTCTTTCTTCCTCATTCAACCCGATGGGCAGAGATATGCCAAAAATCTGTTTTAACAAAACAGTTCTAGACACTTCCATGACTTTAATTAGCATCTCATCCTCTAGAGAGAAGTATTTAAAAGTCAAATGCAGACAATGTAATGCTGTACTGATTTATCAAATATTTATTGAGCACCTTCTCTTTGATAGGTCCTTCTGCAGATGGCTGTAATACTGCAACAACAAAAAAGAACAGAAATTCATGCCCTCATAGTCCCTTGTTTTTAGCGATAAGGGGGAAATGATCCTCTTAATGGGCAAAGATGTTTTTGCTAGTAAAAAGCAAAATTTAAAAAAAAGGAAGAAAGGTTTCCTTTATGGCAGATGAAGACAGTAATTAATTGTGCTTCTGAAAACTCTTCACAATTGACCATTTGCAGTCTACCTGTTTCACAGCTATATTACAAAATAACAGAATAATGTTGGATCTATTTAGCATTGTGTTAAGAAGCAACTGAAAGAAGATAAAATGCAACTAAAAGGAAATTTAATTAAAAGTGACTTAATCCAAAGTAGTGGAGTGTTTTCTTATGTAAAAAAAAAAATTCTATGGTACACAGATAAAGGCAAATACTATCAGAACTTAAATGCTTGACACATTTTTATTCATCCATTTTTGTCATATCAAGACTGCACACTATCAACATGTTTTATGACTGTGGACGTCGACCTTGATCATCTGACAGAAGCAGTGTTTGTCAGGTTTCTGCACTATAAAGTTACTCTAGTTTCCCCCTTTTCCATACTGTGCTCTCTGGAATAAAGTCACTGTGCACAGCCCCCAGTAAAGAGTGAGGATTTATGATCCTTCCCCTTGAGGACAGAGGATCTACATAATTTATTTTGAATTCTTCTGCAAGGAAGATTTGTCTCTTCTCCCTCAATTATTAATTTAAGCAAGTCTTTATTTATATCAGTATGGATTCAAGGATTTTTTTTATGCTTTGAATTATAACCCGATATCATTTTATGTATTTTGTGGGTCCAATTGTTTTAGTTTTGGCCATTGGGAATGCTTACAGCTGGCTCCTGACACACTTTAACCAATATGGTTTTGTTTGTTTGTTTGTTTGTTTGTTTGTTTGAGCAGGTGTGTATTTTCTGGCACTGTGAGATGCTCCAGGCTCCTCTCATATATTGTTTACAATCAGTCATTTCTCCAGGGATTGCTGGTTCTTTTCACTAGTAAATAGTATAAGAAACCAGATCTGTGTGCTAGGTACACACACTGCTTCTATAGTACCATTTCTTTTAGGTCCTTTCAACAGACAGAAAAAAGAAAAACACATGAGTGCTAAGTCAAGTACATACACATATCTACAAATATTTCTATATGTAACCATGCAAAGCACAAGTTCTTACCAATGTCCCCAACTCTAACCCATTACCACTTGGATTAATCTAGCCTCCTCCTTATGCTCATCTGCAGATTCCCACTCCAACAGTGAGAAAACTATTTTACGCATGGTTTCATTAAGGATCAGGGTTAACAAACTTTCCCAGGCTATGTAAATACCATGGAACTAATAACCCAGATATATTACTTCTAAGACATGCTATTTTACCATTTCATGATAACTTCTATGGGTTTGTGCAAAGGGATAGGTCCTCAATAAATAATTTTAATGTATTTATTCTGACCCTGGAACAAATAAACCTGTTATTTAAAAACATTTAATACGGAAAATAATCTAGCTAGCTTCAAGGCTATGCATTTATCATTCATCTGTCTTGATTTTCTCAGAAAACCTATTGATCAGTAAAGGGGAACAAAACATGATATTCCAAAATGTACCTCTTTGGGATATTGATTATTTGAGCTAGTTAATTTTAAGCAACTGCAGACACAGAAGAAGTTCTGAAAACCTAGTAAAAGTTATCCTCTTGTAAGAGACATTTACATTTATAAGGGAAATATCCTTTTGTGAGAGTGATTCCCTCTCCCTACCAGGAAAAGAAAGGAAATCAGTTCTCTAGAAACTCTTACCAACAGAGAAAGCATGGATTTAAATCTGCATGATAACCATGCCCTTGTTAATTATTATTTTCCTGATAGTTTCCCATGGTAACTGGTTCTCCGTCCTTCCAACATTTTCTTTTATCTTTAGCTGGAGATGGTGTTTAAGGTGACAGCTTAAGTTTTCCTTAGTATCTCCCATGTATACCAGAGATATAAATGTTATCATTAAATGTGTGTTTATTATTCTTCTGTTAATCTGTCTTTTATTACGGGGTAGGGGGTGGGGTAGTTCTCAGTGAAGAACCCAGAAGGGAGAGGGAAAATTGTTTTTCTTCCTCTACACTGACACTTATGGAATAAATGGTGGGCTAAAGATGTCCCTGCCAGAACACCGAAGTTTATCGAATCTTCTGTATTTTCTTATCTTTGTTTTTTCTACCTTGCTTCCTCTTCCCATTTGTCTACCTTGCTTCCTCTTCCCCTGATTGCTAAATAATGAAAAAAGGTTAATTAATATGGAAAATATATTACCTATATGTGTTGAAATTTTCAGGCTGCTTTTATCCCTCTGTAAATAATTTAATTAATCTCCTTTCTCACAGAAGGGTTATAACTAACATTCTAAGCTAACTAAATCTGGAGAACATGTTATCTTGTTATAATAGATCTTATCATTTAGGTATAACTTATTCTTACTTTTACCAATTACTTTGTATTTCATTCTATCTAACAATCTAATTGGTCCTCACAAACATGAAACAGTAGTCCCGAATTGGTGTTGTGGTTAGGGGTGATAACAGGGTATGTGCATTTTTACATAATTTTAAAGGAGTTCTAACTCTCTAGCGTGTGTCTCAAATTGTCTAAAGTGACTACCAACATGTCTATAGTTATCTGAGCTGTTGATTCTAAGGAGCAGAAAATGTATCACAGAAAATGTATTAGAATTGGGAACAGAAAACCTGGGATGTAGGCCTGTAGGGACACTTGTAGATTTGTGGCTATTTATTCTACCATTTTGGGAGGACTCTCTTTCTTCTTATTTGACACAGTTTATGGAGACTATCAATAAAGGCGTCGAGCATATGTGTGTAGAAAAAGCAGATACAATGCTTAAACAAGACCAACCTAAGCCTCCTCCATATAATTTGAATCTTGAATGATAAACAAAGCAGACCTTAAACAGTAAGAAATAATTTGCTCCAGCGATGTCCTTCAGATGAATGAGTGGTCATGACACTGAGATGTAAGTTATGTAATGAACTTTATTCTTTAGCTTTTTAAATTTCTGTGAGCACCTCTAAGTCTATCTAACAAACTTATTTTTCCTTTTGCTTTCTACAGAACACCCTATTTGATACAATATCCAGTCATTTGTTATTAACTGAGCGACCTTCTGCAAGTTATCTATCATCTATCTATCGATCACCTATCAACTATCTATCATCGATCTATCCATCTATCTATCTAATCATCTGTACATCTGGCTTATCTTCCACAACTTCTAAAGGTCAGACTATATAGGATATTTGTAGAACATGCCAGCACACTCTTTCTTACTGTTTCTTCACATAGGCCCTTCTATTCTTCATCCACATGGCAACCCTTACTCATCCTTCCATGCTAATCCCAAAATGTATTCCTTACTTCCACTAAGCATTTCTGATCCTTCTCAAGTAGAAGAACAGTCCTATCTCATCTTTAATTCTAGGACCTTTTGCTGATATCACATTTATGGTTCTTAATACTTTAACATGAAATTAAAGGTATGTGTTTATATACCACATCTCTCCTAGCAGATGAAAACTTTAAGCAAAAATGTCTAACTTATATCTGCATCTATATACACATACGTATCTCAATATCACAGAGAAAGGTGCATAAGTCACAAGTGTATAACTGGATAAATAAATATTGACAAAGCTAGCACACTCACGTAGCTAATGTCCAGATCAAGAAATAAAGAAAGTAGCAGAACACCAGAAGCCACTTCATGTTCCCTTTCAGTCACTACCCTTATCCCCAAGGAAATCTAGTTTTGATTTATAACAATATAGCCAATTTTCAAATTTTATATAAATGGCATCAAATGAATACACTATATTGCATCTGACTTATTTTGCTCTAATTTAAGTTTATAAGATTCACCCATGTCATTTCATGTACTTGTAGTTTTTATAATCTCATTACTATATCATGTTTCATTCCTTGAATATCCCACTTAGTTTATCCATTCTTCTGTAGGTGGACATTTGGCTTGTTTCCAGTTGTGCAGTGTTACAAATAGCTCTGTGCTGCTTTCTGGGATCAGTCTTCAGGTGAACACATATCATGTATTTCTACTGGTTATAGAGTTTCTGATGTATTTTGGGGTTCCTCACAGCATTCAATTCAGTTATTTTAAAAATTAATAAATGAATAAATATATGTAGTAGGACTTTTTTCCTTAAATTGATTTTAAGTTGTCTATGTACTATGCATGCTCGCATCCGTAGGCATCAGTGTTTTGTTCAGAATAAATGCATAACAAAAACTGGATTAAATATTATTTGCAGCTTTTCAATAGTGAATGTCACAGGTTAAGACCTTTTATTATGTAGAATTTGTGAAATACTAAAGCAATATAGTTTTAATTATATCCATGAATGAGATTTTTAGTGAGTGGCAGAACCTGGCCATTTGTCAGAGTGCCCAAGAGAGGGACTGGGTATAAAGTTAGTTCTCGTTAAGGTTCTGACAAAGAGTATGAAAGGAAACAATAAAATCAGCATTCAAATTCAGATAAAATTTTAAAGTATATTAATTAATAAGCTAGAGAAAATTTTTTGTATGTGTTTTTTCACTCTCTCAAGCCTCTGAGAAAGTGATTCAAATAGTTTATTTGTTCATAACAGAGAAAATTGCATACTTAAAGCTATAAAAAGACTTATCTAAGGAGAGTGAGAATTCCTCGATTAACAAAAATGAAAACATAGTTTTCATTTGATATGCATTTTATCTTTCTGTCTTTCTCCCTCTGCCTTTCTTCTTTTCTCTCTCTGCCTCCCTCCTTCTGTCTTTCTCTCCTTCCCTTCTTCTTTCCCTCCAACCCTTCCCCCTTCCCTCTTTTTCTTTCTCTCTGTTAGTTAGGTCTTATTTGAAGTAGAACTGACAGGATTTGCATGCAAGGACATCGTTGAGAACTGAAGAGAATAGTGATAGGAGAATGGAGAAATGATACATGGAAGAAAAGGCAGTGAGTAACCAGAGTTCAATCCAGTGGTAAACTGTGAAATGATGCAAAACAGGAAAAGCTGCAAAACACTCATAATTATCCCAACAAAGGTGTGAGAGAGATGGGGTATTTATACAGTAACCTGAGAGTCACCGATAAAGACATTTTCTCCAAGGGAAGCTAATTTCCTGGCACTTCTAGCCTTCTATGCACATGTACATCACATCCTTCTGCTGTTCCAAAAAGTGATCTCAGCACCGATGCAGATACTAGAAGTTGGAGGTCAGCCAGGCCCCACTGAAATAGTACAGTCTGAGGGATTATGGACAGAATGCTGACAGTAAGTATTTTTTCTTTCTTACTCCAGTTCTTTCTTTCTCTTTATATCTTGCATTCTTTCTAACACCATAACCATCAAAAGAGGCTTCAAATGAACCTTGGGATATCTATAGAGCATTTTAAAGAATAAATTAAAGAAATCTAGACATTAGAAAAACAAAAGTTAAAAAAAAAGATGAACCAAAGGTGGGGTTGGTACCCAAAATATTTTTCATAAAGTGATAAGCCACAGATTCGTATGAAAGTTCTCTAACCATCAACTCCATTCGTAAATATATAATTCACATTATCTAAGGAAGAATGAAATAATCCAGTTTCCAGGAAAAGCACTTTTTACTGATACCAAAATCACAGAGGCTTTCTACACGAGGCCCTCATAAAGAGAGCACTACGCGCTATGGTAAACAACATCACTCTCAAACTTTCTAGAGAACAGATGTATAAAGCTGGAGGGAAATAAAATCTAAGATCTTCAGAGCAGAACAAGCCTGAAAGGAATCATGCCCCCTTTGAAAACTGTTCTCCAGTTTCAGAATATTAAAAATATATATCTATATCTTTAGGAAACAGCTGTCACAACCAGGAATCTCTAATGGCATCATAAAGAAGTTGATAATTGGCCTGAAGATGCTTCAAGAAACCAGTGACAATCTCAACGACACACTGACCTTTGAATAGCTTCCAAAGAAGAGTTAGGGGCAATTCATTCAAGAATTGAGGAAACCAAGTACAAGGATTGAAATCATTGCTGCTGTCATCAACGGCTCTGTGCAAGCATGACTGCTATAGGGACGGCCACAACTCTGGGCTCCAGGGGCACAGAGAAAAAAAAAAGAGCTGGCAGCCATACACTGCAGATGAAATCACGCGATTCCTCCAGCAATTAGACATATAGCCATGCTGTTTAATTAGACCAACAATAAGAATCAGGCCTATTGGGCTTTTCATCCCTGTTGTGTAAGTCCTCGCCAAAACCCTGGCCCTCTAGCCTTTAGAGTTGCTCTGTATTTTCTGGATTCTAACTAGCTGTACACTATGTTTACCTTTCCAAACTGTTCACTCTTCTGTCTTGAAACACTACTCTATAATAAGCAAGTTCACTTCTATCTTCGATCTCTTTCCTTAGCTTTTTTCTTTATGCTTCCTTGCTTTAAGGAAAACATTGTTTTCTCCTGAAGATAAAGTTTCCCATAATGATGATGGCATCTCTCAACATTCACAGTTTGTAAGTTTGAGGAGGGAGCTGTTTTCTTTTTCAAAAAAGCATTGACATTCACAGAGCATTAATTCCCTGTATCAGTCAGGATAGTCTAGAATAAGCCACAGTAACAAAGAAATTCTGACGTTTCAGGGTGTGACACAAAAATGTATTTCTCACTCAAAGAACAATCTGACGAGAAGGTCAAGTGACTTTCCTCAAATCAACTGCTTTTGAGGATTGTTCTGCCATCTTCTAACATTACAGTCATCTTGGCATCCTTGAGCCAGCAAGGAGACTAAAACATTTGATATGAATATACATCAGATACTTAATCACCTTGGCCATAAAGTGACAGGTTATTTCTGCTTACAACCCATCAGCCACAACTCAGTCGTTTGGCACCAACTTAACTGAAATAGTGACTTTGAAAGAGTTCCAAGGAAGAGGAAATAAGACTGGTGAGTATCTGCCACAACTCAATATTCTGGATTTCCAAATATCCATTTTATCTTTTCTCCAACACATAGAATACTCTTCATTCCTAAGAGGGGCAAGACAAATTACCATCAGGTTCTCTAGGACTGAAATTCCCATTCCTCCATATCAAGTGGCTTTTTTTTCCCTATAGGTAAAATATATGCCTCACTTTAATATACAATGTCAGAATATAGAAAGGATATCCACATCAGACAGGTCCATTCAGAAAGAAAATGGTAGAGAGAGAACAGGAGACACACAGCAGTCACAGGTCTGTAACAATTTTGAAATTCAGAGGACAGACACTGGGAGTCATCTTTGCCTGGAGGGTGGTTAAGGTTCCATGAACAGGTTCTATTCTTTGCAAGGACCTATTCTGGTCACATATCTCCATGACATCAAGCTCTTCTCTTGGGAAGTGTTCTCTTTGCCATTATTCGACATGGCCACGTATTAAAAAAGGATCGGTTAGTGTACCCTCCTCAAGGCATTGCAGCCTTGAAGACTGCCTCTTGACCATGGGAAAATAAGGGACTGGAAGTTGTTTTAATAGCTAGAACATTACTAGAGATTTTTAGTTTGGTCTTAAGGATTCCCTAACAATATAGTTTTTTTCAAAACTTATTAAGTTTCGGCTTTGCCTTCTGTTCAATTTATGGCCCAATAACCACATGCAAAGTTCTTTCTAGATAAAATTTTTCAGCTGTGTTTTAATGACTATTATTTTGATGCTTTCTTGAAATAAATATGAATATAGACCATGCATTCTATTTCATCTTCATCCTGAACTGTTTTGGTAAAGTGAAAATTAAACTGGCTTTTGATACAAAAAAAAAAAAAAAATTAATCCCATTTCTTACCATTCAGAGTCTAGAAAGAGGCTTTTCTGACCCTACGAGTCCCAACATTTTTGAACTCCACCTACTCCCACTCAGTTCTGCTAGGAAACCAGTCAATCTTTTATTATGCCATCCTTTCCTTTATAACACTTTACCAAATGCAGCAACAGCCAACTCCCATTAATTACATAATTTTTTTCAAATCTCTTTTATTAGATCTACCAGGTTAGCTAAGCAAACCATCTGCCTCCAAAGAATTACCAGAAGTGACAATTTTTCAAATGTTTTACCCCAACGCAACATGAGTTGCCTTCTACCAAGCTTTCCAATATCATGTCCTCCCTCCTTACCTTCGTACTACAAACCCATTGCCATATATTTGTGGAAATTTTTTCTATATCAATTTATTTCTACTCATGACTAAACCTACCAGCTGCTAAATAAGTAAGGACCCAAACCCTCAGTGACTTAACAGAAGTTTAGTTCTCACTTCTGCCATATTCACTTGTGAATGTTAAGACTTCCCAACAGCTTTTCTCTAAGTGGTGACTCATAGATTCTTTTTATTTTTTTCTATCACAGGCCTCTGTCATCTCAGAATCCTTTCTTTATCCACAAAACTGGGAATGCAGATAATGAACCAAAGGTTTTCAATTTGTCTGAGAATTCAGGCCTGGAAATAGTCTACCTCGTTTCTGCTCACATTTACTTGACTATAGTTAGTCACATGACTCTTATCTAATTACCCAAAAGAGTGGGAAATCTAGTGTTCCCCGATCGTAGGAAAATTAGCATCTGTCTCAATTTTCTTCCAACACATATGAAATTCTCACTATCCTAGGAAAACATAACAACTCAAAGGGCTTGTTCAGCCACTGCCTCTGGCTAAATTTCTGGACTTAAAGGATGAGGCCCAAGGCATCCCTGCCATTTGGATATGGTTTATCCTGATCCAGTCAACTTTGGATTAAAACGATGTTATCTTTTTTCCTGCCCACACAAATGCACGTGCCACATGTAGTAGCGAAACAGGGACAAGACATCAGCAGTAAATATTCCCATTTGGCAAGATGAAGAATAAAATACTCACCACTCTCACTAGTCCAAATATTCTGTGATATTGCTAGGCAGACACAGTGAAATCTTCACTCCAGGATTTATATTCTGGGAGACACATTTTGTCTATTGGTTTCCATAGGCCTCAGGCCTCTCCCTTTGGGAGGCTTTTTATTCTTAATCACATCTCTGCCTTGTCTAATAAATGCACTTAAAACATTTCTCATCTGAGAAGTGACTTAAAAATTAGTCTGTTTCTATCTTTCAGTCCTTACATCTTGCAGTTTTAGGCTACCTCTGACAATATCCAGTCAGAGAGAAGAAATTAAATGGAAGATATATTAGCTATTTAATTACCTCGTACAAGACCGACAACATCTCTTCTTTTTTGCCTACTAGTGGCTGGAACTCAGTCACATGGTCCCCTTCTAACTGCCAGAGAGAAGAAGAACTGTCGTCTCTTTGTGTGACCAAGAAGAACAAATGGGTTTGGTAGCCAGTCTCTGAAACTCTTCCCCATTCTTTTATAAAAAGTCCGCTCCTTGAGAGCCACAGCCATTTGGCTCTAACAGCTTCGGACTGAACTGTCCAGTTCTCCTCAGACTGCCACTGTCATTGATCCTGCCATTATCTAGTCGACAAAGTCTTATTCATTTTCCACAATTATTTTAAACTTCTGCATCTAGGACCATCACATTTTGAAAACTCTGTCTCTATAATCATTCATATTAACCCATCCAGACTACTGACCTCAACTTTTCTGAGCTCCTGAACAATATTGGTCTTCTCTAACATGATGACTCAGCCATCCACTTTCAAAGCCACATACTAGAACGTGTTATCACGAGACAGCTTCATTTTCAGAATCAATAATTTCACTTCTTTCTATCTCCCCTATTCCACCCAACACTGTGGTCTGAATAATAGCCCATCTTTATTTTTTTTCACTATGAAAACTCCTTCCTAATTCGTCACTTACAATCCACCTTTAACCCTTTAAATCCAGTCTCTATGTTCACAGTTCCTATTAATCCAGCTTGCTTAATCAATTGACCTCTTTATATTACCTAGACTAATAGACTCCTTTCCTTTTTTTCCACACCAATAACCTCCCCCTTTCCCTGGTTCTCTCATTATCCAGTTTAGGTTCTTCGGAACACAATTTCAAAAACACTCTTGCCAATCACTTATTTTCCTCCGTATTTTTCATGAAGCCCATTTTAAAAAATACTAACCCTGAATAAAGCCAAATATTCCCTTTCCTTCTGCTTTTATCCCAGCAACTGAATTCTGCTTGAGAAAAACCACACACAAAAAGCAAGCTGATGCTACAATTTATTCCTGATCTTTAAGTTGAAAGAGGCTCTAACACTTGCTTGAAATCAGACATTATTTTTAGTCAACAAAGTCTTGTTCACTTTCCACAATTATTTTAAACTTCTGTGCTCCCCACAAAACTCTGACAATTCAGCTCCTCACCTCATTCTCACTGGCTAATACAAAGACAAATGTAAGCCATAAGACAGGAATCCTTTATCATCTCACTATCAGGCTCACAAAGACTACTTTCTTTTTTCCTTGAGCCCCTTTACGTCTCTCACATTGTAACGAAATAGGTATAGTGCATCTCCAGTATACAGTTCACCTGTTTCCTTTTCCATTATCAGCTGACTTCATAGGAACTTAATCTCTTCTTCCCATACAATTAATCTCACCCTTAATACCGCACACTTTTCTCAATAGCAGCTAATTCCTCTTAAGTCTATCCTATCTGAAAATACAGTAAATAAATTAAAACATTCTCATTTATACCCAGAGCTTCAATCTCTATCTTTACATTGATGGAGATTGCTAATTCTCCTTTGAGTTTCAGTAGGCATATCTCCAGCTTACCCTCTTGACAGGTTGAACTGAACACATCCAAACCTGGAATCACCAGCTATCCTACATTCTGAATCATTGTCTATTTCTCCCTCTCCCAGTGAATGACACTATCACTAATCCTTCTCTGGTTATCAAGTGACTGGGAAACATCTGTGACAACACCTTTTCTTTCTCTACCACCAAAGACAAATCCCAAATGCCAAATGTAAATACACCTTCAATACATCCCCTTCTATTTCTGCTACCACCACCATCCTGGTCCACACAACCTCACATCTTTCTGCACCATCAAAAGATTCCCCCTCCTCTCTCATGATTTTAAATCCCCACTTAACCTCACTTAATCAACTCTCTTCCCTACAAATGTGGTGATGTATCATATGTCTGCATGAAATCCTTCCATGAATTAAAAGTATTTTCTCTTTGCTTTTGGGGTACAATTAAGATAATTAATATAGCTCAGCATGGTCTAGGCCCTAAATATTGCTTCATCACATCATGTACCATGATCCCCTCAGATTTCAAGGCTCTAACTACATTGACCTTGATTTTAATCTTCAAACAAAGCATGCTCCCTCCCTCCACACAACTTGGCACGTGCCGCTCTAATTTTTTTGCACCACTTCTTCCTTATCACTTTAGTTCTCAAATAAAATGCTATTTTCCCAGGAGAGCCTTCCTGACATGTCGGCCTAGGGCAAACACCTTTTATAATATGAACATTGAACATTGTTAATTTCCTTCATAAGATTTATGATTTTATACTTATGTATATGATTTAAATTATTTGTGCTGCAATTTCACTGGAGTCTACTTCACCCTCTTTCTAAAAACTCTACAAGTGTAAAGACTAGTCTTAACTCTCTGATACATATTTCTAACACCTAGCACAATACAGGGATATAGAGGATGCTCGGTAAATATTATTGAATAAAATAGATTAATTTCAGGATGGCAAGATAAAGAAAAAAAAAGTGTGTCTAGGTATGTAGTTACTTTATTCATGGATGAACTACAGAAGAATAATAGATAGAGTGATATACATTATAAACTATTCAATCCCTATATTTCTCTCAGTATATTTTTTGTTTAATGATATATAACAGATAGTTCAAGATTATTTTCCTTAAAAATAAATAAGAGAAAGTATCCTGTGTTACCATTTTAATACAGGTCCTCCAAGGCTTGGGGTTAATATATTATATACCTCAAGAAGATAAGTATAGACATAATTGAGCAAAAATAATTTCTACCATCAAATAAGCCTCCTGAGAAAACCCTGAGTGAAACCAGTACTGTATTTCAGGAGCTCTAGGTTGCGTGTTCATGATTATGCTAGGATACTTTCTCCTAGAATTATCTCAGTTCAGTGTGAATTTCAGAAAGGTCATATAATGGAAGGGTTGGGATTCTGTCTCTTTACACAAAAGGATGATACAGCAGAATAAATCTTTGATGGAGAATGAAAAATATATTTTTAGTCTTGGTTTATTCAAAGTGTTACTTTCTGTACATTGTTTAAAATCTCTGAAAGATAGTTTTGTAAACTTTTTAAAATGTGAAGGTGAATTTATAAAATCCCTTCCACTTATAAGATTCCAAGACTCTTAATTCAGCATTTTTATGATGTTTGAATGACAATTATGATGGGAAATTCAGAATTCATCTGAAAACAGCCTTACTCAATTACTGCAGTGTACAGTATAAAATCCAGAACAGTAAGTGCGCACACGACACACACACACACACACACACACACACACACACACACACACACGCTCACGCACACACACATCAAATAAATAAAACATCAAACCCTTAAATGGCTCCTTGTTCTTTGCCCACTTAGTTCTTCTATTACTTGACATCCTAAGAAGATATACTTTATCCAAGTATCATGCTGTTATAAAAAATTAACATGACTACACTAACAATTTTCCCATTGGATTGCGATTCTTTCTTACAATGTTTGGCATGCATGTGGGTGGTATGAAAATATTACTTGTCCTGATTTGTTCTCTCTTTGGTGGGTCTGAATATTATCCCAGAATGATGAAGCACAAAAGGTTAAGAGAAGCGGTAAAATAAAATATAGATGGAAGACAGAAATTGTTTATATAGCTAAAGAAGAGTTTATTTCTAAAAACAGCCACCTATACTGAATAGAGAGCTTCCTTAAAACAGTACCTACTGGTAGGGTTAGGTCACTAAAAAATACTTTTAGAGTGGCATATAACTTAGAATAATAAAATAGCACTTGCTTAAACTAACAAAGGTATAGTAGGGTATGTGAAAATGGTAAGATTTGCTAGAGAGCACCTGCTTTTTACTGGCCAATAAGATAAGCAGGCAGAGAGCTGGGTAGAAACCCACACGGCTGAAGATTCCATTTACCTCCAGGGAAGAACAATCCTCATTCTCCAGTGGTGGTTAAAAAGAAAGAAAGAAAGAAAAAAGAAAAAAAAGGTTTTATCAGTTAGATGCTGGTAGGTAGGTCTAACTCCCTGAGGTCAGAAGCTGAGGACATGAGCAGAAAATGTCTACAAACAGCCCTCCAAGAGAAGAGTAAAATCATTTCTGGGACATCATCTTGCCTGAAGTTACTCAAGCAAAGACAGCGGTAGTCCTGGACTTTTCTGAGACAACGTGTACATCGTATAGGTCATTTCCCAGGTCTTGACCAAATTCTCTCAGTTCCTATGAGTGGCAGAGCAGACAGAGCTTTTTTATTCAAAGGGCTTTTGCTTGGGATTTTGAGCTTGGATTTTTATTGCTGAAACCATGGTGGAGAAGTCCACTAAAAAACTCTCTCCCAAGAGAAAGTATAAGGTTGTTTGAACAAAAGACATGAAGTTACTGAATATTCAGAAACAGGGTAAACTACAGAAACTGACTGCCTCTTGGCTAGGTAAAGAAAATATAAAGAGACAACAGTGCACCGATCACTCACAGGTTGAACAGCTAAGCAAGGTTGTACTCCATTGCTTAAAGCTTGAAAGCCTGACTCAGGTGTTGATAATATGCCAGGCTCAGGAGACCTGGAACATAGGATCATAATCATGGCTGAAGCATAGAAAGCATCCTAGAGCATCTGAGTTCTACAGATGTGCAAAACCACTTAAATGTGTCTGGGCAGAAATGGACATGCTAATTTCCAGGATTGTTTTAAACTTTCTTGTCATAAAATTAACAGATAATCTACCCATTTGTGTGGTAAAGGGAAAAGAATAAGTGTTAGCCATTTGAACTGTCATAGATTGGTTTTCCAGGAAATAGACACTGAAATGGACATGTGTGTGTGTGTGAAGATTGTTTCTTAGGGTGCGTTCTCAGGAAAAACGCTTGCAAAGAAGTGAGGGTAGCAGAATTGGGCTAAAAGAGAAATTGTATTCCGGTGTGGCTATAACAGAGGCCTCGGCAGATCTGACAGGGAGCTCTGGGAATTCATCAACGTCTTCTGTTAAGGCAAGGAGACTGAGCCTTTGAACCCCAACTTTGACCAGTCACTGGATGAAAACAGCCTCTGTATAACCTGGGGCAAGCTAGCTCCCTTTGGTGGACAGTACCTTTTGGAAAGGTACTACGCAGCTGTGAGCTATCAGCTGGCATCACGGGATGGCACATTACAGCCCCCGCCTCTCCAAAGTGATGCTTTACCGATGTATTTAAAATCTAGGTTTCCAGTGACTGTCTGTGTGACTTAGTTCAAATTTCTTAACTACCCTCTCTGCCTCACTTACTACATCTGAAAATAAAGATAAAAATCATTCCTACTTCGCAATGTTGTCTCAAGAATAGAACACCAATAAAGCAATCAGAACAGTGACTAGCTTAGAGTAAGCAACTAATAAATCAGTTATTATTGATCTTTACAATCACAGCCTTCTAAATATGACCAAACGTCATAAAATATCTAACAAAACTTGATGTTAATTATTGCCAAATTCCATATTTAAAAATTTACCTACTTGGTAAAACATATTAGTAAACCCCAAAGCAATACTTATATTTTCATAGTTATTCAGGAAAAGGCATAGGGCGGCCCTATGTGCACATTCCCACCTGAGGTCCCACAAAGTGAAGGTCTGCCCTCTTCCATTTTTCATACTAAAAAAGTATCCTTTCTGGAGTCTACTGAGCTCCACGTTTTCCACATTTTTGTGTTCTTCATTGGTGATTTTGCTGTTTAAAATGGCCCTTGAATATAGAACTGAGATGCTGTCTAGTATTTTCAAATACAAGAAGGCCGTGATAGACCTTATGCAGAAAAAATACGTGTGTTAGATAACTTCACTCGGACATGAGTTATAGCACTTTTGGCTATGAGTCCGATGTTACTAAATCAACACAAATATTAAATAAGGTATCTTCAACAGAGACGCACATAAAACAAAGTTATGGATTCACTGGTTGACAAAAATATTGTGAGCTAAGGCTCACCAGACTCTAAATCTGTATTCCCTCAAGAGCGATGGTTCAGTATTTGTTAATTCAGTGTTCATGGCGACTTTACAAACTATAACTGCCACAAGTAAGAATGAATTGTAATAATAATGATGAAATAATAACAATGAAAATAATACTGTACTATTTCTCGATTTCTAGTTATTTCTCATTTATTCGCTCATGGGCTATTTCTACCCCATCTTGAATACTCTCCATCCACTGCTGCATCTGCCTGAAGCTGTTGCAAACAGTTTTCTGTGTGCTGGGAGCTCTCTGCCTCTGCTTGTGATGTCCCTCTACATGAGTGCAACTCAGAAGTGTGAGCAAGTTAAAGCCCCAAGGGCAGCTCGCTACTCAATGAAGAATGCGGACTGTCAATAAATACCCTAGAATCCCAGTGATCCTTTGGGACAATTCTGAGGCATATTACATCTCAGAATTCCCCAGTGGAACTTAAGTACAGTTTCCTGTAGAAATAATCAACCACGGTGCCCGTCTCCAAGGTGGCTGCAAATGACCTTAGCCTTCTGGTAAAACTTCCCTCCATAGTCCCTTCCCATATTGATTACAGCTAATCTATGTGATCAATAGGCTATTAAGGAAATAATATTTTAATATTGTGTGACTTCCAAAGACACATCACATATACACATATATGCACATATATACAGACAAATATGTATGTACGTACATACACATGTATACATATGTGTATACATGTATGTATACTTATGTGTATATGTACATACAAACACACACCCGGTAAGTCTGTCCTATTAGCAAGTGCAGGTTGAACAAGTAGCTGTTGTTTGTTGTTCTTTTCTTATTTCTCTATAATTCATTCACTGAAGAAACAGCAAGCATCTTCCTAAGTCTGAGATCTAAGCAAAATCGCCAGAAGGTCAATTTGTTAGAAAGTATATCACAGCTACATTTTTTTTCTCTCATAAAAGTGATAGTTACGTATTCTGAATTGTTTTTCCAAATAAGTTTTAAAAAATATAAAACTATCTATAAAGAAACGAGTCATCGTAGTTTCTGAAGTTGAATGTGTCTTATTCCTCTTGCTTAAATAGAGTCAGAATTGTGCCAGGCCATTGAATTAGCTTTGATCCAAGATGAGCATCCGCAGAACCAAAGTTGAAGTGGGGGATCTACTCCAAGGCTGCACAGGAAGCCAAAGGTGGGAGGGAAAGGTAAAGTCATGCTCCTATGGGGACAGCAGCCTCTGAACACCAGGAAACCACAAGCCAACACACATACACACCTGCACACACTAACGTACACACATGTAGATATATATGTGTGTACATCTCTATCTCTATCTCTACCTATATAGTGCCAAATACTTAGAACTGGGATGGGACAAGATATGGGAGAAGAATAGGTAATCAGCAAATAAGAGAAGGTATTGCGTGTATCCCTGGAATGTAAATAAGTGCTACACCTCATTTCATTGAGTTATTTGCAGCTTGTGTACTAAGTTTAGACAGCTTGTCAGAATAAAAGCAACATTTAAAAGATTTCCTCGATATATCTGACATTGAATCCCTACAAAAAATTCTTTTTCTGTCTTAAGACTGGGGATGATTCTACTTCTATCCATTTACCTGAATTGTAAAAGGAGCACTGAGAGAGAGTGGGCAAGGGAAACAAAGTCAGCATCCTCCCTCCAAATGCTTCTTGCAGGCATCCCAGTTGTATAGTGTCTTCCACATTGGCTGGCCCTCCTGTAACACTCTCATATGGTTTCTCTTCTCCCTGCAAACACTGAACTGTATACCAATATCCACCTGGCTTCAGGCCAGAAGAATGATAAATCACGGCCTAACTTGCCTACTGATCCCTTCTCTTTCTATTTTCTCTAACCTGAGCTCTTAACCTATCACTGAAAAGGAAAGAGGAGACAGAGGCCACTAGTGAATTCTGTATTTCATAAATCTCGTAACCCAGACCAGGCTTCAATTGCCCCCTCTGATTATCAGAGCAGGGGATCACGATGAATCAAACATCGCTTGCTCTGGGTGGGATCCCTGAGGGCTACCCATGACTTAACCCCTTTGCCTTCCAGGACAGCAAGCACAAAGGAATGCCACACAAAGACAAGGCTCTTCGTGGCAAATTCATCACCTATTCCCACATTGCACAGATTTTAAGGACAGAGTCCAGCAGGGAGGCCCTCAAGGGTAACTGAATTTGTTCATAGAAACAAAGCCACATGTATGTTTGAGTTTTCCAGGGGGTGCAGAATATTTGCATTTTTGTGAAGAAGAATGCCTTAGAGAGTCTGTATACTTCGATGTGCTGCAGGTAAATCTGTTATCTTGTGGTTGTTATAGCGCCCGAACCATCAGACGTACATGGTCTAGCATAATTTTGACATTTCGATAGACGAGAAAATAAAACCATTCGTAGTTTTAAATATTTAGATCACAGTGTCACACCTCTCAGCTGGGAGGCTAGGACCAGAATCTCAAACCTACAGCTCTTTTCGCTGCACTATACTTTTCACATTTTCTAGCAGAAACTTGAAAATTCTCTCCTTGCCTGAAACCCACTCTGCATCCAGTGTTATTTTATAAAATAAAATTGATAATTAAAAAGAAAGTAAATAGTGTCAGAAATCTACCTCTTCTCTTGCCTCTCTGCAACTTTGCGGCAATCTAATAGGATCAGATTATCAAGGAAAATAATCTCTGACCATAAGAAACAACCTTTCTAAGGGCACCAGAAGTGCAAATACCACTAAAAAATGTGTACATGAACAGGATGGCTTCCTCTTTTTGACAAGCATCTTCCACCCACCTGCCCCACTCTGGGACTAATTAAATTGCTAATGAGCAAGAATGACTCCTGTGCCATGCATACAGGTTTTAGGCAGTTATTCTTGTAAAATAATTAGAAAATCACTTCTCATATTCTAGGAGTCTGATATCAGAATGCAAATAGTAAATGCACGTTGCATGGAATCTTAGAAGTCATCAGACTTCAGTTCTCGTTAGATGATATCCTTGGATCTGGTGCTTTGTGTCTGCCACTTGCCTCTCTAGATGCACTCTCCATGCTTAACCCCGCTCCATGCCTGCCTGTGTGGACTCATTAAAGGGTTCTTCAGACCTCCGCTTCTGTTTAGGTTTATCCAACGAGAAGCATCAACAAATACTCAGAAGACAGAATAGTAGGACTGTGTCATTTATTTCTGTATCTTCCCTCCTATGGGCATCGCTTCACCCGTTATGAGTTCCTGTCAAAGAGTCCTTCCTACATGGCCTCTCCTGCTCTGGGGTCTGGTAACTGCACCTTCTTCTCTGCGCTCCAGCCTAGAATGGTAACAACGAGTATCCATGTTATAATCCAGGCAAGGTACCTCCCTATTTATGTATTTGTAAACAGCCCCTTTACTACATCCTTCTCAACTTAACCTACTTTGTGTTATCTGTTTTTTGTTGGCATTCTGACTAATAGAGGGCAGTTATTTTATCTCCCTGAACTTTTTTGTCCTCATCTACAAATGAGAATGATATTTATTTTGTATATTCTCATAGAATCAAAATTTGTAGTCAATAAACAAAAAATTAACAAGGATTAAGTATGCTTCAAGTTATTAGCTTGGTTCTAGAAATCTAGCAGTGACTAACATAGACAAGGTGTAACAGTTATTTACTGCTATGTCACAAACCAGCCCCCAAAATTCCACAGCTTAAACCAAACATTTTATTTACTCATGAATCTGGGGGCCAATAATTTTGGGTTGATACACCTGGGTAGTTCTTAACTGGAATTACTCATTTGGTGGCAGTCAGTTGGGGTCTGAACTGAGGCTGGGTAGTCTAAAATGGTCTCACTCACATGCTGGATATCAGTGCTGACCTCTCTCTCCATGTGGTTACTCATCTTAAGGAAGCTAACCTAGACTTCTTAAATGGTGGCCCCATGTTCAAAGGCATGAGAGCAGAAACTATAAAGCCCCTAAGGCTAGACTCAGAACTCTTCAAATGTTACATCTATTGCATTCCATTAGTCAAAGGAAGTTAGAAGGCCAACCTAGATCCAAGGAGCTAAAGAAAAAGACGCTACCTTTTCTTGAAAAGAGGAGCAAAACCAGATTTCAAATAGGGTGTGCATCCTGGGTTGGGAGAAATTTTCAGCCACTTTTTTGCAATTGACCGCATAAGGTTCTTGACTCCATAGAATATATAGTCTGGTATGAAAAACTCCTGTATGATATAAAAACTCCTGTATGATACAAACTCCTGTACACATTCATTCATTCAACAAAGATGCGTTGAGCAAAAGTCACTGGGTGCTTGGGGTACATGAAACCATAGTAGCTAATCAAAATACAAAATAACTAAAAATAAGCATTACCAATATGCTGCTTTATTCCAAGTTGTGGTCAGAAATCATGGATCAGAAAGAAAACTTCTTGCAACCAAAATTCAAAAACCTATATTCCAACTCTGGCAAGAGACATAGTAATCATATCTTCCACCTTCCTGCTATTAATATTATTGGCATCCCCTTAAGTTAAAGAATAACAACTTAGTCACATCTGGGTATGTAGTACATTTGTGTTGGGACCATGCTTTTGTGCCCTTGTACTCCTATTCCAATTCCACAGGTTTACAAGGGCAATCTGGCACCATCCACAAGGGGCACCATGCTTCCTTATGCCTATTTATATGAGGATTTCATCTAGTGACCAGCTTGTCCAGAGTCCTTGTGTCATTACTCCCCTAGACATCTTATTAGTAGTTAGAGACTATTAAAATGACATCTAATTATTATTCTGCACGTGAAAGAGCAAGCAAAATAGGAATTAATTGGGTAGCCTTTCAAATGCTAGAATAAGTGATAATTGGATGTTATGAATGACCTCTCCCATCCACACTTTCCATTCTTCCCAAACTCCCAGTTCAAAATGATATGTGCCAATTTTGCCCTCTTGCTGCCCTTGCAAAATGTGCTGGCTCAGAACAGTTGTGAAGAATGGCTATGAGGTGCAGATCCAGGAATGCTGACCCTGATAATTCTAGCTCCCACTCAATGGTCACATCGGCCTCACACATTTCATTCATGTTTAAATAGTTCTAGACCTCTGTTTTCTACTCAAATGCATATCGGACTCTCCAGCCTTCATGCTCATCATCCTTCTGTTCCTTCTTGGTATGTTTTGGTGTACCTAGCCAACTCGTTTTTGTACTTAAAATTCCAACACAAATGCCAACTCTTCTCTGAAATCATGCTCTATTCACCTACTTCAAGCTGACTCATTCAATACTTGGAACACCACGGAATTCAGTGTGTACATAAATCATTGGCACATCATGTCAATTTTATTTTTATAAATGTTTCTTTTCCTTACTTGGAAGTCATCTCTTAAGGAAAGAGATTTTTGTTTCATGGTTTTCTCCACCTCAGTGCCCGGCCAAACTTAAGTGTACTTTCTATGTTGGATGGGATTAGATTCATTTTAAGCTTGCTTTTAGCTTAATATCTAATTTACCAAAGTCTTTCTTCTACTATATCCATAATGACTCTTGGGCTAGAGATATTCAGTTATCCACTTGTATTCAATCAGCTCATCCCATTAAACACGAAACCAATCTGGAATAGCTGCTCTAAAACATTAAACTCTGCTGCTCATTCAAAAAAAAAAAAAATTTCCTAAAAATTCTTTAGTTTCCAGGGAGGCAGTTCACAAATATATGTGCTTTTTAATGAAGAAAAATACATAATTAATTTTCCTGATTGCAGGTATCCCCTACTTTTCAAAAGTTCGTGGTGCCATTTTGCTTTTACTAAAGACAACATTAGTACCTATTTTGGCTAACTGAAAGAAATCTGAAGAGGATTTTTGTTTTTACCAAAAAAAAAAAAAAAAAAGTGAAAGGTGAAAATAACGTTTAGCATTTGTTCTGCAGTGAGTCGTTATCCAGGCAGCTCACACCCTGAGTAGCAAAAGTGGCACCGCTTTTACTATATATTAGTGTTTTTTTCAGTTTTATGTTGTTATTTGGTACGGTTTGGTAGGTTATTTGGGGGGCCTGGGAATGCTAAAATAAAATTTTCCTACAAATCGATGGTAATTGCTCCTTCACTTTACACCATTTTGGTTTGCTAAAGGTTTTATAGGTACGTTCTACTTTTAAAAAACAGGGAGAGAAGCTTGTAGGTCCACAAAGCTGAAACTGTCAATGTTAAATTCTTAGCTATACCACCCTCAGTGCTTGAGTAAAGAAAAGGGAACTCTGAGTTCCTAATTCACCCTTCTTAAGGGTGAGGTTATATTTTTTGAAAGGCAACTAATAGGAGTATTTCAAACAGAACATTTACTATTTAGGGTTCTGAACTGCTTCACATCAAGTATTTCTGATTTAAAGGCAGATGTAATCTAAAAAAAAAATCCCTTGCTAAATATTTGGATCCTATAACATTCTTATCCTATTTGTTTGTCAAATTCTCCCCTTTGTAAAATGCAGTTAATTGTAAACAAAGAGAAAATAGGCATTAAATGGAGGAATAAAGACTCAGATTTTTATTACTTGTCTAGAATTGCACTCAATAAACAGTTTTCTTGAAATAATCTATAAGAAAGAACCAGAGGAAGAGAAAATTTACTTAAAAAATAGAATAAAACTCATTTTTGTCTTGCAATTCCTGTATAGATTCATTGAACTCTTCCGTTTGTAAAATAACTTAAAATAATGAAGAATGATGGATATTTTTTCCAGAATACCAAAATTTAAGGTATTTTTGTTAGTCACGTTTTTGTTTGTTTGTGTTTGTTTGTTTGCAGCTAATTTTCTCCTGCAGGGATAGTTAAATCACTCTCACTTTTCAAGCCACTTTTCAAGGGACTTTTAATAGTTCTATTACTAGATAGAAATTTAATTGACTTTTTGTTTTGATGTTCGAGATTGCTCTTAATTTTTTATTCTGTTGTATAATCATGTGTGATATTTACATGATTGCAAATTCAAATCAACAGAAAAGTCTAGATTTTATGCCCTCCTCTTTCATTCTACTCCCATTCTTCACCTATAAACATTTTTAACTATATTATGGTTTATCCTTTTTTAATATAAGCATACATCAACTATATTAACTATAAGTGTATTACAGTTCTATTATATTATATTAACTATAATATACTATATATTTTAAGTATACATATTAATTTCCCTTCCCAAATAATCAGACTCATAGACTGTATAATAATTATCTATTTTTGTATATATATATTAAAAAAAAAAACCCCAAACATGGTGGTTTGAACGGCAATCATGTGTTCATGTCAGTTGCTGGCTTGACCTCGTTTTCATGTGCTGTCTCATCATCCTCAAGGAGGTTAGCCCAGGCTTTTTAAAATGGCAGTCTCAGGGAAGCAAGCAAAATTAGAAACTATCATGCCTTTGAGACTTAGGCTGAAAAGCCTCACAACGTCTCTTGCAGTATGTTGGTTTAAACAACTCATAAGGCAAGTCCAGATTCTCAAGGTAGACAAATAAATTCTACCTGTTGATAGAAGGAGCAGCAAAGGTACATTGTATGGAACACGAAGTCAAAGATAAAAAGAAATTGGTGAGACTGTCTGACCTATTCTGAGGACCAGACTTGCTACCTATGTCTGAAAAACTTTCAGTAAAACAACTCATTAGCAAATGGGAGCATAAACATCCTGGGCTCTAGTCAATCATATTACTAACTATTAGCGTGCCTTTCTGGAAAGGAAACACAGAAGAAGTGTGGACAAGGGGGCAGAGGTTCCCCAAGAGAGGAGATCTGTTTGCTGCCTACCCAGAAATTCAATTGTGTTCTTCCAAACACAGCTCCAATTTTGTGCAAATGAACCCCTAACCCCATGAGACTCAGGAAGTGACCCCATCTCTAGTTATTCTGAGTTAATCCATGAATGGTATTCTTATAGTAAGTCTTTCTCATCCAGGGGTGGTTTGAGACCTAAATTGGTCCAATCAAACCAAAGGAAACTGCGTACATACATACATTTCTTGGCAGAGAGGTCTCTCTCTCTATCACCCATGCTGGATAGGGGGAAAAAAAAATTCCTTTGGTCATGATTTCCCAGCAAAGTATTTTAACATCATAAAGGAAATTAGCCTTAGATGTAGCCAATACTGAGGACAGACAAGGGGAAAAACAATAAGAACCGGGGGCTTTGATGCCATTCTGAAGTCTCTCTTCCAGCTTGCCCTGCTGGATTTCCCTTAATGCAAGATTTAAATGTTGTTCTTACTTGAAATCAGTTAAGATTCTTTTTATGATTTAACTTTGAACTTTGCATTCACTGGTACAGGAATTTCAGTTTAGAAAATTATTTTCATGTTCATGATATATGACATTGATGCCACCTCATCTGCCTACCACTGGTGAGAAAGGTACTATAGTTCTTGATGCTATTTTAGACATAAATTCAGGCCCAGATAAGTTAATAAAATAAAATTGGTTAATAAGTGGAACAGTGTGTTAGACTCGGTCCAGAGCTTATAGTAAAGGTTTGATAAATGTCAGTCTCAACAGGACACTCCCAATTCCCAAGGACCTTACTAAAACATATCTAGCCCAAAACCTTACTATCAAAAATTTGCAGATTTATTACTCAAAATCAAGTTCTATATTCTTCTCATTATGGCATAGTGCTTTATAGTTAGTATTTGTCCCAGACTCTTTATAATTAGTATTTGTCCCAGATTCTTGGTGAGATCAAACTTTTAAAGAAAGCAGTGTTTTACGACAAGGGAAAGAAGTATTTTTTAAGCATTATAATATTCCCCTAGAATGGTAGATAACCTAGAAAAAGATGCTTCCATGGTCAGCGTAAGGGTGATATGTGTATAGGTATGAAGAAGATGATAGAAGTGACCTAAAAGGAAAGAGAAAGAGTGATACATTTAGAGAAGTAAAAATCCCTGAAAAGAGCACTGATTTTGGAATCAAGAGCCTGGTTTGGAATCCCAAATATCTCTTAGATAATATCTCTCTAAGACAATATCCTCATGAATAACACAGGGGCAATAATACCTACCTAGATGATTTAAAAAAATGATGAAATAGTATAATATATATAGGGTACTTAGTACAGGCTATGCTTCATCTGTAGTATTCCATATATGTTACTGTAAAGATAATGCCCTGGTGAGCCCTGGCCTGAGATTTTAAAATTCTGGCCAGAATTCAGGTGTGTGTATGTGTATGTGTGTGAGTGTGAGTGTGAGTGAGAGTGTGAGAGTGTGTGTGTGTGTGTGTGTGTGTGTGTGTGTGTGTGTGTTTAGTGGTAGACTTCCATTTTATAGCCCAAAATATTTTCCTTGCTTTTTCTTCAGACAAAGCCTTGTATTTAACTCTAGGGCAAAACTTCTTTTTTCTTTTATGAAGAGAAAGATTTTATTTCTTTATGCAATAGTAAAGCAAAGTAAAAGAAAAGAAGTTCGAGAAGGACAACTAAAGTATCCTGCATTTCCAATTTTTTTTTTTTTTTTTAGGAAAGAAAGAAATTGCTTAAGCTGTTCTTTCCCCTCACAAATCATGTTAATTCTTGAGAGAGATGCACGAGCGAGCTGGTGTTACCCATGGAGACTGCCATAAAGAAGCGCTGATGGCAGGAAGTACTCAGAGGCACATCCTCACCTCATGATGTACAGAGAATCTGGTAGGGAAGACTGAAGCTCAATCTATACCTTCCACTGAAGTCTTGTATGAGTTATTTTCCACACTCAGATGTGCTCTCTGGGCAAGGGGAGTTGGAATGATGAAGACAGTGAACATTCTGTCAACTGTTATGGATAGCAGGGATATTTAGGGAGAATGCCGAGACTCAAAACTGGAATCCTCTATACCAGATAACTTTAAGAGCATTTCCATTTTTTCAAGCTTTTGTCCATTCAATAAACGTTAACTTAGTAGCTATTATGTACCAATCACTATTCAGGTGTTTGGAATATTGCAGTGAAAACTCTCCTTTTAAAGAGCTTTCACTCTACTCAGAGGTATGATCATCACTGAGAAAACAGCATTTTCTATGATCAAAGAAGGCCTCTCTGAGAGAGCAATGTTTGAGTTGATGTCTAAATACTATGAAGAGGTCTATGGCCATGCCACCTTGAACAAGCCTGATCCCATCTGATCTCAGAAGCTAAGCAGGGTCAGGCCTGGTTAGTACTTGGATGGGAGACCACCTAGGAAGACCAGGTGCTATAGGCATAAAAAAATAAAATATAAGGGATTGTAAACTGGCAAGGTCCTTGCAATCTGTGAGGTCAACCAAGGGTTGCCTCGCTTAAAATATATATATAAAAATAAAAATAAAATAAAATAATACACACACACATACATACTATGAAGAAGTAGAAAAATGATTCTCCAAAAAAGATGTTCACACCCTCGTCTCCAAACCTATGAATGCTCCCTTCATAAACCTGATGTGGGAAGATGATCCTGGATTATCCATACAGACCCATTCCAATCACTGAATCTAAACATGGAAGACGAAGGCAGAAGAGCGAGTCAGATAGTTGTGACATAGGACTGAACCCACTGTTGCTGGCTTTGAAGATAGAGGAAAGAAGCTATGAGCCAAGGAGTGTGAACTAGATACTTGGGAATGGCTCTCAGCTGACAGCCAGGAAGCAAACAGGGACCTCGACCCTCCAATCACAAGGAACTAAATTTTGCCAATGACCTAATGAGTAGGAAATGCATCCTCCCTTAGAATTTGCAGAAAGGAATGCAGTCCTGCTGACGACCCGATTTGATTTTTGTAAGGGTCATACTTGGGTTTTGACCTACTGAACTGTAAGACAATATATGTGTGCTGTTTTCTGCCCTGAAATTTGGTATAATATGCTACAACAACAAAAAACTAATACACATGCAAAGACAAGAGAAGCCTGCATCTAGACTACAGATACAGCAAGGAACAAGCCCTAGGGTATCTGAGGTGAAGTGACAATCAGGACAGATTTTTGCAATATAAAGAGACTCTCCAGAATTCTAAGACATACTTGAAGAAGAAAATTTGGAAAAGCTATCTCATGATCAATTGAAGCACAGGTTTAGACTATTATGAATAGGAGTAACGAAAGAATTTCCATGCAAACTTGTAAAATCTAGATATATGGGTTTTATTCATAACCCTTTCTAGCTAGAATTCACAAAAAGCCTCTCAGAAAAGAGTCAATCACGTGACAAGCACTGGAGTTCCAGAGTAGAGATCTTAGCAATATTAAGGAACCAGCCTGAAGAGTCCATTTGTAAACGCGTTTGATGAAAGGAAGTGGAAAAAGACATCACTGCATCACTGTACACCACAGCTGCATGATCCCCAGGAGGGCGGGCATCTGAAAATAAATGAAGACTGGATAGGGGAGGGCTGACCCTAGGTGAGCAGACAAGGGTTCTTTATGGTCCTGAAACAGCTTTTCTTATTACCAGAGAGGGAAGAGCCTTTCTCAAGGAAGATGCCATTAAATTTTTCATAGGTGCCACTGACCCAGGCAATTTTACCACCTTTCTTTCAGAAGTAATCTCTCAGCTTTTTCTATTTTACTATGTTTCATTTCGAGTTTTCTCTAAATTGTGTAACCAATTGCAACCACATCCCAGGGAGAGGGGAGAATGGATGCCAGCCTGTCTTCTGGCTTCCACCCAAGTGCTGCCCCTATGCTGATTTTCAAAACTACAAACTTCACATTGGCCTGCTGGAAAGTGGCCAAAGTGAAAAGCTGTTTGCAAGCAGGAAACATCCTGGTTGAAATTATTAACTGGCAGCAGAGGCAGATGGGACATGTGCAGGGGTCTGAGCAGGGAAATAAGAAGACAAAAGGACACGATTAGGAACAGGTGTGGAGACTGGTTCTTGAAGAGAATGCTGAGTAGAGAGAAATGCAAACACCAATGCTTCATTCACATCCTGGCAGGGACTGAGGTAGAGGCTGAGAGGGCTATGAGACATGGCAGCACAGGGGCTCAGCATCCTGGCATTGTGAAACCTGTGTGTGAATGCCTGCACTGCTACCTTTCAGCTGTGTGACCTCAACAGTTAATGTAATCGCTTGCATCTTAGCTTTCATCGTCTTCACCTTATCAGGGTATTGTGATGATTATATGATATTGCATATAAAGCGTTCGGTACTTAAATGCACTCAGTAAATACTACAGATGCTATTTCTGATATGTATTTTTAAAAGTGGCTAAGTTCTAAATGACTTTTAGATACTTTGCTCCAGCCAAGAAGTAAGTAGGAACACATACCTCTCCTCAGAGGAGACACATAAAATCAACAAATGTTAGAGCTGAAAGATACTTTGGGGATCATTGACTCCAATCTCCTTAACTGACAGGTCAGAAAACTGAGGCTCAAAATGTTTTGTGATTTGTTCATGGTTACAAAGCCAGTAAGAAACTAGGCAGGCATGTGAAGTCTACGCTGCCTCGCTCTCACTCTACGATTGTCTAGTCAAAATCCACACTGTCATTTTGTATACATGATTTCAAATCGTTGCCTTCTATGATACATAAGACTGAGACCATAGAAATTACGCACATGATCTCACATACCACCGGCCCTCACAGCATTTTATCCCCACCCGAATCACACTTTTACACGGAAAGTAGACTCTGCCTTTTCCCTATTCCTTCATATTTTCCATGTTTCCAGGTCAAGGACTGCTGTGGATTTTCTGAGTCACCAGTACAAGTGGAATCATCCAATTCCAACAGTTTCAATATATTTAGGAGGAAAGAAAGAAACATTACTATTTAGAGGTTACAAAGTACTATAGCCCACTGACAGATTTTTTTTTTTCCTACACAATGTTGTAAACATTTTGAATTTGACTACCTACTTCAGTTTCATAGGCTCCACCATTCCTATTCTGAGGGTCAGCTTTCTTCATGCATCTGTTGTGTCTGGCTGGACAACACAGATTTTATTTAGTGACTCCTGTTATGTACATGCTTTTTCTATTAGAATAATTATGTACTTCCAATAAAGCTTTCTATCTAAAAGCTTTAGACATTTCCATCGCATTGATAAGAAGCCCTTATGTAATTTCTAAGAGCTTAAATTTCTGGACTTTAAGTGAAGAGGGTTTTCCTCCACAGGGAATGATAGTTTGTTCAGTGTCATCTGGACCAGAATTATAACACTAATCTGGGTGTTGCTGTGAAAGTGTTTGGTAAATGTGGTTAATATCTGCAATCAGTTGACTTTAATTAAAGGAGATTGCCTCAATTATGTGGGAGGGCCTCATCCAATCAGTAGAAAGGCCTTCAGAGCGAAAACAAGGTTTTCCTGAGAAAGAAGAAATTCTGCCTCAAGATGGAAGCATCAGCTCCGGCTTGAGAGTTTCCAATCTGTGGGATTGCCCTAAGGATTTAATTCTTGCCAGCCCTCACGATTGTGTAAGACGATTCCTTGAAATAAATCACTTTAGACAGATAGATGATAGGTGATAGATAAGTAGATATAAATATATACATATATAGATTATACAGATAGTTATAGATGATACAGAGATAGAGATAGTGATACAGATAGAGATAGAGAGAGACAGAGACAGAGAGACAGAGAGACAGAGAGATAGAAATGGTAGAGAGATAGATATCCTACAGATCTGTTTCTCAGAAAAACCCTGACTGTTACAGGGGTATACAAAACATTAGCCAATGATCCATGGGAGACATTGCCCAATGTTTTAGATAAGGTAATGCTAGCTGCTAAAACAGGTGGTTTGTAAATTTCTGTAGCTTAACCCATAAGAAGATCATTTCTCATTCACATAATGAAAATCCAAGGTGGAGTGGAAGGAAGAGACCCAGCATAGCAGAGGGCTGAAAACTACATGACCTCTAAGGTCACCTGGATATCAACATCCATCAAGAAGTCAAGAGGAAAAATAGAATGAAGTTTCCTATGAAAGGAAACTTCTGTGCACATTCTATTGGCCAGGATTTTGTCATATGGCCATACCTAACTGTAAAGAAACGTGAGCTAGTCGTTTCCCAGGAGAAAACAAAGATGTGCTTGACAAACGGCCAGTTTCTGTCATAAAAAAAAAAAAAAAAAAAATCATTGTCAGAGAAGCTTCTTGGAAAACATGTATTCTTGCTAGCGCCACCTGGTTTATTAAGTTTTGTGACTAACTTGCTAGTTATTGTAGTCTCAGGAACAAAAATAGAAAATGGAATGAAAAAACAACAACAGAATGAGATGGCAAGGAAAGCAGAGTCTGAGGCAGGAGACAATTTAAAACAGCAATTAAAGTCTAATTAAATCCCAAGTTTGGTATCATTATCAGAAGTAAGGACACAGCTAATTATGCTGAAAGCAAGTTTCAGTTCAGGTTATGGTCATTCAATAAAGAAATCTTTTCTTCCTAGCAGAAAACACTACTTTTGAAAAACACTTAAAAGATTCTCAATAATGGATGGTATGTCTGTGTTGCATTTTAATCTCTTTATCTATATTGTGTATGTGATATTTAGTCTTTGTACTTCAATCAACACTAATTATTTGTGGTACCATGAGAAGTTTTTGCCTCATTGATTTTCCATAACATTGAAATGTCACATTACCTCAAGGTGAAAAGCTAATAGGATGTGAATAATGATAATAATAATCAGAATGATAGGAGAAAGAATCATATACCTGAATATACATTAAAATCCTCTGTTGAGTCTTAGGGCTCTGGTGACATCTCATACCCAGAAGAAGAGACAGCAAATGATTTGTTAACCTCATTCTCTCTAGAATCCCACTGAAACATTGGCTGCACATTTTGACACAGATGACAATTTGCAAGATGAACCGATGAGGGCCAAAGACACGGGTCCCCCTACTATGCGATCCCCCCTCAAATTTACTCACTGATCAGGTATAGTTTATTAATGTTTAGTCTTCTACATTCCCATCTAGGACACAGACCTACTTATAAAGGTAGAGAAATCTCAAAGTAAGCATTTGGAATTTGTAATATGCAGAAGTCATTGAGTAAATGCACTTGAGTTAGATTTGGCTTGGAATCCCAGCAAGACCAGTTATTACCTAGACATCTCGGAATATTCACTGAGTCTCAGAATCATTTGTCCAAGGACACCAGCTTATGCTGCCGATATTAAAAAATATAAATGAATGAAACATTCTTAGATCCTTGGAGCCTACATTAAACAACTAGTATCTTACTTTGCTTTTTAGGTATTATAATCTCCTGCTGGCAATTGTAGATTCATAATTATAAGCAAATGAATCTATTATTCTATTATTCCAGAAAGTTGCTTCAGAATCCAGCCCCCTACAGATTCTGTTTAATTCCACTGTGATATTCTCCCACAGAATTCTAAACCTCTGTTTTATAGCACTTTGCCATTTAATGGATTATTTAATGGCTTTTTAAATAATTGTTTAATGCTTGTCTTCCCCTCTAGATTGTACAGCAGGAAACTTCCTTTTACCATTCAGTCTGTGTCTCCAGAATCCAGAAGAGGTTTAAAGACAGAGTGGCACTCAATCAGTGATGTCCCATAATTGGCCTGAGAAGTGCCTCATCCCTCCCTACGCAAGAGCTTAAAACACTTTTGTTTTCTACATTGAATTTTACCATAGTATCTTATTCTAGAATCTTCAAGTACCTACCTCCAATTCATATTTCTCCACAACATCCATCCAATTGATCTCATAACCCTTAACAACATTTGTATTTATTCAAACCAAGCCATTCTTAAACTCTTTATCCACATGGTTCATTATTACGCTACAAGTCATCATTTCATAACATTAAGCTTCCTATTAGGCTTTCATTATGATAGGAAGTTTTCAACTTTTCCAACTGTGAGACAATATTGAGATACTCCTAAAATGTTTCTTAAGAAAAAAGAAGTATAATTCTTGGAGATTAACTATAAGATCAACCAAAGATGCATCCTAAGTGTGATACACAATTATTTTTAATATAAAGAAAAATTACCAGAACAAGTCAAGATTTGATGCCAGTCAAACTAAAGGGACTGAGCATATATAGTACCAAGCTTAGAAGAAATATTTTAACCATGTTTTACAAATAATGACTCAAACTCTGATCAAAAGGGAGGGTTCTAAATTAATTAACTTATATCCTGGTTCTCAGGGAAAGTTCATCACAGAAAACAATTATAACCTTAAATTGTCCAGGTTTATAACTAATTTTTATTACTAATCATATTTATCAAGTCAGCCTCTGATTATGATTTTCCAAGAAAGATATGAGACCAAGTCTTATTTGTCCAAAATATTAACCAGTCACCTTCATTTTGGTATACCTACTTTCATCTCTTACGAGACTTTTCAGCATGAATCAGTCTCCCTAAACCAATTCAACTTATCTGAACTAAGACATTCAAGTATCTGGAACCTTAGTGTATTAGTGTGTATGCCAGGGTTTTCAGAGAAACGAATAAAGGATTATTAACACATATAATTCGATCTGCTTACATCTATATACCCATATGTCTATGTTATACACATAGACATAGATATAGCTATTCTTGAAAGAGATTTATTAAAAGGTATTGACTCACATGATTACAGAGGCGAAGAAGTCCCACAATCTGCAATCGGCAAGCTGGAGACCCAGGAAAGCCAATAGTGTATCGTTCAAAATCCTGAGAGTTTAACAGGAGAACAAATGATGTTGATTCCAGTCTGGATCTAAAATGCCTAGGAACTGAGAGCCCTGAGGGTAGGAGAAGATGAATGTTCCAACTCAATTAGGCAAATTCAAATTTCCTCTGCCTTTCTGTTCTATTCAGGCCTTCAATGGATTGGACGATGCCCATTTACAGTGAGGAGGGCGAATTGCTTTACTCGGCCTAGCAATTCAAATGTTAACCTCTCCTGGAAATACCCTCAAAGACAGACCCAGAAATTATGTTTAACCAGCTATCTGGGCATCCTGTGGCTCAACTAAGCTGACATGTAAAGTAACCATCACACTTTGAGAGACTTCTACTTCTAAGGTAATATTCATCTATTAGATTTCTTGCAGGCCAATCAGGAAACTTTCCCTGGAAATACTTCAACATCTCAATCTCTACCTTTTCCTTCTGTCAGAAATACATGAAATTCATCACCCCCACAGAGTTCTTTGTGACTGACCCTAGCTCATACCACATACACCTCATTTTGTGGCTCGTCAGCATTTTGTGCTAGAACACCATTTGTTCATATCAGCAAAGCAGTGCATGATAGTGACTTGTTACCATCTAAAATAATTATCATGTTTAGGATTATGCAATACCAACATCTATGTATATTCATTAACTGTAAATGCTAATTATTTTCTATTACCATGCACTAGAATCATGATGATTTATAAGCTTTCCAAAAATTACCAAAATGGAGTATGTGCTCTCTTCCAGGATTTCACAGGCCAAAGATCATTCTAAAATCCTGGAATCATTTCTTTTATACGATGAGATCTTTGGGAGTTAAGCCATACACAGAGCTCTGCAGGGTCCAGAGGAATCCAGTGACACATTTAGTAATGGCACTAAGCGGAGAAGCAGAGCAAACAAGCATGCTAATTCCTACTGTCAGAAAGCAATTAGATATGCTAATTAACAAATTTTGTATGCAAATGCTCAAGTGTATTTGAGTGTGATGATGATCAATCACACACTGAAAATCGCTTTCTTTCTACAGAATTCTCTTCTCTCCAGGGTATTTTCAGAAGATGCAATGAGGACACACCTACCACTTACCAAACAGAATACCATCTCAAATTGGGCTTTAAAGTCTTAACCAGGATTAGAAATGTTTGGCCTTTGGAGAGCTGGGTACTCCAGTGCAACAAATAAGCATTTGGGTTTTATGTGTTATAAAATTCTCTGGTCAAAATTTGGAAACTCTTAATTGAATAGTTCTGATAAAGCAGTAAATAGTAACACTTGAGGTGAAAAGGGAGCAGCATTCTGATTTATCTTTGAGAATCTTTCCTTTCACTCAGTCTCTTCTTTTAACCACCTGTCAACCCTCAACCAGCAGTTTATCCTGTCCAATTTCTTCAAGCCTCTATATCCTTATCTGTAAAATAAGAATGATTCCATCTACTTGATATATATTAAAACAAATTATTGAGAGGAATCATATTGAATAGGGAAATACGAGTACTGTGAAAAAATGAAGTCCTAGAGAGATTTAATTTCTTACCAATGTATACTTTATATATAAACAATAGAACTAGGAAGCTGAAAATTGATGAAAAAGACCCTGTTGAATTGAGATTTGAATTAATTTTAGTTTTCATTTATTCTTTCTTTAGCTCTGAATAGAGGTGAAAATGCTGTATGATGAAATGGGGGAAAAAAGCATAGGTGAGAAAAAGTGAACACTATAATCTAAAGAAAATGGATTTAGGCTATGAGTTAGAACAGCTTCTGGTTCTAATTCCCCTGTGTGACTTTTTGGCCTCATTTTTCTCCACTTACAAATACATATTTCTAACTTCTCTGATGAAGTTACTCTGTGAGAAACTTAGGTTATCTACTTAAATTCAAGAATATTGGCAGGGGATGAAAGACCAAGGGAAATCTCATTTTTCAAGGAGAGATGAAGAGATGATACAGAAAATAGAAGACAAATTAGTTATCAGTTGCCCCATTCACTTACAAAGGTCTTTAAAGTTTATATACAGCATCTTATATAATCTTCATAACCACCTGTGAGGTGGGTAGAATTATCTTTTCTTAAGGAAAAGGAAATTGAAGCTCAGAAAGTTAACACAAGACCAAGGACAAGCAGAGCTAATAAATGGTGGCCTTGGATGGAATAAGTCTTACTTCAGTGCTCTCAAATGGATGCAATCAGAATCTCTTAGCTGTGCTATTTTTAAAGATAAAATAAATCCAAGGGTAAAAGACATATAACTCATTGACTACAGAAGGATTAAAAACCAGAAGACCAAGTTATCATTTCCAAAATTAAAAAAGTTGGTAATGTGTGCCAATGTGTTGTATGTGCATGTGTGTGCATGTGTGTCAGTATGTACGTTTGTAAACAGGTATGCAAGAGAAGAAACAAATTTTAGAAGCAAATTATTTCTGAAATAGGATGGTTTACAAACGCCTCTGCCTAGAAATAAGAGTTACCAGTTTAAATTAGTCATTAAGAGTGTTGCCTGGAGCCAGATCTCTTCGATTTAAATCTTAGCTCTACCACTTACGGCTGTGTGACAATCCAGTTATTTATTCCCCCTGTGCCTCAGTTTCACCTCCCTAAATTTTGAAAAATAATTGTACCTACTCATTTTATACATTAAAATAATACAACACATGCAAAGCTCTTAAAATAGTGCTTAGTGCACATTAAACACTCAAAAAACAAGTCATGTAAAGAAGTATAAGGAGCCCTCAGAGATATTCAACAGATGTAGGCAAACTGGCTTCAGCAGAAACCATACCTATAAGATAGTCAGGTAATGTAGAAGTTGTTCCTTGCTAGATTGATTGAAATGGAAAGAGATCAAACCGTATATCATTTTTGTTTGTTTTGTTTTTTATGCTGCTGTAGAATTATTCTTTCGTTGTCTACCATATATTTTTTAAAATGTTCTTCTATCTGTAACTCTAAATCAATTTTATTTTTTCTCCTTTTCTTATGGTTGATTGTGTCTTCCTTTTCAGCTCACTTTAGTCAAAGAAGTTAGAAACAGAGCAGCTAAAACAGAAAGTGTCTTCTAAGAATCGATATAAGACATCTTAAACACAGATGTCAGGGTTTAATTGATAGTTATAAATTCTAATTTATTTCTATTGTCATTATTATTTGATAGTGATGCAATTATTTTACAACTTAAAATGGCAATCATGTATGTTGTTTTAATTCCTTCAACAAACTTGGGATGGTAGACAGGCAAGGTTTTAGTCATTTTTACAACCTAAAGGAAATGAATCTTTGGTGGCAGAATCTTAGGCTTACTAGCAAGGAATGGGAGAGTCAATTCTGGGATATAATATACAGGAGAGATTTCACTTATTTATTTATTGATAATAGGTATTCTTTTTTGCTTCTGCTCTCTGCAAACCACCTGGAAAGAGAGTAGGAAAGAAAACAACTAATTGGTTATCAGTTTCTTCTGATAAATATCGATTCCTTCTCACTTAAAGTAGTCACATTTTGGGTACTTATTTGGTCAGCTCTAGGTATTGTTATTATCTTTTACATTCCAATTATCCACTACCAGAACACCTAGGAAGACTTGCCAGCAGAAATGTGCGTGTGTATGCGTGTGCGAGTGTGTGTGTTAGGGATGTGGCAAATGGAGAGAATGGGCCTGTCCCTGTGAAAGACAGTGTTCACTCTTGAGAATAACTACGCAAACTAGAGGACGAGCTCGTTATCTGCTTCTCTGTCTTACAACCACCACCACCACCAATTACTCGTCTAGCATTAGCTGCCTTTTAACTCCCTCTAAGCTACTGGCAAAAATGTTGGAATCTTGAGAGACACATATTTGGATTATGTAGGTTCAAGAAGCTTCTCTTTGAAGAGATCCCCAGCATGGGTGACCCTGCAAAGAAAAGATTCCTCTTTCTCTCCATGCCTCAGCGGGGAGGGGGTGTCTTCTCCATTTTCTACTGAAATTCCCTTGCTCTTATATGGCTGCTCATTCAGTGGGTTTGCAAGATGCCGTAAGCTCTCCTGCCTTTCATGGTGTCCTTTCCATCAGTGAAAACTCCTGTGTCCTTGCCAAGCAGGAAAAATGCAGGCTGCCCCAGGTCTCTCTCTCTCTCTCTCATGCTTATTGCTACTCACTCACAAGACCAGGAAAGACTACCAATTTAGTGGCTCAGAAACTTTTGGATAACGTATGACCCTCCACCAGAGCTGGGGCCACAGGTCAGATCTAACACCCCTACCCCCTACTCCCTATATATCACCCACACAGAGGGATGGATGCTTCAAAAATGTTGCTTTCCCTAAGAAAACAACTTTCTTTGACTTTCTCCTAATCGTTTTCACCTTTTTGTTTGCAATAATTACCACTCTAATATGGCTTGCTTGGAACATGGAGACAGAGAGACACCATGAATCATCCTCTCCCTAACAGGAAATTTCCTCCTTTATAATCCTCTTCTGTTTAGTCAACAAATAGGACCATCTAATCCTTCAGAAAGTGGGAAAAATTCTCCATCATCCCTCTGCCTCTAATATATATGCTAACACTGTATTATTTTATCCCTATGTTTCTATCTATCTACCCATATGTTACTCATCCATTTATCTAACCATCTATCTTCATTTCAAATGTTTCACTTCTTCATACATTGTATTGGAATACAGGGCTCACAGCCTTCAGTCTTTGAAAGCTCAGGAGGACAATTACCTTCTTATAAAACTGTATCCAGGCTATATCATTTCTGAAGTGTTGAAATTTCTGTTTTTAATTCCAAGCTATAGTGAGTTGAGGACAATGCTAACTGTCTGGTTTCAAATCTTCCCAACACTCTCCCCATGAAACACAGCATAAACAAAAATCATATGCTTTTACCATTACTAGAAGATTAAAAAAAAATCCTACGTTTAATTACAAGTAAATTAAAAATTTCAACAGGGCTTTCGCCCATTACCGCAAGTCTGCAGATGTGAAAAATGGGATGGAGGAGGGCTTAAGGGACTTCATGAAGCAGAGTATGTAGGACAGAGAAAAAGCACAGACAAAATCACCTGAGAAAATGCAACTCCAATATTGAATGCCCATATAGTGGACATAGATCAGAACTCGGTGGTTCAAAGCACTGGCTACAGGGAAAGAGCTGGGCAGGTAACAGCGACTACGTAACGATATTGCTTGTGGGGGGTGATCTAATTCATAGAAGATGGGGGGGGGGTTCTCCATAGCAATGAGACAGTAAAGGGAAATAAGGAACAAAATGGGGGTAAATTAAGGATTGCACAAACAAAAGAGAAATAAGGCACGTCAACCCCTGCTCCCCGCCACTACCACCAACCCCATCCATAAAAGAAACTGGGAAGAATAGTACACAAAAGAGAGTAGAGAGAATTTTTTCACTAGAAACAATGTTTACATAATGAATATAAATGGCAATAACATATCTGACAATATTCATACAAAACTACAGAAATAAAAACAGAAAAGATAAAACAAAGCATGTCAGCTGGTCAAAGTTCTCCTTTGCACCCAACAAAACAACCTTGAAGTTGAGAAGACAGACTGTTACACAATGCTCAAAAAATGAATTAAAAATCCTTAAGCATTTAGAAATTTGAAGACAAAACTTAGAATCGGAAATACACTGACACCAAATGCTGGTGAGGATGTGGAGTGACAGGAAGTCTCATTCGATTGCTGGTGGGAATGCAAAATGGTACAGTCACTTTCAAAGACAGTTTGGCAACTTCTTAAAAACGAAACACATTCTTACCACACTACCCATCAGTTATACTCCTTAGTATTTAACCAAGTGAACTGAAAACTTACATCTACACAAAAACCTAAACATGGATATTTATAGGAGCTTTATTTATAATTGCCAAAACTTGGACATAACTAAGATGTCCTTTAGTAGATGAATAGATAAATAAACCATAGTACATTTGAAAATAAATATGCAGGAGGAGCAGTCTATCATTTTTGAATGAAATATTCATGAAGAAATTCTAACTATTCTCTTTACTTTCCAGTTGGGGAAGGATGGGGTCACGTGACTAGTTTTGGTTCTCAGAACTTAGGGAATCACTTGTCAAGTCTAGGAGGAGTGTTACGGGTTGGATCATGTTGTCCCTAAAGATATGCTGAAGTCTTTATTCCAAGTATCTCAAGATGTGATATTATTCGAAGACAAGAGTTATTGTAGATGCAGTTAAGTTAGATGAGGTCATGCTGGAGAAGGATGGGCCTGAAACTTCATAAGTCCTTATAAGACATAATGGAGACACGCAGGGAGAATGTCGCGTGACAGTGGAGGCGGACGTTGGAGTGACGACGCAGGCCAAGAATTGCTGGGAAGTGATGGCCAGCGTCAGAAGCCAGGACTAGGCAGGGAAGGCTTCTCCTATGAATTTAAAGCTTTAAAATGAAAAGGTCTGAACCTTAAAAACTAAAATGAAACTATTTTAATAAACCATAAGAACTAAAATATGAAATTCGATATTATAAAAGGCACCTTAACCTCTATGGGAAAGAGAAGGATCGATTGAGCATTGCTGGGAGTTCTTATGAGGAACAATAAAACTGTTTTATGTTTGTACCCTAATAAGCCAAGACTCCTAACTAAACTGCAATTATGATAAATTTTAATAATAGAAAACAATAATATAATAATATTAATAATTTTATTTTTTACCTCATCAGTAAAATGTTCCTTATTTGTACCAAAAAAAAAAAAAAAAAAAGATAAGAAAAGGTTTCCTTTCCTGTTTATCTGAGGACAAAACTCCTTTTTGATCCTAACGTAGAACAAAGAGTTATCGATAAGCAAAAGATTCAAAGGACTCAGTGAATTTGGCAAGGCTTATGGGTTTCTAAATGATGAACACTTTAGTAAGTAAATAGTGGAGGTGGGGAGGTCTCCGGGGAGCCTTGTGCTTTGAAATATAATGAGTTTCTTTGGGGAGGAATTCATTAGGAAATGAGCAAGCAAATGCTCTGTCAAGAGGAAGCTTTCGAAACTATTACTTTGTTTTAATCAGCAAGCTTGATTTTCCTTTAAGAAACAAGAAAAAATGTTTTCCCTGGCTAGGCAACTCTTTCAGCAGGAGACTTTGTTGGTTTTTAATAAGGGAAAGTGTTTAGAGACCTAGTTATTGGTCCACCTCAAGAGGTTTCTGGAATTTGAGTCAGGAAAATATGAAATATTTTTAATTATTATAGAAGAGAAAGTTGCTAACCTTAAGTAAGCTAGGTGTGTGACCTGGGGAAAACATCTTTGCCTCTGAGCTTCAGTTTTCTCTTCTACAAATGAAAATAACAACACTTCTTACACAGAGGTATTTCTTATTTTAAAATGACATGTGTAAAATATTTAGCAATAAAGAGCTAATAAATAGCAGAGCCAAGATTCGAACCTTATCCAGTTTGTCTATAAATTCCAAGTTTTAATCTTTACCCTCTACTTTCATAGAGAATTGTCACGAAGATCACATATGAATGCAAGGATAAAAGTATGAAGGGCAATATAAATATAAATTTTAGATTCAGCCAAGATAGAATCAGGGCTTTACAATCAGAACTAAAGGCTTTTGGTAGTGATTTGAAAATGTAAAGAAAGCGTTCCATTAGAGTATAAAAGACATTTCTTTTGTTCACTGCTCTACCCTTAGCTCCATGATGCACAATGCTGGTTTATTATATGAATTTTGTTGAAAGGATGGCCCATAACCAAACACCTATCAAAGGAAAAAACACATTTGACAAGTACCTATTTCAAGACTAAGCCCTGTAAAGGTGGTGGTATCATTATCCTTTAAGATTTAGCACATATAAAAATACTGACACTTGAAGGAAACTTTATTGATGTCAATCACTTTGAACTTAGCATAGTATGTGAATAGTAGAAAAATACTATTTTAGAAGATGTTATGACTTGATGTCCAAAAACAATACATACTTTTAGAAAGATGTTATCCAGTTATTCCTTATCTAATCAAATATATTAATTGAAAATAGATTGTAATTACATCTGGAAAAGACTCTTTCCTTTTCCAGACTCTAGTAAGGCTTCTCTAAATCCTGATGCCATATTAGCAAGTATCTTGCTACGTCAGTTTAGCAAGAATTCCCCTCACCTCAACCTCACCCCAACATCTGATCAAATTCCTCATCCTTCACCGACCCCCAGCTGATTTTCTGATCGCCCTGGACTGTCTTCGGCAGGAATACTGTTCGATCTGTTTAGCAAGCATCCCGCTTACCTCCGATATTTCCTAATTTTTCCTCCACTGGCCTCTCTGAGACCATTCCTGCTTCATTCCATGCTCCAGTTCCATTAACCTTTCAGTTGCTCAGATGTGCCATCCTCCTTCCCACTTCAGGGTTTTATGTGTATAGTTCCCATCAATTAATCAGTTTCTATTTAGCATCTTTCAAATTTCAGCACAGAGGTCACATCCTTAGAGAATTATCTTCTAACACATTAGATTAAATCAGGTCATCTTGCTATAAGTTCTCAAGGTACACTAGCCATAGAAAAAAAGCTCATCACAGTAATGATGTATTTTCATTCCCCTTTTTTGTCCCACTAGAACATTAAGCTCTATGATATAAATGATATACACGCATGCCACATTTTACAAATTCTTTTACTCCATTGAAATTGCAAAAAAAATAAATAAAAATAAATTCTCTAGTACCATCCCGAAGCCCTTGTTTATTTATGCTTCCCACATTTATCCTCTTCTACATCTTCTTCCTTCTCCATATCTTGTCTACCATTGTTGTAGTGTCTACAACACATCAGGGAACTACTGACACCCTGCACACACCATCTCTTAAGTCTTAAAGCAATAAAATATTCAAGGAAGTTATTAGTTTCCCATTTGATGAATAAGCACACTAAGTCCTAGAAGTCTAGTCACCTAAACCAAGCAGTGCAGAGAGCAGGTACTGTAGTAGAATCTGGAACACGGGGCTGCATAGCTTCCAGCTCATCACATTCTCTCTCTAATCTGCACACACTGTATCATCTCGCCCATGTCAAGACACCTTCAGAGCATTGCAACTGTATGCACCTCTCCATTGGCTGCATGCATTGTTACCTGCCTGTTATGTTTGTAGGAGGTCACAAGATTGAAACTTTTGGAATAGCAGGTAATATCTCTTACATTTCTTTCATACTTTCCTCCTTAGCCAAAAGGGTGTTGTGCCAGAAGTAGGTGCTTGATGCATAGGTACCAAAGAATCACGAAATGTGGCAGCAGGAAGAACATCTCATAATCTGGTCCAGTTTCTTATTTCATATATAAGAAACTTAGCCTCGGTTACGTTATCTAGCCCACAGATACCACTAAATAAATAAGCGGCAGAGAATTGAGGCCTTAAAACTCTGAAGTTTAAATTTTCTGTTGTACCATGTTGCCTGCCCCCTCCCTTATTAGTAACTGTGTGATAATATAACTGGGTTTATTTTTGTTTAAATGAAGAATGTCAGTTCTCAAATCATCTAAACTTTGGGGGATACATAGCGCTGTATAGGTGTTCTGTTCCTCATTGATATTAAAGAGGGTTTTGATGATGAAGGAAAAAGGAAGAGTGAGAGTCACATGCTCTTATCACTTTTCTCCAAACATCGTGGCCCTTTATTGCCCATTTGCTGGTCAAAGAGCCTCATAATTCCCAAGCAATATGATGGAGCAAGTTTTATCCATCTTGGTGCAAGCCCTCTATCCCCTCTGGAGTCATCCAAACTTGCTTCTATAGCTGATACACTTCAAACAAGTAGCCAGACTTTATTGTTGTTACTTCGAAGATAGGTTTCATTGTTTTAAATCCTTTCTTTGGCCATAATTTTGTGGAAATTTATGAGACCAAAAAATGCCTACAACTAAATAGTGGGTCTCTAGATAGTAGCTGCTGTGAATGAGACTCAGAACTTATTCTTCATATTGTGCATTTTGCCAAAATATAGCACTAAGAACTTAGACGTAAATCTGGCACCCTTCTCTTGGGGGCTGAAGCGTGGTACAGGCACTGCTCACAGGCTTTTATCTATCATCTGCATTCCTGGGCCATAGCCTTCATATGCAGTGGAGTCACCAGCCTGCAAATGACAGGATTCTAATGACAATTCCATAATTAGATGGGAGTGACTATTTCATTGAGTTACTGGAAGCTTAAGGGTCAAGGTAAGGTAATATCGATTATCTCATTCAAGTAAATAATTTAAGTTCTTAGTAGTACATGATAAAAGTACTAGGCTTTCTGATATTCTCTCATAGAAAAGAATCATTTGATAGTTTCTGTGTCCTACAATGAGTTCATCTAACGTGAAAGTGGAACACACATATATATTTATACCTCTGCAAGCATTTGTATAGAAAAATAGACAAATTTAGGTATATGTCCTTTGTGAATACTAGAAATAATAAAATAATGTATTTAAGTGATACCACTGATTTGCAATGATAAAAAGAGAATATGAATGAATATACAGGGGGATGTTCAGTCTTGTAAATAATTAAATCAATGCAAGTTGAAAGAATGAGGTTACATTTCATTGCTATTACACAGATGAACTTTTAAAATAAATCACAATAGTTAATAACAGTGAAGATGTATTAAAATGCATAAGCCCAGACAATTTGGAATGCAATTGCTATGGGTCTTTCATTTTGAAAAACGATATATCAATGCATATCAACAGAAATAAATAAAGATACCTCAAAAAAAAAAAAAAGGTATCTCAGTAAGCCCATTCTCAGAAATTTTTCTGGAGAAATCAGTCATTGAAGCTTTCTTTTCCCTTTCAATTAAGATGTTGACTGTAATATTAACTATAACACCTAAAAATGAGAAATAATTAAAATATCCAACATTATGATGTGCCCACTCATTGGACTATTAGACACATATTTTTAAAACATTTAAAAAATTTGCAAAATCATGTAAAATATATGACATAAAATTAAAAGAGCAAAGTAAAAAACTCTATGCTCATACTGATTACAACCATGTAAAAATATATTTGCCTAAATATTCATATAAACATGACATCCTTTAATTATTTTAAACTTTTGGTATTGAGAATGCTTTTTAAATTTTCTTTTAAATTTTTAATATTATTTTTCTCAATTAAAATGGAAGAAAGTAGACTGAGCCAGATTCTATTGAAAGGAAATAAAATTATTTTCTCATTGTAGAGGGTGTGTAAGTAGAAGTTAAGGAACATAGTTTTAGAAATCAGTAGAACAACTGAGTTTATACCTGTCCCCTCCCCTTGGAATCTGTGAAAACTTGAAAAAATAATTTATACTCTCTGGGTGTCATGTCAGTTTCCTCTGATAAAAATGGAGATAATCATTTATTAAAGCCATGGAGATTCAGGGAAATAAAGTCTTATCACGTAGCAAAGTTTCTGACCTACAATAAGTGTTCAAGAAACAAGTTCTATTTTATTTTGGTTTTTATATTTTACAATAACGAATTTGAGGTCACAAAAATACCATCCAGTAAATCTTCTTAATGCCATAGTGTCTAAATAAGCTAAAAAGAAAAGAAAAGAAAAGAAAAGAAAAGAAAAGAAAAGAAAAGAAAAGAAAAGAAAAGAAAAGAAAAGAAAAGATTGTCAAGAATATATTTGATAAAACTATTCCCCTTTGGACCTTACCAAGACAATATATTTTTGTGAATGCATTTTTTTTTCCATTTTCTTTCAGGTATTTTGCATTTTGGAGTACAGTAGGTTATAGCAACAGAAATGCTTTTATAAAATTAAGCCTAAGTTCATGTCTACATTTGAAGAGGGATACTGAAAAATTACATCAAGAATACTGATTTTTCTATATAAATAAAATAGCTGAATAGCTGACATATTAATTATAAACAACTCTTCTTTTCCCTGCCTCTTATTTTATATATCCATGTCTGCATCTGTTCTTCATCTCCTGAAAGAGTTCATCTTCCCCCTCCCCACTTCTACCTAGTTCCCCCAAATGAATGAGCAGTTTACTCTTTTTTGGATTCTCAGTGGGGTCTGGCCTATTTCATGCGGGCACAATGAACAGCAGTTCCAAAGGACCCCACTGATCCATATCATAGAGAGTTTCTAATACAAAAGTCCATAGAGACAGCTTTTAGATTTTCAAATACCCCATTTTAACTTGAAAGCTGTGCACATTTGCTCTAGGAGGATGTAACAATGGCTCCTCAACATTGTTCCTCTTTTCATTATAACCATACTTGAAAGGAATTCACTTTCTTTAGCAATAAAAGCATCCCGAGGACCCAAGGTCCTCAATGCTCACATCTCAGGAAGACTCCATGCGAGAAGAGCCGCATTGCCTCTTTTGAACTTTTAGCATCGTCGCTCAATCTACCTAGATCAGTGTTGGGTGGAGGATGATCTTTCTAACTTGAGACTTGGGGTGAGACAGAATAAAATCAGTGAGATTTATCACCTTCCTTTATGGTATATCTTGGCAGCAAAGTGACCCGGGCAGTTAAGAAACACGTAGCATGCATAACAATTTATTGAGATCTTGGAAACTGGTCTCCACTGAGTGGTTCATGGGGAAATGTCTTTATTAGATGGCTTTAATAGGTAAATCTTTCCCCGAATCCCAATGAGAGCTTGCAAGATCTTTGAGAATGGAACAGGAACTCACAAACAGAATTTCCTCTAGTCAAGTACCATAGCTGGTAAATAGGAAATTTTTTCCATGAAAGCAATTTCATCTTTTCTTTAAGGAAAGTAGGTCAAAATATCCATTCTCTGTTACCTATGAATGAAGAATTCATTTTTTAAAAAAATATGCATGGTCTCATATGAACTAACTGCTACCTCTATTTCAAAAGTTGCCTAAAAGAGATTCATTGAGTGGTTATCCTAGCTACCTTTCACTGGTCGATAGATCGATTGATTGATTGGTTCATTCATTCATTCATTCATTCATCATATATTTACTAACTGTTCACTATGTGGCAGTTACTGTTTTAGTAAACTGAAAATATTTTTAAACAGAACAGGCAAAAATAACCCCTGCCTTTGTGAATAATCTATTCCAAAGTATAGACAGGAAATAAACAATAAACATTAAAACATGTAAATCACATAGCATGTTAGCAGTGCAGGTATTTGGCGGAACGACTGGTGCAAGGGCGTGATCTGAGAGCAGCAACACAGCTAACACGTCTCAGGCAGAGTAAACGGGGAAGACAGTAGCAGGAAATGAGGTCAGATAGGTCACTAGTGCCATGAGATCACTGCTAGGACTTGAGTTTTCAACCCAAGGAAGTGGGGAGCCTGTGAAGAGTTTAGGGTAGAGGAGTAATGTTATCTAAATGATATGATAAAAGGATCGCTCTGGGTGCAGGAATGAAATAGTGTCAAGTGCTGTATCTTCTAGAAAGCCTTACCTGATATTACCACTTCAAAGGAGCTGTACTTTTAGCATAACCATATATTCATTCAACTGCATTTACTAAACATTAGCACTATTGTAGGAGCTGGAAAGACAGAGCAATATCTTGTGCTATTTGGACTCTCCAGCATATAGAGTCCCTTCCTATTTGGGGAAACTCCCTTTACATAGGCCTTTTGATGTGACACAGGGTCTCACCTTTCTTCCTGCAAAGAAAAGTTTATCGAACATGCCATGCTTAGGTAACAAGGGAGAGGTGACATTTGTATTCTATGACTCAAATGTTAAAAAATGAAATCTAAGATGTTTCTAACTAGAACTCTGACCAAACTCAAGCATCTGCCTAGAGAAGACAAATTATTCTACCTTACTGTAACTTAAATGCTTACTGTTTGCTTGTTTTATTTTTGTTTTCACCAAATTCAAGCATTATTATTTCATTTACTATCTAACCACTTTGAATAAATACTGTAGTTTTCAGTATTTCTTTCTCCTTTTCCTCTCCTCCCTTCATTTCTCATTTAAAAAGGTCAAGGGTGAACTGAGGGAGACTTATGTGCCCAAATAGCTTTCACATTGTCTTTATTTGAGAAAATCATCTCTAGTTATAAAAAGTCTTGATTTAGGGTGGCTTGTGGAGTTCATTTCCTGGGTGTTGGCCTCTGTCTTGTTGTCATCCTTGGATATATTGGTCTACAGGCATTCTGCAATGGTACTTATTGGAGTGTGGCAAGTTTCTTTTGGTCTTGCGGAATTAATACTAACACTTGTGATGATGATGATGATGATGATGATGATGATGATGATAACAACGACGATGATGACGATGATGATGATAGTCTCTGCCACTGCCTCGGGCCTTAGGTCAATACACAATCTGTATGTCTGTCCTGATTTTAGTATTCTAAGAACTTCTCTATCCTCAAAGGCAACAAGGAACTCTTGCTTGCTCTCTCCGAAGGCTATAGAGTGTGGGACAATACGAAGCTAATCTCAAATCCATCCATACAAGGCCACCCCTTAAATATTGCTACTCTATTTTCCCATCACGCGCCCTGCAGAATTTTTGAGTCTTTCAATTTTTTGCCTAAGCTCAGAGAATGGAGTGCTTACCCCATGTTTTCAGAACTCCCAAAGTCGTTCTTTCATTACGTTTCTCTCTTTTCTCTCTCTTTTCTTGTCTTTATTTCTCCTCTCTGTCTCTGTCTCTCTGTCTCTCTCAACGTGCCCTTCTAAACCCTCCTTTTCATAATATCTTCATGGTCAAAAGTTCTTTTTTAGGCTTAAATATTAATATGTAAACACAGCAATAGAAGTTCTTGAAACACACCTTCCTCTCTCACTAATGCCAGTTTTTGTTTTATCCACACCAAAAGCATTTGCTAAGTCTCCTTGTGACTCGATTTAGAAGCTCAAGGTTGGGTTCTAGGTTGGGTTCTCTCCCATCTCAAAGTAATCAAGACCTTTACTGCAGTGACTGGAGAACCAGCTACAGGGCAACCAGAAGAACTAAGATTTTCAAAAAATGGTATTGTCCACATACTAAGAAATATAAAAGCTTTTTCACATAGAAAGCCTCTTCTATATCCAGCTCTATCTATTCCCCAAACATTGCATCATAACACTGTTCCTCTACTGAAAAATAAGTAGACTAAGGAAGAACTCCCTTCTCATATCAGGCTCAGTGATTATGCCACTCAAGAAACTTAGACAGATTTAAAAATATACGTAAAACCACAAGTCCCTCCTATCAATATTTACTTTAAATAATATTAACAGAGAATCCATTTGTTCAATGCTTATTAGTAGTATATTTTCACTAAATTTGTTGCAAAGTATTTAGTATATTAAATATAAAAAATATTTAAATAACGATTAAAAAAAAACCTGAGGCTGAGAAGTGTTAAATTTGCCCAAGGTCCAAGGCTAAGGTGTGTTGAAGGCAGCACGAAGCCTGAGGTGGTGCTTACAAGCTTTTGGAGAGCCACAGTACAAAAGCATATTGAAAACCAAAGGCTCTGAAAAGTGAGGTCAGAGGTAACGATTTCTATTTAACAGTGTTCCTTACAAATGTCTTTGATTCTAGAAGAGGGAGCAAGTTTCTTCATCTCATGGTTGCATAGGGGATGAGAACAACAACAAAAAGTTGAAGAACCAATGCTGGACCAACAACATCAAGAATACAGCAGGAGATCCGTGTATTCAGCCATTTGTGGAGCTTATGTATCATCTCAGCCATCCGGCTCAACACCAGAAACACGAGGCAAGGCACCCTCTCTGTCTTAGAAGCACTGAGTCAGGTGTTCTCTAATTCTGTTAGAGCAGTCAGTTCTCAACTTAAACAAGGGCTTGTTAAAACCTAGACTGTTGAGAGCCACCACCAGAATTCTGATTCAGCAGATCTGGAGTGGTGCCAGAGAACTGGCATCTTTAACAGCCAGGCGGTGCTCATGCTACAGTTCCCAGGGGTGCACTTAAGGATGATGGTGTTCGAGTACTCAAATACTAGCTGCTTCAGGATCCTGGGAATACACTTTCTGTCAATTCCTACTATTTCCGTAAAAAAAAATGAAGTTCAAAATCTTAATCATAACTTATTAATACCTCTATGTACATGACAATACAATAAAAGCCACCATTATTTGTCTGTCTGAGCCATAGATATGCTTGGCATGTCACATTTATTGCCATCTTCTTATTCTCGATGAATCAGTGATAGATTCAGAGCCTCAGAGAGGTCAGGAGTTGACAAAGCACACATAGCTAGCAAGGTGCTGAGCTGGGATTCAAACCTGTCCCCATTATTCCAAAGATTCTGTATATGCCATTCTACTTTACTGCTAAGCCTAGTTCATTTGATGTTGGTAGCTAGGAGGTGAAGTTTTATAAGACAAGTGACTTGTTAAGCATCAAATCCTCAATAAATAATTGAATTTCTTTTTTTCCTCTTTTTGTTTTACCCCTGCTCTTGAGAAAAGCCCTTCATCTGTTCAGACAGCAGCTTAGGCAGCACTAACAGGTGGAGGGAAATGGGTGACTTTCTACTTCTCTGGACCTGGGAACTTTCCCTTCCGACACCTGAGCTGCTTCTGGAATTCAGCTTTCCTTCCTACCGCCAACCTTCCACCTCGCCCCAGAAGCAGAGGTGAGTGTCAGAGCAGCTGTGAGGATTTTATGTCAGCAGCACCACCAGCAGGAGATGGGAAATTCGGACCTCCTTCTGTGCCGCCTGCCTAATCCCCATCTTGTACTGGTTGTCATAGTGACAAGGGCCATGCTTCTTGCAGGTGCCTCATTGTGACTGAGACATGTGTGACTCAAATGATGAGGGACATTAAAGAGGATCTACAGCCAGCCCTGCAACTCCAGTAGGAGGGCTCTGAGTCCCGAGGTGCTCTAAGCAGTGGTCAGAAAATTCAGAAGGCTGAGGAATTGCAAAAATCCAAGTCAGGTCATCTTGAAAGAACTCCCCACCCCAACCCCCTGTAGCTTCATCTAGCTAGAAGTCTAAAAAGACCTGGTCTGGGGGATACAGGCCTCAGATTTGTCATTGTTGATTAGCACAGATGCTCTCCCAACCTCAGAAGAAGCATGTACATTGTTCTGTCTCTCCCTCACTCTCCCATCGACTCTTCTATTTGCAGAAAATGCACAAGAGCAAGTTAGAAGGCAGGGAAGAATTCAGTCTTGCTTTACGAATCAAAGTGAAATGCCAAGAAATAGGGAAATGACTCCAAAAGAGTGAGCATGTTGTGCATGTTGTGTGCGTGTGTGTATTGGATTTTTTCTTGAAAAATAGTTTACTAGGGAGTTATTTCAGGTGGATTTCAGGGTAGTTTGCAGGAATAAGAGAAATCGGAGTTATAACGTGGAAAGTGGTCTCACTCTGTCTTCTATCACTAATTGCTTCCCTGTACCCTCTCCCCCATCCAGGTCCACTGAGTGTGCCTCACCATTCCACTACCCAGCTCCTTTCGCCAACTCTATCAACAGAAGAAACATTAGTACCTGGTCCCAGAAAAGGAAAAAAAAAACAAAACAAAACACCAGAACCACAACATACTGAGCTCAATTAGTGTGCTAGGCGTTAGATAAACATTCCCTTATAAAATCAGACAATATAGCACTTGGAGGTAAGTGCAACTATCTCTATTTTACAGATAAAGATATGGGACTTCAAAGAGCTTAAGCAATGTGCCCTAAATCAGAGACAGAACATGGATGCATTTATAGGTCTTTACTGTCACCAGACTTTAATATTTATTCCTACTACACTGCCACATCTCACACTGACCTTCAAAAAGAAGAAAGAAAAGACTCTCTTCTCACCTCTGATAACTTGACATTTAACTGGCAATAGTTAGAATCTTGTTATTTTTCGATGCCATCTTTATTTTTACTAATAATAACCAATATATGTTTAATTAATTTACTCTGTTCATTTCACAACCCAGTGGCATAGGGAATATGTTTAAGAATTTTACTGAGTCAGAATCTGAACCCAGTTCTGTGTATTTCAGGAGCAGAACACTTAGTCCCCACTCTACATGAGGCACAATTTTTATAAGTTTTCTGGGGGTGAGGAGGCAGGAAAAGAGGGAAAGGGATGTTATACATTTTTCTCTGGTTTCCATGGAAATAAAACTAAACCATGTGAGTCTGAGGAGTAAGCAAGGGCATTTCAAGAAATGTAAGAGCACTTTCAATTACCTTTTGTGGGATTTTTTTTTTAGTTTTGTTTTTTGTTTGAATTCTATGAAGTTCCTGATGCCTATTGTTTAGGGTTGGATACTTTGTATGGGCAACCTAAATCTGCAACTGAAATGACTTTCACAAAAGCTTTCCTTCCAGGATGTGGCTGATAGAGATCAATGCACTTAATATTCATTTCAGGCTAATTAGCTAAAGCAAGGGTCCCATGAGCACCAAGAGCCAGTAGAAGGGACAATTCAGGACATCTTTGTCTAATTCCTCTTTAAATGCTAATAGCTTTGAGATTATTCTATTAACAGGCAGTATCAGAAAAGAAATAAAGGGCCTGTTTCACTTAATAAAGGGATCACCAAGTGGATCTGAATGTTTGTAACAGGCTGAGTAATTATCCATTCATTTAGGTCAAACTATTGTGGGCATCGGGAAAACCTAAAGAAGAGCAATTCCATTTAGGTACAAGCTGCAACGGGGCTTCATTATGAGACAACCCCTGAGCCCTGTACTTTTACATGCCTGGTAGGAAACAGATCCGCTCTACAACAGAGAGTAAAAACCCTTTTCCTTGGGGTCCCAGAACTCCAGGTCCACCATTTATAATATGATAAACAAAAAGCCACGTTCTAATATAATACATGTTGTTACCTAAATGTGTTTGGGCAAGGAGGCAAAGAAGCGGGAGGCTGGATACTAAGTGTCATCTAGAAACATAGACTTGTAGTTAAATCCCAGTTTCTCCTTAGTAATCCTACGTACGCCCACTGTAGGCTGCAAGAGTTTTGTAGTGTTACGGCCTTCTAACTATTTATTAGAATATTAATTAGGCAAATTATCTCACTGTTCTTTGCTCTCTTATAAAATAAGCATAATACCACGCTCACAGAAGTTGTTGCGAGAATTAAATGAGACAGTATATGTACAAAGAGACAAGGCCATAGTAAACGCTTAATAGTAAAAGTTCGATGGATGGTAGTAATTGTTACCTGGCTCAGCTACAGAGGCTGGCTCTGTCAAAGACACCTGAGAGGGCCAAGGGCAAGGTGATTAGCTTAAGAGTGTAGGCACTTATTATTCAAGAAGGATTTATACAGCAAGCACGTCCTGCCAAAGGAGATGAATTATACTCTTAGGTGACTGGTGACATTAGTCTATTCTTAGGACTTTAATTTTTGGCTTTCAGAGAGATTAAGAAAATGGTAGAGCCATCTGGGGAGGGAGTTGGTGAAAACTCAGCTGAGTGTCTGTGTTCCAGGTGAAATGACCGAGGTTCAGCAAAGGTCTATAGTTCTAACAACTGTTATTCTTCCATGCTCTGCCTTGGCCAGGCGTGGCTGCTGAATCCAGAAGAGCTTCTGAAAAAAACAGATTCTGGGTCCTAATCCAGACCTGCTGAAGCAGAGATAATGCCAGGGAATATGACTTTTCTACAATTTCCTCGGGATACCAGGACATTGCATGAGCGAATGGAAACCAATGAGCTGAGGAAGTGGGTGAGACTGAGCCTGCTGCACTAAAATGTCACATTTGTGATGGGCACCTTCCCGAACACATTCTAGGGGGCAGCTTGCGCTCATGTTTCACATGGATGGATCTGAGGCCCATTAACATTCACCTCACAAAACACCAAGCACCTATGTGTCTTATTACCATTTTCCTCCACTAATAAGTTATAAGAAAAAGGGAAATAAAAGACGGTTCTTAATGACAATCTTTTGATATCCCATCAAGGCTCCCTTGTTTTGACCTAACTCTTGCCTACAAGTAGGGACTGGAAATAATGCAATAGGGGCCTTTAAGCAGATATATAAAACACCTAGTTATCATAACTAGCAACTTAGGTATGACTGATGTCTGCTAAAAATGGCCACTGCAGCATATTAATAAAGCAAGAATCAGGTTCAAATTTATTTTGAATGTTTCTTCAATATAACTTCAGAAGGTAGAAAATAAATATATCCAAAAATGTCACTGGTGGGTTATAAGTCAGGCATATGTTTAGCTTAGGTGAATACCACCCTAAACTTTTCCAAAGCAATTAAACCAATTTACGCTCCCTCTAGCATGTATGAATATTCCAATTCTTCCACATTCTCACCAAGATATGAACTTTTCAGTTTCTTTCATTTTAGCAATTCTGGAGTGTTTACTGGGATCTCACTGTGGTTTTAATTTGCATTTCCCCGATGTATAATTATTTCGCATGAAGTTCCTATTGAAGTGTTTTACCCGTAACTCATCAATTTCATTTCTAAACATACGCCTAAGAGAAATGAGTGCATATGTCCACCTATTTACAACAACTCCGAACTGGAAATAAGCCAAATATCCATCAACAGGAGAATAGATAAATAAATTGGGGTATTTCTTTATACAACAGAACATACACAGCAGGAAAAAAACCTACTAAGCCATACAACATCGGGGGTGAATCTCACAGATACTATGTTGAGAGATAAAACAGCCGGACACAAATGAATATGTACTATATAATTCCATTTCTATAAAGTTCATAAACATAAGAAATAGCAAGAAAAGTTGAAATAGCAGTTAGCTCTGGTGCTGGGGACTCTAACCAAGACAAGCCTCATGGTATGCGTCTCATAAGTTTCCATACTTAGAAAGGTTTTGTATTTAATTTAGTGGTCTCCTCCCACTGCCTTGAAATTGTTAATACTTTTGGAACGAGAGGGGAAACCTATGTTTTCATTTTGGACTGTAAGCTGTACGTTTTGCAGCTGGTCCTTAGTGTAATCGACTAGAAAATGGCACAAGGGAACCTCCTGGGTGTTGGAAATAGTCTACATTGTGATCGAGGCGGTAGTTACGTGGGTATATGTTAATCCATTGAGCTGAACACATAAGATTTGTGCATTTTACCTTATGTAAGTTAAAACTTAATAAATTTAAGTTTAACAAAAGTGTGAAAGAATAAATAGAACGTATAGCGATGTGAACAGCAATCTTACCAGAATTGCCAGAGGCTCTCCTGCATAGCTCTGGGGATGATTCCAACTCTGAGTGACTCCAGCTGTAAGAGAGAACAGGGGACTGCTGAATATTAATAGACACGGAGTATCTACTATGCATCAGTCACTGTGGAAATCACTTTACATGTGCTAAATCACCAAATCTTCCCAGTCACTTCATAAGACAGAGAATTAGCCTTAGTTTATATGTAAGGAAAAGGAGGTTCGGAGAGAGGTCAAGCAACTTATTTAATGGCAGACCCTATGTAAGTGGCCACATAGAGTTTCAAATCCAGACCCATCTGCTTCACAGACATGATTATGCCACCTCGACTTGTAAAAATCCCCTGGTCCTATATTTGGAGAGACAAAAAAGCTGACCACATTTCAAAAATATTTCAATATGACCTAACTATTCGGAGGCTGGATACAATGTGGAGAGATCCTTTTCCTGCCCTTGCAGGCATGCTGTGCCCTCCCAAGGCATGAGATTCGATTTTGCCCAGTGAACATAACTGCAGGTATTAGTTTTGAAAATACAATTACCCATCTCAAGTATTTGACTCAAGGACTTGGTTCAGCCTCTGATTCTACAGTTTGCCGATGGGCCGTAAGAAATAAGCATTGTTATGTGACCTTCAAAACATGACAGATGAGTAGCAAAATAAATGATTCATTTAATGAGTTTAGATATACAGGGCCTTCCCCTGCTTCAGCACTGAGGTCTTATTTATGGCCTGGTCTTAACTGAGTTTCTTTGTGTGGAAGCTTTGAAAAGCTATTATGGTCAAAACCTTTCTCAGGATTTATTATTAGAATGCTCTGAAAATTTCTATGTAGAAAAACAGAAGCAAGGAAACTTTTAAGTTGCATGAATGTAAAAAAAATAATCCACTTAAAACATAGATTTCTGAATGTTTGACACTGAGGAAAGAACAAAAATAGAAAATAATCAGTACTTAATCTGGTTTAAAAATATATAGGATTTCGTGAGCCCTTTACATGATTTTTATCCAGTGGATTACTCAATAAACATGTATTAGCATCTTTATAAACATGTCAGTGTGCTAGGGATATCTAAGCATATGAGATGCATGAGACATACATTTGACCTTCTGTGAGGTAAGAGTGGAACAGATAATATTATATAATATGCATCCTATACATTCATAGTATAAAAGATGATGCAATAAATTAAAGAATTGTAGCATTAAGAGAAGGGATGATGGGAGGATCAAGTCCATACCCCTTTATTATTCTCAGAAAAAAATAAAAATTGCCAGAAACATAATGAAATTGTCAAAATAATAGGAAATTACCTATGTGATCAGTGTGGTTATTATTTTTGTTTGTTTGTTTTCCTCCAGGCAGTCTTAGAAACTATCCATCTTAACCCTTTAGTTATGTCTCCCTTTCAATCTCTATCTCTATCCAATTGTGCTACTTCCTTCTCTTTCCTTACCTGGATCAGAATTCTTGGGAGATTAAGGAGGAGATCCTCAGAGAGTGTGACACAACTATGTCCTAGCTCAAGACCAAAGACAATGGCATATGTTCCTTATCCAAATATTTGAGTCTCTCTTTGGATTATAGGGGCATGAAAATGTCCTGCAATGTATACAGTATCAGGCACATATGTTCAGGAGTCCAAGGCAATATCGTGGCACTGACCAAATTAGCTGGCTATTGGTTTAAGTACAGATCCTACGCAGGGGAAGCTTCTCCTCAACAAAAACACTTAAAAAATCCCAGTCAGCTTTCCCCATGAGAAGAAAAGACACAGCAGGCTCAGGCCAAAACAGAAAGAGAAAGGAGAGAGGTGTGGTGGGGGAGGGAGAAAAGGAGAGAGAAAGGAGAAACACGACATTACATGGTGTTCATTCTCAGATTTAGAAAGGAAATATTGAATCATCTTGGTTTAATAATTAGGCTCTCAAGTTAGAAATGGACATATTATAGACACAGAATGGGTAGAGATGAACATAGTAAAGGTTAACATTTATTAAGCACTTAAGATGTACTAGGCATTCTTCCAAGCTCTTCATGCTTTAATTCATTTAGTCCTTATGACGATCCTGGGAGGTGGTACTATAATCATGGTGACCTTAAAAGTAAGGGAAATGAGGCAAAGATTGCTTAAGTAAAATGTCCAGTCACAGCACATGTTCATAAGCGTTAAAGGCTCTCCTTCCTGAACCACCATGCTGTATTACACAGGGCAACAAAACTTTGGGACATAGAAAAGAGGATAAAGGACAAGAAATATTTCCAATGCATCTGTGAGCCAGTTTGGTCACTGTCTTCACTACATTATCTAGTTATCTCAACTACTGAGAGATGCAATGACAACCGATGTTGGAATGAGGTGGGAAGTATGTCATTGGAAATGGTCAGATTATAGATTTTTTAAAAAGTAAGCTGAAGAAATCAAATCAAATGATTCTTCCTAAATTCATAGCTTGGATTATAACTTAGATACACTAAATTCTAAGACCTATGTGCTTTTGACATAGCCACACTCACTTATGCACTTAATTCAAACGCCTTCTTTATCTCCTCCATCCTCCCACTATCCACCAGTCAGGTGACCTGTCATTGCACATCAACATGTTCACCGAATTCCAAAGATCGACTCTTTGAACATTAATAGAAAAATATCCTTACATATCACCTAGAAAATTCTTTATTTCCCAAGACTTTTTTTTTTTATAAAGATGAGAAAACTGAAGCCTGGAAAAGCAAAAATTTATCACAAACTTATTTATATATAGTAGCTAATTGGAGAAAATTTCTTCTACTTTCCACTTTGGATTCCCTCCTGTATAATATATCATCCCAGAAATTTACTTTTATATATAATGAACTGTTTATCATAACAACATGTATTAAAGCATATGTGGATGACCTCACAACTTTAATTTTCACACTGAATGCTCAAAAAAACTCATAAAAATATATTATGCTCATTTTTCTAATTCAGGATGTATATATTTGTGGATGTATATGTATATATACATATAAACATATATACATAGAGAGATAATGTATACCTGTATAATGTTTAATGAAGAAATATCTTTTTATATGTCTATATCATGTCATATAATCCCTTTGTTTAAAATAGCTACACAAAATCAATACATAAAAAGCCTTAACTTGAAATAGCTGACATAAAATATTCATGACATTTAGACAAATTCATTCAACTAAATGATATTTTATATATTCCCCAAAGTTTTGCGTACTTAGACTACAGTTACTAGTACCAATTTCTTATCTTTCTTTTATTTATTATTCAAGACTAAAAGACAATGAAATTTAATTGGGTTTTCCCGTGAGCTTTGAAAAGCAAGAAATAGTAGGAAAGTACAGCAGAAAGCTGTTCCAGACCTGAAAACCAGTGGAAAGAAGACTAAGACCTTCACCACAAGACTCCACCATAGAAGAGATTGAAGGGGGCAGGAGGGTAGGTCAGAGAGTCCATAGAGAATTCTTCCTGAATTTCAGGGAAATTAATTCAGAAACTGGTATTCAGAAAAAATATAATCAGCTACTAATAAAGACAGCAAACAAATCCAAATCAACCAACATTATGTCAAGCATGGGTGTATTTTAGCATCATTTGGCTCCATTCTTGAAATAACAACAGTTGATTGTTTTCATACTTGACAGAAGAGTACACTCCTGGCTGTAAATTTATGCTCGATGAACATCCTTCTCTGTGTTCCTTTGGAATGGTGCTTGCTAAATTAAAACACACACACACACACACACACACACACACACACACAGAATTCACTTTCTTTCACTACCATGATTAAAATGGTCTATGGTACATTGTGCTACTATTATTAATTACCATTTAATACTAGCCAAGCATACAAGCACCATAAAGCCCTTCAAACAAACCCAGTATTCCGCTGAATACTTTGTAAGTGTTATCACATTTAATCATTACAGAAGCTTTGTGAGGTGAGTTCTGTTAGGATCTCAATTTTAGAGATGAATAAAAGAGACTACAGAGTTTAAGCAACTTTCTTAACCAGTTGCACAAATGACTAGTGTCAAATGAGGTCATAAACCAAGGTGTATTTCACACCAAGGCAGCGCCTTTAACAACCAGTCACACTGCCTGAAAAAAAAAAAAAAAAAACACGTTCATAAAAGAGGCATACAAATGCAGATTTCAATAAGCACACACAATAAAGAAGTTCTTCATAAAAGACAATTTCTAGCATTTTGCAAGAGACTCTGTTCTGCCTCTACTTTGAATGTTAAGGAATAGAGAATCCCTTCATCCCTTCACAGCCATTGGACTATTGGCCTTGCCCTTAAACCTGGCAGTTATACCTACTTTTCAAAGCACAGGATTGGACCCTTGGGGGAGTCTAAAAGAAAAGCTGACCAAAAATAATCTCCACTTTGGCAGTATTTAAGGGACCCAATTTAAGTCGGTTGAGGTGTCGAAATTCATCATAACAATTCATCTCAGAAAAGGCCTTAAATGTCAATTTGTCTTTGCAGAGAGAGTATCTTGGAGCAAAAATTGAGAACATATCCCAGTATAATAACCTCCCTTAGCCAAGAGCTCCTCTGAACCACTGTTAACGTCTCTTGATTTCACAGATACTAAAGGGCAAAATTAATTCTGCAGTCAGGGAGCATGCCATCTCTCTTTTTGAAGATACTCAGCTATATATTAGTTTGCTGGGGCCTCCATAACCAAGTATCATAGATTGAGGGGCTTAAACAACAAAATTTTGTTTTCTCGTAATACTGGAGGCTAGATGTCTGAGATCAAGGTGCTTGCAGGGTTGGTTTCTTCTAAATCCTTTGTCCTTAGTTTGTGGACAAGAGTCTTCTCCCTGTGTCTTCACATGGTCTTTCCTCTGTGTGTGTTTGTGTCTTAACCTATTCTTTTTTAAGGATGCCAGTCATAAAGGATTAGATTCCGCCCATATGACTATGTTTTACCTTAATTATCTCAAAATGCTACCTCCAAACACAATTATATTTTAAGATAGTGGAAGTGAGGACTTTAACATATGAATTTGGGGTGGGAAGAGTTAAAATTCAGCCCATAACACAGCCCAGTTGAAATTATCCTCATTTGGTATTGTTCTATCCCAGTACCTTTTAAAAGTTCAGTTTCTTAACATTCAACAGTCCTTCTTCCCAATTCCAAGCTTGCACCAGAATATAGCAATGACGTCCAGGGCTATCTTGAACTCCTAGGCTATGGGGGTTGGTCCAGGGGGTAGCACATGATCCAGGCAATAAAATCAGTGCAATACAATTTTCCCTGGTAGAATGAAGACTCCTACTCTTGCCTCTTGAAGAGAAATCTAGAATGACATAACCCAATAAAATTACCAGTAGAAGCCATTTTACAGCCAAGAAGGGCAAGTCTGAGAACAAGTCAAATAAAGTTAAAGAACAGAGTAGACCTGAAAGGCTAAGAGAATGTGATGTTGGTAACACTTTTCGAGGCTCTGGATCAAGCTATATGTGGAGTTCAATTTTGAATACCAAATCTTTTTTATTACAATAATACCCTTTTTGCTTAGGCCATTTGGAGTCTGGCTACTGGGATTTTAAACAAAAATAATCCTAACTGAAACAGTAATCTCAGACAGATGGAAGAGAGAAGTGGAGATGGGGATCAGGCTGCAAAAATGAATCAGAAAAGTTTTTATGCTTTCATCTGTTTGCGCTATGCAGATAGAGCATTCGTGTTCACTTCCAAAAAGTCAAGATTACTTAATTCAACAAATGTCTACAAAATGTCTAATAAAATCAGGTATTGTGCTATATAACATGCATTCTCAACAGGGGTAATATTGCCCCCAAATGGACAAAAATTGGTTGTTGTGGAGGGTGAATTTATCTTACTCTTTTTTTTATGTATAAAACATAGATATGTATACATTGCATAAACAGATATAGAGTACGTTGGTGGTATTAAAATATCAGGGGGGTAAGGGGCAGTTAAGGAAAAAATGTGCAGAAAGTCTTCTTAGGAGGATGATAATGAAAAGAAGTTGAGAAACACTGTGTTAAAAAAGAAGCTCAGAGAGATGCTAAAAGAAGTTCAGAGAGATGCATGTACAAATAAATGTAGATGCAATAAGTGCTGTGATACAGACACATACAAGGTACAATACGGACCAAAGAGAAAAGGCATTTTCAATCCTACAGGGACAGATGATTGAATGAAGAGTTAAAATAGTTACATAGATAATTATACTTTATCTTAAAGCAGGTAATCAAGGAGAAAAAGTACATCCTAGTCAGAGGCACCCGTGTGTTGCTCAGTATGACTGGAGCTGAGGCTATAAAAAGGGAAGGCAGGCAGTAAGGGAGGCAGGCATATCAGGTAGGAATAGCTTATTAATAGTGTATTAAACATAACAGATTTTTTTCTTCTCTCTTAAAAAGAATTCTGGAGATAGAAAGCTTCTGGCTTCAATTCGGTAGCTCAAAGCTGTCAAGGTTGGCATTTCTGAAATTCTCTTCATCTTTTTCTTCCTGTTTGTCATCCCATCTATTCTAGGTGTCTGGGGAAGCTCCAGACACTCATGTTTAAGGCAAGAAAATGGAGGCATTTACTTTATACATCTATCGGCTCTTATTAGAAAAGTAAAGGCTTGCCCAGAAAAATATCTCCCTCCCTACTCATTAGACTCATTGGCTTGATATATGTTATTTGGTCACCCCTAGTCACAAAGAAGACTTGGAAGATGAAAATAGGACTGTCATAATTGTCATGACTTATTTAGATTAAGTATTCCAATGCCCAGAGATAAACAAGTTGATGCTACAAATTTAATTTCAGTACTATTGGAAAGAAATATGTGGGGAATAAAGTTAAGAAAGAAATTATCAAACATCAAATTATTATTTAGTTCTCTGTAGCTAAGACTAGGTACAGCATAAAATCCCTTGCACCTTAGAAATTATCATTGTAGAGGTAATACAATTATCGGTGATTATTATATTCCTCTCTCTATTTCTAAATTTTCATAGTGATTATATATTAGTCATATTATCAAGAAAAAAAAGTATTAGAATATTTTTAAAGGAACAGTTCCCAATGATATTATTGAAGTAGTATGTGTTTTAAGAGATAAAATTGTGGAAAAATTAAATATTGTATATTTAGGTAATTGGACTAGAACATATAGAAAATATGGAAGAAAATTAGTGAGGCTCAAGAGCAGAAACATATTAAGTGGTTTTCTGAATGCTTACAAGTTCTTGAGAGCTGACTGCTAATTTCTTTGGAACTTTGCAAGTTAGTTTTCACATTTTGTTTTCACATATAATTTTATATTTATAAAATTAAATTATATAAACTTATTGTTAAGAAATAAAGGCAACAAACACTCAAAATAATCACTTCGTAAGTATCTTTCTGTATTTTACTATTACCTATGCTCTTGATGTTCTGTTTATTGTATTTGTATAATGGAAATACTAGATAAAGATGTGCTGATGAGTATTTCTTCCCAACTCTACTTTCAGTGATATCAAATTAGTAGCCTGAAATAGGTAACAGCGGGAGTACTAACACCTTGGAGACTAACACCTTGGAGACGGGCAAATGTTATGAAATCAAGGCTTGATTGATTGTTTTGTTGATTGGCTAGAGTTAAGAAAGTGATAATAAATGTTATTAATGAAAATAAAACTTGAATTGTGTCTCATCTAAGCAATAGCACAAAAATTTGAGAAAGTAATTTTCTATCAGAATTATTATAATAAGCACCCTCTAACTCTTAAAATTTTTCTCTTCTTCTTTTAATATCGAGATTTCTTGATTCTTAAAAAACTGAACACATAACTACTACACAACCAGCAATTGCACTCCTGGGCACTTATCCAAGAGAAATGAAAATTATGCTCACACACAGTCCTGTACATGAATGTTTCTAACAGTTTTATTCATAATATCCTAAATCTGGAAAAAACCTATGTGTACATTAATGGGTAAATGGTTAAACAAACTGTGATACATCCACATCATGAAATATATTTCAGCAATAAAAATGAGGAAATTATCAATCCCTCCAATAACCTGTATGAATCTCCAGAGAATTATGCTAAGTAAAAAAAAAAATACCAACAATCATATAACTATATAATTCCATTTAAATAAAATTCTTGAAATGTGAACATTATAAAGTACAAATAGATTATTGCCAAGGGTTAAGAAGTGGGTGTGGATGGGAGAACATGGGTATGGCTATAAAAAGACAGCATGAGGGATCTTTGTGGTGATAAATGTGTTTATCGGTATCTTGATATTGTTCTGTATTGTGATATTGTATCAATATCAGTATCTTGGTTGTGATATTGGACTATAATATTGTTGGTGAAAACTGAATAAAATGTATATGTGCTCTCTTTATATCATTACTTACGACTGCATATGAATCTACAATTATCTTAAAATAAAAAATTAAAACTAATAAATAGTAAAAGATCCCAATAGTTGATATATTGCACAATAACAAATAAATCACAAGTTTTAAAAAATGAAGCTTTCTTAATTCTCCTCCTTTCTCTCTGCTCTTCTCACTCTCTCCCTCTTTTTTCATTGTACATATGCCTCTTTGATTATATGTTCTCATAGATTCGATTATTAAGTATTTATATGATAACAATTCCCAAACTTGTACTCTTTCTTCTCTTGAAACTCTAAACTCAGCTACTGACTAGTCATACCTCTTGAATATCATATGGGTTTTACAAACAGAGCATGTCCAAAATTTAATGCAAAAACTGTTCAGTGGAGAAAGGCTAGTCTTTTCAAAAAACTGTGTTTAATCCATTGGACATCCATATACAAGAAAGAAAAAAGAAATTTTACCCGTATCTTTTATTTTATGCAAAAATTAACTCAAATATCATTTGACTTAAACATAGTTTCTAAAATGCAAAGCTTCTAGGAGAAGACATGAGAAAATATATTTGTTACCTTGGGTTAAGAAAAGATTTCTAGAATACAGCAGCAAATGCATGGTCCAGAAAGAAAAAATGACAAACTGGTCTTCAACAAAATTAAAAACTCTTACTGTACAAAATACACTAATAAGAGAATAAAACTGAGAAGCCAGATATGTATAACAAATATACATATATATGAATATAAAAGAACTCTCAAAAGTTAATAATAAGAAATCAAAGAACCCAATATAAAACTAGGCAAAATATTTGATCAGATAATTCATCAAACTCAAGAAAAGATGTTCACCATTACTAAGGGAACAAAAATTAAAACCTTCAAGAGAGACAATTATAAACTTATCAGAAAGACTGATATTGAAGACATGACCATACCAAGTGTTGGCAAGGATGTAGAGTTATGAGAACTCATATATTACTGGTGGGTATATAAAAAGGTAGAACTACATTGGAAAACAGTTTGGAAGTTTCTGTGAAAGATAAACATACACTTATTTCTATAATCTAGCCATTCTACTTCTGGATATTTGCCCAAGAGAGAGGGGAAAAAAAGCACATACAGTTATACCTTGTTTTGTTATACTTCACTTTATTATACTTTGCAGATATTGTGTTTTTTACAAGTTGAAGGTTTATAGCAAATCAGTGTCAAGCAAGTCTATCCACACCATTTTCCCAACAGATTTGCTCTCTTCACATCTGTGTAATACATTTTGGTACTTCTTTTGACATTTCGAACTTTTTCATTATTATTATATTTGTTATAGTGATCTGTGATCAGTGATCTTTGATGTTAGCATTGTAATTGCTTGGAGTTGCCATGAACCACACCCATATAAGACTGCAACTTAACCAATAAATATCTGTGTGTTCTACCTGCTCCACCCATCAGCCATTCTCCCATCTCCCTCTCTCTCCTCTGGCTTCCCTTTTCCCTGAGACACACAATATTGAAAATAAGCCAGTTAATAACCCTACAATGGTCCCTAAGTGCTCATGCAAAGAGTTGCATGTCTCTCCCTTTAAATCAAAAACTTAAAAACATTAAGCTTAGGGAAGAAGTTATGTGAAAAGCCAAGACAGGCCAAGAGCCAGTTAGTCAAGTTGTGAATGCAAAGGAAAAGGTCTTAAAGGAAAGGAAAAGGTCTTCAAGGAAATTAAGAGTGCTATTCCAGTGAACACATGAATGATTAGAAAGTGAAACAGTGTCGTTGTTGATATGGAGAAAGCTTCAGCGGTCTGGACAGAAGATCACACCAGCCACAACATTCCCTTAAGCCAAAGCTTGTTCCACCAGGGCAAGACTCTAACTCTCTTCAATTCTAAGAAGGATGAAAGAGGTGAAGAAGTTGCATAAGAAAAGTTTAAAGCTAGCAGATTTGGTTCATAAGGTTTAAGGAAAGAAGCCATCTCTCCCATAAAAGTTGCAAGGTGAAGTAGCAAGTGCTGAAGTAGAAGCAGCATCAAGTTATCCAAAGATAATTGTCCTAACATAATTAATGAAGTTGGCCACATTAAATAACAGATTTTCAATGCAGACACGACAGCTTATTATTGGAAGAAAATCCCATCTAGGACTTTCATAGCTAGAAAGGAAAGTGAATGGATGACTTAAAAGCTTCAAAAAACAGGTGGACTCTCTTCTTAGGATAATGCAACTGGTGACTTTTAAGTTGAAGCCAGTGCTCATTTACCATTCTGAAAACCCTAGGCCCCTTAAGAATTATGCTAAATCTACTCTACCTATGCTTTAGAAATGGAACAACAAAGCCTGGATGACAGCACATCTATTTACAAGATGGTTTACTGAATATTTTAAGCCCACTGTTGAGACCTACTGCTCAGAAAAAAAAATTCTTTAAAAATATGATTGTCCACTGACAATGCACCTGGTCACCCAAGAGCTTGGATGGAGATGTACAAGATTAATGTTGTTTTCATGCCTACTAACACAACATCCATTCTGCAGCCCACGGATCAAGGAGTAATTTCAACTTTCAAGTCTTATTTTTTAAGAAATACATTTTGTAAGGGCATAGCTCCCACAGATAGTGATACCTCTGATGGATCTGGGCAAAGTAAAATGAAAATCTTCTGGAAAGGATTAGCTATTCTAGATGCCATTAAAAACATTCATGATTCGTAGACATGAGTCAAAATATCAATATTAGCAGGAGTTTGGGAGGAGGCGATTCCAACCCTCATGGATGACTTTGAGGGATTTGAGACTTCAGTGGAGGAAGAAACTGCAGATGTTGAGGAAATAGCAAGAGAACTAGAATTAGAAGTGGAGTTTGAAGATGTGACTGAATTGTTGCAATCTCACGATAAAACTTTAATAGATGTGGAGTTGTTTCTCATGAATGAGCGAAGAAAGTGGTTTCTTGAGATGGAATCTATTCCTGGTAAAGATGCTGTGAAGATTGTTGAAATGACGACATGGGATTTAGAATATTATATTAAACTTAGGTGATAGATCAGTGCTAGGGTTTGAGAGGACCCCGATTTTGAAAGAAGTTCTACTGTGGGTAAAACACTATCAAACAGCACTGTGGGCTACAGAAAATTGTTCATGAAAGGAAGAGTCAATCGATGAGGTTAACTTCACCGTCATCTTATTTCAAAAAAATGACATCATCACTCCAATCTTCGGAAGTACTCAAGTCAGTCAGCAGCCATTGACATCGAGGCAAGACCTTCCACAGCAAAAACATTAAGACTTGCTGAAGGCTCAGCTGCAATTGGTATTTTTTAGCAAAAAAAAAAAAAAAAAAGAAGAAGGTATTGTTTTAAATTAAGGTATGTACATGCTTTCAGACATAATGCTATTGAACACTTAATACACTACAGCATATTGTAAACATAACGTTTATATGTACTTGGAAACCAAAAAAAATCTGTGTGAATTGCTTTATTGCAATATTAACTTTATTGCAGTAGCCAGAATCTGAACCTACAATATTTCTGAGGTCGGTTTGTAGTTGAACAAAAACTTCTGCATGAATGTTCCTAGCAACATTTATAAAACTCGAATTAATTATACTGAATAAAAAAAATAACTAAGAAGAGTTAATACTGTGTAATTCAATTTACATAAAATTCAAGGAAATGTAAATTAACTTAAAAGGGTAGAAAACACATCACTGGTTGCCTGGGGCTGTTGACACAGGGAAGACATAATCCCAGGAGAGAAGGAAAGGGGAGTTACAAAGGAGTTCAAGAAAACCATTGAGGGTAATACGTACGTTTTTTTCAATCTAGATTGTGGTGAAGACTTCGCAGGTCAAACCATCAAATAGTAGCCCTTAAATGTTCAATTTATCATGTTAATTAAACTGAATTTTTAAAAGTAGAAAATAAAGATCGTAAGAAAAATATGAGATGTGTCAGAGAATTGGACAAGATTAGATTTAAATAAAGAAGGACATTCGATTCCAGTATCACAGGAATTAAAAATATACCAAACACAAATTTGTGGGTTTTGTAGGAGATAGTTATTTGAGTTTCCTTCTTATGTTTTATGTCTCTATAAAGTGTAAAGTCTAAGAGAGGTTGTGGAAATTATAAGAAGTTTGAGATAACCATTATGGAAAATGGAGACAGTGGCAGTGTTCCTCAGGGTAATCTTCCCTGATTTCCATGCATTTGATGAATTTTCTCTTTAACAGTTATCATCATCCTCTACCATTCCTCCATAATGTGTGTCACTGTTGTTACTTTACGCATATCAGTGTGATTATTTGTTTTGCATCTTTCTCATCCAATAGACTAGATGACAACCTCTATGAAAGGAGAGACTATTATATTTTTGTGAACGTCTGTATTCCTAATAGCATTCTAGCAGAGTGTTTGTCAGATAGTAGGCACTCGGGAAACAGCTATCCGATGAGTGACTCAGTGAACCTAGGATCACTTCATAACATTGATTGTACAGAAGAGGTTGGAGGCCATGCCTTCCCAGTGATACTTATCTGCATGACTTTGTTATTTCTTCCAGTAGTACTTGATCAGCCAGAGGTGGATGGGCATTGAAATGATAAATGGCTGCACTGAATTAGTTATTGTTTCCCTCTAATAGTGCACTGAAAAAATATTGGGCAAAGGCATTGACTTGTGATAGATTATAGATATGTTTTTCACAAAGAAATCAAATTGAAGAAAGGACTGAAATTAAAACTATAATAATTTTATAAATACTTGAAGCAATTCAATAAAACAAGCCTTTGAAAACCAATTGCTTACAAATGAATGACTGAATATTGAATAATCGATTCCTTCATTATGTTATGGAAAAATTAAAATGAGATTCCAATCTTGAATATCTGGCTTTTTTCCAACCTTTGTTTTTTATTGTAACTGTGATAAAACCACAAATTCAGTAATGCACTTTTTAAAAAAGAAACACTTTCTTGGGGAGCAGTTTTAGGTTTACAACAAACTTGAGATGTAAATACAGAGATTTTCCATATACTCCCTGCCCTCATACATTATCAACATCACTTGCCAGATTTTTTACTAAGGATGGGCCTATATTGACACATCATAATTACCCAAAGTATATAATTTACCTTAACTTTTGCTCTTTGTGTAGTATATTCTATGTGTTTGGAAAATTTATAATGGCATGTATCCATCATTACCTGTACGAGAGCTATATGAAAAAAAACCTATAAAACTCTGATGAATGAAATCAAGCAAGGAAATAAATGGAGAACTATTTCATGTTCATGAATAGGATGAGTCAAAATTGTCAAGATATTCTTTCTTTTCAACTTGGTTTATAGATTCAATGCAACATCAGTCAAAATCCTAGCAAGTTATTTTGCAGATATCAACAAACCAATTCTAAAGTTTATATAGCAAAGCAAGGACCCAAGACAGCCAACACGATATCAAAGAACAAAGTTGAAGGATTGACACTGCCCAATTTCAAGACTTAGCTATAAAGTGGTAATAATCAAGAGAGAATTGGCAAATGAATAGACAAATCGATGAATGTAACAGAATAGAGAGAAATGAGATAGACACACATAAATAGTCAACTGATCCTTGACTAAAAAAACAAAGGCAATATAATAGAGCAAAAATAGTCTTTACAACAAATGATGCTGGAACAACTGGACGTCTATATGCAAAAATAATTAATCTAGACACAGATCTTATACCTTTTTCTTCTGCTTACTTTGGATTTTAACTGCTCATCTTTTTCTAGTTACCTAAGGTGGAAACTTCAATTATTTATTCTCTATTTTTCCTCTCTTCTAATATGTGCATTCAATGCTGTAAATTCTCCTTTAGGTACTACTTTTGCTGCATCCCACAAATTTTGATATGTTTTCATTTTCATTTTTTAAAAATATATTTTTAAATTTCTCTTGAGATTTCATCTTTGACCCATTAGCAGAGTGTAATTTAATCTCCACATTTGTTGGAATTTTCCAGTTATCATTTTGTTATTAATTTTTAGTTAAATTCCACTGTGATCTGAGAGCAGACATATGATCTCTACTTTTTAAAAAATTTGTTAAGGCACATTTATAGCCCAAATGTGGTCTATCTTGGTGAATCTTCCATGTAAAGATAATAAAAATGTGTATTTTGTTGTTGGATGAAGTACTCAATAGATGTCAATTATATCCAGTTGATTGATGATGTTGTTGAATTCAACTATCTCCTTACTGATTCTGCCTGATGAATCTGTTCATTTGTAGGAGGGGCGTTGAAGTTCCCAGCTATAATAGTAGATTCATCTATTTTCCTCTTGCAGTTCTATCAGTTTTGGCCCCTTGCAGTTTGATGCTCTGTTCTTAAAATACATATAGGTCAAAAAATTTTGTCTTCTTGGAGAATTGGCCCCTTAATCATTGCATAATGCCCTTCCTTACCTTGATTAATTTTCTTACTTTGATGTCTGCTCTGTCTGCAATTAATATAGCTACTCTTGCTTTCTTTTGATTAGTGTTAGTATGTTATATTATTCTCTATCCATTTACTTTTAATCCACATGTGTCTTTACATTTATAGTGAGTTTCTCGGAGACCACATACAGTTTGGTCATGTATTTTTGATCCGCTCTGACAATCTTTTAATTTATACATTTAGATCACTGACATTCAAAGTGATTATTGGTATAGTTAGATTAATATCTACCATATTCATTATTATTTTCTATTCGTTGCCCTTATTCTTTGTTTCTATTCTTGTCTTCCCCTACTTTTATGCCTTTTGTGTTTTTAGTTGAGCAATTTATGATTCCATTTTCTCTCCTTTCTATCAGTTATATTTTTTAAAACTTTTGTTAGTAGTTGCTCTAGAGTTTGCAATATACATGTACAACTAATACAATTTAACTGTCAAATAACGCTATTCCACTTCATGAGTAGTGTGAGAACCTTATGATAAAAAAATAATCCAAATTCCTTCCTCTAGTCTCATATCGTTTCTGTTACTCATTTCACTTATGTAAGCACATATAAATATATGTTTTATGTATAAGGAAGTATACGTGATAAATACCTAAGCATACATAATAGAATACATTATTACTATTATTATTTTGAAAAAGCTGTTATCTGTCAGGTTAAGAATAAAAATTAAAAAAAAAATTTTTAAATCTCTACTTATTCCTTCTTTAGTGCTCTTCCTTTCTTTATGTAGATCTGAGTTGCTGACCTTTCATATTTCTCTCTAAAGAACTTCTTTTAACATTTTTGTAAGACAAATCTACTGGCAACAAATTCACTCAATTTTTGTTTGTTGGAGAAATTTCTATTTCTCCTTCATTTTTGAAGGATGATTTTGAAGGTACACAGAATTCTAGTTCAGTGGGTTTTTCACCTAACACTTTATATATTTCTCTCCACTGTCTTCTTGTTTGCATTGTTTCTGAGGAGATGTTGAACGTCATTTTTAATTGTGTTCCTCTATAGGTAAGGTGTTTTCTTCCTCTGGCTTCTTTCAGAAACTTATCTTTGATTTTCTATAATTTTAAAAATGATATACCTATGCGTAGTGGAAGTTCTGTTGTTGCTGTTTGCATTTATTCTGATTGGTGATCTCTCAGTTTCCTGGATTTGACACTTACTGGAGGAAATTCTCAGTTACTTATTTTGAATATTTCTTCTGTTCCTTTTTCTCTTTTTTCTTAGTTGTTACATGCATAGTCCCATTTTGCATATGTTATACTTTTTGAAGTTGTCCCATAGTCATTAGAAATTGTTCTTTTTTTTTCAGTCTTTATCTCTTTGATTTTCTATTGTTGGGGGATGCTATTAATATATCCTTTAGCTCAGAGTTTCTTCCCTTAGCCATGTCCAGTCTGCTAAAATCCTATCAAAGGCATTTCACATTTCTGTTACATTCATTTTTGTATCTCTAGCATTTCTTTTCAGTTCTTTTCTAGGATGTCCATCTTTCTGCTTAAATTGCCCATCTGTTCTTTCATGCTGTCTACTTTATCCATTAGTCTTTAGCATATTCATTTTAGTTGTTTTAAAGTCCCTGCCTGATAATTTCAACATCCCTGCCATGGCTGGGTCTAGTGCTTGCTCTGTTCCTTCAAAACGTTTTTTTGTTTGTTTATTTCATTTTTTTTTTATGCACTGTAATATTGTCTTGCAAAAGTGTTCCCTGTGTTATGATTAGCTCTCAGTCTTTTAGTGAGCCTATGCCTTTGGACTGTAAATGTCATGTGTTTTTCAAGTTTTTTTCCTCCTTCATTAAGTGGGACAAGATGGCTAGAGCAGGCTGAAGTCGGGTGTTTCACCTCCCCAGGTCAGTTAGGTTCTGATAATATTCTACCGGGTCAGCTCTGATTAACTATTTTCCCTGAAAGCAGGCCTTGTTAAGAACAATGCTCCAGCTTATTTCCAAATTGTTTATTTCCCACTTCACCTGCCAAAAGCATAAAGGAATTTTTCTCAAAACATTTCCTGTGGGACAATGGTTGAGCTCCTAGAAGTAAATCAAAAAATATTGTGGGGGACGTTCCTATGACTATGTCCCCCTGGAGTTTTTAACTCTCAGAGTTGTCCACACAAAACCTATGGCAATTCATCAATTATTGTTCTGGTTTTCCTCCTCCTGAACTGGATCCAATGGTGATTTCTACAGTGATTTCTGCCTGCGAGTCTGCTTCAGTTAAATGACTCCCTTATTCACCTGCCTCTCCAATCCTGGGAGCAGTACTCTGCCCTGCATCCTCCTCTCTGTTATGTGTCCAAAAAGGGATATGGATTTTTAAGTTTGTACAGCTCTTTATTTCTTGTTAGGACACAGTGGCAAATTCCGAGCTGTTTATATGCAGAACCAGAAACTCAAAGTCTCTCCAATAATGCACTTTTAATAAAGAATAAAAACTGATTTATTGGCAGAAACCATCATGAAGAAACCACACAAGGAAAGCATCTATTTTGGTAAACTTGTGGTAATTCTCTACCTTTTCAATAAGACCTTGAAGTTCTTCCAACAAATATTTTGATCTATTTAGTTATCTTAAATCTCGGTTGAGCTTGCAGCTTGTTTTAAGCCAGTACGATATGACAGAGTTCTAAGAGTAGGCCTCAAGAAGTATCGCACAGTTCCACTTTCTCTTACACCTCTGCCTAGGCTAGCTTGCTGGAAAATCATGAGAACATGAAGTACAGGAAAATTAATTCAGCCAAACCATGCTACATCAGTCATTTCTCTGCTAATGGTCTTTCCAGAGGGATGACAGTGGGAGAAATTATATAGCTATAGATAATAATATCAGGAGATAATAGCTTTGAGGGTGAAGGCATTGGGAATAGAGAAGTGAGAGGGAGGATGCTAATGCAACAGTGCCTGAATGTCTGCCCTATTCAGATCCCATTCTAAAATATGGAAGTGAAACCTCACCTAACTCAGGAAAAGACTATTTAAAGATACATTCTTTTGCATATTTTGTGAAATAATTTTTTTGATGTTTGGGTTTTTTAAAAATTATTATTTTGACATTATGACATTTTTTGGAAGATGTCTGACTAAAGACCTGTAAATGTGTTTTTAAATAGTGAGTATAATTATCACATATGTTTACACCATATTTTGCTTTGACCATATGTTAAGGACACCTGTTACTTTAATTGATTCAGCATTCATCCTCTTTTCTGCTACCTCTACTTCCAGTGGGGAATTCATTATCTATTATTGGAGTAGAGAAGAATCCCATAGGAGTATGCACAGAACCCAGGCTTGGCAAATCAGAAGATCCCCCTAACTGGTTCAGGAGTAGATGTATGATCTAACCTATACAAGCAAGTCCTCCATGGTATTTCCCAAGAAAGACTATCTTCTTCCACTGGGTTACTAACCTCGTAAGACATGTCTGAGGCATCTAGAGTCATCTTGCCTACAATTTGCAAGAGAGATTTTATGAAAGACAGTCCCTTGGTAATATCATTTAAGTCCCTGGATAGGTCCTGGCTGAAGCTTATGTTTCAGTAGACTTTCTAGATCTATGAGCTAATAAATCCTCTTTAATGCCTAATATCAATTTCCACTATGTTTCCATCTTTTACAACAAATGATTTCTAACAAATACATCATGGCTTTAAGATACTGGTAATCACCTCAACCATCCTGCATGCTTTACCCCCTTGATCAAGAACTGACTATATCACGTCCTGAAGTTACAAATTCAAGATACATCACAAGGGAATGCCCTCTGAGCCAAACCTTTCAAAGGCTTACTCAGGAAAGTATGAGAGCCTATACATGCAAGAAATATCTCAGAAAAGGAGTAGAAACAAACACAAAATGCATAAGAAAGATACAGGAAAAATTGCTACATAGAATAAGAAATGATTAATTTAATCAAGAAGGAACACTTAAATTCAGTTTGATTGGTATATGTGTTCACGGGAAACAATGAAAAGTTTGTGGAGATTCTGTTAATTGCGATCCTCAAAACCTGATAATTCCAAGGAAATGAGAAGAAAGGGAGGGATTAGAGAGAAATCTGCTCCCCATAAAACACTAGATGCATATTTTCCCCATTTTCCCTCAGTATTTCTTTTAATGGGATGGCACTGTGCACATTTCAAATTATGGTCAGGCTTGGGTGTTCACTGTCTGCTGAGGCTGTGCACAGGGTCTACTCCTGCTATTTCCATCATTATTACATAAGAAAAGAAGAATCTCAGCACACCCCTTACCAGTCTGTGTCCTAAAACCCATGCTGAGGCACTTTCTGAAAATCGAGTCAACAAAGTCTCAGTCACTGACTCGGCAGTAGAGGACATTTAATCTGAGCTACTTGCTTTTTTGAGAGAGGGAGAGATACACCTAGTTACAGACAAAGCCCCTTTACTATAAAAGTTTCTGGGTAACTAGGCTATTTCCATATCCCCACAGGTGACTCAGAAAATCAGTTCTTTCAACGGAGTCCCTGGAGTGGAAAAGTGTTAAGCAGTAATCAATTCTTAAAAGGAAAGTACCTGGTTATTTACTGTTTATATAAAATATATAAAATAAGGAGAAAGGAACCTTTCACATTGTAATTTAGTATTTAAAAAGAACCGTTGGGAATACTAAACTTCAAAATGCCCTGAGAAGAAGATAGAAGGAAAAATAGTGTCGTATCCATTTTATAGGTATAGACACTAAAATATATAGAGAGGTGTATTGTACTTACTCAAGTCATATAGCAGCTAAGTAATAGAGCCAGCATTCAAACGAACATCTGCAGAAGGTACTCATGTCATGTGTTCATTTATTTAATAAACCACAACTAACCACCTATTAAGTTCTTTTTACTGCTTAGGTACTGGAGACATAAGTTTATATCTAAAATGACATCACTTATGCCAATTTATATTCTGATATAAATAATGTAGGGAGGAGGCAAGAGAATTAAAAATGTCAATCAAGCCACAGTCAGAGACTGCAATGTGTTGTTGATCAGCCCTGCAGCCAGGCCAGGAGGACACCCGCAGAACGAAAGAAGATTTCTACTGGCTTGGCTGGCAGCTCATTCTCCACACCTGTGAAGGGGCAACAGGAACCAAGAGCCATTCCCTATGGCTAAAACAATGGGGAACCGAAGGATTTAAGGCTGGGAACTGCCAGCAGGCCTTTCACACTATATATTCTTACCTTTTCACTGCTAAGTATCCTTCTCTTTCCTCACTGTATGTCCATATCAAAGGAAATGGGTTAACAAAGTTCTTTAAACAATAACTCACAGGAACTAAAGGATGATATATAAACTGAATTCCCTGAAGACTTCCTGCCACCGCTACTCACTACCGTTCCAAGCATCTGTTGGTCTCTCTCATCTGTCTCTGAGAGAAGACCACCCTCTGTCGGTGGAATGTTTCCTCTTTTCTAATAAACTTTCCTTTCGACTCTAACTTTGGAGTTTGTTGAGTCCTTTCTTCACTCTCCGCCAAAGGACCCTCTTCTCTCGGTACAGGGCTTGGTCTCCCAGTCACTTGGGGAAATTTGCCCTGTCCTGCATCAATCTCTTGAGTAGAAGAAGAAAGAGTAGCATTAAAACCAACAAGTTGAGAATGGCTTAAGATCATACATTGCAATACATCACATGAGCAATAGACTAAAATAATAACTGGAAGCAACGGACATATAAATAAGTGATCTACAGGCAACAACAAAAATCCTATGGCACAAATGGTCAAATGTACCTGGTAGAAGTTGGGTAATTAAATGGAAAAATAGATGCATAGATGAGATATATGAACTGAGCTCTGAAATCTGAGTAGAGTGGGGTTAGCTGGAGAATGATAGACCACTAGTGGTTAGAGGGAGGAGTGAGCGGAGATCATCAGGCAGGACTTATAAGGACACATGATGAGTTAAAGACAAGCAATTCTTTTAAGGACATGTTAGCACTTTTTCTTTTTTAATATTGTGATGTTGCCCCTAAACTTCAGAGCACTTTTCTTTGGTCCTTAAAAATCAATTGTTCCCCTACCTCTTCTATTAATTTTTCTTTTTCTTTATTTCTCTCTAGTGTAAAGAGTATGAAAGCTCCAACCAATGAATCTCACCTAACTCCTAAACTACTCATTAAAACCCAATAACAGTATCCCAATAATTCCAGAAACCCAGAGAAGTAAATTAAGTAGTCCTGAAGAAGTTATGTTTGTATTTATTTGTGTATAAGTGTAAATATGATTTTATTTCTCTTAAAAAACTACCAGGAATCTAAAGTCAAGATAAAACTCTTCCTTGATTATGAATATGAGAAAGTTTAAGACATATATTTTATTTTTGAAGACTGAGCTTTGTCAAAATTAGCTCTTATTTACACTAAGTAGGAATGCGAGGATCTGATACCTTGGCAACTTTATAAGAGCATCTGTCATCATGCTTCATATACTCTCTCAGACTAACCCAGTATCATAGCTTTCCAAACCATATATTTTATAGTATTAATGAATTTTATTATTCATTCAAGAACTATGTCTTGGGAACACTTGATGTATAAATTATCAATTTAGGCACTGCCATGGTACAATCTTAGGCATCAAAAATGCATTCCATATCTCCAACACACCTTTTGGATAAGAACACAAAGTACAAATAAATACATTCATCTAGTCACTACCATATATTATTTGTTCTACAAGAATTCACTTTAGCTAAAGATATGCCCCGGATTAATCAAACATCCTTGACTAGCTCAACATTAACTACACTTTTAAAGTTGTAAAGTTTTTCCATCAAGTTATATATTGTATATGGTCTCCTGTGTCAGTGTAGTAATTTTTTATATCCACAGTTCTCAAACTTTGGCCTCAGGACCCCTTCATAGTCTTAAAAATTACTGAGGACCCCCAAAAAACTTCCTTTGTGTAAAAACAAGGAAAAAATATATATATATTTACCATATATATTTACTATATTAAAAATTAAAGATGGGAAATTTTAAAATTATTTATAAATTCACTTAAGATAATAATAAACTAATGATATATGTTATAGTAATTATATATTACTATATATAATTAGTATAAACAACCTATTTATGAAAAGTAACTATATTTTTCAAAATAAAAATGTAGTAAGAAAAGTGGGAGCTTTTATTGTTTCACATATCCATTTAGTGTCTAGAGAAATAAAAGCCAATTAGATTCTCTTATCTGCATAAACATTCAATCTGTGTCACAATACATACATGGCCTCTGGAAAATTCTTCTGTATACTTATGAGAGAACGAGAGTGAAAAGGAAAAAAATGCCTCAATATTATTATGAAAATCTTTTTGATCTTGTGGTTCTCCATACTTCCAGAAAGAAAGAAAAGAAAAAGGTTTTGGGAACTCTAGGGATCCCTGAACCACATTTTGAGAACCACCACTTTAGATGTTAAGTCTGGGAAGATCAGGACTGTTCCCATTTGTGGCATAAAGGTCACATTCTACATGAGGCTTCTGGCACCAAAAGATAGTATTTATTGAGAGTTTTGATGATAGTAGCAGAAATGGCACACCAATTAATACAAATAACGCCCCGAAGGCAGCAAACAGCTCTCTGGCTCTGATGGAAAAATAGAGAGACCCATACAAAACATCTGTTATGCTAGGTGCCCAGCTGTTCCACCTATAGATGCTATTGCCTCCTCCCAATGTTTTCCCTCATAGTTACCAGAACATTTTTTTCTTTTAGAAAATCTAATTAGGAGCTCTTCTTAAAACCTTTCAGTAGGTGACCTCAATTTTAATAAGGCTTACATGTCTACTTATCTCTCTAGATTTATCCTGCTTCCTTGGTTCCAACATTACTGCCATTTAAAACAATTCTTTGGATGTGGGCTACCTCTCATTTTGAGGCTTTAGCAAAGTCTCTTCCTTCTGCCCTGAACGCTCTTCTTTCCCTTCATATCTCAAATATCTACTTCTCTTTCAAATCGTCACCTACCTGTCATTTCTTAGGGAATAGTTTCCTGACCCTTCCCTCCAAATCAGGTCAAATCCCTCAATTGCCCTACCTTATTCTTCCCCTTTATAGAACTTAACACAACTGTACTTTTTACATTTATTTCCCTGATTCATCAATTAATATCTATTTGCACCACTAGAATATAAGCCCTCTGAAGGTAAGAATTTTGTTATTTCTGTTTGTTTGTTTGTTTCTTTGTTTTTGCTGATCATTATATTCTTAACACCAAAAGCAATGTCTAGAAATGAACAAATATGCAGTAAGTTGGTGAATGAATAAATGTATGTTGTAGCATCAAGAGCACAGGACTTGCAATTGGACAGACCTGATTTGGGGTCTTTTCTTTGCCACTTATTAGCTAAGACTCCTTGGACAACTCACTTTTCTTTTCTGAGCCTCAGGTTCTTCGTGAATGGTCCATAAAGAAGGAAAAATAATAGTAAACCTATTTATATAACAAGTAATCATTGACTACCTTGAATCTATTTATACAACAAATAATCACTGAATACCCCAACAGTCACAGTATTGTTTTGGATTCAGTGGTTAAAAGTTAGAGGTAACTCATACACTCATTGAGCTTATTTTCTCTTTGGGGAAACAGACAAGATACATATAAACAGACAAATATCACTGTGATAAGCATTTTGAAGTGTACACAAAGGGTCTAAGATAGAGTCTAGCCAGGGGGTACCTACGCTAGATGGTGTGATGAAGAGGGACCTCTCTGGTGAAAGAATCCTATATGCCAATGTCATGAGTCTGGAAAAAAATATTTAAGAAAGATGAAAGAAGACTGTAATACCGTTTATGAGTATGAGAGAGTCCGGCATAAAATGAGTTTGGAGAGACAATCAAGGGCTCGGTTATGCAGAGCTTTGTGAGCAGCTTGCTAAGAATTAACTGAAAAAAAAAAAAAAAAACGTACATGAAAGAATTTTAATGAGGGAGCTGGCACATGAGGAGTACTCAATACATGAAAGTTATTAGGGTCACAATTAACCCTTCACCAATAATCCCAAGAAGACAGCAAATAGATAAATTATTGGATTTGTCAGTCCTCTGAAGAGGTGGTTTGGTCTCTATTCAAAGAAATCTTGGCTTGTTGAGGTCTCTAGAGAACTGAATTTCACCGACGTGACCTTTCCAGTTAAAGGGAACCATTTAAACAATAACATCACCACCACCACTACCAAAATAATCATGGGAGAGAGATTATAATGCTCAATTAACATCTTGCCTACACACACACACACACACACACACACACACACACCTGTGTGCAGATTAGAGATTTTTCTAATTTTGTTTTTTTTTATGTTTTATACTCAGGATGAAATGCTTCCTCCCTATCCCCAATCTGTGCCTATAGCTTCTCTGCCAAGTATTCTGTTTTAAAAATGGTCACATTAAGTATTCATTTGCTTTTGGGTGTCTGAGATTGCTTAGGGACTATTTCTTTTCAGAATAAATCTCTTTCAACAGCATTTTAATATGACATGAGGGTATGTATCTATTTTACTCATCAGAGTAATAACTTTCATTAAAGTCTGGAATTATCTTGGGGGTATTCTCAGCTATAGTCTTCTGTAGTGAATATTTTATCAAACTGGTGATTTTTTTCTTGAGATGTTAGGTTTTAGCCCATGATATTTTTCCTAGTTGACTTGATAGTGATAAGTATATATCTTTTGCATTATAATTGCCTTCACCTCTGGTTTCCACTTTCTCCCTCTTCCCAGTCATACACAATATATCATTTAGGGTAACATAAGGTTTTGCTGCAGTAACAAATAACCCCAAACTATAAGTGGCTTATATTCACTTTGGAATCTAAGTTGACTAAGCAGCCTTCATCTGGAATGTTGCTGGTATTTTGGCAGAGGGGAAAAGAACACAATTTTCTATGACTTGGCTCTTAATGGCCTGTTCAAAAGTAACAAATTACTCGAAGTCACATGAATTGGCCAAAACCCATTAGATGGGCAAGGCTGACATCACTGGAGCAGGAAAGTGTAATCTTTTTAAACAGAGGGGTAGTAAATACCAGCAAGCAATAAAAGAGTATGGAACAGGCAGGTTTCACCCAACAGCAATCTTACTCTCTGGTGGGAGAAGTTGAAAAACACATGGGCTTCAGAATCAGTGAGACTTATATTTGGATCCTGGCTTTGCTACACAATAATTATATTATCTCACCTAATTATTTTCAATTTTTGGCCCTCTGTTTCCTCATTAGAAATATAGTAATAGATTCTCAAAGGACCACTGCAAAAATCAGAGACGATGTATGTATAGCAAGGCATCAATCTATTTTAGGTTTTACCTTGAATTGCTTAATCTATTTCTTCTATTCCAATTCTATATAATAACCATTGCAACATGAGTTTTCTTCACCATTTCACTGCTTTGTTTAAGGTCATAGTGACTACTTACCTGCCAAAAGTACACTATTTAGCCCTTTGTCTTCGTGACTTATCAGTTACCATCATTCGCCACTCCCATGCTGAAGTTCTTTCCTCTCCCTCCAAGGCTTAATTATGATGCTGTGCCTTCCACTCCACTAACTGCTCTCCTTCCAGCTTGGCTTCTTTCTCTTTCTCATGCACTCAGCACTTTGCCTACGGTCACAACCTGGGCTTTCTTCTATCTACTCCTTTCCCTTGTGATATGGGTACAGTTGATAAGAGAAGAGATTTCAGAGCCAGGGAGTTCTGGGTCTTGATCTGACTTCTACTACTTACTCCTGCAAAGCCTAATTCACCATTTCTTCATTAGCAAAATCAGGATCATATTATCTACCTCTAAGATTTGTTGGAAATATTAAAAGAGAAAATCTACCTGCAGTGCCTAGCATTGTACTTAGAACATAACAAGGACGTGTGACACATTTCAATTCCCTCCTCTGTCCATAACTGCTTTGAAAATCTGCAAGTTCCATCATTTGATGTGAAAAGTGGTCAAATCATAGCTACTGTCTTTTCTATTTGAGTATTCCAGGAAGAACATGTGTCAGTAAATAATATCAGTGTTTACTGAGAATCCCACTATCTTGAGACTACCTATGTTTTGAAAGGAGATTACTAGGTGAGGGCATACATAACACAAATAAATGTGTCACTAACTGCATTTACTTCAACTTTAACATAGTATAATTTCCACAGTATAATGAGTATTTAAGAGTTTGAGACTTAGAGCCAAACTAATTTGGTTCGACTATTGACTCAAACTTCCTAGTTCTGATTCAAGTGAGTCACTTAACACCTCTTTACTTCGCTATGCTTATCTTTAAAATGGGTATGATAATGGTAATAGTCTCATTAGAGTGTTAGGAGAATTTGATTTGTTAATACAAGCAAAGTACTTAAAGAAGCACTTGGCATACAGTAAACATTCAATCAATATTAGCTATCATCATCATCATTATCATTATCATCATCATCAATAAAAATTATACTGATGTGAAGAGAGCTTGTGCATTGCCTATCAAAAAGGTCAGTGTCACTGCTAGATTAAGAGTTATCCTCATCCCTCACTAAAGATTGCTGTGTGCACTTCCTTCCATCCTTACTGTTTTCTCTCCTGCCAATCCAGAATAGCAGAATATTTGCTCCTGGCCTCCTGGGGATGTCGGGAGGATTCATGAGATAACCTCTATAAGGCACTTTCAGCTCCCTGGAAGCAAGGTGTTTGATAAATAAAAGGTTATTACCATTGGCAGTGATATCTTATATTACTCTAGTCCTTCTCAGCCCAGAGGGATCCTGAAGTGGTTTGTAAAACCTGAAGCACAAGTAAGAATCATTCGACAACAGCTGAGTTGAAGCAATCACTGCATATTCGGCCATTGATTCCTCAGAGCCTCCACCGATTTAATCCCACTGGTTCCATCAGGGGCATAAAAAGCACTGAAACTGACTCAACGGGCACTTTGAGATATAAAGTACATAGCGGCCAGTCCATCGAGTATAACAGGAGGCAGATCTGGTTCAGACTCTCAAAACTATGTGGAAGAGCACAAGTCAATGAGGGAAACCAGCAGGTCATTTTCCAAACTAGACAAGAATGAGGCTTGGTTCGGTACAGAATTCCCTTGTGGTTTCTGGCCCACACTCTTGCAGTCATGCATTGGAAGTTATGTAACTCGGCAAAACAAGTTGTTCTTTTAAGACTGTCCAAATTTAAAAGACAAGCAAACAAACAAAGCCTGCAAATCCACACATATGTCCCTAGTCATTCAAAGTGAAGAACTTCAAGTTGAAAGACTATTCAAGCACAGCATTATTTCAGAAGTCAACCTAACATATACTAACCTTGAACACAGGCTTTCCCATCTGGACTGTTCACTCAGGTTTTTTGAACCCTTGGCTTTGCCCAACAATTCTGCCTTATCTAATACAAAAAAATCTCACCTAAGCCATCACAGTAACCAAACCTTGGTCATACTTACCATCTTCATTTCAACCTGATGGCATGACTCTGGAATTTGACCCTCTGTCATGTGACTTTTTGGGCCTGCTCATTGATAGTCAACCATTGTAAGTCAACAAAGACCACTGAAATTTCAGACAAGATGTCAACTTGCTGATTGACTAACCTTTTTGCCCTGTGACCTGTAGTTTAAGGTAGCTACTGTGAACCACCATACAGGAATATCCTCATACATAACCCAGATCACTCCACAAGGATAAAGCGAGAGTAAGCCAAATGTTTGCAGCCAAGTGTATCTTATCCTGTACCATCAATTAAGTCATTTTATGAAAAATAGCAAACTTTTCACTTTAGACTCCTAATTCCATCTGCTTCATTAAATCTGCTTTCTCATACCTCTACTACAAAGAGATTTCAGAAATACATTCAAAATGTTATAAAAAAAAAAAGGAAGTACAATTAATTAGTACTATTATACCAGTTTTAAAAACAATCTATTAGTAGAGTAATTTTAAAAGTTTGGAAATAAAAAATAATGAAATGAAAAAAATAACAAACAGAGTTATTGGAAATTATATTTGGGGATAATAATATTTAAGGAAATATTAGCCAAATATTTACCTTATACCTTACACCAAAGATAAGTCCATTGAGATGTCAGCTTTAAAAGGAAAAAATTTAAGCCTTAAAAATCCTAGGAGAAAATATTGGAGAATTATTTTATGAACTCAGGGTATGGTTAATTTTAGTGTGACATTAAGTCTTGGGACTTCATTGAAAAACATTTTTAATATTATTACAGAAAATAATAAAATCGGAGGCCATTAAAGTGTGATGGAAAAATATAAAAAAGAGGAAAAATCTTTCTAATTCAAGTGAAAAAGATTAGCATTGTTAGAGGTAAAACATGCCATACGATAACAAAAATGATAAAATTAAATAAGAAGAAAATGGACCAAAGAGAGGAAGAATGGATTTGCAAGTGATGAAATATAACATAGTCATAAGATCCTTAACATAAGTAATAAATTCTATGTAAATTAAAACAACAAAGGGGTGCTATTTTTGAAGAGCATGATGAGAGTATGGGACAAAAGGCATATATAAAGTTGGTGGGGATATAGATGTGAACAATATTTTTGAAGTAATCAGGTTAAAGAAAAGTACAATCCTGTTTTTGAAAAAGCACACGTGTGTCTGCACATGTGTACATATAGTATAAAAATATTTGAAACTATATCAACCAAAATGGTTACCTTTTGGACATAGGATACTTTCTGCTTTTTAGAGTTATTTTTCTTCAAATTTTTAAATTAGAACATGTATTTTTTTCTAAAATCAATAAAAGATACAAAACAAAATCAAAGTAAGAGCATCGTGAGATTATAGAATAGCATTTATAACAAGACAATATTTGAAATAACATTAGCTATTGAAACCAAATATTTCCCAAATCTATATAGAAATGTATTATTAATAGTTAACACTGAAGGTGAGATTACAGTGGGATTTTACCATATAGGTTTTTTTAAAAGAGTATATTATTTTATTATTATTTTACAGTATTGTTTGACATGAGAAAACATAAAAATGTGAGTAGAAATATTGTCCTAATGACCAATCTCAGCACCATGCTGGCCACCATGACTGAAGAGTTTTGGGTAACCCAGAAGCATCTTCTTACCTCTCTGGACTCATGTCCTTTTCAAGATTATAGTGATAACATCATCTTCTCACTGCATTTGTGCAATTTAAAAGTAACTGGAAACAGTGACTTGACTTGTCCCAAAAGCATGTACTATAAAAAATATTAAAGCAACTTGGAACTGAGCAGAAGATTCAGTTAAGATACATAATCTTCCTGGCCCATTTGAAGTTCCCAATCCTTCAAGACTGAATGTTGACTAATATAAATAATTGTGACTTATTTTAATGCATCATTAACTTGTATTCAGTCACTAAGATTTAGATGAGTTATCTCTACCTCTGGGGAACACCTCCGATTTTCATCCAGTGGACCTGATGTCCTTCATATGCTCTTTCCAAACTCTGTATAGACTTTTCCTATTCAATTATTCATTTTGTTAGGCAGACGTCCATTCCTTGAACGTATTTTCACTGAGCACTGTTTTATAGGTTCTTGAAATACAATGGTGAATAATATAAGAGCCCCTGCCTTCTGGAAGCTTAAGAACTAGTAGGGGAAATCAGCATTAATTAATTTAAAACATATAAACGGTGATAAATATTACAAAGGCAAGCTACATAGTACAACAAAAATGAAGAAATAAGGATCTAACTAGTTGATCTTCTCATATTGTAAATATCTCTTCCATTAAACTGTAAGCTTTCAGAAGACAGAGACCATCTTTTCATCTTGTTTTTAGCTTTGTCCCATGCCTGATACAGAGTAAACACTCAGATTCTGTCTGTTCAATTGAATTAATCAAAATTTTTTTCTGTATATTCCATGTTGGCCCAATATTCTAAAAAGTGATTGGACCACAGGTAATCACTCTTTCAGCCATGTAGCCTAGTGATTCATTATAGCAAGGATCACTGATGCTTCAAATTGAGCCCCTTTTCCTAGTCACATTGGTTATTACTTCTATATTAAGTTTATTAGTCGCTGACATGGACACTGTATTCCAGGTGGATAATGTGAGGAAAAAAAGAGGAGAAACAGTAGAAAAAAGAAAAGGTATCTTGGTAACAGAATGACAGTAGTATAATCCAGTTTAGCAAGAGAAATTAGGATCCCAACCATTTAAATGTTGTCAATCTAAACAGCACTTATGCTGTGAGTTGCTTAACTTCTCAAATTGTATTTTCTTATTTCCAACATGGGAACAATAACACCTATTTTCCATTTAAAAATTAAATATTTTAAGTAAAGGAGAAGTGCCTGGGGCAGTGACTAACACAAAGTAGCCCCACCCCCACCCAGTATCAATAACACTAATAATGTTTATTCTTTTACCTGGTTCTCAACCAGGGGATACTAGGTAATGTCTGTAGACATTTTTCATTGTCCGCATGGGAGTACTTGATGCTGGCTTCTAGTGAGTAGAGGCCAGGGATGCTGCTAAACATCCACAGTACACAGACAGCCCCACAACAAAGAACTATCTGGCCCAAACATCAATCGTGCCAAGACTGAAAAAAAATCCTGCTGTATTCCCTAGTTTCTGAAATAAGTATCTGATGGTCTGAGACAGTTCAGAGGAACTTAACGAGCGCATTCTTACAGTGCATATACGGTCATACAGACACGATCTGAGAATTCCTTAGAAATCTCCCCACTCTTTCCTCAACCACTGCAAGACCCTTCATTTACAGCCTTGTGTTTACCATGCAAATTACATCACTCCTTTGCCACAACACCTCCAAGCCCTTTTTCTTCTGTATCTAGAGTGTTTATGTTCTTCCCTGTGGCAATGCTACATTCTTTTCCTCCCCAAGGCCCTAGTCTCTCTCTCTTTATGGTCTTTAAAATCCAATTTAACTAAGTTAAATTGCCTGTATGCTCCCCTACAAGTCCCTCTAATTCTCCCTCTCTCTCTTTCTCTTTTGATTCATTTTCTTCTCTCATTTCTACTATTCACTAACTAAAGTCAATATATTAGCCTAAATTTATTTCGGGAATTTAAATAACACATCATAGAAATTAGCATTTATGGAATATTCATTTTTTGCTCTCCTGTTACAACAGTGAAGTTAATAAAATTGACATCTAATTACAACTAACAAGCATAGTCTTGTTAAAACCAAAACAATAAAGAAAGTAGCACAGATTGCAGCACCCATCCTATTCTCTCTCTTATAAGAACAACCAGTTACCCAGACTACCGTTCAATGCCCCTACTTGAGGATTCTGATCTGAAATGATGAGTAATAATAGCCACACTGGCTAGGTAGCTGGTGGGTTCCAAGAATAGGAAAGAAACCTGGGACTTCACTGAATTGTTAAAAACTGAATGACGATCTCAAAATATACTAAAAAAGAATACTTAGGATTAAACCAAAGAAGCTGAGTGTGTTGTTGGTATCAAAAGCTGAGGGAGAAACCTGTGTAAAAGAGCTGGCATTGGAGAATAAGAGAGAGAGAAACGCAAGAATCAAACAGACTGCATGGGATAAGCTTTGAACTCTGGTAAGGAGAATCAAGACTTCTGGCGTGATTGGGTCTGTGTTGCTCAGGTCTCTTTCTCAGAGCCTAAATGTTAAATGGATGTCTTGGTTTGTGTGAAGAACAGAAGGTCAAACATCAAGGAGGGCATGTTGCTAATAAGAGAGGAGGCATCTGAGAAATGCAAAAGGAAGGGTCTATAGAAAGGACTGACTCAGCCGGTTATGGATTAACCACATCCTATAGATCTCTGAATAGCCTCTGGAAACTCTTGTCACATCAACAAGAGAAACGATCTATAAATAGATAGGTCTGGTGGTCTGGGAATTCTTTCCCCTTTGCAGCCCCAACTTGAAACTCCCTGTCCCATCCTGAGTCAGGAGGTGCATGTAGAACCTCAGACAAAGGAATGAGGTGCCCCTTGCATGGACACTGCAGGGGTATATAAGGGGAGCTCGTGCTTTGGGTCTGTTGAGTGCCCCATGCTCTCCACTGGCAATAAATTCTCCTTCCTCTAACAAAGTTGTCTTAAGGTCCAATTTCCTCCATCAGGTGTCGCTTCTTGCAAAACTAAAGCCATCTCTGACACACACAAAAAAAATGGAATGAAATTGTGGGACCCTAGATTTTTAATGAGACATGGGTTATTCATCAGCAGAGTACTGTTTCTGATTAGAAGCTTCATTTCATAAGTCCAAGTTCTATTTTGAAGTACAAGAAAGGCCAGGTTCTCGACTAGGAGTAGCACACCTCATTGTTACACAAACTTCAGGGTGCTGCTCATACATTGTCCCATGTGATCCTTACCAAAATCCAGTGATGTCAAAGGTTCAAGAAATCACATTCCCAATCCAAAGAATGTGCAAACTGAGATTGAGTATAGTGACTCCAGGTCACATGCTAAGGGCATGGATAGAACTATAACTCAACTGACTGCTTTAAAAAATCATTTCTACCCTATTTCTACTTGAGAGACTATATATTCTATGTATTAGGATGCAGAGCCTGGAATGACATTGCTTGGGTTCAAATCCTGGCCCACCTTTACTAGATATCAGACCTCAGGCAAGTTCCTTATTTCCTTTGGGTCTCAGTTTTTTCATATGTAAAGTAGTTTTAATAACAGTACTTAACTTTAGAGTTGTGAGAATTAAGAGTTAATACATGCAAAATGCTTTAAAGCATTTCTAATGTGTTCCTTTGGAATATTTAATGAGATTTGTTTTCTTTTGTCTTCAAGATTTAGAGATATAAAGGAATTTACCATACTCTTGTAAGTTTTAATGCTTACAAGGAAATGAACAAACTTATCCTTATTTTAGATATAAGAGAACTGAATGCCATTTACTATTTCTGCATTAACCGTCCCAAAAAGTAGTAGCATAAAACAGTCACTTAATTATTATGTTCACAGATTTTCTGGATCAGGATTTTGGACAAGACATAGTCTTATCTCTGCCCACATAGTTTAGAACCTCAACTGGGAAGACTCAAAGCTAGGAGTGACTCAACAGTTGGAGGACAGATGGAATCCAGTGGCATCTTAACTCACATGTCTGGCGGTTGATTCCAGCTGTTGGCTAGAGCACTGAAATTTGTGGCCAGGACTTCCTCCTTCACAGGGCAGCCTCAGATGAGTGGGGCTCCTACAAACCAGAAAAGACAAGAAAACAGATTCTCCACTCGTGGTTCCAGAAGGAACACGATCCTGTTCTGATTTTGATTTTAGCCCAGTGAGACCCATTTCAAACTTCTGACCTCCAGCTATATAAGATAATGAATTTGTGTTGTTTTATGCCACCAGTTTGGTGATAATTTGTTACGGTAGCAGTAATAAACTAATACACCTCCCATAATTCCTAACAAACATTATCATTAGCACTAACATCAAAGTACAAAGAAAAATCCAGCCTGGAAGTGAACTGTTCTACAGCACCTGAAAGAGAGGGAGGAAATCATTCTTGGCCCTGCCATCCAACTTACAATGCTTCGAAGGGTGAAGTTTCTACCCCTCCTTTCATCAAGAACAAAGAGCAAATGTTAACACCAGTCATAAAGTCCTGGTGAGAAACTTAATTTTCTAAATTCCAAATGTCATCCAAATAACAACTCTGGCTAAAGCTTGTTTTTTCTTTAGACATATTCTGAAGGTGCAGCTAGACTAGAACAGTAACAAAATAATAAATATTTTCTTCCTTTTAGCAACTGACCAAACATGCTTTACACACACACACACACACACACACACACACACACACACACACACACACACGTGTGCACACAAATTTAGATTAAAAAGCACCTTTCACAAATTATGATGGACTGCATTTTTTAATTTAGCCCAATTCAAGTAAATTCCTACCTACTGCTTCTAATTACACCATTTTCCTCTTTCATTTTTTTTTTTTTATGGAGATCAAGAAAGAGCACTAGAAAATTTTTTTAAAGGAATGTGTTTTCTCAATTCAAATTGGGAAAGGCTTTCAACAGCAGGTCTGTAGATTTTCTAAAATCCTAATTAGACTGAATTAAATGACTAAAATGCTACTAATTACTTTTTAATTTCAAGAGAGATGTTTACAAAGCACAGTATAATGAGTAATACAGCACTTCAAATGATTACTAATGTTGCCATTCTGTCTGACTTAATCTCAATTAGTATAAATCACATTGTCATCACTGTTAATTGCCATTTATTTCAAGTAAAATGCTAATTTCTCTTTACAATCTTACAATTGCCATTTGTTTTCTTCAAAATATTCTATTTGAAAGGCTTAATAAAGAGAACATTTATCGCCCCCAAGTTTTCTGTAATTTGAGGCAAATCCATTTGTTTGTTATCCTATTAAGAGGGTAGCAGTAATTCCTACTTACTTTTTAATAAAATGAAACTTTTAACTGTGTTGTCATACCAGATGTAAATCTATGAGCAGCTACAGTTCCATAGGAGAGTTTTCCACCTGACTGCCAGGTACAGCTTTTATTAATGAGATCTAAGACGCCATCATTAATGTTCCACTTCTCTGAAGAAATTCATCTTTAGAAAGGGAAGGAAATAGTCTTTGATCAAGAGAATACGGAATTGTTCTGTTTTTTTTCCTCCAGTTCCTTTCCATTGCTCTACTCAAGTGGAAGTAAAACTTCTCCCTTGAGCCAATTATCTCATCGATCATAGGCGATTGCTTCTCATTCTTCTGTGTCATCGAATATCCTTGGGAAATTTTCCTCCATTTTACTCAGTCTTTTATAAACATTGGTGACCCTAAAAACCATTAAGATCCAATAATTCTCAAATGAGAGTCTAAATACACCATTGTTTTAGAGCTCTTCTAGATTTAACTTCATTTTTCTTAAAAAAAAAAATTTAGGAATTAAATATTAACATTTTAAAGTTTTTCTCACACAGATAGTTTTCATAAGGCTTTGGTGCCAGTTTTGTTTACTTATTGTCCCATAACAAACTACTTCCAAAACTTATTAGCTTAAAAAATATATATCATTTTCACTCATAATTTGTGGGTAAAAATTTCAGGTAGGGTTTGGCTGGGTGTCTCATCTGTGAGCCATGCGGCAATGGTGGAGACAGTCAGAAATGTCAGCTCCTCTTCCAAAGGGCTTCTTCATACCCATGTTTGGCAACTTGGTACTACTCAGCTTGTCTTATTCCACATAGTGACTCATCCTTCAGCGACCATTTGTGTGGTATGGGCTGCTCAGAGCAGGATGGCTTCCATGTAAATGAACTTATTATAGAAATTCTAAGAGCAGGTATTCCAAAAGATTGGTAGAAGCTGTATTTTAGAAGCTCTAGGATGTCCCTTCTCCCATATTCTATTGTTCAAATGATTAAGGTCAGGCAGATTCCAGGAAAGGGAAATAATATTATCTTACAAAGTGAAAAGTAGCTAAGAATTTGTATCCATCTTTAATCTACTGCAGTAGTTATAGCTTATATGCAAGCTAACAATAACATGAATGATTTAGGATGCAAAGATATTCATAGAAAATCTTAATAGCATCCTTGCTTATTACTGTTGCCTGCTGTTTTTCCCTCCAAAAGCTAAAATTTATGTGCTGTGGACTGACTTGTATCTCTCTAAAACTCATATGATGAAGCCTTAACCCCTAATATGACTGTATTTAGAAATAGGGTCTTTATGAGGTCAAGTTAGAGGTCACAAGGGTGGAGCCCTAATCCAATAGGACTAGTGGCTTTACAAGAGACAGCTCTCTTTCTCTCTCTCTCTGCACACGCTTAGAGGAAAGACTATGAGAGGACAAGACAGCTCTCAGTAACTAGGAGGAGGGCCCTTACCAAGAATCAAGTCAGCTGCCACCTTGATCTTAGACCCAAAACTGTGAGAAAATAAATTTGTTTCTTTAAGCCATCAGTCTGTCATATTTTCTTACAGCAGCCCTAAACTGACTAATAAATTGTGTTTGAGATTTTGTATAATTTTCACGATAAAATTATAATTTTTGGCAGGTAAATTACAGTTAGTAGCAGCAGAGCTGTGTTGATGTTAGTCTCTTCAGTGTCCGTTTCTCCTCCTTCTGTTACTGACAAACTGATAATTCTTTAAGAATTCAACTTTCTCACTTTGGACGCACTATTCTGGGAATGTCAGTAAACACTTCTTTGCTGCTGGCTAAGAGGTGGATATTTTGCTTGATCTAGGCCAATAAAATGTATTCTCTCTAGAACTTAAATCATGAGAAGAGTGACACGGGGGTGAAGATTATTTGGTCTTCACACGTCCTGATGTAGCTACCCTGCTGCGTCTAACATTTAAATCTTCCCAAGCACCTTCATCCTAAGCTTTCCCAAACATGCAGAGCTTTTCTTTTGATTTTGAAGGCTTAAAATAGCCACAGTTTTCTTTTTTTTTTTTCAATACAAAACCAAAAAATCCCTAATAGGTGTAAAAATTGATACAATGAGTGGAGTAATCCATAAACATTAGAATGAAAGGCCAAGGAATACAAAGATACAACAATCAGGAATCATTAGGCATTAATGACATAACTTCAAAATATACAGGCATACCTCGTTTTATTGCAGTGTGATTTATTGCACTGTGTAGATACGATGTTTTTTGTAAATTGAAGGCAAGACCCCCCACCAGCAAAAAGAGTGTGACTCGCTTTATTAACATACTCACTTTATTGCAGAGGTCTGGAACCAACCCACGATCTCTCTTAGGTAAGTATGCCTGTATTAAGCAAACATTGGTAGAAATTCAAGAAGAAAATAACTAATCCATAGTCATAGTTAGAGATACATAACTCAGCAATAAACAATATGTAAGGAGAAAAGAATATCAGTATGCAGGTTAATTAAATTAATATCTGGTACCTTAAATATCTACTCTTATATTTCTTTAATCTTTTGAGCTTTCGAATCATTTTTCATATGCTCATTCATATGATCCTCTCTTTATTTCTCTAATGTAAACAGGGTGAGCAAGGAAAAATGTGACTTGTGGAAAAGTTGGAACTATTCAGAACTCAAGTCTTCAGGTTTCAAATAGTATTCTTCTTCCCTCTACTTCTGGTTGCATAGTTTCTTTTCTTGGTTATATCAGCCAGTTCATTAATCCCTCCTCATGACCTGAGGGTTTGAAGCAGTAGACATATGCTCCTAAATGATGATTTACTAGATACGCTCACAGACACATCAATCTAAATAATGTATAGAAGGTGTTTGACCTGGTTCCTGACCTACAGTGAGTGTTCAATAAATTGCAGTTATTACTAATTCTAAATACCAAGTGAAACTTTCTGTTATTTCTAAGTCGATTTTTTTCTTTATCTGTGTTCCAAAATAGTCATGTGCAATAAGTACTCAAAGCACTCAGTGGTCTCAAAATACTCTCCTGGATGAGACCTCAACTTTATAACCTTTTTCTATGGCAGTAACTCTTGACATATTTATTCATTAAATGATAAGAGACACGTATCTAAGATTAAAACAGAGAAGGCAAACCTTCAACAGCTCGGCAGTTTCTGTGTCTTTGAACTTCTTTTTTAAATGCCACAAGGCTGCCTTTCTCCCCAATTCTGCTGTTCTGATATGAGAGAGAAGAAAATTCCTCCAGACAGCAGCACAGCATCTGAAATCCATCAAACCAGTCAGATTTCTTTTGCAGACACTACGGTTTGGTACTTTGCAAAGTCTTTGTCCTCGAGACTGATCCAAAAACCAGGTTGTAATAAGAGTTGGAGTCCAATAAAATCAGTGATATTTACTCCATAATGCAGTCTCTCTTTCCAAGGTGTGCTTTGTTTGAAGATTGATCACAGTTTTTATTGTGTGAGCCCGTGAAATGCAAAATGATTAAAGGTACATCTATTTTTTTTAAACCTCATCTCTGTCATTCCTTTTGTCAACAGCGGCATAGTCCTGGCAGTTTCACATATGCTTACATAAAAGGTCAATTTTAGCCATAGGCTCTGAAAAAAAAAATCTTAAAGGGCAAGATTGCTACACCGTAATGAGTTTAAGGAGCACCTCCAGGCTGACTTTCAGCTGCAGGATTGTGATCTTCAGAACGTTCCCCATTTCGTTCCTCTTCCCCACCATGAGCCTCACTAAATAGCTCTATTTTCATATCGTTATAGAACATGAAAAGGACATTTCTTCTCAAGAGCCACAGCTTGGAGTCACTTTGTTAGTCTTTTCCATCTTCTCAGACCCCAACGCCTGTGTCTTTGACATTCCAGGACATATTTCAATTTTGACTTCCACTTTGATTTACTCTCACTGCTGGCTGCCAAGGTCTCTCACCCTTCCTTTCTGAGGCTCATGTCTGTTCACTTGCTCTCTGTCTCATATCAAGCTTCCCAAGTGCACGTTACAGTTGGGAATTTTATTATGGATTAAAAAATGACTGAAGCGAAATTGTGAAACAGGTGCTCTGCATAGCTCATACCATAACTTCAGGCAGGGGGATAACACTTTCATTGAATGAGCCTCCTCTTCCCAGACGGCCTCCAGTAACCAAGGAATACACACAGACACACACACATGCATACACATGCACACACACACGTGTGTGTGTGTGTGTGTGTGTGTGTGTGTGTATGAGTGCGTATGTGTGTGTCCGAGTGCGTATGTGTGTGTCCACGCTGCTCTGGGCCACGGTTGCTTATATTTAAGAGATCTCTTGAAATATTGCCATTTGCAACAACATGGATGAACTTCGAGATAATCATGCTAAGTGAAATAAACCAGACAGAAAAAGTTGAAAATCACATGATATCACTTATATGGGAGATATAAACCTCCAAGCAACAAAAGAACATGACAAACAAACAGAGACTCATAGACATGGACTATAGATTAATGGTTACCAGAGGGTAGGGAGTTGGAGGAGGGAGGAAGCAGACAGGGTAAAAGGGGTCAAATATGTGGTGACAGAAAGAAATCTAACTGTGGGAGGTGAACACACAATGTAAATATATATATATATATATATATACATATATATATACATATATATATATTATATCTTACTGTTAAAATGTACATCTGAAACCAGATTTCATTAATGTCACCATAAAAATAATAATAATTAATTAAAAAAAAAAAGAGGTCCCATCTCTCCCCCGGGGTGATGGCAAACCTATAAAGAAGACCTGCCCTGCCCATCCTAGGGGACATGCTATTGTTATGCCAGGTTGCAAGAAGCTAGCTTGGGCCAAAGCATAATTTTGGCATGGTGAGAAAAAGGTTGAGGCAAAGAATCCAAGATCATTACAGAGGAAGTAAGGCCATGCTTCAAATCCTAGTATTAAGTTTGGAAAAACAAACATGACACAAAACCAGAAGTTAAGAGCTCAGAAATCAAGTGTGTGAGACAGCTATTGTGGGGAAGTCGTATATTCTGGGTTCAAATTTCAGCATAACTATTATCAAACTCTAAGACTTTGGGTGATTTTTCCTAAACACCATAACTCTCCATTTCTTCATCATCTAACTAGTTCAATGTTTCCTTCCTCTAATGTTGTGATGAGGATTAAATGAAATAACGGATACCTTTGGAGGAGAATATTATTTAAAATATTAAATTCTGTGGAAATAAATGAAGACCAACCAAATAAGGAGAGGCAAAAGCTATATACTCAGAGCTTGCTCTATTAAGAAAGTCAGCCACCATTATGTGCATTTGGTAGAGACTAAAAGGCAGGCAGAGAATAGGAAAGCTTTATAGTGGGAAAAAGAGGAGACTTCAGCTGGGCCACGTTTGAGAGCTGTTGGCATGAAGAAGCTGGAGGCAGGATAACTAGAAGTGGGGCATCCTATGTCATTAGTTAGGGGAGCATATTTAGTTATCTGTAGTTGTTCCTAAATTGGAAGCAGGGATAAAAGTTAAAGAAGCTGTCTATTATTAACCAAATCCTAGTCGTTTTAGGCCAATCGTTGTAGGGGTTATTGTTTGGCATCCTGGGCTTGTTGCTGGGGATAGTGGTCTGTCTAACTTCCTACAAGCTTGACAGCGGGCTGGCTTCCTGGGCTGGTTACTGTCAATAAATAGTAAGTTAATTTCTGCGCTAGATTGTGGGTCAGAATTCTATTTTTTATATATGCTCTGGCCATTGTATGTTAATACGTTTAGTCTCTCACTCCTACAGTTTTCCTTTTTCTTAAGTAAATGATTGTCTGGAACCACTCCACCAAATTTGACAATGTCACAGTATTTCAGGAGGAAGTTAGATATGGGTTGGAATGAGGAGACTACATACAGCTCAATTTTTGTTTCGAAGTTGTTTTTTTTAAGTCCATAGAGAGATGTTAGTCTCTAGAGTGTGAGTGTTTGCAAAGAGAGGAAAGAGGTCTCTAAATCCTAAATGGCCTCTTCTCATCAAGGTGTGCTTCCCAAATCACTTAGATCCAGGACATCTTCACGCCCTTTTGCAGAAAGTCCTTTTGCAGATTTCTCCTGGGAGAGCTAATTAAAAAAAAAAAAAATAGTGCTAACATGATTTACTGAGCTTTCCGTGGTGTCTTAGGGTCACGAATATACTTGCTGAACTGAAATCACACGATATTTAATGGCACAAAGAGGAATCTCGGTTTCCAGTATTGTCCTCAAGAGCACCTGAGATTTTATTAATGAATCACCCTGTAAGGAGATGCATTGTTTCTTCATGTCTGCTTCTTAAAGAAAAGTCAGGTGTTTATTGTGTTCAGCCCTTGGATGCATTACATTTAGGAGGCATTTACACAGTAGGTAAGAGGATGGGAGAGACTGAAAACTATGTCATATAAGAAAAAAAATAACTGTTTCTTAATGTCAAATACCATTCCCATTTTGGACTCGATAATTTTTTAAATTTTTATTTTCCAATTAGAGTTGACATTCAATATTATTTTATATTAGTTTCAGGTGTACCACATAGTGGTTAGACATTTATATAATTTACGAAGTGACATCCTCGATTTGTCTAGTACCCACCTGGCACTATACCTAGTTATTACGGAATTATTGACTATATTCCCTATGCTGTACTTCACATCCCCGTGACTATTTTGTGACTGCCAATTTGTACTTCATCCCTTCACCTTTTTCACTCCTCCAATACCCCTCCCATCTGGCAATTATGCTGAGTAAAATAAGTCAGATGAAGAAAGACAAATACCATATGACTTCACTTATATATGGAATCTAAAGAACAAAATAAACAAACAAATAAAATGGAAACAGACTCACAGATACAGAGAACAAACTAGTGGAATGAATACTTCTTTATTGCTGGGGCTGTCCTGTTTGTTTTTGAATGTTTAGCAGCATTCTTGGCCTCTACTTACTAAATGTCAGTAGCATTTTCACCCTCAGTTGTAACAACCAAAAATGTCTCCAGATATTGTCGAATGTCCCCTGCAGTGCAAAATTGCCCCCAGTTGAAGTCCTTGGAAAGCAAAGATTCCTATAATCACAGAATAACTTGAAGAACTTGCTTTAAAATAATTGACTCTAGGGACCCACCGTGGTGATTCTGATTCAACAGCAACAAAAAGCAGTGTTTTTTTGTTGTCGTTGTTGTTTTTAAAAGTTCCTTAGCGGTCTGATGATCGGCTAGTTTGGAAATCACTTTTTGGTTACTAACCATGGACAAGAAATGACTCAAAGGAACCTTAGAGCCATCTTCAAATATATAAAATATTTCCTGAGATTCAACTTTTTCTGAGTCGCTGATATGGGAGCTCAGATCAAATTACAACACAGAAAAAAAATAAAAATAATTCTAACACAACAGTAGATATTTAATCACTGAAGGGATTTAAAGAAAAGTTAAAAGACTAACTTGTCAGGAAAGTTGTAAAAACAAAACCTAAATCAAGGAGGATTTTAAACCAATGATGATTAAGGCATATTTTAATTCTAAAATTATATAATTCTACTTAAATATTTCCCTTAGTGCGAAATAGAATATTAGACTTTTTTTTTTAGCCTAAATCAAAGTAAAGGGATTTAATGTTATTTGTATCTAATATCTCAATCCTAAGTGGACAATAGAAACACCTGTAGAGTGGCTTCTGAGTGGTAAACATGGAACCAAGTCCCCTCTGACTGCAAAGGCCAGTTCTTTCTCCCATGGTCCCACAGTGACCCACCAAAGAGAAGGAAGGAGAGGCTGATGCATTTGAATGCTTGCTGTCTCTCAGTTGTTGTGTAGGCTACCCTGGTAAATGTGAAAATGACTTTCATATTTTTGACAGTTTTATCTCATGTTAACCGAAGAGCAGAACTAAAATAATGACAAGAAAATATAGTTCTTTAGCAGGACGGTGGCCATGGAAGTCTGAATCTGCTAAAGTGTGTGTTAACAACTCACCTGCTGAAAAAAGAAAAAAAAAAGAAAAAGAAAATATAATTATTTTTGGAAAGGAAAAAAAATAAATTTTTGCATTATCTATATAATCTCATTTATTCCTTACAATGGCCCCAGCAGCAAGGGTTTGTTACTGAAAAAAATATTTTTAAATAAAATTTTTTGGCCTTAATTTTTCAGAGAAGGGTATGTCTTAGAGAGAAGGAGGTGTATCGTCACACAGTTTGGTGATGAGGAGTCTGTTACCTGGCGTGGTTAATATAAGTTCCTTCCGCTGCTAAAAGCCATGTTCCACATTTCACAGATGGAGGTCAGGCTTCAAGTCCTAAGAATAGCCCCCAAATATAAGTCTTAGACTGAGGAATTAGGCAAGATTTATATCATAATCTAAAATATGCTGATTTGTCCCCCAGTACTGAAGTGTATTTCATGAAAGAGAAGGAACCAGTTTCCATTTGACATGATTTGATATAACACGAGGATGGAGGAGGATGGGAGGAGAGAAAAGAGGAGGAATCAAGTTGATTAATTAGTATAAACTTGAAAAAAAAAACTATGATTAGTGATATGTATTAAGTACACATTAAGTGCTTGAAAATGAGCTAAGCACTTTATATACATTGCACACAATTAATAGTTTCAAAAGTGCTCTCATGTTACAATGCCCATTTTATACCTAAAGAAACAGAGTTAAAGAAAGTTAAATACTTGCTCAGGGTCACGTAGATTAGGCATATGGACGTAAACTAACTCTTTCTGACTTTAGCGTATGAACTCCCAACTGCATCCACCCACACAGTTTTGTTCCCACACAGTCCTCTACTTCAAGCATCAGTAAATGATCAACTATGTGGAGATGTCAGACAGGCATCCCGTGGTTTCATTCCATTCCTCTTCCGCCCACTCTTTTTGGTTTCGTTATTGGAGTTCATCATTAAAAGCTAATTTGGATGCCCCAGTGACTTATAGAACCTTCTAATGAACATAATAAAAGCAAAGAGGCCATTCAAATTCCAGGATGCTCTCAGCTCTCACATTCCAGCTGATTTGGGAGGAGGAGTGCTATCATTAGGAACCAGATTCAGAGGTCTTTAGCCTGAATGTAGCTGAGCAGATGGGCAAACTCTCTAAGATCCTGATATTGTTTCTGAAACATAAGGTGGCTGAAAAGCCGGAAGGCTTATAACTGGACCTAAAGGTATTTCAATTTTTACTTCAACTGCACTGAGTAAAAAAATATTCTTAATTTCTCATTTCTAGACAGTACTGCTTGCCCACCTTTACTCCAGATGATAATAAAAAAAAGTGTAAGATAACATGAACCAGGAAGCAGAAATTCTACAAAGAATAAGAAGAGTTTAAAACCTGGAGGCCGGCGCACCAGAGAAAGCAAACTAGATTGTCAGCTGTGTATTTATTGAGTACCATGGATGGATTAACATTGAAAATAAACCAACGAAACCAAGATGTCATGTTGGAGAATGGTAGCGTAGATACCTGTATAATCTGTGTGTTTAGCTAGGTATTGAACCTAAGAATAGCAATGATAGCAAAAACGAAACATGTGTTTTTCTTTAAATTGCACAAACCACTTTCACTTACATGATCTTGTTTAATGTCTTGTTCACACCTTCCAAATATGCTGCTAAATAGATGTTGTTATGGCCACTTTAGAGATTATGTAGTTGAGGCCCAGGGAAATTAAACAATAGATGCAACTAAACTAGAGAGTAATAGAATCACAGTGGGAATCATAGATCTTCCTGACCTTAAATAGCATGATTGCCCAGAACATCCACTGGCCCTTTGCTTTGATTTTTCCCTTTTGACACAGTCTGAGTGATGATGATGGTTATCTATGCCACCCCTCCTGGGTATGTAGGAGTAAGGGAGGGATCCTAGCTGCCTGGGGGTGGATCCCAGGACCCTCATTTTTAAAGGCTGTGTGACTTTGGTTAAGTGGCATAATTATTTTGCACCTTCACTTCACATTCTCTCAAGTAATAACTATACCAATCTCGCAGGATTCTCGTATTAAACAAGATAATTTATATAATGATTGTGGCACATGGCACACTGTTATCTGCACCATTTTACATTCCCACCAACAATGCGCAAGGATTTCATTTATTTTCTCCACATCCTTGTCAACATGTTATTTTATGTTTTTTGTTTGTTTATTTTTGGTTTTAGGTTTTTCCTTTTTGAAAGTGACCATCCTAACAGGTGTGAGGTGTTTTTGGTTTATGTTTGCTTAATGATCACTTAGGTTGGACATCTTTTCATGTGCTTAGGAGCCATTTGTATATCTTCTATGGAGAAATGTCTCTTCAAGTCTTTTGTCCATTTGTAAATCATATTTTTTTTGATGCTGAGTTTTAGGTGTTTCCTTTATATTCTGGGTATCAACTTCTTATCAGATATATTATTTATAAATATTTCTCCCATTTTGTGAGTCACCTTTTTACTCTGTTGATAATATCTTTTGATGCATAAAAGTTTTTAATTTCTGTGAAGTCCAAATTATTTTTCTTTGTTGCCATACTTTGGTGCCAATTTGTGCCAATATATTTTCGAGTCATGTTTCATTGCTCAATATACTTTTCTTTCTTCAGAAAGGTTGATTAATTCTAATCTTAAGGGATGGTGTTTTCATTCCATTTATACAATGAGTTTTAACCATTGTGAAAATGGGTTGGTTTTCTTTCCTTGGACACAAAGAGGGTGGTTAGCATTGTGATTAGAATACTGGCTCTGGCAGAGTTCCACTGTCTACATTTGAACAACAGGTCCACTGCCTAAGAGCTGTGTGACCTTGAAAAAACTAGTTAACCCTCTGAACTTCCATTTCCTCATCTGTATGTAGAATCATGGTAATTCTTGCAATAGCTGTGTAGATTACACAGCTATTGCAAGAATTACCTTATTTTAGTAAAGTACTGAGCAGAGCATACCTGGCTCATTGTAAGTGTTTAGAATCCTGAGAAATCTGCACATGGCTCTTTCTCTAGTCAGTGTTAGCTAGGAGGTCTGGCCCAAAATGAATTAGAGGGTAAAGATCTACAATAGCCCGAATCAATGAGTAAATATTGATATGTCAGCATGTCCTAACCTAGAGAGCTAATCGAGTTGAATGTGTGAGCTAGAAAGTTTAAGGATCCTGCAACCAAGGTTGGGGAATCACTTCCTGACTATTTTTTGTTCACTCACAAAACTTTAGCAAGAAAGAAACATAACAAATTTAGTAGCCACGATAAGAATAAAAATGTATTGTTTTGTAGGTTTAGTAATGATGTAATATGGGCATTAGACATTTGAAAAATATTGAAGGCTACTAAATGCTACTCACTGTTGAAAGTACACAAAAGATCAGTACATGAAACAGCTTCAGTCACTGCTTAAACACACACACAACTCATACACACAGTCTCTATAACGAGACCCCCAATGCAGAGATTAGGGAAAGTGAATGACTGGAGGTGTGTCATTTTAAACGGGTGAGCAGGGAATGCCTTTTGGACTTTTGAGCAGAGGGCTGAAACACTTTGAAGCATAGGATGAGTATTTCAAATGGTAAGTGCAAAGGCTCTGCCGGGAAAGTAGTCTCATTGTATTAAAGCAACAGTAGAGTAGACTGAGTTAGAAGAAAAGTGGAAGGAATTCTAATTAAAATTTAATTGTGTATATTACTTACTAGTGTCTGTCTTCATCACTAGAATTTAAAGACTATGGGGCCAGGGACCACGTTAATTTATTTGTACCACTTAGTTCCCAGGGACTAACAAGACAGCTTACATGGAATTTACATTAATGAGATGTTTTATTTTATGGCCAAATGGAAGCTAGAAAGGAGAAATAAACAAATAAGGGGATCACAGAGGGTGGCTGAGTACTTACAGCCCAGCTGGTCAGGGCTCTTCATGCGGAAAATTTCAGGACAAAGAATTCAAGGTAACTTATGTAGAATATGTAGATTGGTACAGCCACGGACATAATTGGCAACGTGATAGTACTTACCTTCACCTATTTAAATCACTGCCCAGAATAAGTCAGCTTTATATATCCAAAATGGCATCGAACACATGGTAGAACATTGTAATGATGACCCAGACTCTTCACCCTTCTCTGGATTCTCGCACTTTGCCCTCCAACTGGTCAACACCTTCTGACTGACTGCGGGTGACCTGCACTGCCTCTGAATTTAGAGCTCACCTATGTGATTCACTTAAGCCTAGAGAATAAGGTAGGATCGACTCTGTGCCAGTTCCAAACTGGACTTTAAGAAGACGTGCCTGCTTCTGTTTGCTTTCCTACATTTCTGCTATCACCATGAGTCTATCCCTGGGGTGAGCCCATTGAAGGATGTGACACATGGACAGAACTGAGTCACCCCAGTACTTCCAGCAGGATCAGCCAAGATCGGTAGAGCCATCTATCCCATCCAGGCTGAACACATATACATGCAGTAAACATTTTCTGTTATCTGTCACTGAGCTTATGTGGTTGTCCATTATACATCAAAACCTACTAATAAACACAGCCTTCTAAGTTCCCTCTCAAATGTTCTTCAAGCTTTTCTTTATGACAAAGCAGAAAAAATAAAATTGAGTAGCAGAGACCATACCCCACCCAGCTTATAGGAAAGGCTATGATGAGTTTTCTTCTTCCCCCTATAAACAGAGCTGCCTTATTAGTCAACTGTAATGGTCTCTTGTCATTTGTAATATATTTGATTTTCTTCTCAACTGGCTCATGTATGATCAGCTATCATTATATGTTTTAAGAGAACTAAACAGCCTTCATGTTTTAAGGGCACTAAATTCATCTCTATCTATTTTACCATGGAAACACATTTGTATAGAACACGACAAATATAACAACTAGAAAATAAAGTTATTTTCCTACATACTCTGAGATTTGCTATAATCAAACTTGTTAAATCACATACAATGCCCATTTCAGCAAAATCTTTTGTATTTGCAGGTGTTTCCCACTGGTTAACTAGATGTTCAGCTGAGCTCTGTTCCACACTAATATAAAATGATAATAAATGCTTTTACATTTTTTAACAATTTACCTTCTTCTAAATTATTTCAAGAGTGCATCAGCTAGGGTCCTTGACTACAAGCAACAGAAGCTTTCTTTTACAAAATTAATCAGAAATGAAAGTTTGGGTAGGAATACTAGGGAGCTAGATGGCTTAATTCATTCATAAGAATGTGTTATAGGGTGAGACTGGTCTGAACACTGCTATCATTGAACACCAGACACCATTGCTACTGCCACCACAGCACATGGACCCTGGGTGACCCCTCTGTAGCTGGAATCAATTCTCCACTGACTTCTTTACATCACTCACCCCATTACCACTATCCTAGTTAAAGTCTAGAATAGTAGCATGTCATTGGCCAAATATAGGGGTAACATGCACTGAGAGTCCCACAACTCAAGAACTATTTAGTTCCAAAGCGAAAGAGTGGTCACCACATCTAAGGGAGTTGGAAAAATGAGTATCTGATTCTTTTGCTTTCAAGAACAGTAAATAGGTCCTTGTATACCCCTGAGACTTGAAACTCAAAGATTTTCCCAAATATTATAAGAACATTTTTAAAAATGACAAATGTGTAAAACACAGATGATATTTCATTTAACACTCAAGAAAAATAAACACGAGATTTCCAGGGAAGGTATTATCATAACTATCTGATATATAAGGAACTGGGAATCATTTACTAACTCATTAAACAAATATATTTTTTAAATGTGCCAGGCATTCAGTTAGTCACATGAGATGCCTGAGTAAAAGACAAAATTTAGGAGCGCATATTCCAGTCAGGGTGCTTTAGGTAAATGAATTTATTATATCAGATAGTAACATTTGCTGTGATGGAAACATGCGTGGAGTAAGGTAAGTGTCATCATGTGGGGAAATGAAAAGTTATCTATTTTAAAAATGGCAATCAGGGAAGTACTCTCTGAAAATTAACAACCAAACAAATCTTGCAGTGAGGGTACAAGTATTACAAATTGAACAAGAACATTCTAGGCAGGATAGAAGCAAGAATAAAGACCCCAGTCTGAAGCAAACTTGCCATGCTTTAAGAATAGAAAAAAGACAAATGAGCCTGAAATAGATGGAGCAAAAGAAAATGAATATGAAACATAAAGGAAAAGACAGTTATAATATAGATCATGAAAGTTCTTATATGACATGGTAGACTCACTTTATACACAAATTGAGAGAGCCCAGAAAGGAGCACTTTAAAGTATGAAGCTGAACTGCAATTAAACTAGTTGTCAAAATAAACTTCCACAATCTATCTGTAAGGGAAGTCAAAAATACCCAAACTCTCAACATTATATGTGCAATGTCGAGTATTCAATAAAAAAAATAACAACATGCAAATAATCAAGAAAATGTGACCGATAAACAGAGAAATCAGTCAGTAAAAATAGCACCCAAAATGATAGAAATAATGGAAGTAGCAGAGCACGACTTTAAAACAGCTATTGTAAATATGTTTAAAGACATAAAGTAAATACATGAAAACTAACAGAAAAATGCAAACTCTAAGAAAGAACCAAAAGAAACATATAAAGCTAAAAAGACACAATATATAAAATGGAAAATTCATCAGACAGGCTTAATTACAGATTAAGTTCTGCAAAAGGAAAGATCAGTAACCTTTAAAAATAAGGCAACAGAAATTATATTTGAAATGAAGCACAAGCGATAAAAGGCTGAAAAAAATTAGAGTCTCAATGACTTCTGGGACAATGTAAAGTGGTCTGAAATATGAAAGTCCAAAAACTAAAGGAGGGAAAGGGGAGGAAATGTCAAATAACATTTGATTCTTATGTATCAACATTTTCAATCTTTGATAAAGTTTACAGAGCTACTGTTTCAAGAAATTAAGAAAACCTCAAAATAAACTCTAAAAAGACAAGGCCACAACATAATGAAATTGCAACAATATAGGGCTAAAACCACAGACTCAAGATACATTGTGAACCCAAAACAGCAGACAACAAAAAACATCTAGATATATCTTAAGGGCAACCAAGAAAGTGGGGAGGTTGAAGATGAGAATAATATTTCAAAATTTCAGAAAATTCCAAGCAGAATAGTACATGCGCATACACATACACACACACACACACACACACACACACACACGCAGAAACACCCATATCTAGATTTTTTTAAATCTTAAAGAGGTCCAGAAAAAAAAAGAAACATTAACTACCGATGAAAAATAATAAGAATTATAGTAGATTTCTGTTTTATGCAAGACAAAGGAGTGACATGTTTATAGAAAAATACTCTTAGCCCAGAATTCTATATCCAGTGACAATATCTTTCAAAAACATAGGTAAAGTGGAACTTTTTCAGATAAAGAAAAACCAAAGAAACTCATTGCTGGGGGACCTGGTATATATTAAACTCAACAGGCTTGGGGTGCTCACTGTGCACTAAACAGTTAATACAGTAGACTTAGGTGTTCAGACCCTATACATCCCAAAGAAAGGGCTGGCTCCTGAGAGATAACCTGTAAGTCCTTGGAATGCTTCATCTAATTAGAGTGTTTTTGTATAGCTAAGGTCTTGAGCAATTCCAGATAGTTTATGCTAACAATGTGATTTATAGTAGGAAATCTGAACCACACTCTATCAGTCTGACCTCTGGAGGGGCTGGAGAGTGAGTATTTAAGGTCAGTCACACGGTCATTTCATGCCTACTGACTCATACCCAATAAAAACCCCAGGCCACTAAGACTGGGTAAGCTTCCCTGGTTGGTGATATTTTGTACATACTTTCACACATCATAGCTGGGAGAATTAAGCACTGTCCACATGACCCTACTGGGAGAGGACCACTGGAAGTTTACCTTGGTCTCTCTTAGATTTTGTGCTGTGTTTCTTTTACTTTCATTGATTTTAATCTGTATCTTTTCACTGTAATAAACTGGAACCATGAGTATTTTCCAATAGTATTTTTTTTTAGTTCTGTGAGTTTTTCCAGCAAATCATTGAACCCGTGAGTAGTTTTCAAGATCCCCAAAACACCCGTGCTAATATACATACATACATACAAACAAACATGCATACATACATACATACATATGTGTGTGTGTGTGTGTGTATTTCTTCAAGCAAGCGGAATATGAAAGCAGAAGGAAATTTGGATCTAAGGATATAAATGAACAAACCATGCATAAAAAAGTACAAACTGCATGTTCCCATGTGTTCAAGTTTAGAAGCAGGTAACACTAAACTTTGACAAAAGAAGTAAGAATCATGGTTACCTATGGGGAGAGAAATGAATATGAAGAAAGCTGGTAAGTTTCTATAAATGATGTGAATGGTAGTTGCACATATGTTCAACTTTAGAAAATTTTACTGAGTTGTAGATATAATGTATTTTTGAACATTACAACAGAAAGATAGATGATAGGTAGATGATAGATAGATAGATAGATAGATAGATAGATAGATAGATAGATCGATCATAAATGATGGATAGATAATTACTTCAACAAAAATGTATAAAATATTTTGTAAACATATAATTGGAAGGGTACCAAGAAGAAACATGCTCCTGAGAGAGCAAGATTATTATGCTGATGTGATAAGTTTCAGTTTCCAGATAATGTAGCATCATAGAAAATCATGTCTTTGTCAGTCAAAGGAAACTTGGCCTTTTTTTTTTTTTTTACTGGTAAATTCTTTAATCTCCCTCAGAATCAGTTTCCTTATCTGCAAAATGGGAAAAATAGCACTTACTTTTCAGTGTTATGGTGGAGAATTAATAAAATAATATCTATAGAGGAACTCAACAAAGAATAGTACAAGTCAACTTATACGAGCAATCCTTTTTCATATTGTTATTAAGATAATGAGGAGGAAGAGAAGGAAAATGAAGATGCTGAGGCTATTTCAGTTCCTCTAAAAATATGATCGGGAGAACTCTTTGTTACTAAAGACACTAGGATCTGTACTCACACCCTCAGAAATTTCTTTTTAGTTTTTCATTAATTTTGCTTTAAATTGGAAACATAATTACATAGGTAACAAATGTAATACAATATGAATATACCTATGTAGAACTGAAAAAAAAAATAATGTTCAGAAATTAGAACTGTATCTAGAGATCTGAACATTAAAAAAAATCAATGTCTAAATTGATTTGGGAGTTATCAGCACTCTGATGGAATTCTATAGGCAATACTAACAAGGAGCATAGTTTAAATATTAAATAAAATTAAATGTAATTTTAAAAGTATTGTGGTGTGGCAAGTACTGATATTTATGTCAGGATGCTCTTGGGAAATTACTATATCCTGCTGTGAGTTAATGAGCTTCCATTTCTGGCATTTCACTCGTTTATTTTCTCAGTTGCAGGATACACCAGAAATCCTTGTCCTCATCATCCATTCCCTTAACAAACAAGAAAACAGGTTCAGAGAAAGAAAGTGATTCGCCTGAACTCATACAGCTTCTCAGTACTAAATCTGAGACTAAAGCTAGGTTTCCTAACCCTAGGCCAAACTCAAGCAAAGAACAGACAAGTTAGAGCACAGCTTTCATAGCCAGATAACTGGCTTTCAATCTTACTTTGCCATTTTCCAGTAAGTACAACCTTGGACTAGTTACTTAACTTTTTAATTCTGTTATTTTGTTAGGAAGTGGCACCTATTTTAAGGAATATGTTGATAATGAATATAAATAAAAACCCTAATGCACTGCCTGGAACATTGTAAGAGCTCAATGCTAGATTTTAGAATATTCATTAAGAACCTCATTCAAGAATGAAATTTTGACAATGATGATGCCACAGACAACTGTGAAATCAGCCGGAAATAAGGATCGCCGTGTGTGTGTGTGTGTGTGTGTGTGTGTGTGTATGTGTGTGTGTGTTGTGTGTGTGTGTGTGTGTGTTTTATGAGTAATAAATCAGAAAGGTCATTTCAAAATAAATCATTAATTTTATTCTTCTAACATACAGCATACTTCTAAATCTGCTTTGTAAATGTGAGTCATACTTGGGTCAGAGGAATTAAGGGTGTCTGTGGAGGAGTTCTCAGAGCCTTGGCCTATACTCTAACACCAGAAAGTCTGCATAATTGTTTTCCAGACATTCACAATAAGTTATTGCTGCCATTTAGAAAGTGTAGTTGATTTTTGTGTATATTTGCATGTATCCATTTTTATGTGATACTATTCACCAGAACATATAGATCTTTTGCTTAGATAATTCCTTAATGAAAAGATAGGTAGAGAAAAGAGAGAACTGTTTTTGTGTCTATCAGACTTCAGTTCAATTCTACCTCTTCCATCAATTAGCTTTTCAGACAAATCACTTAACTTTTAAAATCTCATTTTTGTCAGCTGGAAAATGGAGATAATGCCACCCACCTCACTAGCTGTGAAGAGCAGTAGAAAACCTACAATCTTTCTCTCAATTTGCTGCTTTCTCACTTCTTGGGGAAAAAAAATAAAACAATGGTCAATGCTCAAAGGAGAGGGGAAACAAATTCCAAAAAGATTACCAGTAAATGATGAGATTTTTCTCAATGGAACTTAAACTAAGTCTGTTTATTTTAGTGAGAAAAATAATCCTGCCACATTTCATGAGACCAGGACTACAAGTGAAAACGCTAAAACAAAAAGTCCACTGTTCTTAAGAAGCAAATTGTGTGAGAACAACTAAAATAACTTTTAATGAAATTATAATAATCACCATAGGCTATCCATGACTAAAGCTTAAATAAAAAAATAATAATAATTCTTTTTCAGTATTTCCTTAACAAAGACCACTCTTTCACATGGTATGTCATTCTCTCCCATTAGCATGGATATATTTTTGAAATGGTCACTTGGATTTATATAGTTAATTGTGGAAAACAGAAGAGAGAGAAGAGAAAAAATGGGGCAAAATAAGTGACAGGTTTAAAGATACCAAAATTAAATAATCCATAGATTATACCCACATTCATTATTTTTAGAAACATTTATTGAACCTGGTGTCAGGCGTTGAACTGAACACCAGAAATACAGAGATTAATAGCATTGTCCAGATCCTCGGGGAACTCACAGCCTAGTGGGACAAAGAGGTAAAGAAGACAGTTTCTCCACAGCATGCTAAGTAATAGAGAAACAGACCGTGGGGCTCAGAGAAAACTACTGGGGGAGATAAACCCTAACTGATTCCTAAAAACACATCAAGGAAGTGAGACAGAGTGTAGATGTCATAGATGAAGATATGGGGGAGCATAGCATTCTGGAAAATAGCAAGGAGTTTGATGTGGTTGTAGAATTAGGGCATAGAGGGACGTTTACAATAGAAGAGGCTGAAGAAGTCATTAGTAACAAATCACAAAAGTCCTTTCATAGCTAAGCAGTTTAATTTTTTTTTCTGGAGCTGATAGGGAGGTATCTCATATATATTAATAATATAATGTATAATAATATAATACGATATATATTTAAATTTGGATTATGTGATCAGTTTTACTTGAAGGTAGAGAATAGCTCAAAGCCAATGGTTTTTGCAACTGTCCACCTGAGTTCAAGTCCAGATATGGTAATAAACAAGAAGTTAAGGAGATAAAACTATCCAGAACTTGGTGACCAGTGAGACAAGAGCAATGAAGCAAAGCTCTAATCACAGGAATTATTTTGCTTATCTCCTCCACTGATTATTTCGACACATCTTTACTTTACTTTATGTCATGTAGCAGAATACAGTTTACATTATTTTATTTTATCATACATAGATTGTGCTATATAATTAAGCTATTGGTTTTGCTACTCCTTAAGCATACTATACACCTTCCATCCTCAGGCTCATTGCATTTCCTAGAGAAATGATTTTCCCCAGAATAATTGCAAAATTAATCTAATAATCTAATTCATCTCTAGTGCTATCTTCTCAGATAGATTTCTCCTAATTGTCTAAAATAAATTCTCCTGCATAGTCACTCAGCCTTTAACCTGTTTTAATTCTTTTCATAGCATTTATTAATACTTGAAATTAAATTATATAATTATTTGTTTACTTGTTTATTGACTATCTCCCACTAGAATATAAGCTCTCCAGAGCCAAGGGCTTTTTTTCTTCATAACACGATTCCTACCACTAGGACAAAACCTACCGTAAAGTAGTAGGCACTCTACACACAATTATCAAATATACGTACCATTGACATGTTTTGTGTCTTTCAAATTAGGTAGAAAACTCTTTGACATCTGACAATGTTTGAATCAGAGTTGTCACTGGAGTAAATCCAGATAAACTGTCTTATTTTCAACATAAAGAAATAACATCTTAGCAAGGTTTCCTTATTTCTTCAAAGTCCAAAATCTCATTAACAATAAAATCCAGGATTTATGATTCTAAGCACAAGACTTCCGTATTGAGCATACTCTCTTTCCACTGTGGTTAGAAATCATACCTTATATTTTGTCTATTTTTTTAATCTCCACAATATCTATAACCATACTAGGTACACTGGTACACTGAAATGTTTACTTCTTATTGAATAAATAATTAAATATAATCAACATCTCTCACCCACAATAAGAAAACCAACTAATCAATTTTAATTCCACCTGAAATTCTGATCCTTTTTCTCTTAATAACAGTGTCTACAGTCTCAATTATATAAACAATATTGCCTTTTCTTGAACACAATGTAGGAATCACCCCACAGGTTTTTCATCACTTCAGTGTAGCATGGGGAAGTATTCCTGGTAGGAAAATTGGGTTAGTTCTTTGTGAGTAGACAGAACTTTTGAAAGGAATGAATATTAACTATTAGTCATGAATAAAAGCAGTAGAACATAATTTATCTATAAAGTCTGATGTCCTGAACAGATGCTAGAATAAGAAGAATTTGATAGCTATTATTTCACACCTCAACAAACAGTTGCATTTAGCTCCCCAAGCTGTCAGTGGTGATAACCATTTTTCCTACAGAGTTGCATATATCCTGTGATTTTTGCTTAAAATATTGAACCAAGACATAATATATTATGCCCCCAAATACACAAATGAGTATCATGATTATAACATCCATGCCAGACAATAGTATGCAAAGATATTTCAGCTGGGTTTCAAAGGGTGGTAGAAATAATAATATTTTATAGGTTTACCATTTTTTGGTGTCAATCCCACTAACACCACCATCTAATTTTGATGTGTGACCTATATGGCTTACTGATTGAAAATGCTTTTCTAAGAATTTCTGTTTTGAAAATAAATAAATAGCCCAAGTCTGAATTAAGGGCCATTACTGTAGTTTCTTCAAAGTACCTCATGATAGTTTGGATTATTCAGAAACTATTCACTCCCTTGCTCCCACTGTGGGTAGAGTGTACTTATCTAGCACATTGATGCAGAGTTGGACTGCACATATCTAGCTTCAACCAATGGGATACGAGTAGACAGGATACGAGACAGGAGACTTAAAATGATGCTTACAGGGATGTACTTGCCTTGTGACATTTCAGTGATCTACCATGAAAAGAGCTCCTCCTGGATAGCTTATGCTCCTCTAGCCTGGGCTCAAGAATGCAACGGATGGAGGCAACTTGAACTCCACCCTCCAATCAGAGCTGCCCAGCTGCCCAGCAGATCGTAAGTGATGAAAATAAATATTTGTGTTGTAAACCACTGAGCTCCTGTGGTTGTTTGTTAAATAGCAAAATTGATTAATACAGGTCATATCCCCAATCTCTTGCTGACATTCGAAACCATTTAGATAATGCTCGTTATGACATCCATGGTTGGGTGAAAGAAGTCTGAAAGCAAAGACTAATAGGCTTAAATTTAGTTCCTAGCTCAGTTACATAGAAATAGAGCCAAGCAAGAAATTTTACTTTGCTTCAGTTTACCTCCTTATCTATATCATGGAGATGGCAATATTTATTTCCAGGTATTACAACAAGTATTAAATAAGTTCTGCAAATCAACTAGCACAAGTCCCACTTACTTAGAACAGTGCTGGACCCAGGAACAGATTATCTGTACCTAAATCCCAGATCCCACACCACCTGATTGGGAGGAGAGGACTTAGAAATGCATAAATTTTGACTGCCCCTACACATTCTCTTCTTCTATCCCTTCCTCTGTGAACAGTCCTTTTCTTGATGGGGAACATATTCTGTGTAGTTTATGTGAAGGTGCTCTCCCTAGTTTTGTACTTCTGATTCAGTGCGTAATTATGAATTGCTAACTCCAAGTACTATACCACTTGTGCCGCAGTGATTAGACCTTGGATGGGCATGTGACCAGAGCCTGGCCAATGAGTGCCCTTCCCAAGGCCTTCTTTGAAGCTACAGATTGAGCTGCTTGCTGTCTTTTCCCATGATTGCATGCTGAAAGTGCAATGTAAAGTTGGAGCTAAACTGGCCATTAATAACAACATATTGGGAAAGTCTGCATTAAAATGAAGCCAACACAGAGAAAAATTAAACCAAGATATGGAGGCAACGTAAATTCTGATTACATTATTTAAGCCTCTGAGTCCATCTCAAGACATGGACAGAGCACCAATAGACGTTTTAGCAATGGGAGCCAATTCATTCCCATTTTCTTAGGCCAGTTTGAGATGGGCATCATTCCTTGAAAATGAGTATGTTTGATATTGGAAAATTTCGCTAACCTCCCTGAATCAAATTAGTTTCCTAATTTGTAAAATGGAACAAAGAATAGTATTACCTTATATTACATAAGTGTGTTGCTGTTGTGGGTATTAAATGAGGATGTGCCTCATACATAATATGTAGCCAATAAGAATTATCTGTCACTATCATGATCATCATCACCATCACCCCATCCTATTTTAAAACTGCTTTGAAAAATGTCACAGGCTAATAAACCAAGGAGGAATGGAGAATACATTTATCCACTCCTCTCTCTATTGGTCACAGACAGATGGAGGCTTCTATAGCAACATTCAGAAGTATAGAAAGAAAATGGGAACAGAGAGATTTGATATACCAAAAACCCTATGAAAGCCAGGGCTACCTTATAAGAGCCTACTTTTGGAAGAAAGGCAAAAACAAAAATAAAACAAACAAACAAAAAACAACCATAAAAAGAGGAGCCTTTTATATCTGGTTTCTTCCCTCATCTTCTTAGCCTGTAAAAGATACAATATGGTACCTACCAAGAGCAACAGGCTCGGAGACCTGCCCAGTCCAAAATCCTGAAGATCCCTGCCAGCCCTGACTGACAGCAATAATCACTACAAGGCAGCCCCTACAAAGCAGCAATAATCACTTGTCATTCCCTGCACTAGAGAAAATTGGTAGCTCTTTCTGAGTAAGCTTCCTACAGACCACTTAGTAAGAAAAAGGCCAAAACCCAAACTGTTTCTACAAAAGTCCCATGTACCTTTTGGTGAGCAAGTCCCCCTCTGCACACACAGCTCAGTTGGAAAGCTTTTACTTTCGGGTGTATCAGAATGTCTCACCTTCTTGCCTTTGAACATAATAGTCCAGGTAGCACGTCCCTCCAAGTGCTCCCTCTCCTCAGCTGGGGACTTCCTGTCTAACCTCGGACTCACCTCCTCAGCTGCACTATATCTCAAAAATCAAAGCCGACCCAGTTAAACACCTTTAATTCTCCTTCTCTCCCTAGCTATACATCTTTTCATTTTTGCTCCAATTCTCCTCCTTTCCCCCAATCTCAGAGAAAGTGCTCCAAACATTTCTGTTTAGTTTCAAGGAAAATCTTCTCCCATAATTCCAATATCAACTCCTTTCACCTTTCCAATATTTTTTTCTCATTTTTTTTTTGTCTTCTCTTCCTTCTTTACCCTGGCCCTATTCCCTGGCTATTTCTCTTCGGATTTCAAATTGACTTATAAATACCCTAACCCACAACCTGAATAAAAAAGGTGGAAAAAGTCAATACGAACACCACTGAAAACATAAAATCTTTTGGGCCTGTTATTCTATTTAGCTACCATTTCCTCTTTGCTTTTCTGAGTACTGCCAGTATCTTAAGTGACAGTCTGTTCTCTGTTACATCTCTTCCTACCCACTCTTACTGCTCATTTTATTGAGATCTGAAATATGTTACCTAATTAAAACAGATAATGCAGATATTAGTAACAGGAGAAACTGGGGAGAGAGTTGAAGGGGTCTATTGAAACTATCCATATTTAATGCCCAATTCTTTCATAAATTTAAAATTGCTCAAAAAATGGTCTATTAACAAAAAGTAATGCCATCATGCATAGCACTGCATTAAAGTTAACCGGGATTCTGAGACATAAAAAACACAACACAAATGTATACTTGGAAGTTGCCAGTGATGATCTAAGCATCCATTCTAATGGCCTTTCCTTATGCATCTTATTCCTTTACTTTTATACTTTCAGACAATACTAGCCTATATTCAAACTGTCTGGGATGTATCACCTAAAAGACTAATGGCTATTTTTTAATCCCATCTTTATAACAAAACTAATAATAAAATTCTCAGTTAGCAGTTGAGAAAATAGTGTTTCAAATACATCATAGTGCTAATAAGTGGGAAATGACTGAATAAGCATGAAAATTCAAGTACTCTTTCTCAAATGAGTCGTACTCTTTTCTCTGCCTCTCTTAACCCTGAAGCATATTCGTTTTCTTAAATGTCCTATATGTACTAAAGGCACTGTCATTCTCCTACTCATCCAATGGCAAAACCTCAAGTGTCTTCATTCATGGAAGGACTCACGAGTCTCCTCCTGTAACAACATGGGCCCCATGCTGTAGTGAGGCTGGAGCTCACTACTACTCTGGACTAACTCCTTTCTTTATATAGAGAAGGAAGCAGAAATTTGGAGGAAGAAGAGTGATGGGAAGGAATGACCGTCTATCATGTTATTGTTTGTAGCTGCAGGTTTGAGCCTAGAATTCTAGTCTCTTGATTTATGTCCTTACCTCATTAGGCTGTGACTCAAAAGGAGATGTAAGTATTGAGTATATATCATAGATGACATTCTCCTGGGGTAGGTGACTCAGTTTATCAGTGAACTTACTATCCTGGAAACTCTATTTCTAAATACTTGGCTCTCATCAGTTTCAAGTAGTTAGCCTTTCAGTGCTTCCTATTTCCTACATTTATAATGATCATATTTTCCCAGGGTTCAGCTAAATTTTCTACAATTGGGCAGATCACCCTTAGGTCAACTTTTGGATATTGGCTTTGTTTTCCATTTTTTCCCAAATAATGCCCCAAAATGTCTTTTATCGCATAGGTATCATGAGACCAAAATATACGTGAACCTTTTGGCTGAAGTCGTCCATATGGATTGAGCCTGAACACGGCTAATTTCTGATGAAAATTGAGATGATATAAGAGAAGTCATAAGAGGTACTCATTTGAAGAATAAAAGCATCAGCAGAGAAAATTCAGTTAATTTTCTAGTTATTCTCAAATGGCTATATGTTCTATACCTCACTTGCCATAAAAACTGCTACTCGAATATTTATTGATGTACTTTCAAAGGTTAGAGTGCTCATAAATTTTATGCAAGCCCCTCAATCTATAAATAAGAAAACAGACTAACTTATTTAATACAGGCTGATCTCAAAGCCAAACCACTGCAGAGAGGAAAGAATAGTTACCCTAGATTATTACGGTCAATCCTAGCTTGCTTTTCCTCCATGAAATTACATGTGTTTAAACTTAATGTAACAAAGCAGGTGCACCCAGAAACCTACACACACACACACACACACACACACACACACACACACACACAAGCACAGGGTAGTTTTAAATTACTTGGAATTTTTTTTGGGGTGATTTTCATTCTCTTGGTTTTACCCACTTACATAGCTAAACCTCTTTAGTCCCTCTGGTGACATCGCTCTCTCTTTCCTGTAGTTTGCAACATTCTCAATTTAGTATCATCTGAGAGCATAATTAAAGTGCCATTCATTCCCTTTTACATAGCGTGAAGTGATAAAAATGGAAAAGTTGAAAACTCCTAAATACAGTTGGTTTTGTCTTCAGGTTCCTTCCTTGAGTACCATGGAGACTATAGCTATAATGTCCCCACATAGTTTTGATATTCTTTTGAAAAAGATGATAACATAAATCCAAAGTAAGGGGATGTCCTATAAAATAGAAATATTTTTTTTGGCGAAGGTGAGAGAAGAAATGTTGAAGACACAGCATCAGAAGCATGCAGAGGATGGCATGGTCAAATTTACGTATGAAGTCCAGGGCTTGTGTGTAAATGAGTGAGCAGAGACATTGGTATAACTCCTCCCTTTGAATTCAAATTGTTGAAACTTATAATGGTGAACTGCAGGGAGCCAGGGAACATACATGGTCAAAATCCTAGTGCTGGGAAGGAAATAATGTCCCTACAATAAAAATCACATCAAGATTAAAAACAGAGAAGAGTATGGGCTACTTTTTACACTGAGCATGTGTTTTCACTTCTCCCCTTCCATTTGAGCTTCAGGCAGTCCATCCTTTGTCTTTTAGAATGCTGTGCATATTCTATTTTATAAACCTCTTTTAACACTGTACAAATTAGTAAATCAGGCAGGAAAAATGGCACATCTTCTCACAACTCTTCTTTCAATGAAATTAAAATAGAATGACCTTTAGTAGTTACTGTGCTGAATGGTCACTCCATAATGAGCAAGGATCTCATAGGAGATCAACTTAATCACGGAGTCATTCTCAGAGTAAAATATTACCCATTTCTCTAATGAAATTTGAATGAGGTGATGTACAGTAGTCATAGGGGCACTCCATTAATGGTAAAGAATTTCAGTACAGACAAAGCTAAAACAATACAATCACTCTTGGTTGTATGGTAATCTCTGACATGAATTTACATTTCAAGGAAGATAATTCTAATAAAAGTAATTTCTAGGAGCAGAAATTATCCATTATCCTTTTTACAAAGGTAAAACTGTAGTTAACATAAGATTATCAGATGACAATCGCCTAATATTTTATGGAGGCCCATAGATATGCATGCATTCCTCTGAGAGGGCATTTCAAAGGAAGATGATTTACAGCAACATTCCTAAACTGGAGTTTTAGGAAGGTAAATGCAGTGATGTCAATATAATGGTAGCTCCATCGGGAGAGGCTCTCAGTGGAATACCACTCAAGACTGACTATTAGCCAAGTAGCCAACATCTTCAATCATGAGTAAAGATTTCAAAGATTATTATAGGACAAAAAGGTAAGATTCTATCTGGGAATCAACCGTCATCTTTTTTTTTTTTTTTTCAGTTTAAATATAGATAAAAGGATGTCAGGTTGATGCTGAGGAGATAAGTAAAATAAGTATAAAACTGGAACCCCTGAGATGTTTACAAATTTCAGAAGAGATTACTCAAAAACAAGACTTTTCTCAGGAGTAAGTTATTACCCACTCTGTTCTCTAGGAGTTTTGATAAGGATGTGAATATATCAGTCTCATTCCTGAACTCACATAATAGGATTCTTGGTATTCCCACGATGGTTGAGAATATGAAAGGAAATTAATGCAAGAGGCCAATTCTCCAATTCCATCAAAGAACGGCTATCGTGTCCTCTATTCCATTTAGTTTTATATCCAGAGGTATGAGGTTGTCAAGTGGCTTGTGGGGAATTCCTAAGATGACTCAACCATTTGAGAAGTAATTACCTAAGTCAGGAAGTCCTACACTTACCCCATTTTATTTAGATGGATACCCCAACGATGGGCCAGAACTTCAAGGCGACCAATCTGAAATAATGGACATATCTCAGAGTTTCTTTGACCCACTACTTTAATCAAGTTTTAAAGTAGCTTTATTGATGGTTGTGCAGAACCATCAATAAAGTGAGCTTTATTGATGGTTGTGCTAGTTTGCACATCTGGGAAACTCTAGGTTGTCAGAGAAAATTAAGAAGAGGCAGAATAAGTGCCCTATTTATGAGTTTCAAGTGGAAGTATTTGAGCATGTCAATATGCTTCTGGGTATTATTTAATATTTACAGTTATATCAGAGGTGAGTTTTGATAGGAAGATCGAAGAGAAAAAATCTGATTAATTTCTCCATAATTGTAATGAGAATTCAAGTTAAGAGTTTTACATATATATATAAATGTATACATTTATTTATTTATATTTAATTTTGTTTGCTCTTAGCATTGCACTTTTCCTTTAGTTTCTGAGGCCACATCCTAGGAAGATCAAAAGTTTTGAGAGTCCCAATACAGTCACCATTTATATCATTCCAGGATTGACGCTAAGTGCTAAATAGCATAACTGTATTTACTCATAAATTGTGATTATTGCTCGCTCTTTCTTTCTTTCTTTCTTTCTTTCTTTCTTTCTTTCTTTCTTTCTTTCTTTCTTTCTTTCTTTTTCTTTCTTTCAGAGAACCGCTGCATCTTCTAAATTTAATGTTTTGAGCTTTTAGTCTAACACCTTTCAAATTCTATGATAAGTGTGTGCCTCATTCTACCTTGGTGCTGGGACTTATATCTTAATTTGAACACTTGGATTTCTTAAATTAGTGTCTAATGGATTTACCTAACTCACAAAGAGAAACATTTTTACTTGACAAACTTATTCAATTTGGCATATAACTATTAAATTCCACTGCATCATGAGCTAAACTAGTCATGATATAAATTTTTATGGTATAGAATGAGTGAGTCTTCATTTTCTGTACCAAAATATTCTCAGAGGTACAGGGAATAATCTGTGCCATTTACAGTATGATTACCATAGGTTTAAGAAACTTTTCACTGATGAAATTCTTCCCCTGAATTAGAACACAGCAAACTCAAACCCACTTAGATAAAGTCACATTATATTCATAGTATTGATAGAGCTTCAGCTAAAGGATTTTGCATAGAGGAAACACACTAGAACACTTGCTAAAGGAGAGTCTCCTAAAGTAGAGGGTCCTAAAAAACAAAAGAAACAAAGCATATACGTAAGGGTTATATATTGGTTTTAAGTCTCCTAACAGAAAAAAAAATTGAACAAAACATGGCTAATTACAAAATCCATAAGTTAAAAACATATGGATTTAAAAACATTTGTCCCTTCAGACAAAGCAGTGGTCTGTTTACTTGTTTCTTCTTTTTTCTCTCTTCTGAGTTCTCCTGAGTTATATTTCTCCACTGGAGTTGCATATGTACATGTTGAGTCATGACCTATATTTTCAATAACATTCTTACAGCAAAGAAAAGGGACTTGCAGTGCTATTATTTTGGTAGTTTCATCTGCTGATCTGAAGGGGATCAGATTCTGTCACCCCAAAATATGTCTCTTTGACATAAGGATTATTGAGCTAAAAGCAGTCAAGACCCAAAAGACTCAGGAAAAGGTCTGACTCAGGAAAAGGTCTAACTCTTCCTCCCAATTGCCTAAATCTACATTGAAAAGGGGGCCTATTGCAGGAAGGGAGTTATTACCAGAGATACCTTTGTATCTAAGAAACTTTCATGCATAACAGGGCAATTTTGTTTCTCAAATATCTCCTTTGCCTTCCTGTGAATAGCTTTCCTCCCTCTTGTACCCCCAGATTCCTACCCCTTTCTTAAGCTCAAGATGTTATAGAAATCTCAATCACCTGGCTGTCTTTGGGATCTCACGTTTTTATGGAGCTCCCGTATGTACAAAATTACATTTCTTTTTCTCCTGTTAGGCTGTTTTATGTAAGTTTAATTATTAGATCAGCCAAAGAACCTAGAAAGATAAAAATAAATTTTTATGTCCTTTCAGATGCAAGCTTAAACATAATTTCTTTAAAAAAAAAATTACTCTAAGTTCCCAACTCTTTGATGTCTAAGATACATGTCTACAACCAAAAAAGGAGAAATGAATGAACACTGTAGTGTTCAAGTAAATATCCATTAAAATTAGTTCTTGGGAATAAGCTTTTGATACGTTTAAGGCTGAGGAAGGACCAGAAGTTCCAGAGTACAGAAAAGCATTAGAGAACTGGAGAAAGTAAGGAGGTAGAGGATAAATAAAAGGTATCTTACTGTCAAACACTTCACTAGGTTTTCCACATTCTTAGTGCACTGTAGTTTTTTTCTCTTTCATAAATTTATGAAATGAAAGAATTAGGGGTTAAATCGACTGGTCTGTGAATGCAACAATACATTGGATCTTCTTCCTGGTCTCTCAACCTTATTACTAATGGGGGAGACAGACACATATAAAGATAAATATAACACATGGTAGCATGCACCTATAAGAGTAAGAAAAAAAAATAACAGTTTTAATTGAAAAGCCTCTTTGATATAGGACAATAACTCTGTCCTACAACACAATGAAAGAATTAAATGTCAATTCAAACAAATTGCACAAATAGACTGCTCAATAAATGTTAGCTGGTGAAATTTGTGGTTAATAGTAATTATAGCAGATATGATGAACTTTGATTGACACCTCGCTACAGTGTTATACAAAATAGTAAGTATTTTACATATACTCACTAAACCTCATAAAAATTCCTTGAGGTAGCTATTTTACAAAGAGTTTAAGCAATTTGCCCATAGTTACAAAGGAAGAAGGATGGGTAAAATTTAAAAAGCCAGGTACTCCAAATCTAGAGCCTGGGCTCCAAATTATGCTATACTACTAGTAGTAGTAACAAGGCTCAATAGCCTCGGCCAAGGAAATGTATCAAACAGACATTTCTATGAGACACAAAAATTACTGTAAAGCTTTCTCACCATCTATATATAAATCTTTCCTATATTGCATAGACCGATTTCAGCAGGGTTATTCAATGTGTGGGTTGAAGACCTCTCATAATTTATTCACCTGAATGTTTAATTCCTGGCTCCACCCCAGATTCATGAAATCTTTTCGTACTGGTCCTAAGGAGTTGGCATTGTAGCAGGTGCTACCTATCATCTCTATGCATCATAAAACCTGAGAGCCTCTGATGTAAAGAGCATTATACAAGTTGGAAAGGCAAGGAAAGGCATATAAGAAACATGTTTATTAGTTCAGGTTCTCTATGAATCTGATGGCGAGTGCAAGAATTTTTATTTGGAGAGAAGCCTGTGAGACAAAATGGGGAGGAAGCCAAATAACAACTCTGAACTTCACCTGAGCTCCGTGCTCTCTGAAAACAGTGATGGTTAAGAAACGTGTTCCAAGAAATGGCTTGCTGCAAAGAACCACCATTCTCCCTTGACTCAGACAACACTAGAAGATGAACAGCCTGTTTATTAATGACAAAGCCAGACGCAGACTACAAATTCCGATTCTACGTCTCATAAATTATTGTTGGAACTGTTCGTCACCACTGTCCAACTGAATATAATGCACGTTAACTTGACTTAACCATGCTTGAGTTCAGTGTCACTTCTTTCCACAGACCCCTGAACTTTGGCTCACCCTTGAAAATTAGAATGCACAACAACCCCTTCTTAGAACAGCCCCTCCAAGAATCAGCTGACCTCAGGGGTCAGTATCCCTTAATTTACACCACTCACTCACCCTACTTGCCCACACCTGGTTATTTCTAGCCTTACCCACTCCTGTCTAGGAAAGGAAAGTCCCCTTTCTGCCTGACCTTGCAACCCTTATGGTCAGAGAGCTCTCTTTATTTCAATGGTCCCCTCCCCTTATCACAACTGTTCTTTTGAAGAAAGTCTCTTCTTACCTAACTAACTCCGGATTTATTTTTTGATAGGCTGGGATGGAAGTCTGACCCAAAGTGAATAAGAGAGGAAAGGAAGGATGGGTGAAAGCATCCTAGACTTCCCTACAGTCCAAAGAAAGCTTGTCATCAGAGGAGGCCACAACTTCCTGGAACAAGCCTGTTTTAGGAACCATGCTGTGCTCAATCATTGGCTGGAGGCAGCCCATGGAATACATGTTCAAACACATTAATGGATTTCAGAGTGCACAGCTGGGGCCCTTATGAGTCAACTATGCTCCCTACAGTTGAAGTCTACAAAGCACAGGTGCATGGCTGATACCATGTGTTTCAAACATAATTTCCTAGCCTTTTAGGACTCCTCTATCTACTGCTTCCAATATAAAAGCAGCAATGAGCAAGTCCTAGAGATAGTTGTATAGAGCTGACAAAAAGTAAAGGGCTCCTAAGTATGGATACTTGCTCACATGAGTCTGGGAATACACTATGACTAGAATGTAGAATGAGCAATAAATTGTGAGTTTCAAATGCAAGAGTATCAAACAGATGCCTCTAGTAATTTTAACTTATCTTCTGAGTCTGGGAACACCAATGGGAAAATTGATTTGAACCTTTGCTACCTATTCGATGTGCTCACTCTGAGAAAAGCATAAATGAGGAGACAAGGTAATATAGATGACTAGTGACATTGTTGGAATCCAGCTTTTGTAAACCTGGACAGCTCATTTTGCCTTGCTAGGTTTCTTCAACTGAAAAATAGTACATCTTTATCACTATACCTCACAGGAATGTTGGAAAACAATATGATGTATGAATGAAATATTTCAGTATTCTTAAGAAAAGGAAATATAGTCTAGGTGTGGATTTGAATCAGCTTAAATTTTTGCAGGAATGAAGAACAGATTTTTTTTTTTTTGCATGATTTGCAGGCACTGTTTTGCAAGTCATAGAAATTGTAGGGGCTTTTTGAGTTATTCTATGAAGCTGAAATTTTAAATGTAATATCTAGAGATGGAAGGAATATAGGAAGAAAAAGAGGGAAAAAATGACAGTTGAAAGAAGGGAAACAATTAGATTTGTTAATTTCCTATTCTGGTGTCTAAAACTATGCAAAATACAGACTGAACCACATATCATGACTTTTTAGTTATAGAATAAGCACCATCTTGAAAAGTTATGGTACTTTTTGGACACTAACTCTCTTGTTTTCAGTATGATAATTCTTTCCTCTCAAAATACATTAAATAAATATAGGATAGAAGGTAGTATTTCAACATTATGGCTTCAGGCAAAGACATATTCACCAATTTACTTGACACCAAAGCTTCCTGTTAGAGAATATCGTAAAGAACACATCTGAATGAGTTACATTTTGAATGCTCTTAAATGGTTTCGCTTTGCATATAGATGCTGAGCAAGCGTGAGGACAAGTCAGGACTGTCTAAGACACTTCATTCAGTTTGCTTTGTATATGTATTATTTCCATGTATTTCAAAGTACTATTGTTGTAGCTTTTATTTTGGTATAAAAGAGTTATTTTCTTTGCTATAAATTTGTTAAGTGTAGTTTAAGGGCAAGGTAACCATAAACTACCAACAATTGGAAATTTTTTGAAACAATAGTTAAATAGAATGAACTTAGATGTGCATATTGAAAGGAAATAAAAACAGGATATAAAAGAGATATATACACCCACATGTTCACTGCAGCATTATTCACAATAGCCAAGACATGGAAACGACATGTCTCTCAATGAATAAATGGATAAAGAAGATGTGGTCAGTATATACAATGGAATATTATTCAGTCATGAGAAAGAAGAAATTCTGCCATTTCCAACAACAAGGATGAAAGGGCATTATGCTAAGTGAAATGAGCCAGAGTAAGATAAATATTGCATAATATAACCTATATGTGGAATCTTTAAAAAAAAGTCAACTCATAGAAAGAGTAGAAAAGTGATTTCCAGGGCCTAGGGGTAGGGATATAGGGAGAGTTTGGTAAAAGAGTATAAACATTTAGCAATGAAATGAATTAAATATAAGAATCTAGGAAAAAACATGGTGACTAGAGTCAATGACACTGTATTTACAATTTAAATTTAGTAAGAGACTAGAACTTAACTGTTCTCAGCAAAAAAAAAAAAAAAAAAGATAAATATGTGAGGTGATAGATGTGCTAATGAACTAGATGGGGTAATCCTCCCACAATGTATATCAAATCATCACAATGAACACTTTAATATTTTACAATATTATGTCCTTTATACCTCAATGAGGCTGAAGTATAAACAAATAAAAATAAAAATAACATACTTCTAAAGAACGACTCTTTGTATCTTCTTTTACAACTATTCATTATCCATCTTTACTCCTTCAGCGAATAGGTAATCCTTTGTTACATTAAATTTCACCTATAATTCATATTATTTTACTTTCAAATATTTGTTACTTACCTAAACTTCTTTTCACTATGTAATAGATATATTTTTTCAATCTTTGAAAATTGTCTGCCTCAGATTGCGATCAAAAAAGCATAATTTTCCATTAAAATTAAAGAACTATATTTATATTTAATGTCTTTTTAGTCAGAGGCAGGGTTATTAGGAATGAATTTTGGTCATCAAGAAAATCACCTGTCATGAGCCCTCATTCATTTAAATCTCACAGTGACCCTGCAGGTATGTATTACCATTATAATTATTATCATTATTGGTATTATTATCATTATCAATATAATTACTTTAATTTTTATGCATTAATTCTCAGATAAGGAAACTAAAGCATAAAGCAATTCTGGGACAGCCATGATTCCCGCTCAAACCTATCTGACACCAAGATCAATACTTGAGAGTGTTCAGATCAATGAGAGAACTTAATAAGGAGTCAACCAAGACCTTTTGTTTCTAACTCTGTCATAAGAAGTTACACGACATAATACAAACTTTGAAAAGTCAGGAACAAAATATTGAAATAATCACAATAGGTAATGCCAACAATAAATGATTATAAAGAAAATAAAACTTTGGGCGGCTCTATATCCGTGCTGTGCGGAAAGTGAGGAGGAGGCTGAACAGGAAGAATCCAAGGTCATGAACACTTTGATCAAAGCGGTTTCTTTTACGTGTGTTTTATGTATTGAAATTGTTATATACTTTGAGAAAAGGAGTTGCACTGTATATTTAACAGAAAATAAATGGGGAAATGATTTGTTCTAAATAAACTCTGAGAGCCACCTCTGAAAGTCTGCACTCCTCCGATTCCTTGGAGATTACTAGAGCAGCAATTCTCAAACTTGGTGGCTACACATGGTGGTTAACATTACAGTGCGAGGTATTTTATTAGGAGTAGTTCAAGCATCATACGAGTAAAATATTTAGAATTTTTTCAAGGTTATCCCATTCATTATGTCAACTACCATTTACTTGAATTTTCATGTATTTTATTAAGTGAGAGAAAAACAAGGAAGAGTAATTGCTCTCAACTTTATATGAGCAACAGCCCTTTGAGAATCTAATAGAAGCTATGAATCTTCTCTCTCTCTCTCTCTCTCTCTCTCTCTCTCTCTCACACACACACACACACACACACACACACACAAGCATACATTCCCATACATAATTTGTGTGTGTGTGTCTGTATGTGCGCCTGCACATTCATGTACATGCAAATAACTCCTCAACAACAGCCACAGGAGTAGGTTGAATTTGTGACTACCCATTGCTGACTACCACTGGAATATAAATTCATTTTTGCACATGTATCTGATGATGAAGATGAAAAAGACTATTTCTAAACAGGCGTACATTGCTAACCTCACCACAGCCTATGACACAACTTTGCTACCTTGAAAGATTTTATTCACCACTTTCCATCTAGCTTACTTTTGGGGATTCAAAAGTGAAACCTCAGAAGTTTTTAATTTCTACAAACTTTTCAATAGTTATAGTTTCAGATTCCACCATCTACACAAAACTGAGTGTCATTCTTCTCAGGATGGGTAGCTACATTGTGCCAAGAGAGACACGGAGCAGAGTTTGTTGTCAGCTCATTGTTATCCTTGAAAAATATCTCATTAATGTCATTCCTAATTTGAGGGAAGGAAATCAGGTGGGAATCCTTTAATTGTTGTTTCATTCTAACTTTGTGCAACTGTGGTATTTCACTGATAAACAGATTTACTGATGAGAGAGAACAGAACGTGGCAATAATCAGTAAGCAAAAATACAGAGTGAGGAATTCTCACTGAGGTCAATGTGGAGAAATAGACTAAGGCATTATAAAGAGGATAGGTGGTTTCTTCACCCAAAAGGAAGGAGAAATATTAAAATTAAACAACCTAATCATATGATATTAATTGGTGTCATCAAAATCCAAAAGCTATTCTTTCTTTCACTTGCATCTGTTATTTATACTTGTCTTAGAAAATACATCATTATACTTTTACTTTTTCTACATGTATTTCTCATCCACAAAATCAAAAAGCAATGACTTCTTTGTATCATTTTAGGTATGATCCTTATTTGTAGGTTCAGCCAAGTTCACCAAGCCTTCTAAAACTGCATAGAGTAAACTATTACTCCTATCAACTTTTAGATCCATTTTCATACCACAAAAATAAGCATTAGGCCACATTCTTTTAGGCCTATACAGAACACATTCATCTCTGTTATTTGAGTTCACAACATCAACATGGCACGTATTATTATTTTCTTTCCAAGAGAAGTAAAAGTTAAGTGACTTGCAAAGGTACCAGAGCCACTGCTTGCTATACAAATCTTTTGTGCAAATTATAAACTAGATTTTTAAATTCAACCTATTAAAAGCAACTTAACTTCCATCTACTGGAAAAATTCTATAACATTGATTTTTTTTTTTTTTTTTTTAGAATAAGACACTCTACTGCTGTCATGCCATAGAAAGAGTTTGATAGAGCATTGCTACCTTTGTAGTCGATTAAACACCAATCATTTTCCTCACTGAGTTCACTAACTCAATGTTTAATATTTTATAGGCAATGTTTAATGTACTCTTTGGCCAAGCGTATATCCCTTGCTCATTCCCAGGATAGAATATGTACAGGAAAGATCAAGCTTCCTATCATTTCTATAGAGTTAATCATCAGGAGGAGGCAGGGAATGGAATGTCCCTTCCAACCAAGGAAGCACAGTAAGAGAATGTACCTCAGTATAAAGATCAGGCAGCTAATAGGCCAAAGGTTAGATGCTGAACCATTAAAAAGAAAACATCAAAAGTTCTTCATAAAGACTATACTTGTTGACATTTTCACAAACATGTTTCATTCTATCCTCACAGCAACCCTTTGTGGTCAACATGATGAGAAGGAAACCGAGTTGCAAAGAAGATATTTGTTCAAGGTTATGAAGATATCATTTGACCAATTCATGACTTGAATCCAGATAACTTCGACTCCAAAGCCTATAATCTCCCCAAATTCCACAAGGTGAGGAATGTTTCGTAAGTTCCATATATGTGACCCATATTTCCCTTTAGATTTTTCATTGTGGGAAGCAGAAAAAAAGCTGCTCTATAATTATTATTTTCTTAATCAATATCATTTATTTTTAAAATAATCTCCCAGGTATAAAATAAATGTATAAATCTAACCTGAAAGCAAAAATAGAGAATTATGTTTCCTTCTACAAATTGCTTTTTTTTTCTAGGATATTCTGAGATATAATGAGATAATTAAGTAAGTATACAAGGAAAATAACTCCATAACCTGAATCCATAAGAAACTAAAGGAAAACAAAAGGTCTAAGAAAGCAACAAAAAGAGACAACATGACTGGAAAGGCTGAAGAAGGAATTAAAACATAAAAAAGGTAAAGGACTCCCTTGCTACCCCTGAAAAGGAAGGATTACTAACAGATGAAAGTGGTTTCTAAATTGTCTGTTTTATTTAAAGGAACATTCTCAATAGGAAAGAATAATGGTACAGACATTTTGTAACACACCTTCAAAAAGTGCTAGCACTGATAAAGAATAGGCTTGGGTATATCAAGACTTAATTGTATAGAATTTAGAAGCCATGTGGTCTGGAGGAGATGATCTTGAGTCTTACAGAACTTAATTAATAAACTTAGCAAATCACTAGCAATTAATTTTAAAATAGTAATTTAATATATGGCAAAAGCAGGAAGTGGGACATAACACCAATACCTATGCAGTTAAGGAATAAAGCTCATGGACTATTCATTAAACTATAATAGACTATTAGAAGTGAAACAGTAAGATATAAAACACATTAGACTGGGGAACATCATCATATTTCATAGTCATATATATCTACATATTTTTCCTGGGAGGAACAATGCATTCTCTAAATATAAAATATTATGGATCCTTATGTCATGGCCATTACTTTTATGTGTTACTAAATTAGTCTTAGCTATCTCTGCTCTGTAGACATGCAGAGATAAATAGAATGGCTTCCATATCACATGCATTCGCAAAATGGCCTTGTCCCCAACATCCCATGAGAAATACTGAGTTTATGATTTACCTTACAATTTTTCATTCTGCTGTCCCTTCCTAGCCAACTCGGTTTAGTGTTTTTTTTTTTTTTTTTTTTTTTTTAATTCCTTAAAGGAGTCTGGCATTTATTTCCCACAGCAGTGGGAAGTCCTCTAGGGTGGTCTTTAGAATTAGATCTCAGGTGAAATCTCAATTTAGTCACTTAATAGTTTTGAAATCTTGAGCAAGTTAACTGACTTATTGAATTTTGAGTTTTCTCTTTTGATAATGGGAAATGTTACGACCTATATCATAGGACTGCTCAGAGATTTTATAGCATTTTACATGTGAAATATTAGCCATAGAGATTTTCAGGAGTTAGGGAAATTACTCTAGACTAGGAGACGGAAGAGCTGGGTTCATGCCTTGGTTGTTTCGTGCAAGTTATCTCGCTTCATAATACATGTGTGTTCACCTCAGTGTACTCATCTCTAAAATGGGACTGACAGCACACACTTTGTACAAGTAGCCAATGGTCTTGATAATGTACTTAAATAAGAGACATGGAAGTGCTTTGTAAACTGTAAAGGTGTTAACCATAAATTCTGCAAAGCATGGTGACCATCAGCTGACATACATCTCAATGTCTATGTTCTCACCAGAATTTCAACATTACTTCTCTGTACTAACTATAACTGCACCAACAATTTATATATTTTTAAGTGGAATTATGGTCCTCTTCTTATTACATCATCACCAAACCAATAAGACAGATCCTACAACAACAAATGCCATAGAATATTAGAGTTGGAAAAAAAACATAGAATGCAATATTATATTCTTATTTTTCTTTAATGTGTGAAGAGATTGGGTCACAGAGACCCACTTACTCAACAAAGAAAGGTAAAGACAAGACCTGAATCAGGAATCCCGTTTTTATGAAACTCTCCACTACCATACTATTTTTCCTATGGAATTCTTAGTATAAAATACACCTTGAAATAACAGGACATCAATTAGAGCTTAAAAGTAATTTTTTGGAAATGAAAAAACATCCTGCAAGATTAATGTATTAGATAATAGGACTTGACCTGTACTTAGGTGAATTTAATAGTTTCTCTTGGGATGACTTGTTTTCCTCCCTCCAGTTACCTTGGCTTTTAAACTAATTTCATAACATCTGAGGTTACTATTTTCATCTTCCAATCTGTAGGCCCTTTTCCATTTTCCAGATCATTACCATCTAAAATGTTCTGATCATTCTTCTTGAGAGTTTCTGAAGTAATTAAAAGAAATCCTCTGGAAAGCTCCCTGACCTTTGGCAGTATTCTTCAAGTGCTAGGACTGTTGCAAGGCGCAAAGGTCTTATTTATACCCCTTCATCGTGGGGTCTCATAAGTACACTCTCACTTATTCATTTGACAGAGGTTTATTAAATGCTGACACTGTCAAGCATTGTGTTAATCATTGGGTTAGCTTCCTACTTAGGGAAAGAAACAACAATTACAATACATTCTGATAAGTGCTGTGATAAAAGTATTCACTGGATTTGGTGTGAGCCCAACACCACAGGACCAGATAAGAGTGGCTTCTCAGCAGAGCAGTATGACATTCATAGTGTACTGTCAAAGGTGAATCAGAGTGTTCAGGAGCTGCATGATGTTCCATATGCCCAAAGAAAGGGTACTCGCTACCCTGAGTAAATTAAACAATAAATCCTCTTTATTCTATTGCCTAAATATACTCAGATCCGTTTACTTCTCTTTCCCGTTGCTACCACGGCTGTCCAAGCCTCCATCGTCTCTCACTCAAATTATTTTTCTTAGCACAGTAATTGTTCTCTGTTTCCACTCTTGTTCAGTGCAATTCATTCCCCACCTAGCAGCCAGGATTATTTGTTGAAAAGCAAATCAGATCATGCCTATCCCTTCATTGGCTTTCTTTCCCCTGAACTTAGAATAAAACTCATATTCCATGGCATGACCTACCAGATCCTGTTATCTAGCCCTTGCCTACCCCTCCAGTCCTCACTTCTTGATTTTCTCTCTCGTTTTCACCAGACTCAGCACCGATAACCTTTATTCTATTTCTAAAGCACAAGTCCTTTCTTTCCCACCATAGGGAATTCACACTTGTTATTCTCCTTGCCTGGAATGACTTGATCCTAAACACCTGAATAGGTGAGAACTTCCTGCTTGTAGCGCTCGACAAATATCACTTTCCCAATGAATCCTTCTCTAACAATGCAGTCTAATCCTATGTCCCCAGATTATGTCACATCACCCTGTTTTTTCTTTCTTTATAGCAATTATCGCCACATAAATTCATGCATTATTTGGTTTATTTTTTGTTTCACCGCACTAGAATATAAGCTCCAAGTATAAGGACCATATTTAGGTTGTTTTCTACCATTTCTCAAATACCTAAGAAGTACATTGAATAAAGTAGGTCTTCAAAAAGTATTTGCTGGCTGAATGAAAACACAGAAGTGGTAAGCACTAGATAGAAAAGTCTGATATACATTGTGGCCACACAGATAAGTAGGGTCACCTCCAGATGTCAAGACTGATGATGCCATACCCACACCAAGTGGGTATGAAAATGTTTAACTACATAATGAGACTTTGAGGGAGAACAGGGAAGTCTTCCCTAGCTGGTCCAAAAATATCTTGAGAGATTAAGAAAAGAAGACTGGCTTGGTGTTTTAATTGTGGTTAGGATGTGGGCAGGGGCTTATATGGATCGAATCTCACAGCATCAGAGGAAGAAGCAATCAGGCTTTCTGATATGTTTGCCCAGATATGAATAGAAGGCAAAAGAAAGAGTTAAGTCTTAAAATTTGTTAGTAGTCGAACATTAAAAAATGGAGTCAGATGCTTTACTATGGAATTCTACCCCCACAGTATTTAAACTATATAAAAAGGTATGCATGGGAGATTGTTGAAATATTTTCAGCATGATGAGCTTTTCATTTTAACAATATTGATCTGGCTTCACTCTGGAGAAAGTAACAGGTGGATGAAATAGAAGACCAGGAGGACACTTAGGTGGCTATTGTAGTGACTCACATGAGAGAGAAGGGAAGCTCCCAAATAGAGATTCTTGGAGGCTATGAAGAGATACTGTAGCGAGATGGGGACATATTTGAGAGACATATAATCCTTAGTGGGAACAAAAATTGTATTACCAGATTGAATTTCCTCACAATCATAACTGATTTGATTTCTGACAAAACAACCACACCCAATTCAATAAGTAGCTTAAGATGAAATGCTCTCTCAACAAGGAAAGCAAATGAACACCATGGACCATGTTCGAGAATGGAGTCTCTGAAGATTTCATGAGTGCATCAAGTAGATCTGGTCAAGGGAGAGATGCATAATAGGGAAGTAATTCAGCTGCAATTTTGAGCAGCCTCCAGATACTTTTGAGATTAATCATTACTGCCAGCCTGATACTTGAGATGCTTAGATCGTATTTTAGGATCTGCTTCCTATTGACCTCAATTCTTATTGGAATATGCAGAGTTATCCAGATACTTGTAATTAGTAGATGAAGAGTCTTAGAAGCTTGATTCAAACATTCAGGATGCAGGCAAGGAAAAGAGGCCCTGTTGATTCTTTCATAGTAATATACCTTGTCGAAGATGACAGGAGTGATAAAGTTTCAAATATATTCTGTTCGTTAGTACTTTAAAAGTACCATTGTGCTTTTAATGTACACCTTTATAGATAATCCCCATGTTCCTTAAAGACTGGGATTTGCAGGTTGTCCTTGTCTTTTAACATCTACTGTTCCCAAGTGTCTTTCTTTCCTCTGGACCATCCCTATAACACTCATATCCCTGTTGCCAAAAATCTTGCATGTGTTTTCAAGTTAGCTTATTAGTTTAGTTTATACAGTCTTTCTCTTTATTGTAATGCCATTGTCTAATCATGCGATTACACTGTTATGGTGATAACAGCAAAGAATCAGTGTAGTTTAAGAGAAATCTTATCTGCTGTTAAGGTTGGCCATACCTGGTTAGTGTGATTTACCCCCTTGAAGATCTATAAAGGATTTCTTCTCACTACTACTATTTTGTTGGCTAGCTCTTTTCTGGAAAGTAGAAAGAAGCACATAGCGAGGCAGCATCAGTGGTAAGGTATTTGTAATCGGTTTCATCTTGTTCTCATTACACGTATTTCCAGATACTACTTTACTTCACAGATTCATAAATTTGCTCATCTTCAAGCAGAGACAAATACATGCCACTTCACTATTCTGCCTTTTTTTGCTTCTAACATAAAATGAGTCATTTGCATTAGACCAGAACTTCCAAACATTTTATAGCCAAGAATAACTTTTGTGGAAATCACCATAATCTCCATATTTTGAAAGATGAAAACTACTACAAAAGCTCCATTTATTGAGAAATTATCTCACTTTATAATTTTTATTCATCAAAATTGTATTTGTACTCTCAAAATAAGAGCTTCCGATGAGCTATAGGGCTCCGCTTCTTGCTAAAATTTTCAAAACACAAACTAAAATGTTATAAAGAAAATTATACATATAATAGTAAAATAACTATGTGTGCATGTGTGTATAAAAATTTTAAAAAGCCATATTTGCATATATTAGGCTAAAGAAAATTTGTAACATATATAACAAATAATTATCATTCCATAATATACAATGTATTCTAAATTAATCATAAAAAAGGGATAAACGAATCAATGTAGAGATTTAAAAACATATGAATTTGCAATGTGATTTACAAAGAAAATTGAAAATAAACAAATAATAATACTTTAAACTCTAACAGTCATCAGACTAAAGCAAGGCAATAATAAAATTACATTTCCACACTTGAATGAAATACAATATCACATCTTTGGGAACATGAAGAAACAGCTATTCTCATATATATTGCTGGTATGCAAAGGAATTCCTACAACCTTTTTGTAAAGTACCTACTAATATCATTAATATTTAAAATGGATATAAATTTGATACACAAATAATTGTTTTAGGATTCTATCTTATTAAAAGTCCAAGTTGTCAAGCCAAGTATTAAGGGAATTTTATTGGATATTGTTTAAAAGAGGGGAAAACTGAGAAGAAATTGCAAGACTTCAAGAATAAAAGGTTAAATAAATCGTGGTACTTTATTGCACCTACTTGAAATAATGCTTTAGAGTAACTAGAGTTACAGTTACTGACTTGGAGGGATGGCCATGACGTATTGAGAAAGAAAATAAAGTTTTAAAGTAATGCTATGTTGCTTTGTAAAAAAAAAAAAAGTCCAATATATCTGTATATATTTACATATCTTTCTATGATCAGGGGAGGCAATAAAAATGGGGTAGGGGAAGATTATGAACTTTGTTTCTTTAAAGCTTTATGCTATATTATTAGTTTCAGTAAAGATAGCTTTGTTGTTGATGTCGCTGTTGTTGCTATTGTTTTTTATATTGTGAAAGAGAAATTTCATAGAATAATTAAAAAAAAAAAAAAAGGAAATGGTTCACGGAAAAATCTTCTCTCCATTTAAGGGATTCTGAGTGGCCCAGACACCCTCAGATGGGAATCCCTGGAGTAAATAATCCTGTGTCCCCTTCTATTTCTAAAATTCAACTTTACATGATACTGGTTTAATATTAACCTCTCAAAACTCTTCAAATTCATGCTATTAGTTCATAGTTGCTCCATTTTTTTTTTAAAGCAACCTTTCTATGCAGTTTGATTGATTATAAACATTCCTCTAAATTTATAGTTACCTCAATTATCATTTGGTCTTTCTCTGCAAACACAAACTCTGTGATTACAAGTTTCAGGTATAGGATGTATTGATTTATCTAAACAGTACCTGCTTTTATGGAAAATGCAAGCTCCCATCCACTTGACTTCTGTGGAAGCAGCAATTTTTGTGCAATATTATCCCACCACATTTTTCACAGAGGTAGGTAGCAGACCCTGGCTAAGATGATGAGACCCTTCTTCCAAGTACATAGTATTTGGGACAGAGAGAATATCAAAATAGTCTCCTTTCAATGATAAAATATAAAATTTGTGAGTTGTCAAAAACTAGGTTTCTTACAATGTGACTAGAACACAACTGTAAGGAAAGAGAATAAAGCCAATTCCCAAGAAAGGCAAAAGTAAAAGATGAAGAGAGAACTGATGGTATTTAAGTCCCTAATTAAGATATTTCTGAGACCCAGCACAGTCCTATGCAATCATCTGATCATTCAACCTTCCTTTGGGTTTGATAATCAACATAATTTGTTACTATTAATTGCAATTAAGAAAGCCCTAATAAATATGGACCTCATGTTTTACTTCCTTTGGAATATCCTTCAGAACCTAAGGCAGAGTTTGGTACAAGAAAGTATCTGAACCATAAGAATCTAATCCATTAACTTGGATTAATCTGAGATGGGTAGGGAGAAAAGCTGAGTCCAGAAGGCATATGCCATCAAAGAATAGAACCCAGACAGTGGACAAATAAAGTTCAATATGAAATTTAAAAGAACAGGAGGATTAAAAAAAAGCAGCCATAAAATGAAGAAAATCTACAAGGCAAAGAAGAAAATTATAACAAGGAAACTTGATATTTCATACAAAAAAAGAGAAAATGTTCAAATGATAATTGTATGAGACAAAACTTCCTAGTAGGGTTGTCTAATTTAATGAAGCATAAAAACTTATAAACCAAGCAAAGACTTTGGAGAGTTCATTTTAGTATGTTTAATATAGTCTATACTTGGGTATACCTGGAAAATTTTATAGATACTATTTCTTGTCTGCTAAAAAAAAAAAGTCCAATATTTTCTTCTCTGCAATGAGTTGGGATCAAGGTTTAGTTGTGTGTTGCCAAAGTGACTGAGAATATTTCACCACATTCTCCAGTGAATATTACTACTTGAAGATAGAATTATTTACATATCCATTGAACAAATATTGATTAAGCATCTACTCTGTGCCAGATACTGTTCTAGTTTTTACTTGCAATATACTGGTGAACAAACCAAACCAAACATAAGCACCTTCCCCAAAGGACCTTATCTTCTAGCAGATGAAGATGTAAAACAAGCAATAAACATAGTAAATGACAGAAATGGCTAGCCATTTCAATAATTATAAGCATTTTTGAAAGAAGGAAAGTTGAACAAAATCGGGAGAATCAAGAGAGCCAGGTATGTGGAGGCCAAGAAAGGTCCAATTTTATATAAAGTCTTAAGAGTAGGCCTCATTGAGAAGGTGGCTTCTAAGGAAAGACCTAAAGAAAGTAAGTTAACAGGCTATGAAGATACCTAAGGGAAGACAGTGTCAGGCAGTATTTGTCCTGGTTCAGGGCTATACCCGAGTTCTCACAGAGAGGGGAATGTCCAAGGGGAATAATGATAGGTAATAAAGTCAAAAGTATAATTAATGGGTAGAAAGCTAGTATAAGCACTTGGGCTTATACTTGGGTTCAAATGAGGCGTCAATAAAGGACTTTGATCAGAGGAGTGACAAGATTTGACCTAGGATTTTAAAAGATCTCTTTAGCTGCCATGTGAATAGACTGCAGGGGACACAACGAAGATGTGGTGGCACTAGTTCGGAAGGGAGAGATAATAATGGTTCAGAGCATGCTGGAGGCAGAGGAAACAGGAAAACAGAGAAAGAGACACAATGACAGAGACAGAAATGCACACATCTAGACTTTAGAAAAGAGGTCTCAGATAAGTATATAAATTTGGGAGTCATGAGTATAGAATTGTTGCTATAAGCCTGGATGAAAACATTAAAAAAGAGAGAGAAAGAAAGGCAGAAAGAGAGAAGAGAAACAACATTTTATTCAAAACAAGAAGATGAATAAAATGCTCAAAGAAGAAATTTAAGAAATGGAGCCTTTTGCTGATGATAGACCATAAATTCCAGATGGCGGAGTGGAAGAGATTCAGCAGTTAGGAAGGGAAGGAAGGAAGGGGGAGAACAGAGAATATGCAGAGACTTAGAGTGAAAAGTACAGGGAGAAAAGAAGGAAGCAGCTTGTCTGGGGTTCTTGTTATGACTAACATAACAAGGGTTAGGTGCCTAATGAAAGCAGTGCTGGTCCACTGAAAGCAGACAGTGGTGATTAGGTTGACAGTATTGTGAAGTCAAGTCCTGGGTGTCTGAAGTTTTCTTTCGATCTTTTCTATGGGGAAATAGGCTTAGTCCAGACTATGGGCTTACTATGATCACACTTATTATCGGGGAATGGGGAGCATAAATCTAGGACATAAATCTAAGAGTATATTTAAAGGCATTAAAGTAGCAAACTGAACTAACATGAAATAATTAACTAGCTAAGTAGCCTGCAAATTAGAATAAGGGTCATCTGATATTTCCTAAAATTATGCTCCATTAGAGACAATACCGACATTTTACTGAGCTCCTTACACAGAGACACTAAGCATAGACTGACTTCTTCTTTCTGTTTATCACTTTCTCAATTACTAAAATGTAGGTTAAACGGCATCTTCACTAAAAGGGTTGTGGGGGAGATAATGTATTGATATTTGCAAAGAACTTAGCATAGAGCTAGAAAATCAAGAGCTCAATAAAGTTTAGTATTATTGTTAAATATAATAAAACGTACTTTGCATGATGTCAATCTTTTAAATTTATGGATATGTGTATTATGATCTAGCACATAGTCTATCCTAGAGACTTTTCCTTATGCATTTGAGAAGTATGGGTATTCTGCTGTCTTTGGGTGGAGTACTCCATAGCTGTCTATTAAGTGTAGTCAGGTTACAATGTTTTACTAGTCTTCTATTACCTTATTGATTATCTACTCACTTGTTATGGCCATTGAAAGTGTGGTATTTAAGTCTCCAATTATTATTTCCTCTTTTTTTCTTGGTCAGTTTAGCTAAAGTTTTGTCAGCTCTGTTGATATTTTTAAAACACTAACTTTTGTTTTTCCTTTTAGTTTTGTCAATTTTTGCTTCATATGTTTTGGGGCTCTGTTTTGCTTATAATATTTATGTTTTTATTCTGATAGATTGACCCTTTACCATTATAAAATATCTTTGTTTCCAGTGATGATTTCTGTCATGTATTGATTTTGTTTGAAACATCATATATTGTTCCCCATTTAATTCTCTTTTGGTTACTGTGATGACATATCTTTTTTCATCACTTTACATTCAACCTATTTATGTCTTTGAATTTAAAATGTGTCTCTTGTAGAAATTATACAGCTGGATAATTTTTTTTCCTACATCCACCTTTCAATCTCTGTCTTTTGGTTGCTGTGCCTACTCTATTTTCGCTTAATGGAATTACTGTTCTTTTAAAATTGATATCTGCTATTTTACTAATTATTTTCTATACATCTTTTTTTATTCCTCAATTCCTCCATCACTGCCTTTTTTGTGTGTTTAATGGATATTGCTAGCATATCAATTACTAATTTGTGATGTTATTTTTAAATTAAATATAAAAGATTTTAAAACAAAAGCACAATTATACTGTTATATATATTTACCTTTGGTTTCACCATTATCAGTGTATTGTATTTCTTGATGTAGATTTGAATTATTGTCTAATATCTTTGCATTTTAGCTTGAAGGACCGACTCTCTTTTATATTTCTTGTAAAGCAGATCTGCTGACATCAAATTCTCTCACTTTTTGTTTATCTAGCTACTTTGTTTATCTTCGCCTTTCATTTCATCTTGATTTTTGAAGAACGGTTTTCCTGGATATGGATTGCGGTGGACATTCTTTTTCTTTCAGCGCTTTGAGTACATCATTCTACAGCATTTTGGCTTTCATGGTTTCTCATATGAAACCAGCTGTTAGTCTTATTAAGGACCCTTTGTATGTGATGAGTTCTACTCTTGTTGCCGCGTGAGTGTCTTCTTGTCTTTGACTTTCAGCAATTTGAATATGAAGTGTCTACATGTGTAACTCTTTCAGTGTAGCCTACATGGAGATCATTAAACTTTTTGAATGTGTATACTGATTTTTTTCATCAAATTTAGGAAGTTTATGTGCATTATTTCTTCACACATTCTTTCCACTCATGCCTTTGTATCTCTGCTCTCCCTCTTGGGCTACTATTATGCATATGTTTGTGTGCTTGATGGTGTTCCACAGGTCTCTGAGGTTCTGTATTTTTTTTTCTTTTTTTTCTCTTTGATCTTCAGAATTCATAATTTCAATTGACTTATTTAAAGTCATTGATTCTTTCTTCTACCAGGTCAAATCTGCTATTGAGAACCTCTAGTAATTCTGTTCGCTTTAGTTATTGTAGCTTCAACTCTCGTTTGCCTCAATTGGCATCACTGCTTTAGACATTCGTGTTGTTAAACAATTGTCAGTGACTGCCAGCAAATGCCCTAAGAAAGGAGCTTTACCCACTGATTGATCTCTGAGTCAGATCAAACAAAAACAAACCCTATGAATGGGGTTCTTCTAGGAAGCTACCCTACAGAACAAACAGTGACAATCCTCTGGGGAATAGATCTTTTTGATGGGCTCCAAGCCCTTTGTGCTTCCTGCAGTGGTTGCTGGGCTTCTGGATTTCATAGTTTCCAAGCTTTCAAGGCTGCTAGTTTTCAAGACTATTTGAGAGCCTGGGAATGGGAGACTGGAACAGGTCAAGTTAAAACAACAGAAACTCACTGTTCTTACTAAGCTTCTACCACTTTTCTTAAATAAACAGTTCTCAAATTTTGCAAGCTTTTGGTTAATTTCTGAAAAAGTTGATTTTGACAATTCTTGCCACTGTTGCTTTATGAAGAAGTGGTTTTTTTGAGGTTCTTACTTCGCCATTCTGGTAATTCTTCTCCTAAAGCAATATTTTTTAAAGCCCTTGTGTAAGTATCTCTTAAGAAGAAGCAACTCTTCTTAATTATGCAATAGCTCTCCTTTAATTTTCAGATTAAGTCCCAAAAATGACCTAAAAAGCCCTATGTAATCTGGTTCCTCCCTCCCTCCTAGCCTCAAACTCCACATTCTCCCCCTAGGCCTCCTTTCAATACCTACAATAAACCCCAGCTTCCTGCCAGCCTTTTACACAGATTATTCCTTGTCTATAACCCTTTCTCTCTCCCCATTCCATCCCTCGCTAGGCTAATTCCTATCAAGTCTCAGGTCTCCCTGTAAATGTCACTTCCCGGGGAGCCTTCTTTGACTCACAGGCTATATTCAGTCTCCATCAAACGCTTTTACAAAACCCTGCATTTTTTCTTCACAGTGCTTATCGTAACTGTAATGAAATAATGTCATTTGTGTATCTGTTGAATTTTAAATCCATGATGGCACGGATGTAATCTGGCTAAGAGGAAATATTAATAGATGTTTGAAATAAATAAATGAATGAACAGAAGAACAAAAAAACACAGTATGCAAATAACTAGCCACAAAAGCTGTTCTATCTCGGGAAAAGGTGACGAGGAAAGGGACAGGCAACATCATTAAAGCAGCCCTGAAACTCCACAGACACACATTATTGCTTCTGCCAGTGCAGATCTTCAAAATATTCCTTTTGGAAATTAAAGAGGATTATGCTATTACCATAAAAATTGCTGACCTCAGTCCCTCATTTTATAAATGAGCATACCAATTCCAGGTGAGCAAGGATCTCTTGAAGCAGTTTTCAATCCAGGCTACAAATTACAGAAGGAAATTTTAAAATATCTATGCCCAGACCACAGCTTCAGAAATTCTATGATAATTTTCTTTTGATGTGGTCTGGGAGCCTAGGTATTTTTGAAAACTCTCTAAATAATTCTAATATGCAGCCAGGTTTGAGGACCATTGTAGGTAAAAAGGCAACATCCCAGGTTTGTTTCTGTCAACCTCCCACTCAAGGTGCTTAGTACTTACAGCAAAGAAATGTGATAAGATTTGGAAAAAGTCTGATAAATGATCGTCCTAGAAAGGTAGGCAGATAAGAAGCGACCAGGTGTGTCTCTCAACCAAAAAACTAAGGCAAAGGTACTCCTTGCATTTGAAATAACAGAAAAAGCTTGTCCTTAGGGAAAAGAAAACCTGTTTTCTATTAATAAACTCCAGGGTGGCTATTGTGGCTGCCTTGATTAATTGGTGACGATGAAATAACCAGTGCTCAGGGATACATGAGACAGCAAAGGATTGTAAGTGACAATTTGTTGTTAAAATTCATCAGCCCCTGCAAAGCGCCTTGATTAATGAAGTCGCTGTGCCTGCCTCTGCTCTGAGGAGGGGGTCGCTGTGGGAGGAAAGGGAAAACAAATTTGCAAGGATGCTCTCGCTAAAGAGGATCGGCACCCGGTTGCATTTAATCTGTCTGCTGTTGCATTACACAAGTACCTTCTTCCTCTCACTTGTTCACTGGCCCTGCCATTAATCACAGACTACTGTGGGGGAAAAAAAGAAGAAAAAAAAAGGGAGAGTAGGAAGGAGGGAGGAGAGACAGAGCTCTGCTTCCTGGCTTATAAAGGGGGAGAATGATGGACAGGCAGGGGCACAGGAAGGGAACTGCTGGGTTATGACCAACCAGAGGAACTTAAAATGGGATTCATGGAGTTGCGCCTCAGCAGGCCACAGCTGGATGCTCCGCCTGCCACTGCATCTGCCAAGGAAGTTCTTGGTGCAACATCGCCATCTACACCTGATTGTGAGAACTGCTCCGAGAGAGTCACAGCTCCAGAAACTGTCCAGAAATTAGATCACTTGCAAATCCAGTGGCTTTAGCATGTCAGCACATTGACCAGGGAGGTTGAACAACATTGGTTTTTGGGCTTACAATGTGTGGTCCTGCACAAGGTTAAGGTGGTGCTGATGTAAATATGCCACAAAAAATTATATGAAGACTTCATTGTCACTAGGGAAAAACAACTGCTTGTCCCAGTATTATTCAGTTTACTCAATCGGAGGGGGCTGCTGCACTGTGCTGGACCTTTCTTCAAAAACAATCTTAAAGAGTTTCTAAAATCAGCATTAAGCTCTATGTTACTATACTCGATATAAGGAAGTCTGTTTTGTTGTTAAATGGTCATATTCTCCAAGTGTCATTATGTGTAGCATCTGGATGCTTTCTAATACATGATAAATAATCATCCAGTATTTTTGTACATCTCAAAATTCTAATATAGAATTAAGAGGGTCTGCTTGAAGTCTCTATAACTTTACAATGTTCTTGCAGTTTGCTAAGAGTTTACAAGCATAATCTTGTTTAATACACACAATAACCTGTAATAGTTACTATCAGTATCCTCATTTTATAGATGAGAATAATTCAGATTAGAGGGCTACAAGTTAGCCTCAAACTTTGGCACTATCAACAAAAATAACTGGGCCCTCCCAGCCTCTATGAATCCTGCTATTTCTCTGTGAGGAAAATGGGGCTAATTTACCAATAGAAGATGTTATTTCACCTCTGCTAATACTAGCTTTCTGACTCAAAGTCTTTTGACCTCTCCAAGCCTCCTTTTGTTTGTTTGTTTATACACTGATGAGGAAGAATGAAAGAATCCAGCTTTGAGATGCTGAAATAGAAGTTGAAAATTTAAAAAGACAATGAAGCTTGAGGCCTCTTAGCTCAAAAACTAGAGATGACTCTGTTGCTGAAAGGTATTCAAACAAACTGGACTATTTCACTGTTTAGGACAACACAGGGCATTGCTCATGCATGGATCCTGGGAGCCACTTCTCTCCTTTGCCTTGTTTAGCAAGCCTGTTAGTGACAGGTAAAAGTTTCTTTCCATCCTTGCCTGTGATACGCAGTGGAGGAGTATGGGTTTGAGGTATGATATAGGAAAGAGGCTGTCTGCCTTCCTACTTCACCACATTTAAAGAAAGCTCACCTGCACAAATGCATGTGGTCAGCACAGGGCCCACTTCTAAGAGGGCTGGCTGCACACCGCAATCAGGTGATGTGGGGAGCAACGACTCCCTGGAAATGTTTAAGCAGGAAAAAAAAATATTCTAGGAATTTTAAAAGATTTTTTTTTTTACAATCTCTTCTATGAAGCCACCTCGGAATAGGTCATGGTTGACAGAACTTCCCCAGATAGAGAGTTAAATACAGCGCGCAAACCAGAAAATTACTCATCGATTTGCCCTGTAAAAAGATAAATGTCCATTCAACTTATCCCAGTGTGGCCCTTATTTTTTTTTTTAGCAAAACAATCTTAGTGAGTCTCCCTAATGAAGCAACACAGTATGTAAATGCAGCAAGCGCATGGCACAGGATGAGTCTTTGCCAACCAAAGGAGGCACTCCTGAAGGCCCCTCACACAGCTCCCAAAAGCAGGATGTGCACACCAGCTTAACAAGGTGGCTGTCCTGCCCCAGAACAACAGTAGACACACAGCCCACGTGGCACATAAAAACTCTGGCTAAGGATGCAGCAGAGGCAACAGCTTATAATTCACCACCTCAAGAGCCTCTGGAATCACTACCATTTGGCTTTGGCTAAAGACAGTTTTCATAACGACAGGTGACTGCCATCTGTAAAACCCTGCCAGACTACATATGCCTAATAATACTCTCTCACTTTTATCCAGTGTTTAACAGCTCACATAGGGCCACCGCATGCCCAGTCTCATTTGATTCTCTTAACAACCCTATTAAACAGGTGGTGTAGGTACCCAGTGCACTTGGCTGCATTTTGTTTTACAGAGAGATGCTGTCAAGTAGTATCTATTTGCTCATTCGACAAGCACATATGGAAGGCTAACTCTGTGCTAGGCACTGGGAGGAGGTGGAGGAGCACAGAAAAGGAAGGAGAGAAAGCAGAGGTGAGTCAAATATGGTCTCTTGTTAACAATTTCAAGGAATTAATAGATCTCAAGAGGAGGTAGATGGGTTAAACAGATAACTCTAATTCAATCAGGGCAGAGCTGAGAGGGAGGTATTCACAATCCCCAAGGAAAAGGCAGGGGAATGGTGGAGATTCTGGAGAGTTTTCTGAATCATAAAAGGAATTTTTTAAGTCTGCTTTTCATTTTAATTCTTAGAAAAAAAAATGTTATGCAATAATTATGAAACATTATGTAGCTCAGTTAACAAGCTTATGAAATATTTTATTATTGATTATTTTCTTGAGACTAACAATAAAACCTCCAGGTAAGACAAGTAGGCACTTTTATTCTTCTTTTGCTCAGGCTCACAAAAATTAAATGGCTTGTGCAAGGCAATAGATCAGGAATTTAAATTTACCAGGGAATTACTCCATGCCTGTTTCTAATCTAGATTCTAATCTGGTGCTTCTCAGACTTAATGTATATGCAAACCACTTGGGGATAATATTGAATTATAGATTCAAGTTTAGTAGGTCTGGAGAGGGGTCTAAAATTCAGTATTTCTAATAAGCTGCTAGGCAATACTGATGTAGCTGGTCCACAAAACTTGCTTTGAGTAGCAAAGCTCCAGAGTGACATCCTTGCTTTAAAAGCACATATTACCCAAAAGGGAGGGGAAAATCAGAGTACATGAATGCTGGCAATGGTGAATCGGTTAAGCAGAAATTAGAAAGAAAAAAAAGTAGAAAATTAGGGGTAAAAATCCTTAATATTTAAGGACAGGCCCAGGGTTTCGAAGACCTAATATGACCTTAGTGCCAAACTTAGAGTTCTCAAATCTCCTGGGATCCCAGAATGAAACAGTGGGGATTGTTGAGTTATTGTAGATTTTTTTTTTTTTAAGCCATTGGAAATAAAAAATACTTATACAAGGCAAGGCCTCATTTGCTAATGAAAACATAGACTCATTAATAAGATTTACTATTGCTTTGTTTCTGTTTGGTCTTCCTATTGTGGGCTTGATACTTATTGTTTGTGCTGCATGCTCGGATGTGTATGTGTATATATAATCTTTGATTAATTAAAAATAGAAAAACAAATTAAGTATTAATAAATACTTAGCTGTTTGGTAGTAAAAATATTGGGAACTTATTTAAACTCCTTATTATATGGCGTTTTCATTTATTGTTTTGTTTTGACTTTGGGGTTCTTTTTTTTTTTTTTAGCATTGGTTTTACATTAGATTTGGCCTATGAATATTAAGTAACTAAGCCAAAGTTTAAGAGTAAACAAATAAAAGGACCAGAATCGGATCTCGAATATTCTAATTTCTAGCTAATAATAGTTACTATTATAAATAGTCTATTATATGATAAGCGCCTACATTAATTAGCACATTAAATAATCAAAATAACTGAGAGAAAAGTAATCTTACATCAGCATTTGATAGGCAAGGAATCTGAGTTTCAAAGATGCAGTAACTTGCCATGGAAAACACAGAGAGAACATAATTATCTAGGAATAGAGGCTGAATCTGTGCTCCAAAGCCCATTCTTATAATTGAAATCCAAGTTTAAATTCTCTTAAGTTGCTTTTGGATTCCAGGACTTTCATCCAGTGTATTTGAGCACTGAGGAAAAATTACTGGTTTATTTATTTGAACCTGGACTCATTCCAGAACTGTTTGTAAGGACTAAAAGAAATGTAAACAGAGCAGCCTTGATTTCTATCCATGGCAATGTTCCCTTCAGCAGTCTACCAGGGTGTTGCCATTTCTCTTAAAGACACTGACATTGTCACTCCTACAGACACAGAGGAGAAGGGTATTAGTCACAGAAAGGTACTGGTGAAAATGAAAACCAAATTCTCTACCTTTTGCCCCAAAGGTGCATTAGACTAAACACAAGTTTAATAATCAATAAATCCAGATTTCAGTCCAACTCCCCATGTATTGGCTTGTAATCACTGACAGATAACTGGCCTCTCAGAGCCATTTTTAATATCAGATAAAAGAGGAATAATACCACATGCTTCACTGGATGGTAGTGAGAATTAAAGAACCTCGTGTAGATAAAGCCCTGGGCATAGGTCAAATTCCAAACAAATACAGCAGTAGCCCCTATCAAACTAACTGGTTATCACCTTGGAAGACATAACTTACTTTTGGCACGTCTCAGCCAGATCATGGTCTGCCAACAGAAGTTGTCCTCTTGGCTTTAGATAATCCAAAATGAAAAACCTGAGCATTTGTTTACCCAGCCTTATTTCGGGCATATTTCGAAATACTGAAGCTGGGTGGCTACAGACCAATGACAACATCCATTCTGAAAATAATTGTCACTTGGCAAAGAAAATTAATGTGGCCAGAGCAGAATCACTGTGACCAACCAGAGGACGATGTCCATTTCTCAAGGGAGGTATCGGACTGGATATACCCTAATTTGGAATCCATTTTTCATCTCTTTCTAGCAGGGTTAGAAAGTGAGAATGATGAAATACTTTCTTTTACTTTCCGCTCCCCCAACCCTTTCTGGCCCTGTCATGTTTTGCTTACCTTATTCACTCTGAAAAAAATTGTTGATTTTTTATTTTAAAAATTAATTACAAAAAAAAAAAAAAAAAAGGAAAGAAAGAAAGCATGAAGGAAGGAGCCCTGTAGTACCAAACTGGTTGCATTGTGACATCTTGGAGGTTAAAAAGGTGGCCGGTGAAACACAGCAACGCAACCCTATTTTTCATGTCCTTAACAACAGAGAATGATGGTTTTGTTTAGGGAAGAAAAACAAAACTCTGGGGCCAAAAAACAGAACTTTAATTTTTAAAGACTCTCAGTGCTCAATGAAACCAGTTGATGCCTCTGATTCTTTTGCTCTATTCAGATTCTCCTTGTACAGCTAGCACCAGGCACCCCATATTCAAACGGACTGACAAATATTGATTTTTAACACCACCAGCAAAGGACTTCTTAGTCGGCTCTCAGGGAACACATGTGTGCAGAATGAATTTTGCAAGCTGACTCAAGTCAGCCCCAGCTGGATCCTTTCTCCTGCTGAAAAGGCAAGCCCAAAGAGGCAGCCTGGAATCCAGCAAAGAGCCATCTGCCATCCACTGCAGCCATGGCTTTCCAAGAATCCCCTGTATGTCCCAAGACATGGCTTACTCTGCAGAGTCAGCAAGGGAACCAAAGAGCTAGCACTAAGTAAAGATATTTGGGATGGAAGTGGATAAACAGTAGGGAATTTAGGAATTCCTTCTCAAAGTGGTCAAAAACCGACAAGTCTATCATGAATTGACTTAGCTCACTCCCCCAGCCTCATGACACACTTCCTTGTCAGATGAGCCAGATGAATTACTCACAGTTCCTTAAACTAGTCATGCCTGCTTTCACCCTGCAGGTGTGCTCAAAAATTGCATCTTTCAAATGCATTCCCTCTTAGTAGCTCATATCCCATTGTATATAGTAAATGCCTGTTTACATAACAGTATTCTCCATTATATGGTGAGTTCTTTGACCATGATGTACTGGATCCTTTTCACTCTCGTGCCTTCAGTACCTAATACCAGGCATTTATCAATATTTTTAACTAAATACTAAATCCATGAATCATTAAATAAAGAAATTAGTAAAGGCAAGAGGCCATTTCCACCCCTATCACTAGTAGGCTACTGAAAACATATTAAGCCATACCATTTAATGAGTTCTCACTTTGTGCTAGTAACAAGCTAAGTGCTTTATATACAATGTTCCTTTTCATCTTCGTGCTACCTCTATGAAATAGAATTATTAGCCCCATTTCAGCAGGAAAATAAAATATTTAGAAGCTCAGTAAACAGAGAAACTTAGACAACTTCACACATGTAGAAAGTCACAGTAGAGATTTGCATCAAGATGTGCTGTCTGCATATGACGCTCAAGATTTGGGACTTTCAGGGTACAAGATATTTAAATTTTTCTCTTGGGGTCATTCATGTTTTCACTCATTCATTCACCTATTAATTTTTGCGTCTATTCAATATTTATTTAGAACCTACTTTAAACAGCTTTGTGTGAGGCTCCACGGGATGCAAAAATGAACAACACCCCTATTTTCAAAGAGCTTGCAGTTTAATTGAAAAGATGATAACACAGAGAACTGTAATGTAAGTTAAATCCCTCAAGAGCTATGAAACATAATAGAAATTAAAGGAGAAAATAATCTTTATTACAGTAGTTTTTAAGCAGACCCTTTAGTCGCTCTCCATCACCCGCCCTCCCACCCCGGCAAATAGTAAGTACCCCAGCTCCTCCACCAGCAGGAAAAACAAGAAATAGCCTATTTTTTAGTTAACCACTTAAAAATGTATTTTGATCAAGGTACTGGCTGCTCAGAAACATCCAGTTACTTTCCATTGTTAAGCAAAAAACGCTAAAGTTATTAACATGCCATAATCTGGTCCCACCTACATTTCCAGGTTTATCTTCTACATCTCTTTGAAAATTCCTGACTAGTTATTACCATTTTATAAATCTATCCTGCATCCTCCTGCTTCTGCATCTTTTTACCAGCTACATCCACTGGGATTAGATTTGTTCTTTCTATTTAGACCTTTCTGCCAACTATACTCTCTTTCCTGGATTTTTCTAAAACATTTTGCTTCATATAGGTATGCCCTCTTTTATAGAGCTTCGTTATAAAATATTGAATTACCCTGGGCTGGAATTAACTGTTTATATGTCAGACTCCCGTTCCAGTCTATGAACATCTTAATAACCACAACAGTTTCTCATTCATCTTTATATCCTCAGAGTCTAACATAATGGCATGTGCTGTATACTCAGTGAATATCTGCTAAAATGAATGAACTGACCAGTCTTGTGTAACACTTACTTGTTCAAACATCCTATTTCACATTTAGTTTGTAAGCTTTGTGAGAACTGAGATGATATGTGTGTGTGTGTGTGTGTGTGTGTGTATTGCATCTTTCACTTTCACCTCACTATAGTTCCCAGTAGAGTCTTTGTATACAGTAGGTACCCAGTAATTATTTGATGATGAATGGAAAAAATATTGATTTTCTAACAGGAATAATCTTATCAAGTTTATTCACTGCTGCTTTTTTAGTATCTAGACACGGTAGATATTAAATAAGTGACTATCAATTAAATTTGTACTAACTCCTAAAAATCTAGCCATGGAACATAATGGATATACTATTTTGCCTGGCCTGCCTCTGCTTTTCTGGCCATTCTGTACTTCCCATATGGTAAACACAGAACTTCATAAAATATGTGACTTTCTCCCAACTGGAGTTGATGGGTTTAAGGAAGAGAAATCATAATCATACTGTTAATCATGGCTCTTTCCTGAGATTTTTAGGCTTGGAACATGGGGAATTAAGTTGATTAGCTACAGCCATTAGATTAGGAAATTAAGGTAAAGAGAGTCATGATGACCTCAAAGTTTTTGGGTGTGATTGTCCCTTAGGTTCAGTGCAGATCTGTGACAAAGTTGTCTATATGACATCTGGGTAAACATCTAATGCATTCTTTTCTTTTATCTTTTTTTTTCTTTTTCTTTTTCTTTTTTTTGCTCAAGATTGTTCAAAATAGATTTTTGTTACTTGCTTCCAAAAGATCCTTAATGATTGCAGAGACCATTCTGATAATGGTGGTCAAAGGGATTAAATAACACTAAATTACACCACACAACTGTAGACATTTATCTAGGACCTTCCCAAAGGTAAGATAGGGAGACTCAAACAATAGGAAAAGCCATTGAGAAGTTGTCTGAACAAATGAAATACCACCTAATGGTTTCATAAGAAATTACTAGACAGTTGAGGAAGGAAAGCAGGCCCAGTCATGTCAGTGGTGTTCAATGAGCAATGAGCAGCAGCCCAACTGGATTTAGAGTGGAAGAGAGTGGAGGACAGCACTAGAAACGTGGATAACAGTCTGTTATATGACAAAGAAATTTCCTTCCTTCCTTCCTTCCTTCCTTCCTTCCTTCCTTCCTTCCTTCCTTTTTCTTTTCCTTCCCTTCCCTTCCCTTCCCTTCCCTTCCCTTCCCTTCCCTTCCTCCCTTCTGTGCGCATGTGTGTCTATGTATGTGTGCATTCTACTATGTCCCAGACATACTACTTAATGCTAAAATCATGGAGAAAAAAAAAGACTTTCTCTTTCTCTCAAGGATGTTTCTCTTAACAGTCTGGTGTGAGAGACAGATTACACTGTGATAGGTACTATGTCTACAATTGCATTATAGAAGTGTAGGTTAAGGGAACCAAGCTAGTATGAAGTTTCCATGGAAAGTTTCACTGAAAAAGCAATGCTTGAGAAACCCTAAAAGATGAATGGCATTTACTTGTGTCAAGGAGAGTGCTGCAAATAGGAAAGGGCATTCTAGGAAGAAGAAATAGCATATGTAAAGGCATGGTTACTGGATAGAGCATGATGTATCCAAAGGGATGATGATTCTTCCAAGTTTATGTTTTAGTGGAATAGGTAAACAAGTGAATCAACAATTGCAATGACAAAAATGAGTATTTGGTGCTATGTGCAAACAGATACAGGAAAACCAACACAGTCTGTTGAGGTAGTTGAAATCATGGAAGACTTCCCGGAGGAGCTAACACTATAGATGAATTGGAATGCTAGAGAACATTCATATAGAGAAGGAGTGGTAAGGGAGGATTTTCATGTAAAATGAACAGCACCTGAACAGACATTGGAAAGCTTGACTTCTTGCAGAGTGAGTAGTGCGTTCTCTCTGCTTCAGAACAACAGGGAGCAGAAGGGTCAAATTTTATTCATAGCACTAAATACTATTTTCCAAGAAAAGCTATATTCTAAAGCAGAGGTAGCAGATTCAGTGCAGGGAGCTGAATATCAGTGTAAATGAGCTACGTAGTCAAGATGGAAGGGGGTAAATGGGAACTGACACTTGGCTACCACGTTGAGAAGCAACAGAGTGTGGCAAAGACTGCGACGAAGCAGAGAGTACAGGGTCTATCGAGGTGTGTAGCACGCTTCAGCTCCAAACAATTGTTGTTATGAAGGAACGCAGCTTCAAAGTTTCCAGATCTTTCTTATTGCCAAGGAGATCCGGGTCATGTGTGTGTTAGCAATTTCCTGATACCAATTTAACACTCTATGGGATGTCACTCTTTGAGCTCAGCAAAATATTCTTTCAAGTCAGAGACATATCTGAACCCTAAAGCTTGTGATCTTTGAATTAAAACTTAGATGACAGATATGCTAAAAATGTACTTCAAAAATCTTTCATAAATGTGTCCTTTCTAAGTATGAATTAAACTTCAGAATCAATTGGTATATGATATAATAACTTTTCTTTTTCCAAAGGAAATGCCATAAAATCTGATTTTTCCCATTTATTTTCCTAACATCTGACTTGGATTGAGAATTACATCAGAATTGAACTGTGCCATAACACTTTTCTATCTCTTTTTAAAAGAAAACTCATACAAACTGATTTTTCACATTTCCTTGGGTCATAAGACCTGGCCTACCTTGAGTATTATATCAGCCACTTGAAAAATGATGGGGTCATTTAGGGTATCACCTAACAGGTAGTGCTAACATGCCTAACATGCCTAACTACAGACCAGAGGAAATATTTAGTTGGAGGAAATAGAGAAGAAGTTGAAATAAAAGAAAAATCCATTAAGTGCCTTCTTCCTGCTTCATCTTTCTACTTAGACTCACCTCTCATGCTCCCTGCTCAATAATAATATCTAACATTTATATGATACTTTTGGTCCTTCAAGTGCCCTTTTTTAGCATAACTCATGTGGCACATGTGATAACATTTTGGGTACATATCATAGGGGCCCAAGGCTTATCTTAACGTAAGGGTTCAAAAATACAGCTGTTACTATCATCGTTATTGTTATTAAGATGTTAACACTAACTATGTAACTGCTAAATCCTGGAATCTCAATGGGTTAAACCACTTACATAAAGCCAGTTGGCAGGCTGGAGGGGCTAGGAGTTGTAGGGAGAGAGAGATGGAATTTGTTCTCAGGAAACCTGGCTTTTCCATCAGCCTCTAGGGCTTTGAGGTCCCTGAAAGGGTCCCTCATACTTGGCCTACAAATGCAGAAAGGGAGAGAGAATGAAAGGCTTGGAAGTGGCCTTTGCCCTCCCAAGCACATCCCATTAACCAGATCTCTGCCACAGGACTAAACCAATTGCAAAGACCCCGAGAAATATAGCCTAATTGTGTATATAGAAAGAGCAGAGAATTGCTTTGCAAAAACATAGCGCCTTCTCTGCTGATAACTGTGAGAGCTGGAACTTTAAAGCAGGTCATCTGACTCTGAGTCCAGAACTCTCCCCTCTACAAATGCCCAAGATTCTACATGAAAACAGAAACCAGCTGTCCTGATTTTGAATTCCAAGGTCTTCTCTCCCACCCTTTCCGACTGGTAAAACCATGTTCATGAACAATAAATGACTGAGTTCTTTCCATCAGTATGTTGTGATTTATTACAGGTATTCTGATAGCTAGCACATGAACTAACTTAGAAACTCAACCTTTCTCTTCTTTGACAGCTGTGACAGCAGAGAATAGACTTATTCTGTGACTGCTTCATGTCTCCCTTAGGTGACATATAAGACTATCTATTTCCCTTAGATGAGACCAATTTAGAGCAACAACTAATTGCATAAGGAGTGTTTATGGGTGTGGGATTTATGGTATGAGGTCACATTGCTGCTTCATTTTTCTGCATGCTGAAATTGAGGATAATTGAGCTATTTCTCAAAGCCAATGGAGTGTGGCTTTACTGACAGGCGCTGGCCACATCCAGATTCTTCTTTACCTGCTCTGGGTCCTGCTTTAGGTATTTCTTCACTGTTGCATAACTCCAGGCTCCTTGCCTGCTTGGAGGTGAATTTAGAGTGATTTAGAGAGAAGCCTTCCTGGAACCCTCAGAATAAATCCAAAGCACTGATGTGGTTCATGGTCCAAGCAAGAGAGTGTCGAGGCACAATCAGAATGCATAGAGCCTGCTGGTGCCATGCTTGTCGTCACCCAGTAGGGACAAACATGCAAGATCAGCCTGAGGGACCAACAATTTTTTTCCAGACACAAAGCCTGTAATTCAAAGAACTGCCCCTGCGTAAGCTGCTGTGTCAATGTATAAGCTATGGATTCTCCTTAAAGCTTAGAAACTGAAAACCACCGTATAGCAGGATATAGTTGGGTTTCTTTCTAATCTCAAAACCCATTAGGGAGAGAGTAGAGATTAGTACAAAGCGTATAGGCATTGAAGACAGACAAAAATTTATTTTGTATACAGATTTACCTCATAATCACTGTAGGAAAGAGGTTGGCACACTTCAACCTACAGACCAAATCCATCCCATATTTGTTTTTGAAAACAGTTATACTGGAACATGGCCACACCCAATCATTTACATATTGTCTATGGCTGTTTATACACTACACCTGCAGCCAAGTAGGATGTATATGCCTTGCAAAGTCATAACTATTAGTCTGGCTTCTACAGAAAATATTGTGGATCTTCAGTCTCTTCATCTGTTAAATACAGGTAATGATGTCTAACACAAAACTGTGGCGAGAACTAAATAATGGTGTATAACGGGCATCTAGGGCAATTCCAAACACACAATAGATCCTCACTAAGGAGTGGGTTTCTTTTCTCCAGTTATTTTGTATTGGGGCACATTTGGGTGGCTGGAGTGCAGAGACTGAGGGACACACAAATTCAACGTGACATATATGAGTAACACTCTTAAAGAGTCACTTCACCCATGAACAGCTCCCAGACCAAAAGAACAAAGGAAACCCTGGGATATGATCACTCTCTAATGTCAACTGTACTCCTGCAGAAGGTGGGGAGGTCAGGAAAGGGGACTTCCATTATCTCGATATCACTGTTACAAGGTAAATCAGCTCTTTCTGATTTTTTTTAACCTTATTTACCTAAGAAAAAAGTACTTGCAATTTTAAATCTGTCTAGGGTACTGAAACTCTTTAAAACTTCCTCCCAAATAACCCACCTTACTCTAGAATGTATTATATGCATCCTTTCTTTCACAAAACACGCACGCACGTGTGCGCGCGCGCACACACACACACACACACAAATATACTCTGAGAAAGGTCTAGTATTCTTGGTGTCCTAAAACCCATTTAATGTATGTGGCTCTAGATTAGGCAATTTATCTATATTATAAAATCTCATCCTTTCAACAATCCTTCAAAACATATATTATCATTCTGAATTTACTGATGAAATTGGGAGATGAAATAGCCTTCTGAGTGTGTGCAACCAGTAACAGGCATAGTTATGATTCAAAGCCAATCTGACTTTGCTCTGAGTCTACCTAATCTGTAACAAAATTGACTGCCAGGAACTGTAAAAGGACTGGATTTTAACTAAACCACACAGTACTGTCAGACAGCTGACGAGGGGACAAAAAAACAAACTTTATAAATATATTCTGAATAACAACCATCAATATTTCAAAACCTTCTTATAGGGACTATATCTTTCACATGTCTCAAAGGAAAGTATGGCAAAAAACTATGGACATGAATTTAAAAGTTACAAGCTCTACTCTTTAAAAATCCATTTGCCTTCTCTCAACTTTTCTATTGGTAAACAAGCAACTTGAATGGACTTTCAAGTCATTCTATCTGAATCTTTATGATACTTCCCAGGAAGCAAGTTCGGGGACTGATGGCCAAATATGCAGTGTTCTACCATGAGCATAGATAGCCCAGAGAACCCGCCATTGGGACACACACACACACACACACACACACACACACACACACTGAACACGCATTTTCTTTCCATAGTGCTTCATTCAAAACACATGAAAATTTAAAGAAGTCAGGAAAAAAATAAGCTTCCTAAAAGTACAGAGCTGTGTATATCAAGAAGGATAGATGCAGACGTGGTATTTGTGTGAGCTTTTTGACATCGATTGAGAATAAAAGATACATGAAAAGATAGCAAAAAATGAAAGCATAACAGCTAATAAAAGCAAAGAAAAGCTTAATCAAAATATGTGCACATATTTTATATAAATAAATACACACACACACACACACGCTTCCTGTATGAGCTAGTGGCAGAGAAAGAGTGACAATTCTGGGTTATTTCTGAGTCCAAGCACCTATCTGAAGAAGAAAAGTAAACAAGAGGGTAGACAGGGCTCACATTTACCAGGGAACCGCCCTGTGCCACAAAATGGACACAGCTGACTTCCAAAGCAGCATCTACAGAGCAGCCCAGCTCATTTAATCTTAGCACCTTTATGAAACAGGCATAATTATCCCTCTGCAGAAGCAGACACTGCTCGCAGAGGTGACAATTTTGCCCAGGGTCACATTGTTGGTCAGTGGTTAAATCCAGCATACAATCCAGATCCAAAGATTACGTCTTTCCTTCTAATATTTTATACTTTCAATGCAATCCTTACCTTCATTGTGTTATTCTACCCTACATTTTGAAAGGTAAGAATAGGAGGGTCAATATTAGTTTTTCTCTTTTTATAAAGGAAGAAACTAATGCTTAGAAAAATGAAGCAACTTGCCTAAGCTCACACACCTAGTAAAAGGGCAGTACAAATCCAGATGTTCTGCCTGGTAAATCGGTTTCTTGGCTGCTCTTTTATGATGAAGCTATTGACTCTTAATATCAGACTTTTCCTGTTGAGAATAATATGTGCCATGTTCAAAGAACAGGTCTTAGAGTTCTATGAATCTGTGTTGAAATCTGGGCTACACCATTTATTAGCTATTTGGGAAAACTAGTTAATGTGCTCTTCTGTGGTGTGGGGTTAATGTCATTAATTTATCGCAGATGGTTTTTGTGAGAATTAAATGAATGTACTGGATAGCAGTAAATGCTCCATTAAAAGGCGGTGGTTGTCTTAGGTGGGGTTCTTCAGAAGCAGATCATTAAATGAAGATGTGTGATCCTAAGAGAAAATCGAAGGGAGCAGGAGATGAAGGATGCGGAAGGGAAAGGAGCCAGGAAAAGGAGCCACGTAAAGGTGCATTTTCAGGAAAAGTCCCAGTTTCAGCCTAATCTTGCAGGAAAAGACAAGAGAATAAATTGCACCTGTTTGCTGTGTTCTCCATTTTCCTTTGCAAGGAAGGGAGAGGAGTTTTTATACTCTCGCATCATTCAGTCATTGAATTAAATTCATGGCTGGGGGGTGGGGGATGGGATGTAAAACCATAAAACCTTCTGGCTCTACGCACCTGCAGGCAAAGTAGCTGGAGTACTCTAAGAGCAGAGGGACAAGACAAGATGGGGAACAGGAGGGGAGCTGGTAGAGGTGACTTGTTTGAACAAATAAAGGAGACTGTATGGGATCCGAGGGTATCAGGCACTGTCTGCTGCAATGGCATTATTATCACGTTTTAAATTAGGATGGGAATGACATCTTTCTTTCATGTGACTCATTTCCAGAAATATGGGAAAATGTATTCTCTCTGAGTCCAAGGTAGAGGTCAGGCCAAGGCCAGTAAAAGGATATCCCATCACAGGAAGATATACATTCCAGATGATGATCAAAAATGGAAGTCCTACGTTGAAAGCTTTATTCGGCAACCCACAGCATCTATTCCAAGCACTGTTCTCAGCCAAGGGACCAGACCTCAGCCTTGTGATTTATTGGAGAAGAGAAGCACTGAAACAATGCAGCAAATGGAGACTGGGAGAGATGGCTCTTTCATCACAGTAATAAATGCATGTTCCCAGAATCACCGAAACCTTTTTATTTTTAAATTCTCCACCTCTTACCTAACACAATTAAGGCCTGAATTAATTACACAAGGGATAAACAAAGAGATGTATTGCTTCCCAGAGACTCTAAAAGAGATCTGGATTACCTTCCTGCACTAATGCTACTTAACAAATACGCCTCCAGTCCAGGCATAAATTACCATTAGGCATCACTTGAAAAAAATTAATCTGCCCCCATATTTTCTGGTTCCAGCTGCTCTACTTTAATAATTCCTATAATTTTTTTTTTCTTAGTTCTGCTTCACATTTTTCTTTGAGCAGGACATGCTATATCCTAAAGTCATAAGAATAGGTCATTGGATAAAAAGTAGGTCATTGGATAAGTCTGGACATGTGCAGACTTATACAAAGCAACAACTCAGAAATTCCAGTATATCATGATAAAAACGAAGATGACCCTGTTTTAAGGAAATGAGAGTCTATGCTCTTGATTTTAGAACTTTAGTTATGACAGAGGAGCCTTCTGAATGTGGGAAGCCTAGATTTATTACATATATTACTGGTTCTGGGGTGGGGGAGATTTATAATAAAGGTATATTTTCAAGGTGCAATGTCACTAGGAAATACCAGTTGCCAAAAACCTCCCACAGGAACGAAAAAGTGTTTGTACTAAGTTCAGATCTAGGGTTGAATTCTAGATCTGACGCTTACTAGTGGGTTTATTTCTTATAAATTCCTCAAAATCTATGAAACTCCACTTCCTTATTGTACAATAGGGGGAAATTATATTAGGCATCTCACTGCTTTATTGTGAGAATTAAATGGAGTGATTGATGAAAAATATTCTGGAAATTATTGACTATAAAATGTTCTCAATAATTATGAGGTAATTTTTTAGGTATCAGTTACCTTGTTGTATGACCTGAGGTCAGCCTTGAAGACTTGGAAAAGGCTAAATGTCCACCTAATGTACCAGGCCACCATAGTAGTAGAATAATTGAGTGATTCTGAAAAATAAACTAGCTTGCTAGAAAGAATTCTTGACAGTGGTATGACATTTGTTGAAAAAGGCAATTCTGAAGAAACCGTGTGACAGATAAGATTATTTAGTTGGAATACTTATTAGTTTTCTATCACTGCATAACAAATTACCACAAATGTAGCAGCTTAGAACAACACATGCATTTATCATCTCACAGTTTTTATGAGTCACCAATCTGAGTACAGCTTGGCTGGGTCCTTTGCTCAGTGTCCCAAGGCTGTAATCAGGTGTTATTTGGGCTGTGTACTCATCTGAGGGATTAACTGAGGATGAATCCATCTCTACACTTATTTGGATTGCTGGCAGAATTCACATCCTTATGGCTAGAGGATTCAGAACCTGGCTTCCTGTTGGCTGTGGGCTGGAACCAGTGCCAGGTTGTGGAGGCCAACTGCAGTTCTTTGACATGTGAGCTTCTCCAAGCTGGTCACTGACTTCATCAAGCATCTAGATGCAGCGTACTAAGATGGAGTCCTATTCAATGTAACATAACCCCAAGAATGATTTTAAAGGAGACCATCCATCACCTTTGACATATTCTGTTGGTTAGAAACAAGTCATAGATCCCACCGGCTCGCAAAGGAATGGAATTAAACAAATTTGTGTTTAATAAACAGTCTGATACCTCTTTTATGTTTGTGAACAGCTTTTAAGCCTTACTTCTTCCTCTTTCCCTTCTGCCCCATATCCAGACAGGGCGATGAGAAAGTGCAGGTGCTCCCTCATTTGTCACTGGCGGGAAGTCAAACCACACAAGCCTCTGGCCGTGCATAGGAACCCTCACTCCATTCCCACCCCCGAAACACTATAAAAACACCAAGCCATTTCAGACCTTTTGGGAGCCATCTTGGCTTCCCCAGAAAGTCTCATTACTTGACTAGTAAATATTGTCACAGCTTCTTGGGTATGTGTATGGTATCATCAGTCTTGACATTGGAAGCAAATTTTGGGGGGACAGACATTCCATTCTGTGTGGTGGCTACACTGTGTAGTTATCTTGAGGAGGAAGCATGAGGGACACCCTAAGGTCAGCACATCAAAGCATGTCTATTGGTAAGGAGAGGGATCTGCAGCTTTCTATATGATGGCTCTTCACTGTATCAAGCAAATATTTCCAACACCGAGTGACGCAAACTTAGTGGTTCTAAGTACAAAGGATTTAAAAGGACTCTTTTACTGCTGGAAAGATCAATCTACTTACTCTTTTCACTCATTAATGGTTTCACCCATCTGTTCATCCCAAAAGGATTTACTGAGCATATGCTGTATACTGGCCCACTAGATGCTAAAGATACAATAGTACACATGGCATGCAATAAACCTACCTTTGTATATTTCTTATTTAAGAGAAAACATGGAGAAGTAAACAGACAATCATATCGATAAGCGATAAGCACTACAATGGGTAAAACTTGTGCTGGGAACACTGGGGAGATACATCTGCCCCACTTAAATGGGAGACCTACAGTGAGAATTGAAAGATAAGCAGGAATTAGTCGTGCCAAATGTGGAAGCATAAATACGGGGGACGGTGTTCTAGAAAGACAATCAGGGGCATGGGGAATGGTCTAAAAAAACAGAAAGCACATGAAAAGGTCTAGCAGCAAAGAAAGAACTGGGATATTCAGGGAACTAAAAGTATTTCAATAACTGAGTGTAATGACACAATGTGTCTGCTGTCTTAGTCTCTGAAGAGCTGCTCTAAACTAACACAGAAAGCACAGAACATCCAATGTTAAGATTAGAGTCAGTAAAGTTTATATTTAGAAAGGTTATAATTTTTCAGTTTTCTGGTGTACAAAAGTCAGACCTAAGTATATTGAATTCAAAATTTTATAGAACGTGTTCAGTATTAATGGGGGAGTCCTAACACATGTCCATTTGATCTCCTGTGTAACCTTTAAGATGGGTTTAATTCTCCAATTTTCTCTGGAGTCATCACAATGGAACATGGAACATCTAAATATACAGTCATCATGGTGAACGCTCTGTATGTTCAGATTTCTGGTTTAGCTCTAACACTTAAGAGGTGTGTTGTTTTGGGTTTCTTTGAGCCCTAGTTTCTTGATTTGTGAAAAGGCAATAATAATATTTGCAAAAATATCACTTAGGAGAATATGGGATTTCTTTGATTAAATTAATTCTTCTTGTGTTCCATACCCAAGAGCTGTCATTAAAATCTACTCCGAAGCTGGAAAGAGACAGCAAACTTCCTCAGAGGGAAAAACCTCTGATCTAAACAGTGAAGGCTGCTTAAGCCTGGGCAGTGCAGGGCTGCCATTGTTCATTCATTTTGTGTCAGTGCCAGAGAATCTTAATGAGTTGTATTTATATTTATGCCGGCATTTGGAATCTCAGGATGTATGATTAAGATGTAAAAAAAAAAAAAAAAAAAAAGACAAGAGAAAACATAACATTTTAAAAGCCAGAGCAAGTGTTGGAGTTCGTCTCTTTACTTTGGATTGGCTTCTAAATAACTTTTGAGGTGTCCCTCTGCATAATCTCACTAAGAACAGGAATCCTGACTGAAAGAGAGAGAAAGAGAGAGAGAGAGAGAGAGAGAGAGAGAGAATTTAAAGGATGTAAAATATGTTCAGATATAATTTCAACTAATAATTATTAAATATCTATGTGCAAAGAATTGTTTTCTTAAAATACTTTTTAATTTCTTATTTTTTCAAGGTTTTGACAAAGCTACGCTTCTATCGGAACCTGACCCTGTGGACGACTTATGTCCTCTGAGACTGGCTGAGGACAGGAGGATAGTACATCAAGGCTAGTGTAATGAAGCACATCAAAGCGCCAGTCTCATCCTTCACTAGGCTCCAAGCATGACAAGCAGTAAAACCCTGCTATCCCCAAATTCAATCAAATGAGCATGCGTACCTGCCAATGCAATCTTTATATACATTGAACTTATCCCGAGAGAGAATTTTAGCCAACAAATTACCTGTTGGGCACTTCTAGGGTTTCTTCATTTCTTGATCAGCTTGAGGATGAGGGACCTTGTGGGTGAGGAAAGACTCTTCAGGTATATGACAGCTACAGCTATAAACATGTGCTTCCATTTCACCACACAAGCTTCCAGTTTAGGGTAAAAAACAAAAACAAAACAAAACAAATAAAACTACCACTCCTTTGTTATCTTTCCCCTTATTCCAGATGTTGCTTGTTTGTTTGTTCAGCATGGTAATTAGACCTCCCTCACACATTTGCAAAATGACTCTCTTGCACATCAATGATGAATCTCTTCCAAAGACTGACACTAACAGCCTCCAGAAATGAACCCATTTTGCCATTTCATGAAAAGCAAAACAGTGATTCCTGAAAGATGACCCGCTAGGCCCTGGAATTCAGTTAAAGTGCTTTCACAAAGTATGGGCTGTCAACAGGGCTTATTTATAATAACGGAGTTGTAAAATCCACCTAATTGTCTAAAAGCAGGAGATCAATTAAATAAACTATGCTATAACCTTAAAACGAAGTTCCGTACAGTCATTACAATCAAATAATAAAGCATATTTCAGGGCATGAAAACCTGCTCCTGCAGCGTGAATTTACAGAACACAGCGTGCAACAATATGATTCTATTCTCGTAATATATTAATGCATATATTTCTGGAATATTCTCATTCATTCTCTCTCTCTCCCTCTCTCTCTCTCTCTCTCTCTCTCTCTCTCTCTCTCTCTCTCTCTCTCTCTCTCACTGTTTGTAGAATGTACTCATTCTCTTTCTTCAGATCTCACTGAAAACTCACTTCCTCTTTGAAGCCTTCCCTACACATGCCATCTAAAATCCAAGCTCTTCTCAAATACTTCAATCCCCATACCCTTGTTTACTTTTCCTCCTTAGGATTTACAACTCTGTAGCATACTAAATTTATCTTTCAAGGACCTGAAAAGAAACAGATGGCACACAGAGTGTAGTAATTAAAAAGGATTCAATGCAGGGACTATTTACAAGGGTATAAGCAGAATTGAGGAAAATCAGCAAGACATTACAAAGTTTCCCAGGGTGAGCAACAATGAGGGAGTGGATGCCATCCCTGGGAATGGAGGGGCAAGAGGACAGAGCAGTTACCAGAACCTGGAGAGAAAGAGGTCGCAGTTGCAGAGGAGGGCTGCTGGACAGAAACCTGGCTGGTGTGCAGGAACAATGCCACTGTGAGCCCACAGCCCAGCAGGAACACATACACTGGCCTCTCTCGCCTTCCACCTTCTGTCTCCTGCTCAGGCCTCCTACCTACTGACGCTGGCCAGGATGCAGAAGACAAAAGAATTGGCTGATGTGGTCCTTAAAGTTCATTCTCCCATAGAGCGCTGTGGAAATAGCTAACTGGAAAGTCTTCAATAACCTCAAACTTGACTTATTTGTCTATTGATTCACCTCATTGAAATGGAATTTCTAAGAGGATAGAAATTTTTGTCTGTTCTGGGCACTAAAGTATTCCTACCTCCTGGAAGACTGCCTATGTTCGGTAGTTGACTTTGTAAATATTTGATAAATAAATGAATGTTGAGCTGGAGGTATGAAATGTTTGTATTTGGGTAGTGGGTTTATGTGTGATTCTAATTTCTTCTTGTGACTTTCTATATTTTCCAAATTTCTTCAATAAACATATTTGTTTACAATGAGGATATATATACATGTGTAAATATATATGTAAATATATATGTATATATGATTTGAGACAGAAGAGAGAGAGGAGAGAGGGGAGGGGCAGGCTCTGGAGTCTGGCAAGAAAGAAGGGCAAAGGAAGCCGATTCTTCTTCTGGAATTCATCAGGTAAAATAACTGGTGTTTTGTCCCTAACTCTGGACCATGTAGACTCAATCATGTCTAAGAAGTACTGACCAATATTACCTTTCCAGACATTACAAATACCCCAGACCAAGTGCCTCTGTATTATTTATGCTGTCAAGATAATATTTAGGTAATACATAATTAAATAACAGTCACCTCTGGAGACACAAGTAGAGCATTGTTCATGAAAGAATCCAGCCTTATTCTGAAAAAAGGAAGGTAAATGTCCTTTACGGTTTGACAACTACTTTTTAATAAAACCAGACAGGCAGCTTGGCAGTTCCTTCTCCTGGCAGAGGCCCCCAGCATTAAGCATTGCATATCCCCACTGAATATTATTACTTATACTTTTATCTAGTTACCTGTAAATTTCACCTTACTTGTATTCCAAGCCCAATATAATCATTGTTCCCTAAACACAGTGCTTTCTAGCAACAAGTTCCCCAAGACAGAAGTTATCTGTCAGCAGCAGAAATGATTGGATGACATAAAATTTTATTAGCTGGCTCAAAACATATACAGTAAAGTCCTGTTAAAAGTGCCTCATCGTAACCAAGTTTTTCCATCCTAGATACTAGATGCTGCACCATAAGGCTGTCACAGTAACACCAAAAGCCTATATAGCAGAGTTGTCATCTTATACATTTACACTGGCCTTGTAATAGGGGCTACCAGCATTTCGAATGGAATAAATAGATATCGATTTGCATGCCCAGGTGTAAGTGTCGTCCTTTTTACTACCTTCCAGAAGTAAATGAGCTTCTATTTCTGTTCATTGTTGCCCCTTTCCTCACTGCGGATGTTGTTCCTTGCTTTTTAGTATGGTGATTACACATTTAACACCTAAACACTTTTAGCATGCAGCAAAAGAATGCCAGATTGCATGAAAGTGTTTTGTCAATCAATGGGAACAAAAATCTTAGATGCATTTTATAAATATCATTAAATCAATGAAGGTTTTAAGCTAATTTGTTTCATCTATGTTATGTATTTCTTCCTTTATGTATCTTTATATTTAGAAACTACATGTGTTCTTCTCAGTGACCATGAAATTTCATGAAGAGCATCTTGTACTCCAAGAACCATTCCCAATCAGGTCAATGGCATAGAAAAGTAAAAGGAGGCATTTCGTTACAAGGAGGGGACAAGATATAATAGCTATTGCTATCTGATGATTCCTGGCACGGCATTAATCCACTGAGTTTCTGGATAAAGATCTTCATTAACGAATGTCCCAAGATTCCAAGGAGCCCTGGCCAGGACGTTGCTGGCTCACCAGGAGTGGCAGCAGGTATGGCAGTGGCAGCACCTTTGACTGGCGTGACAAACTTACTAAAAAATGGTAACCGAGTTCATACAGTGTGACGATGAATGATTCGACACACATGCAATTCATCAGGGTTGTATATTCATGTTGAATTAGCAATGTCAGCCTTAAAAGGAGAAAGGTCAGAGGTAAGAAGGCTGCATAGCAACAGAATGCAGCAACATGTTAAAAAGATGATATACCACGATCAAATGGGCTTCATCCCAGGGGCACAGGGATGGTTCAACACCCACAAATTGATTAATATGATACACCGCATAAACAAATTAAAAAATAAGAATCGTATGATGATATCAATAGATGCAGAAAAAGCCTTGGACAAGATACAGCATACATTTATGATCAAAACACTTAACAAAATCAGTATAGAAGAAAAGTATGTTAACACAATAAAGGCCGTATATGACAAAAACTAAAAACCTTCCCTCTAAGATCAGGAACAAGGCAAGGATGTCCTCTACCACCACTGTTATTCAATGTAACATTGGAGGTCCTAGCAAGTGCAATCAGGCAAGAGAAAGATACGAAAGGCATCCAAATAGGAAACGAAGAAGTCAAACTGTCACTATTTGTGGATGACATGATTCTCCATATAGAAAACCCTAAAGACCCCACAAGGACACTACTAGAAACAATAAGCAATTACAATAAAGTCTCTAGATACAAAATCAACGTTCAAAAATCCACAGCGTTCCTATGCTCTAACAATGAAGTGTCAGAAAAAGAAGTTGAAAAAATAATTCCTTTCGCAATTGCAACAAAAAGAATAAAATACCTGGGAATAAATTTAATGAAACATGTGAAGGACCTATATAATGAAAACTACAAGACTCTATTAAAAGAAATCAAAAAAGATACAAAGAAATGGAAAGATACCCCATGTTCTTGGATTGGAAGGATCAACATAGTTAAAATGATCATATTACCTAAAGCATTATACAGATTTAATGCAATCTCTATCAAAATCCCATTGGCATTTTTAAAGAAATAGAACAAAAAAATATCAGATTTGTATGGAAGCACAAAAGACCCTGAATTGCCAAAGCCATCCTGAGTAAAAAGAATGAAGCTGGAGGTATCACTATGACTGACTTCAAATTATACTACAAAGTAACAGTAATCAAAACAGTATTGTATTGGCAGCAAAACAGACACACAGACCAGTGGAACAGAATCAAGAGTCAGAAGTAAGCCTATATTTATATGAACAAATAATTTTTGACAAAAAAAAAACAAAAAACATACAGTGGAGAAAGGAAAGCCTCTTCAATAAATGGTGCTGGGAAAATTGGAAGGTCACCTGCAGAAGAATGAAACTAGACAACTGTTGCCTAGTTTCATTCTTCTGCAGGTGGCCTTATATCACCACACACCAAAATTAACTCAAAATGGTTTAAGGACCTGAATATAAGACTAGAATCAATAAAATGCATAAAAGAAAACATAGGAACTGAACTCAAAGACCTTGAACTTAAAGATGATTTTATGAATTTGACCTCAAAGGCAAGGGAAACAAAAGCAAAAGTAAATGAATGGGACTACATCAAACTAAAAAGCTTCTGCTCAGCTAAAGAAACTGTCGACAAGGTAAAGAGACAACCATCTGAATGGAAAAATGTATTTGCAAGCAATGCCTCCAATAAGGGCCTCCGATAATATCCAAAATATACAAAGAATTCATACAACTCAATAACAACAAAAAAACAAATGATCCAATCAAAAAATGGGCAGAGGACCTGAACAGACACTTCTCCCTAGATAACATACAAATGGCCAACAAATATATGAAAAGATGCTCAACATCACTAGCTATTAGAGAAATGCAAATCAAAACCACAATGAGATACCATCTCACACCTGTTAGAATAGCTCTAATCAACAGGACAAGTAATAACAAATGCTGGAGAGGATGTGGAGAAAAAGGAACCCTCATATACTGCTGATGGGACTGCAAATTGGTACAGCCACTATGGAAAACAGTATGGAGGTTCTTCAAAAAACTAAAGATTGATCTATCATATGATTCAGCAATCCCTCTACTGGGTATTTACCCTAAAGACTTGAAAACCCATATCCAAAAAGATATTTGCACACCAATGTACACAGCAGCATTATTCACAGTGGCCATGATATGGAAGCAACTGAAATGTCCTATGATAGATGACTGGCTAAAGAAGATGTGGTACATATATACAATGGAATGTTACTCAGCCATAAGAAGAGATGAAATACTGTTATTTGTGACAACATGGATGGACCTTGAGATAATCATGCTAAGCAAAATAGGCCAGACTGAAAAAATTGAAAATCACATGATATTATTTATATATAGGACATAAACCTAAAAGCAACAAATGAACAGGACAAACAGAGACTCAGAGACATGAACAATGAACTAGTGTTACCAGAAGGTAGGGGGTGGGGGAGGAGGTAGAGGTAGACGAGATAAAAGGGGTCAAATATAGGCAGGTTGGGGGAGGATGAAGTGAGTAAAGGGATTGAATATATGGTAGCTGAAGGAAACTGGACTCTGGATGGTAATCACACAATAGAATACATAGATGTCAAATTACAACATATACCTGAAAATTATATAATTGTATTAACCAAGTTATCCCAATAAACTTAAAAAAAAGGAGGAGGATACATAGCAGCCAAGACAAGAGCATAAAAGCCTCTGCGAGGAGTTGAAATGGAAAATGAAAGCGGATTCTTTAGTAAATTCTTTGCTTGTGATTCAGTATCATTAAAAAATTAATTTGTATGTTCATTTATCTCTCTTTTATGCAACTAGCAGAAGTCACTAAAAGACAAAAACAATTAAAGAATAAAACACTGAGTAGACCATATTTACCTCTATAACTATATTTATACCTATTTATCTATATAAAATATATTTAAAATATTCCCAAGGTAGAAAAGGAAGCCCATATCAAACGAAGGATTTGGTCATGGTTTTGCTAATTCATGTCATTTGACTAACGTTCTTGAGTATCTACCATGTGCTAGGAATTCTCCTAAGCCCTGGAGATTTAACACAAAAGATGAAGTCCTGTGCCTTTGATTAGCTCAGACTCTCATGGAGTGAGTACACCAATAAGAAATCCGAATGCACAAGACAGAGTGAGGTACAATGAGGGGACTGAAATAATTCTCATAGCTGAAATAAAGAGAGCTTTGGAGCTGGTGGGGTGGCTTGAAGAAGTCATTTTCACTTTGCTCCACACAAATTTTTATAGAGAACAGGGCCAGAGTTAGACCAGAGTCCAAAACCCCAATGCATCACCTCATAGTTCATAACGCTAAACAAATTACCTGCCTCCCGGAGCCTTACTCCATTTCCTTATGTGGAGGAAGTAGATAATGGTAGCGCCCTTCTCATAGGGTACCGGCACACAGATATTTTTAAAACTTTAAAAAAATTGATAGTGAATACTATTCAACATCATTACTATTATTGGAACCCACTGATCTATGGTTCTTAGTTCATCTCTTAAAGAAAAATAGCTTCCTTTTAGTGTGCTATCTCTATTCATTTCTGAAAATTGGCCACATCGTAGGGAAAGTAAAGTTCACTACATACTATCACGGGCACAGCAGGATGGCAAATAGTGTCATATCATCTTGAGTCCAAGGAATGATCAAGGCATTATATTTGTCTACTGCCACCTGGAGCACAACCTCTGCTTCTAAAGTAGCTCTTGGGATCTGTAAATGCTGAGGGTCTAATAACCACCCTCTTTTCTGCCACTGTTTTCACTACATTGCCACAACTCAGGACCCCTGAACTCCATCCCCACCGCTTCCATCACGACGCGGTGGTTTTAAGTGCCCCAAACTCCACAGGAAAGAAACCAAAGACATAGTGACCCCGCTTTGTTTTTCTAAACACAGATATTACTTCCCTCCCCACCAACTTCCGCAGTGAGAATTGATGATTGAAAGCCATTAAGGCTTCTATCGACTCAGAGTACAAGGGGACTTGATTTATCCTGGAACACGACAGAAATAAAATAATAATACAGGTGTGCCTTTTGCTGTAAATAATGCAGGCTCACTCTCTGCCAACTTCATAATGTCAGTGATGCTGGAAACACACTGGCTCAAGTGTACAGGGTAAAACTCTATCCTGGCAATCAATCGTTTATAGGGCTGACATTTTTATAACCTCTGTTTTAAGATTTTAAAGTTTAAAATTGCTGTTTTTCATTGACCATAGTGACATTTTTGCCAAGCTCTGCTTAGCTAAACTGGTACCTCAGCTCGTTTAATCCAGAAAAGCACGGCTAGGTCTTCAGAGTTTCTGAGGATAGTGCAAAGAGCAATGTATAACACTAGTAGTTTCCACCCTTTTAAGAAGCTGGCCTTGTTGTGGGAAGAATGACTGTTGGAACTTGAGCCAAATATTTGGTTTGCAATTCCTTTTTGTGAGTACTGCCAAGTCAAAAAAGAAAAAAAAAAAACTCGGGTCATTCTGTGTCTGTGAACATAGTATAGTATCTGGTTGGTTAAAGATGAAAAAAATAATCAAACTATTGCTTTGTTTATTTTTGCGCTCCTAGGCTGGGGGTCAAATTCTACAGTGAAATGCACTGGACCTTCTGTAAGGCATTTTGCCAATACTATTTTATTATCTTATTGTGAATAAAAAGTGAAAAAAAAATGAGAGCCTAATTAATGAAGCTAGCCATTTCTAGAAGAAAAGAATAACTAAAGTCAGGCCTTCAAATAATAGAAAGGTTTTCATACAGAATAAAAGATTCCAATATGATTCAGGGGGCTTGGAAAAAATCTAAGAAGGTATCAAATGTCTTCCCAGTGATGAGTTCAAGATAATTTCAGAGCAATTTTGTGAAGTCCTAAAATAAGTGATATAATATAGAAAGAATGTCGGAAGCTATGCTTAACTATTATATTAGGAAAAAAAAATACATTTAGTTGCCTTTTCTAACTTGGCTAGGCCCCCCTCTCCCTCCACAATACCATCAAATAGTGATGTAGGTGTTGACGTGAAGATATTTAGTGTATGTGAATAAAGTTCATAAACAGTTGACTTCAAGTAAGGGAGATTATCCTAGATAATTAAGGTGGGCCTCATTTAAGTTGAAAGGCCTTAAGCAGAAGGCTGAAGCTTTCCTGATGAAGAAATCTGACTGTGAATAGCAGCTTTGGCCTCAGCAGAAAGTTCCAGCTTACCTTTTCCAGCTGCCTGCCCTACGATCTGGAACTTTCCTAGCTGGCCCTTGCAATCATATATGCCAATTTCTGGCAGTGAATCTCTTAATTTATATCTCCGACAGTTCCTCTTTTTCTGAGTTGAACCCCAACTGGTTCACTCAGATATGGGCAGTCTCCTGTGCTTCAATCAGATATAAGGTCATTTGGCAAAGGAAATATCATATATGAGAAAAATGTAAATTTACTGAAAATATTATATACGAGAAATATGTAAATTTACTGAAAAAGGTCATTTGGCGAAGGAAATATCATACATGAGAAAAATGTAAATTTACTGAAAATGAGAAAATAATCTTAAAATGAATATGAGAAAGTGGGTGTGTTGTAATTGAATATTACTTTCTCTGTACATTATGTTCTTAACATTTTACATTTTCTTATATTTGTTACTTTAGTATAAATACTTGAGTATGTAAAACACAATTAAAGCATTAATGTTTTATTAATTGTTATTTAGTGAGGCTTAATCTATGTCACTATTTTCTAATCAATTAAAAAAATGGAACAAAAGAGATGTAAATTTTGATAAGAAGGTTAAGGAAAAGTTTTTAAATTTCAGAATGCTCAAGAACGAGAAACTTTGTCAAAGTATTTCGGTGAGAAAAGTACTGGAAACATATTGCTTTCCTTGCTGATGGAGGTGATGTTTAGCTTTATCAAAGGCATAGTTTTGACAAGAGGCCTCTTACTAGCACAGTTTCTCTACTTCTTCAGATCAATAATGCTAGTAGAAGCCAGAAAAATGTGAAATATCTGAAGGTGCATTATTTTTGTCACCTTGCGCAAAATTATAAGGATAGCCATCACTTCAAAACACTCTGGAGTCAAATACAGCCCCGGGGTTGGAGCCAAAAGGCTGATGTTGGCTGTAATGAAGAAAAGTAAACTAGAGTCATAACCGATTTTGATGAAAATGATCAGCAGTGTGAGTAGCACAGGTAAGTAAGGCTCTTAAATGAATATTCAGAATCCGAAAGACTCTCTCTTTAAATGAGAATCTATGGTTTTACGAACACAGGACATTTTAAAATGGACTCACATGCAGGAAAGAATAATGAAGAGAAATACAAGAGGTAAGCTATAAAGACAGCTGTGGCTCTTGCACAATTACCCTAAAATCCATCACAACTGCATCACCAACATGTTCTGTATTTTATAGGAGGCTGCTCTCTCACACTATAAATCCAGCAACAGCATTTTAGATATTTACCAAGTGATTAAACTGCAGTAATTTATTCCACTTTTATACCCATATTTTCCCCCTTAGTATCCTAAAAGATTTTACTGCCTCCCATAAAGCATTTTCACTCTAAATAATCAATATTGACTTAATATCTTATTATTTTTTTAGATTTATTTTCTTATTTTGCATGAAATTCTAACCTCCACATGGCTTATAAAAAGATAAAGTAGCTCACATTTAAAAACCCCTTCCCAGGTCCTCCTTCTATGCCTTTTCCTGTGCCAACTCTGAGGAAATTATATGATGATACGCCTAGTTGTGACTTTACTTTTTGTTCCTTACAGACATTTTTAAAGAGGGATTAAACAGATGCACTACATTAAAACTGCGCAAAAAGTGTAAAGTCCCAGGCCTCTGAGTAAACATTTAAGGCAATATTGATATCATTAGCCAGCATACCTGATAAGACAGCGTTTCTCATGACAGATTCCTTATACCTCTGGACAGTGGTGGATAAGAGGCTGGGGAGTAACCTGCAGGAAAAGCAGAAGAAACCACTGAATGAAGTTAACACAACATCCTGGACAATAATTTTTACTCAAATATTTAGGGGAAATATTTTATATCAAACCAATAAGAATCATATTTTACATGTTGATGTATTCCATGGTAATATATTATTAATGTCAAATATTAAAATTACTTACTGTATTATATAGTTTGGCATTAGATATCACTGGATAGACTGTTGAATTATGGTGGGAATTTAAAAGATAAATTGCAACAATTATCAAAAACTCAGAATTTGGGATATATCCTCAGATATTACTTGCATCACTTTTTATGTTACTCTTCCAATTTCTTTTGTTTTCCTTCCTCCATCCTATTTAAAATATATGTTCACTCTCCTCTTTATTTAAGAGTACTCTGTTGAGAAAATTTGATAAGCATTATGCCGGGGCGCTGACGCTGAGAAAAGACGGTTCAGCACTGTGATCAGGACAGAGTATGGTTACTTAGGATGAGTCTGAGAGGTACTTAGTAGGTGAGAGCTAACTAAGTGCTATAGTTCTTCGTGGGAAGGTCTGAACAAATGTCCAGGTTGGTTAAGGAACCATGAGGATGGGACTAAGTAAGTAGTCATGTTTCAAAGATCCTTGAATTTAGGAACCTCTAACAGAGACCCAAGGAAATTTTGGTACCAGTGTTTCTATCGACATCTAACATATCTACTTAATCCTAGGCATAAGCAGACAAGGCCTTCAGAAGTTGAAAGCCTTCTGTTGGTCTCTAGCCAGGGTACCATACTGTCAGTGTCTTCAGACAGAGCCACATCATTAAGACAACAGGATTAACACAGGGAGATGGGGAGAGCCGAAATCAAATGCCTCAACTTCCCCTTTATGACATCTATAAAACACTGAGGATCGGACAAGGACTCTGATCAGAAATAATTCGACATATTCCAAGTCCAATCTTCCACTCTTGTTCTCTGAAAAATATTCGTGGGAGAGATAGACTTTTCTCCCATGAGAATACTATTCAGTCCGCAATGCTGCCTGGAAACGCCACGTAGGAGAAAGGGACGTTGACCAGTGTAAATGAAAGGCTACTGGAATCTCAGGGATTCTCTTTCTCATTGACTCTGAAACACCTGCTTTTCTTCTTTCTTTGCATCTGTTCCCCCACTTACTACAATGGAGGACACGGCACAACAGAACCCCATGGAGATAAAATGCCTGGTGCTTTTCAAAAGACAATTTGAAAATTACATTTATAGATTTAGTTCATGGACATTTATACATCTCTCCTTCAGAATCAATGAAATTGTGTATGAAACAAGTGAGGACATCTAGTACGGTCACTAGTTAGTGTCAGGTCAATAGACTATTACACAAGTTAAAATTCCGTTAGTTAAATTAACGCCTTTAAACTATGTATAAAAAATTGGTTTTTAAAGAATATCGACTGAGATCAAATCCCCATGTTGTAAAACAAGATGAAAAGTTTAAGAACAACTTTGGATAATAATATATTAAATTTTCTTTCTTTACTGAATTTTGCTCGATTGAAAGTAAGACATCTTAATCGAAAAAGGAATATGATTAAAACTGATTTAAAACCCATACTTGTTCTTTACCTCTGACTTCTAACCTCAACCTAAAACTGTTGTTCATAAGCCAGATCGTAACTTCATATAAATGGTAACAGCTCATAACATGTGTGATTTCTCTTCCTTAGTAGAAAATAAGAGTGTGCCTTAAGTTGAGATTATTCTTTGCACTGTCCACAGATAATTTAGCAGAGTAAATTATAAACCCTGATTTTGTTTTTAGTTTTGTTTCGTAGCCCCACTCTAATGTCCTGAGTAAATCAGAGTTTAACCTGATAATCCTCTCCTTAGCAAACAAAATGTAACTCTTTGAGCTGAATTGCCCACCAGCAAGATACCAGTAAGATACTTCTCCTGCCCCACCCCCCACTCCACCCCCACCCCAATTTTCTGAGCTTGGATGAGTCACGCACACACTTGTGCATGCGCACACCTGTGTTCATGTACCTCCTCCATTTACACCATCACCCTTAAGTAGCTTGTGTTCACAGACAAGGCTCTTTTCTTACCCACACTACTAGTACTCTTCTGAGTTAGATGCAACAAAAGAAATTTAGGACTCGTGCCCTTATTTAAGCCAGATTTACTGCACAGATGTCAGGAGTATTCAGAGGGAAGGAAAAGGAGATATATTTCTCAGTATTGTAGAAGAAAGGATTTAGATTTGGATCTGGATTTTTTATTATCGTATCCTTGAAATACACATGTAATAATGTTGGCACAGAAGGGCCTGGCTGCCTTTTACAATAAACAGCAAGACTGTTAGCCCATTTCACAAGCTTTCCTTAAAGGTGAAAAAAGATTCATTAGAAAACACAACAATTATCTTACAGCCATATTGCACCATTCTTCTGAGATGCTTAAAACATTCTCAAAATTATGGTCCAAGTCCTCTGCTCAGCACCTAACCATCCTCCTCTGATTCTCTCAGTGAGAAATACAAGTATATAACAGTGGATAAAAATGACCCTTCAAATAAACACAGTTCATCATTCGCTCATAAAATACAACTATTTTGGACAGAGACATACAATTCAGAAAACCAAAGGTATATAAAACCTAAGAGGTCCTTCACAAGAGGTTCAGGCTCGCAGCCCCACAGGACTGAGTCCAATTTATAGATGTTTGCTTGGCTTGTACATGCTTGAAAGATAAAAAAAATTCACACAAGGTCTGAGTTCCCATGTTCTCTTGAAAAATTTGAGGATTTGGCAAAACTAAGCCCACAACCCACCGTGTCTAAGAAGTAGCAGCTTTCTCCTCTCAGCACAGGACACATAGTTCACCAGTGACCTATTTTCCTACAAATGCTTCATTTTCCTTATTTACTTGAGCTGCTCACCCCTGGAGGTAATTAAGTTGAAACCCTAATTTTAATCTGTGCAGGCATACTATCATCCTTAAATAGGTTGCTTTTCTCCAGGTGCTTCAAAATCACACTTTAAAATTTAGTTATTGAAATAACCCCAGGATGACAATTCATACTGCAACCCAGACTTAATTATTTCAGCATATATTTGTTATATATGCAAGGCAAAAGGCTGTGAACTGGAGAACATATAGAAAGAAAAGCAACATATATCCTCTCCTTGGAAAGCTGCAGGTCTAACAAGGAAGACAGAACATGAATAGAATTTCAAGGTAGAAATGTACTGTCACCAGAAGAGGGGTATCTGAAAGAGCTGGAAGATTTCAGAGGAAGGAAAACCCATGTACACTGGAAGCAGGTAAAATCAGGCTTTGTAAGGGAGGGTTTCCTAGGTCCCTTTCTCTGTTATTCCCACTGTTGAATGGAGGTTTGCATGAAGGTGGCTTATTTAGGATGCTCTCACAAGCAACACCTGTGGGGAAGTGAAAGACGGATGGGAGGGAGATAATGTCCAGCCACATATATTCACAATAAAAGTCCTCAGGGGGACCCATTGGAAGCTTTGAAACTGGGGTGGCCCTCCAGAGTTGTTCCAAATGAGGGCAAGTGGGCCAAGCCTTTATAACTCTCATCAGTTAGTCAGTGCATGTGATAACTGATACCAAAGATACTGGAGCCCACTGAGTCTTTTCTCTTTCACTTTCAGGGCTCAGGTATGGCCAGCCCTCCTTTACATCTTATTCCTGTGCCAGAAGCACACAGGGCTGCCTATTTCCCCCTGGTTAGGACTCTGGCTAGGTAGATGAGGCAATACTCGCTTCCCCGTGGAACTGGCTACAGCGGTGGACTCAGGCTGCACTCTGCGCTCCTGTCCGGTCGCGCTTCAATATGTCAGTCCTGTCTCAGTTTCTGTCTTGCTTTCATTCTCACTCTTGCTCTCTTCCCAGGGGCATGCCCAAATTTGCAAATCCTTGAGTGTAAGTCAAAATGGAAGATAAGTGGCTTCACTTTGGCGTTAGGTCTGTCATCATGTTTCAAGCAGATTTTACTAGAAAAGCCCATGTTGGAGTTGGATTTTTTTTCTTTTTTTTGTTACTTTGCTAATTCTTTGACATCCTTGTATATATGTTCCATCAGCCAGAATGCCAGAGAAGTGGAGGGGTGAGAGGCACCCAAACCCTAAGGAGTAAATGTGTCCAAGTACCATGACTAAAACCACTCTAACCTATGCCAGCATACTCTTGTAGGCACTTTATATGGCTTACCTAGATCCTCACTGGCCTTGGCCACCTCAATAACAGTAAAAAGTAGTCAAAGTTATTAATTACTGACCTGCTATAATGGTGGGTATTGGAATGGGCGATTTGTAAATAGTCTTTAATTCTTCTATCCGCTCTTCAAAATATAGTATTTGCCTTTTATATATGAGTAAACAGAGGATAATGAATAGAAAAAAAAAAACTTACACAGTACGTTGAAAGCTAAGGTTCAAATGCTGGTCATTTGACTCCTTGCCTCGGCTCTTCCTCCCACACCACATTGCATTTAAATACATTAGCGGCTTCTTCGGTCCCCACTAAGTGCAAAGTCTATTACATGTATTACCTAACCCAATTTTTATACCACCTCATGATGTTTATTAATGCCTGCTTTTCCCATGTAGAAAATGAGGCTAAGAAAACTTGCCAAGAATCAATGAGTTAATAAGTAGCCATGCCAGGATTTAGTCCTAGGTCTGACTGTTTCCTGGATCCATTCTACTCTGTCTCGTGGTCTGTCTCCATGGTGAGGAAAGAGAGGGCTCAGAGAAGTCACTTGAAATATTCATACCCCTCTATAATCTGGAGAAGTCATCAGATATTGGCTATACTAACTGCTATGTGTAGGCAGATCAATGTCAGAAGCCAGTGGGCTCCCCTCTTTTCACAGGAAACCAGCTTTTAAGGATCTTCCCTAGATCGAGGTTGACTTGGAAGCCTTTAGAAACAGAAACTCCTGGTCTCTAGATAGACTCCAGAGTTCTCAAGGAAGATGGTCTTCACTGCACAGAGCCCTTGAGAAACTCAGCATCACCCATGAAAGTTCTGTAGAAGAGGACATAGGGGAGAAGGCTAGTTCAAGGCAATGTTTATAATACCTACCGAACCTATCACTAGGTTACAGAAGTCCTTCGGACCCAAATAAACTCCTCGGAATGACCCCAAGTATATACAAACCTCTGCTAGGACCTGAGGCAATATCTGGAGAAATAATAGTCATCTATAAGAGCCCTTTTCAACATTCACCGGGATGAGGCCTTAGAAAGGTGACTTCAGGATAGCAATTCAAGGTGCCGCTGAGCCGAATTGAATGGAAAATTAGTTATGATTTCAAAGTTTTGCATGACCGATCTAAAAGCTGTTATCTTAATATGATATGCTATGTGAAAGAATCCAGATACAGAAGACTACATATTGTGTGATTCCATTTATAAAAAATGTCCAGAATAAGCAAATACATAAAGACGGAAAGTAGGTTAATGGCTGCCTAGGGCTTAGTTGTAAGATAAGGAGCAACTGCTAATGGGCACAGGGTTTCTTTTTGAGATGTCAAAATATTGTAAAATTAGATGGTTGTGATGGCTGCATGACTCTTGAAGTAGACCAAAAATATAAATTTGTACATTTTAAATGGGTAAATTTTATGATATATAAATTACATCTGGATCAAGTTGTTTAAAAAAGATGATTTGCCACATACTAATAAAACAACAATAGAGGACACTTTATAGAAAAATGAATAAAAAGTATTAAGAAATAAGTAAATAAACAAGCACGTCAGAGAAGTCAACCTAAGATTTTTTTTCAAAAATCATCAGTTAAAATCTAGGTCTAAAGTTCAGTCTGCACTTTGTCAATTTGAATTGGTTTTCCTATTTCAAGTGTTTAGTTAAGGTTACTTGAGAAGAGAAAATCACAAAAGGAAATCAATGCCACAGTTGACCAAGGCCAGGTTCGATAATACTGCCCACATCTGAGTGCAGTGAGGGAAAACAGCATTCATTAGTCATATAATAACTACATAACCTCCTGCTTATCTCGGAAATTCCTCTAAGGAACACAACCATTCTCACCTATTATTTCCTATTGATTTTCACCACCTGCCAAGAGGCAGAGCAGAAAGTGGAGTGATGACCAAAGACGTTGAGACCAGAGAGGGCAGAAGGAGTGGGGAGCACTGCACAGCTCTGTGGGTGTGACAGCAGATGGGTGTGCACAGCTTTTAACTCATAGCTCACTTTTATGTGTATTCAATCTCAGATTCCAAGCTGATCCTGTGAAAGGTGGAATTCTATTTGCTCACCTGAATCTTATGTTCAAAAGAATTTGAAGGGAGATTATTAGATTGAGAATTCCATCATCATCATCAGCAGCAGCAGCATCATCATCATCATCATCATCATATCATCATCATCTTTTTGTTGCATGAAGATTAACATATATACAAGTATCATTATAATCCAAGCTATTTGTTTTACAAAAAAAAATAATTATCATAGCTAACATTTACTTTCCATCATTAGGGTGCTCTCCTCTGAGGAGCTGAGGTCCCGAGAATCCCCTAGATATCAAGAAAAGATCGAACCATTTTCTTTCAACTTGTGAAAAGACTTTTAACACAAAACAATATTTTTTTTGAGTGCCAACCTCTGTTGTGTTTTATGTAAATTAACTCATATAATTCTCAGAACAACTCCATGGGGAAGGTATTTTATTTGTTGCCTTCTTTTAGAAATGAGAAACTGAGGCATGAAGAGCTCAGGAAACTGTACAAGGTCACACAGCTTTGAAATGATGGAGGGGAACTGGAGCCAAGGCAGTCTGGTTGTTAAGTGCCTAGGCACAGCCACTATGCAAACTGCCTTTGTATGAATGGAAAGCTCTTTCAAAGGAGAACATTTTGACTGAGGTTTATTTTGTTCCCAGAGACCCCTTGTAGCCAAAGTCCGTAGAGATAGGGATTCTTATGACCATCATCTCCTTATTCATGCAATTTTTATCCCCTCAATGACAAATACCATCAATTTGGATTTTTCTAAGGTACTGATATTTATCAAGCTTTTGAAATAAAAAAAAATGTTTAAATATTATGTATCAGAAGGGATCATTGATTTTATTAAGGTCTTAAAAGTCTTTACAGTTATTTATTCAGCATATTTACTGAATTTTCAGTATATGCCTGGTCCTGTACCAGGTACGGGGGATAGAACATAAATAATACTGGAAACATCTCTGCTCTCCTAGTATTTTCTTCTGGTGCAGAGTTTTTCAATCTCAGCCACTATGAACATTTTGAGGCTGATAATCATTTGTCGTGAGGAACTCTCTAATCCATTAGGATGTTTTGCACGCCTCTAATTATGACAACCAAAAGTGTCTCCAGATATGTTCCCTAGGAGGACAAAACCACTCCCAGGACCACAGTTCTAGTGTGAATTGAAATGAAAATAAATGAAGAAATAAATCAGTAAATAATTTTTTAAAAAGAATCACATGGTAAGAAGTGTCCTGCAAAGTATTAAAAGATAGTGATATTTTAGGAAACGACTGTGGTTCATTTAGGTTGGGTGGTCCGGGTGACCTCTTTGAGGAGCTAGCATCTAAACTGAGATCTGAATGTCAAAAACAAAGAATATGGAAAGAGCTTTCCAAGTACAGGGTGCATTCCAAGTACAAGGAGAAAGCTACAAGATTCACTTGCTCCAGGGTCATAAAGAAGGCCAAATTGTCTAGAACAGAGTGAGAAAGGAGAGGCTAATTTAAGGTGAGGTCATGAAGGAAAAGAGAGGACAGATCAGGCAAACAGGAAAAGGAACTCTGATCTAATTCCATGCAATATTGTAAAGATAGATAAAAGCAAGAAAGCTAGCTAGTTGGGACACTGTTGTAGTATTCCAAAAAGAAAATAAAGATGGTTTGGATGAAAATGGTATCAGTGGGGATGAAGAGAAATGAATTGCTTGAGTGAATGAATGAATGACATGTTTGACAGATCCTGCTGATGGACTGAATATGATAAGGAAGAGAGAGAAACAGCAAATATCATTCCTCCTCCCTCTTTTGTTTTCTGGTCAAGAACAAATGAATGCACAGTTAGTTGAGAAGTCTGAGAATACCGTAGATAGAAGGAGTTCAGTACTAAGAGTTTTGTTTTGACTGTGTTCAATTTGAGATGTCTGTTAGACATCCACGTGAAGTTATGATGTATGCAGTTGAAATTCCAAAGAGATGTCAAAAGTAGAGATAGAGCTTGAGAATATTAGATTAGTTATTAAGTGGTACTCAAGTCATAGGTCTATATTAACATATCTATGGAGACTCAATTGGAAGACAAAAATAAAAGGACCCAGGATAGAATAGCAGGACTCCCTAATATTTAGAGTTGGAGCCTAAAATATAGAGCAAATAAACCAAGATAGTGAAAAAGAGCCAGCCATGAATACTGAGGAAGAGTAGCAAGCTGGCTAAAACAAATACTTCATAGAATGATTAGGGACACCCTGAAATAAACTGCCGAACTTAAAAACGTTATAAAAGAAACTGTTCATGCACTTATTTCATCGCTGAAACAATTCTGCTTTAAGAGAACAATCGAATCCCTAATTTGAGAACAGAAATGAGGGTGAATCCCGGAGTGTGCTTGTTACCCTGCAATGTTTGTGTCAATCTGTTTAATATTATGTTTCCATAACCTTAACATAAGTTAACAGAGCACTTAGTAAGTAGACGCATTACGCTAAGTGCTTTTTAATCAACAGTCACTCTTTTAGCCCTCTCAGCTAGCTTATAAGAAAGTGCTAACATATTAAGAAAAATGTGATATAGTGCTTACTGAGTCCAGCCCTGTTCTAAGCACTTTACATAAATTAACTCATATAATCCTCACAACAATACTGTAAGATAGAAAGTGTTCATATTATTAGCCTCATTTTACAGATGAGAAAACTAGAGCAAGAAAACTTTAAGTAGGTTGTCCAAGGTTGTTCAGCTAGTAAGAGATGGATCTAGGGTTTCAACCCAGCAATCTGACTCCATTCTGTGCACTTTACCACTGAACGATTTTGCTTCTGTGCTGCATTCTGCTACAGACATTTTCCAAGTGCTATGAAGACTTACACTAAGCCAATTTTACAAATAAGGAAATTGAGCCTTGAAAGGGTTAGGTTATTTTTCTAAAATCACTTAGACAGTGAGTGGCAAATCTGTGTTTTGAACTCAGGTTTCTCAAATACAAGTGTTCTCCTTCTTAAAGATTAAGCAAGTACCATAATTTGCAAGATATAGGGAAAGAAACCAAAGATACAAAGAAGAGATGGTTTTCTGATCATCCCTCTCTTAAGTCATGGCTAAAAAAGGCACAGAACTCAGATCAAGACATTAGCTAAAAGACAACATGACCTTGCTCCTAAGCAGGTGCCAATTCCTCTTTACTTCCCTTGTGGACAAAGCCCAGCATGGATTAAGTTCTCAGCCTCCAAGGATGCACACTCCCTCTCCTCTATTAGAATTCCTGCTACCTACCTCCAAGGGGATACCTGGAGTTGGGTGTAGGCCTCTACCATTTGTAGCACCTGATACCCCGCTATACTTCCAAGGAACCCAACTTGTTCTTGGAAAAGATCACTTCTTAGTGGCTTCTCTTTTTAAAAAATTCAGCTTTTTATAAAATATCCACCCCTCAGATTTTCAGATCCTTTCTTAAAAATTATATATGTTCAATAAATTTCTCTTGATTAAGTAAATAATAAATGCTAGAGCTGTTCAATAAATTCAATTAGATAATGCCTACAAAGCACTTCGCTCTGTACCTGGAATACAGTGACTACTCGGTAAATGGCAGCTGCTGTGTTATTATATTATCCTTATTGTTATTATTATCACCATCGTTTTTGTTATTGCTATGTATTAAAGGAGATAATAAATACATAAATACATAGTAAAGGCCAAAATATAAGCCTAGTGACTGGAGAGAATTCATAGAGGAAAAAAGGGTCATCATTTCCCCCCCTTTCTATTATGGTGGCCAGTGGAGTGTTCAGACAGATGACAACAACTCAGGATGGCAATATCTCCAAGTCAGCATCTCCTGGGTATGATCTAGATTACTGATCAGATTAAGATTGGTTATATATATGAAAATCAATTGAGGGAAAAAGATGATTAACTTTAAATAATAGTTTAGTGACACTGTTATTTCCTTTATTTCAACTATACAATTCTAAAATACCTAATTATTATTTAATTATAGTAGATAATTGTAGAAACGTTAGAAAAATTGAGATAAAATGAAAAACAAAATTAAAATTATTTAACATTAATTTTATGAATTACATGAAAACATTACAATAATGTTTTCACATATGTGGGTATATATATAGTTTAATGTTACTATTTAGTATTTAATATTATTTAAATATTTAGTATTTGGTTACTATTTAGTTTTAATAAGCTATTTGAATTATTTGGGGGATATATATTTTTTTCAGAATTTTCCTATCAAATATCTATGCATATTTTTCTCTTCCCCCTTTACACATATACATGTATATACAAAGATATCCACATACTCTATTTTTAGGTTTGTATATTTTTGTGGTTCTTCTTAACTCTGTGGTTATAAATAGGTCCTCAGACCTCCTTGCTGTGGCAAGCATCTCCAGAATAAAAGGTAGCAAGGCCTATAGAACACTAAAATGAACATTAATTTCTCTGACTATGCACTAACCTTTCCCCATTCTTCATCTGTGAACTTCAAGTGGAGCATCATTCCTACTTCTAGATGGGGAGCACATCACCCAGTCCCATTTACTCAGCATAAGGAATTCCCTTGCCATTGGAATTGGTTCAGGAACAGTAGACAAATGACCCACATCAGTCCAATCAGAATGCATTTCAAGACCAGTGTAGGAGTTTCCTCTTTTCTGTTACACCCGAGGCTTCCAAATGGAGCCTGCAAATGAAATTAATAGGGCCAGTTTTGATGAGAAATGATGAAAATCCCAAGAATTGATGGTAATTTTTGGGCTGCTAGATCAACAGCAGAGAACATTTAAACTCTAGCTTCCTCAATTACATAAGAAAATAAATTTCTGTTCTTAATTTAGCTGATTTGAGCAACATTTTGCTTATATGAAATAGAAATAATCTTAAACACTACAAGCACAAATTATAGAAACCAAACTTAAGTTTTAGTCTCAATGACTCCTCTACGTCACTTCTTTGTGAAAAAGTTTTTTTCTGTATAAGCTAATGGGTAAAGGGAGTCAGCATACTTGGACTTAGCCCAGCCAAGAACACATGGCCCATTAGAACAAGTCATCCCATCTGTCTCCTGTAGGAAAAGCCTTTCTGTCTGTCTCTTTCAAATATCCTTCTGTGTCATGGGTCTCTAAATGCCCAAAGTTGCTCTAATTCCTCAAGCTCAACAAGCAAATAGAAATTATAAAATTTCGATGAACGTCAATTAGGAAAGAAAGTCTTACGACCAGATTATAAAAATTCCCTCATGAGGTGGTTGCACTTGGAAGACATTTGTGGTTCAAAATAACAAAAATCATTTCCCTACCTGACCTCCACAATTTTAATGAATATCTTATATGTAAAATAACCCCTTTTGTTACTGAATTCTATGTCCTGGAAGACTACCCTAGCACATCAAATAGAACACTCCCTCCCTCAACTCCTGCCTAGCAGAGTGCAATAATATCTTCAGCCATCATTGCCATGGGCCAGTGTGGCAGAGCCATTCCCTAATGAAAACACAATCTTTGTATCAAAGAAAGGCATCATCAGACTATCTTTAAAAACTATAGCAAAGAGAATAATAATGTTGTCATATATATTCAAGAGGCACGCTGAACAGAGATATACACACTCACAGTATTTACATGTTGAAAGGAACGCTTTTTATCTATTTTAAAACCTTGTTATGCTTTGTAATCTCCCTAGCCTCTCATACCCATAGCAATTTATCTACACCTTTCCTATGGAATTTATCATTTGCTACTTTTATCATTATATGTGTATGTCTTATCTTTTCTACAAAAATGTGGACTTCTTGAAGGGAGGGATCTTGTTTATCCTTGTATCACAGACATGACATAACACAGTGGCTTTTAGATACTGGGCCTTCCATAAATATTAGAAAAACGAAAAAATGTTTAAGTGTGCTTTTCAAAAGCAGGGTAAACCTGAATGGAAACAGAAAGCTTCTTTTGCTTGTTAAAGAAGATTGAGTTACAAGAAAGTCGTAAAAGTTGATAAAGAATTGTAGCTCAAACTTTGGTGAGGAAATTGGTTCTCCACAGAAACTCGAACATTGATTCATACATATAAACTCATTCATTAACTAAACTAATATCCTTAAAAGCTATTGATAAAATTAAGAATAGAAGGAAAATTAGAGCAAGTCAGTTCTATGGGCAGATGGAAAATTGCCCTATTTTTCCAGATCTCAGTATTTTATGTAGTCATTGACATCAATAAATTTATTTTATCACTCTTCTTGTTTAATTAGGAAAAGATAAGTGAAAGGATGATAAGAGTAGAGAATTTTCAAATAAAAAAAATGGCTCTCTCCTCTAAAAACAGACCATTTTCCTTAACTAGCATCAGTTTTGGTTTGGCTTTATGAATAAGTTCTGTTTCAAACTAGTGTAACACATACACTGCTGGTTTTAATGTATCCTTTCCACTTATTATAGTTAATATTCTTACAATTTTAAAATCTTGTCTTTATATATATTTATGCTTCTGTCTCATGAATTCTTCAAGTTATTACATTAGTTGTAACCAATTCTATGCATATTGAATCTCACTTTCCATCCCTTGAAAAAGAAAAAAGAAAAAAGTCCACTAACCAAGGAACTTGGTTAGACCTTGTTTTGGGAATTTTACAAGACATCCTGTAGCAAGTAGATTTTTTTTCTACATAGAAAACATAAACTTTTCTTCCTTCTTTCAGATCGGCTATTGATCTGGCATCTGTTATAATCTAAAGTATTCCTATAATTGGTGTAAACCCTGAAGGAACTTTGTTTATTCAATAAGATTAAGTCTTTGGCTGCTTAAAAAAAAAAAACAACTTTTCCCATAGCAAGTTATAAAAATAAAATTAAAGAGTTTCTTGTTCATTTATTTGTTTGTTTTTGTGGTAGAAAAGTTGAAATATGGTGAAGGAAATGTGCACACATGAGAGAGAAAGAGAGAGAGACAGAGAATGTAAAACTTCTGTAAATTCAAAGAACAAGTGACAATTATGAATGAGTCCTAGAAAGACTTCTGAGCTGAGATGAAAGGTATGTTGATTGACAAAAGAAGTATCCTTTCAAGCCTAGCAGCTTGCCTAAACACAGGAAAACTTGGATTAAAAAGTCAAAGATTAGTGAGATATGAGTAGCAAGCTGTATCTTGTTCATTGTTTTATTGAAACCTAGCTCTAAAATACATAGTTTAATATCTCGATATCTTCAAAGTCTACACTTTTATACTAAAAAAATATGGCATTTACTTATTTATTATTTTACCTTCTTTACATTAAAAAAGAAAAGATTAAATTCATATATAATCAAATTGTTACAATAATGTATAAAACAGAAGGCAATAATGATAATAGACAAATAAGAGATCCTAAATTGTTACTCGATGAGCAGTTGGTCATAAAGAAAAAATTCCTGTCAATTATACCTCAATAAATCTGATAAAAAACTTATATAAAACTTTTAGGTGTTTTTTTTTTCACTATAATTACTTTGTAAAAAGAAAAAAAAAACACTTTCCTTTGAATTTGTTTCCATTCCAGTTACTTATAAATAAAGACTACAAAATCTCACCCCCCCCAGCAAAGCATAAACAATACAGTATTTATTATTACTTAAGTACAATAAGTGGCAAGAAAATACATCTGTGCTCAACAAAATAACTGTATTTGAAACACAGATGACAAAAGATTTTCTTCCATTTCTCTGCGTAGGTGCTATCCCAGTCCTTAGTTTGGGCGTACAAAGGTAACCCTATATTTTTCTACAGAAGCATATTTTATCTTTTGAGATCTGAATGTCTTGAAATATCAACCAATTTGATGCCTCCTTTCCTTTTCCTCTGGGGAAGCTTCCAGGTTCCAGATTGGATTGAAAAGGCTACATGAGTCAAGGTGGGGATTCTCTTCCTTGAGGTCATTTCTCCACGTAGGCATCAGTTAGCAAGCCCATCATCCTATTTTGTCTTGGTCATAGGTCCACACATGTAGCTTCAGGTATATGCTTCATTCTCATTCACATGAAACCTACAGGTACAAAGTGTTTGCTGCTTTTGTAAATGTTTGATGTTAGGGAAACCAATCAGCTTTTAGGTCACTCTGGGACACTCTCTGAGGCTTTAGGAAGACCCCACTGGGTTAGACTTGACAAGCAGCCATTTCTGGGGATACTGCTGCTTCCTATAGTTCAGCTTTAGGTGAATCTATTCTAGAAAAGATGGTGACCGTAATGAAAAGGAACAGGATTGTGGAATGTGCAGAGCCAGCAGGGACTGTGGAACACTTTTCCTCATTTCATTACATTTCTCCAAGCATGGGCTTGTCTGGGCTTGAAGTCCTCTCAATTCTCTTAAGTGTTTTAGGCTGAAAACTAAAGCCAGAAAGAGATTGGCAGGCTTTTTTTTTTTCTTTCTGGCTTGCCACATCCCTCTCCTGAGGCAATGGCCCAAGATGCCCTCACATTTTGAATAAGAAGAAAGTTCAGAAGGATGGAATTATCAGGAAGGGTAGAAAAAAACATTGTTTAATATTTCAAAACTTTCCCAGGAAATAAGAAAAATGTCTATGAGGTTGTATGGAAGAAAATTAGCATACAGTTGAGGTTAGGTGGAAAAAAATTAGCATAAATTATAATAAAGTACTCTGATTTTGCTGATCTCCTTGCCTCCAAGCATTCCTATAGAAATGAACTTTGAATCTCTTTCAAATAGAGATACTTTCAAAAAAGCACTCTTTTCCTATTGCATATTCTTCTATACTCTTTGTAAGTACACTCTGAAAAATCTCTAGGGATAAAGCATTGTTTTCTCCAGTAGACCTCACTATTAGAAGTTGAACTCTTCCCTCTATGAAATATATCCAATATCAATAACTGGTCATCCTGGCCTTGCCCTTGAATGTCTTTCTAAATCATGCAGATAAAGTTCTTTTCAATCTCCTTAATAAATTAGTCCTTTCCAAACTAATGTAATCTACTCAGCTATTTTCCTTTTAGACTGTATAAATTTCTTCACAAAATGTCACTTAAAAGTCAGACAATGTCTATGGGCGTCTCTTGCATCATGCAATTCCAGAAATTTCTTATTGCTTAGGTCATTGTTTCACATTCATTACAATAAAAATCCAAACTTGCACTACTCTGCGAGGATTATAAATAACTTGACAAAGCTGTAATATATAGATTAGTGAATGTTTCCTTTTATTTGAAAATAGTTCAAACATTTCAACAGCCCATAAGGCTCTAAGACTGTATAAATGTCCACCTGCTTCTGTGGTGTAAACATGTGCCATTTGTGGCTCCACAACATCCTTGAAAACCCTCCTCATATTTTGGTCATTTCCTACTTTTAGGAATCTTGCTATTCCAAGGCAGAGTCAGAGAACTTGCATTACCAGATATCCCTGATACTAGGGTACAGGTATGTGATATGGACTTGGCCACTCACATATACCGGAGCACACTTAGGTCTTAAAGGAGGTGACAGACACATACTTCTCTACATTTGAGAATTGATATTATGGCATTTGTGATGAGAGAGGCACCAAGTGCCTTGTGGGTAGCAGTGGTGAAGCTTCTGGCATCCAGATCCACATAATATAGAATATCATAGGCCAAGAGTGATGAAGTGGCATTTCCCCTGCAGAAGTCTCTTCAGTAGGACTGAGAATTGTCCCTGAATTTGTGGCTCAAAAGTCTAGTTCTCATGCCCTCCCGGAGATTCAGAACTTAGGAGTATAATTAGTCCTCACACTACATCGTCAGTAAGTTCTTGGAAATGCAGCAAAATGGCCAACATATAAGAAAAACAATTTATCATAGGCTAATTGATAATAAATAAGAGTTAAGTTCATAGGCATCTTATCAATATTATAATGAAATGGCACTGAACAAGAAGACAGTATTTGAGTACCTCCTGTAAACTTTTATAAATTCCTTTTCTGGTTAAACTAGATGTTGTTTGCAAAGCAAAATACTTTCGTGGTTTATGAACAAATACTTACTCATACAGTACTTACATTTATATGTTTTTTAAAAAAACAAAATCTCATTCATGTTGATACATTAACACTGTTCCTAAGATTCTAAGGTGAAAATAACCAATACTTAAAGCACTAGGCATTTGTTATACAGTCCAGTAGACATGGTGACCTAATCTTGGTATGCTAATAGATTTTTTTACTTCTTTTTAAAATATTTGCTTTTGGTGCATGTAGTTTTTAGTTGTTAAAAGGAGGGAGTGTTTACAGGTATAGTTTTTATTACTGGTGATTCATCTATGAAAGATAAATCTGTGCTGCCCACTACAATTACTCTAAACACTAAGGCATTCATTCTGTGAGCAACTTCCAACTATCTATGTACTGTGGGTAGTAAAGATGAAGTGTACAAAATTAATAATAGGGGATAGTCCCAGTCACCAAGTAGCTCTATCAAATTTTCTAAGAGTAAGAATAGTATCCCAACTGGAAAAGGCCTCATTTTACTTCCATAATTGCCATTCATTCCTCAAATCAATTGTTCTTTACCCGGAAATTATTTATTACTGATTATTCATGGGGATAAAAAAAAACTATGCTTTCCCTGTAGGCTTCGCTGGTAGTATTGAGAACTGTTGTGTCGTATTTAAAAACAATCTTATTATACTGTTCCCCTGGGCCATATTTACATAACAAATGTCCTTTGGGAAAACAACCAGATGAGTCACTCATGTATCTCCAACATTGATCACGTGCCTTGTGAAAATCCTAGAGCCAGCCACGCATCCTACTCTCATCCTAACAAAGCCCTGCTTTGTGGTATCAATAACTAATTACATTACAGTTCTGCCTCAGTAACATAGATTGATAGTTTCATTATACCATTTAATTAGAATTGTTTTTAATTTATCAGGAAGAAATGGTGTAATTGGTGAAAGAACAGCTGTTGCAGGTCACATGGAAAGAATGTGACTGAGCAACAAAATGGCAAACTTTGCTGGGAAATCAAAGTGGCATTTAAGTCTTTTGAAATTCATTATGTGGGAGGAAAGGAAGTCTACTGTCTGTCATATTTCATCTAATCAACTCCTCTGAACTTCATCTCTAACATTACAGGCAACAGCAAGAAGTACTTGTAGAACCAGGGTCTGCTCTGGCTCAATAACTTCCTGTTTTCCCATATTATGGTATCACCTTAGCCTCAGAAAATCTGAAGGAGAACTTTGATCTCTGAATGTAGCTGCTTCTTGAATAGTAAATGCTAAACTTCCTGTGTTGTCCAAACTAAGACAAGTTATGACTATTTCTTTTATTAAAGAGATAACCAGAATTATATTTATTATACACTAGCCTGATTTCCTCTTTAAGGATGGACCCTGTTGTATCAGTAAGGGTTCTCCAGGATATGTCTATATCTATAAATTTTTAAATATACCTACATCTACACTTTCAGATATATCTATAAAATTAAAAAAAAAATCGAGCTCATGCAATTATGAGGACTGGCAGGATGAAAACAAGGGGTTGTAAGTCTTGAGTTTGAAATTTGTAGGTCAGGTCGGCAGGCTAGAAATTCAGGCAGGATTTCTATGTTTAGTGTTGACATAAATTTTGTTCTCGGAGAAACTCTAGTTTTTGCTCTTGAAGCCTTCAGCTGATTAGATGAGACCTACCCACATTATGGAGGGTAATTTCCTTTACTTAAAGTCAACTGATTGTAGATGTTGATGACATCTATAAAATACTTCACAGCAATACCTAGACAAGGTTTTGACTAAACAGCTGGGCACCATAGCCTAGCCAAGTGGACACAATTATTGACAAAAGAACCTCCCAAGGTTCTGTTTTCATACTTCTACCCTTAGCTCTCTAGGACAAGAACGGCATGTTTTTGCACAAATGTAATCTCTCTGTGTTTACGTATACAAGAAACACATTGTTAGTTAATTATGGTATTCTTTTCTACAGAGTACAGAAATACTTCTCAACCCAGTGCAATGAAATGCCACTTCCATTTTACTAAAGCTAGAGTGCAAAATAAAATGTATTGACTCTCCCTTCCTAAGCAATTTGGTCACCTTGTGCTTTTAGTTTTTTTTTTTTTCCTCTGTTATTGTCACAATATAGTTGGGAGATGGATACTGAATATATAAGAATCATTCAAAAAAGAAGCTCTAGTCACAGATGATGTGAGAAAAGAAACAATGCATCTGCTAAAACTAGCACTAGCAGAGGACTAGAGGACCCAAATGATAAGTCAAATAATACAAAGGGCACTTATCCATGAGCACAGAATATCTTTCCATTTATTTTTGTCTTTTCAATTTCTTAAATTAATGTCTTATAGTTTTCAGCCTATAGGTCTTGACCGATTTACAGATGAACCATCTTTGCATCCTTAGAATAAATCCCACTTGATCATGGTATATGATCCTTTTAATGTACTGGTGAATTTGGTTTGCTAATATTTTGTAGAGGATTTTTGCATCTATGTTCATCAGGGATATTGGCCTGTAATTTTTTTTTCTTGTGATGTCATTGTCTGATTTTGGTATTAGGGCAATGCTAGCCTTTTTAAAATTAGTTTGGAAGTTCCCTCTTTTTCTATTTTTTGTAAAAGTCTGAGAAAAATTGGTATTAATTCTTCTTTGAATGCTTGATAGAATTCACAAGTAAAACTGTCTGGTCCTAGACTTGTTTTTTGGGAGGATTTTGATTACTGATTCAATCTCCTTATTAATAAACCAATTCATATTATCTATTTCTTCATAATTCAGTCTTGGTAATTTGTATGTTTCTAGGAATTTATCCATTTCTATGTTGTGCAATTTGTTAGCCTAGAATTGTTCATTTTCTATTTCTAGAAATTTCTATTTCTAGATATTTCTATTTGCAGGTATTTCACAGTATTTTTCATTTGTATTCTTGAGGTGTCAGTTATGACATCTCTTTTCTTTCTGATTTTATTTGAGTTCTCTCTCCTTTTTTCTTGGTGAGTACAGCTAGCCATTTTTCAATTTTTTTTTTCTTTTTAGAGAAAAGATCATTGATCTTTTCTATTGTCTTTTTAGTCTCTATTTCAATTACTTCTGCTCTAATCTTTGTTATTTCCTTTCTTCTACTAACTTTGGGCTTTGGTCTTCATATTCTAGATCCCTAAAGTGTAAACTTATGTTGTTTATTTGAGACTTTTCTTGTTTCTTGAGATAGGTATTTGTCACTATGAAGTTGCCTTTTAGAACTGTTTTTGCTGCATCCTATAAATTTTGACATGTTATGTTTCCATTTTCATTTGTTTCAAGATATTTTTTGATTTCTCCTTTTATTTCTTTTTTTTGATCCATTAGTTTTGATTAATCTCCACATATTTGTGAATTTTCCAGTTTTCTTCAGGTAATTAATATCTAGTTTCATACTACTGTGGTCATAAAAGATGCTGGGTTTGATTTTAATCCTCTTAAATTTATTAAGACTTATTTTGAGGCCTAACATACACTGTATCCTGGAAAATGCTCTTTGTGCACTGATAAGAATATGTATTCTGTTACTTTTGAATGGAATGTTGTATAAAAGCCTATTCAGTCCATCTGATCTCAGTGTTACTTAAAGTCAATGATTCCTTATTGATTTTCTGTCTGGATGATCTATCCATTGATTAAAGTCCTCTACTGTTATTGTACTGACATCTATTTTTCTTTTTAGGACTATTAGCACTTGCTTTATATATTCATGTGTTCCTAGGTTAGGTGCATAAATATTTACAAAGAAGTTCTTGTTGAATTGACTCCTTTATTATCGTGTAATGACCTTGTATAGATACGGTCTTTATTTTAAGGTCTATTTTATCTGACATAAGTGTAGCTACTTCAGCTTTCATAGGGTTTCCATTTGCATGAAATGTCTTTTTCCATCTTTTCACTTTCAGGCTGTGTGTGCTTTTTCATCTAAAGTGAGACTTTTGGAGGCAGCATATAAATAAATCATGTTTCTTTATCCATTCAGCCACTGTATATCTTTTGATTGGAGAATTTAGTCCATTTACATTTAAAATTATTGCTGGTCTACATTACTGTCATTTTACTAACTTTACTGGCTGTTCTTGTAGTTCTACTCTGTTTCTCATTTCTCTCGCTCTTTTCCTTTGTAGTTTGATATGCTTGTATTTCTTCAACAATATGCTTGTACTCCTTTTATTTATCTTTCATGTGTTTACTATAGGTTTTTGCTTTGTGATTACCATGTGTTAGTATTTTTTGACTTATATCTGCTAAAGCAGAAATTGGAGTAACAGCTCTCTAAAAAAAGTCAGGAATTTTTTTGTTTGTTTGTTTGTTTTCCATTGAGCCAATCATGACTAGAGTTTGAGATTTCCGGTTTTAGCCAAACTGATACAACTGTTCTAGTAGAGCCTTAAATATATGCAAAAGCAACTTCACGTCTTTAATAAAATCCAGGTTTATAAGCAGTTCTTTCACTAAAATGAGATATCGTGGAATAGTATGCATGAAAGAAGCAGAGCTCTCTCCCCTAGATTCACCAACATCCAGAAGAGCATTGGGCTGCTACAGACCACAGGAGACATAAGTCAATGCACCTCGTTCTTGACAGACAAAGAGACTTCCCTCTGACATACTGCATAATAATATATCAAATCCTATAAGTCAGCATTTCAGAGAGAGACTCAAGATGATTATAAGCATTAACAGTATTAAATCTCTGGAAAAACTATTTCTCTCAATCCTCCCCCAAAGTCTTTTTCCCTCTATTTTATTTATTTTTGCTTTACTTGATACCAAAAACATCTGATTATTTCTTTATTCACTGAGTCAATCTGCTAGTCTAACTTCAAACTCTCAGACCTTCGGATTCATTCATTTCTGAGGGCTCACCAGCAAATTCGGCCCTTGACTTTTAATGGGAAAATCTGTTCTGAGATCACAAAGAGCAAGATTAGATCATCAGTTCCTAGTGTCTCTATAACAATTCATGCTGCTGGAAGTAGTCCCAGAGAGTGTGCTATCTGGGTCTTTGTTCAAGTATATGTGAGACTGATATTCTTGAGAACATAACATATACCCTTGGTTCTTAAAACCCATCTGAATACTTGTAGGGACCAGGGGGTCTTCAGGTCTCAAGGTCACTCAGAGAGTCACCTCATGTGTGAAAGAGTTAACTTCTACCAGTCAACACAGACCCTGATCTGGGTTACATGAATGTGAAATCATAAGTAGTACTGACGTAAACAACCTTACCTTATAATGGTCAGTAAAAATTATAGATACTATTTGCTTAGTAACTTATATTTTACAAAATGTTCTTGCAAACAATTGTGCCTTATAATAGTCCTTCCAGGTAGAGAGGGTTAAAAAATATATAATTTTTTAATTAATGTTAAGTAAATTGGACAAAGAGAAGTCGAAACTCTTCCCTAGGATACTACAGCTAATGAGGATCAGAGCAAATCTGGAATTCTCTGCACTCTATACCTGAATGGACATACCTACCCCTTCAAGAGTTTAACAAAAATACTCAGGAAATACCATATTCAACTTTGAGTATTATTGGAAGAGAAAAGAGGGAAAAGTACTGCTCTTTCACTACAAGTAGGAAAACCAAGTCTCATAGAGGTCATGTAATCATAGATGCCTAGCCAGTCAGATGTCAATAAATGAGACCCCAGAATTTAGCACTGAGTTCCTTCTTAGAACCCTATTACAAATCATACCAAAGAAAAGCAAGGAGATTTTTCCTTCAAAGTAAGCAGCTCTTATACCCTGCCTCTGGTGAATGATTCCATCATCTTAACATCTAATTTGTAACTTAAAAAGCCTAGTCAGCCAGATGATATTGGTTTTATTGCATTTTCCAAAATATCACAATGATAATTAATCTCTGAGAAAACAATACAGTCTGTTGTATCTCCAGAGAAGCAAGAAGCTAAGTTTGTTCTTGGTGAATTACACCCAATGGATGCCACTAACCTTCAAATGTGCTACTATATTATTTAACTTTTAGACAGTTTAACACAGTTCAATACAGTCCTTGATTATTAATATGATTTTAATATCTGATAGTGCAAAAGGGTAATAATGTTAAAGAGCTCAGACAGGAGGAAAGGGTAAAATTATAAACACTATTAGTGACTCACTGCTGGTAGGTGATGATAAAAATATACTTTATTACTTGGTCCTACCTTAAGAATTCAGAAGAAAAAGTAACCAATCGATCAGAGATCCAGAAAAAGGTGGAATAGCTAAAGTCCCTCTTTTTTTTTTCTATATAATTTAATAAAACTGATATCTGAAGATATTTCAATCATCCAGAGGAAACAGGTATTTATTCACTAAACATTTGATGGGTGCTAACTATGTGCAAGGTCTTGGATTAGGCATCCAGGTTCTAAAACTCTTTTTTCTCAAGCACTCAGAGTTTAACTGGGAGTCAGGTGGGAAAAGAATAGATCACGCTCTATCTGCTACATTAGAGATATGTACTGAGTACCCTAGGCTCACAGAGGAGTCAGTAGGCAATGTTTTGTACAAAGTTATTGATTTATGATAATTATTGTCAATAGCAATAGAAAATTGAGCAACTATCCTAGCCTAGCCCTTGTGCTAGAAACTTCACTTATGGTGAAACATCTTCTCCTATCTTGCAAGACAGGAATTACGATCCATCCCTATGATTCAGAGAAGTTGAGTCACTTGTCTAGGGTCCCTCTGCTGGAAAGTGGTAAATAGGGATTTAAATACACAATTATCTAACTCCAGAATACATGCTCTTTTAACACATCTTGCTGCAACACTTTTAAATTCGAATCTATTGTTGGCATTGAATCCTATAGGTCATCTTCTATTCACAGTTCTTACCCATTAGCCACTATTAAAAGAAGACTAAAAGGCTCATTGCACCACCATATTTGTCCTCTTTCAATGAACAAAAGACACAAAAACACACATGGAAGCTGGTACGCCCTAGAATGGCCACCTGTGACTCATCTAGCTCTCTGAATTTGATCTCATTTCAGAAATACAAAACCAAAAATATTTAAATCAACATATTATAATCTAGTCACTATTCACACATAATGAGAAACCCATCCAATGATTCCAGGCAGTTCTCCCACCTGTATACCACTGGGACCATGCTGGACTGAGCTATGGTGGACAGGCCATCAGTGATATAATTTTTCAAACCTTGGTCACCCAGTACATGACAGCATAAATGACAAGCCACACAGATGTAAGAAAACTGACCCTATTCTTCTTCTGAGGAAAGACTATATCAAAAACATTCCCTCTAGCTGTAATATAGAATGGGATTGAAGAAGGGGAATAATACGTCATGAGCACAGAACTCTGCAAGCCTTCTCCCTACAGCCATATTCTCAACAACCTACAAGATACTCCATCAGAGTACATTCCCAGCATCTGAGAACTGAATAATGCGGTGGTTCTCAACCACAGGAGACACTGCCTAGCCCCCTCCTCCAACTAGTGGTGCCAGTAATGGGATTTGGAAATGTGTGCGGGGTCTGAGAAGTGTTGGTGTTGTCACATAAGCGGAGAGTTGGTCTATCCTTTAGTGAAAGAAGACCGGAAATCCAAAGGTGGCACATTAAATTATCCTGCAAAATATCAAGATACCGACTCCTTTGTTGGGAAACAATGCCATAGAACAGGCATTTAGTTCCAAGCTTGAGGTTGAAATTATTGCCAGATTACCTCCTTGCCCCTCAATCCCTCAGACCATCACACTCCTTTCACACAAAAGATGTTACTAAAAACCAGCATTGCCTCATATGTTAAAATTAATATTAGTTAGATATTTTCTAAAAATTTAGTCATAAATGATAAGGGGGAAAAATAGAGTAAATTGGGGAAAATAATAACGAATTCTTAATCGAAATTACAGATATCACATTTCTTTATTCTAAATATAACTTTTTAAATATTACTTTTTAAAACATAAGGGTCAATCATGGATTTCAGGTCAAGGTGGCAAGTAAATAAACATTGTGCTCACCTCCTCTCATGATCGCATCAAAATTGCAATCAAACTACAGAAAAACCATCAATGAGAATTGCCTAAAGTCTAGCTGAACAGAAGCCCTACAACTAAGGACATACAGAAAAGGTCACCTTGAGACCAGTAGAAGGGGTAGAGATGGGGAACAGGCCTGTCTCACACCCATGTGTAGCAGTTAACAATACATAGGGATATCTGAAAACCAGTGGAAATTATGGCTGAGTAAGACAAAGGCCTGCTGGAGTCCTAGGCATTCCTCTTCAAGAGCCCATGCAGGAACTTACTCACTGACCAACTCACCAGCTCTGAGCTCCAGTGCTGGGGAAGCCACTAGAAAAGCGCCAGGGACATACAGCAGGAACAGAATTGTCTGGCTTCAGTACAAGGGCTGTAAGGGCACTGCTGGAAAATACATTGTTCCTTTGTTGAGTCCTGCTCCTCCTATCCGTAGACTCAGGTGGCCACCATATCAAAGTCTCCATCAACCTGGCTAACAGCATTCGCCCTGCCCTGATAATTCCCCGAGACACTGCTCCACCCAACATGCAGGATTACCCAAGCTGCTACCAACAGATTTTCCATACAAATGGCCTGTCTTGGCTCATGCTGCAAACTCTTCTAAAATCTTTCAAAGGTTCATTAAACACAAATAGGCAGCATCTGGCCTTGGCGTGTGCCGTACCTCTTGCTGAGAGCACTAGCGGCAGTCTGCTTCCGTTCATGGCTTTGCCTCTTGAGGCACCTCCAACCTCAGAGTGAGAGGCAACCTTCTGAAGATGATGGCTCATGCCAGATAGCTCTGGGCAGGGCAAAGGCTGTGAGTACACTTGGCCTGCAGTGAGTCCTCTCCCAGCAAACCCGAGGGTGGCACACCTGGACCCAGCCAGGCTACATCCAAGTACAACACACTCAATGGACAGACTACACAGGCATCAGAGCCCTGCTAAAGTAAATCCTTCTCCATAAAGTCAGCCCCTGAACAACAGCTTCTCCACTATAGTCACTGGCCAGTTATCATAACTGATCAACCTGAAGGGCAATCCCTCCCATTGATGTGCAAACAGTAACCAAGGCTCAACTATATGGAGGGCACACAACCCATACAGTGGACAGAGCTGAAGCACCCAGCTCAGGTGACCAGGGAGATTGTGCCACTAGGCTCCACAGGACACTCTCATGGCTGCCCCAAAGTTCACTCTACTAAGACCAGGAGACATAGCAGCCCTACCTAATACATAGAAACAAATGCAGGGAGGCAGCCAAATGGGGAGACAAAGAAACATATCCCAAATAAAAGAACAGAAGAAAACTCCATAAAAAAAAAAAAAAACTCAACAAAATGGAGACAAGCAGTTTATCAGATACAGAGTTCAAAACACTGATTATAAGGATACTCAATGATCTCAGTGAGAATTCAACAAAGAGATAAAAAATGTTAAAATGGAGATAGAACACTTAAAAAGAACCAGTCAAAAATAAAGAATACAATTACTGAAATGAGGCATACAGTAGAGGGGAATGACAGTAGATTAGACGAAACAGAGGATCAAATCAGTGATTTAGAAAATAAGGTAGCAGAAAACAAACAATCAGAAGAGTGACAAGAAAAAGGAATCCAAGAATATTAGGGTAGTTTAAGGAGTCACTGGACAACATCAAGAGTACCAATATTTGCATCATAAGGGTACTAGAAGGAAAAGAGAGAGCAAGGAATTGAAACCTATTTGAAGAAATAATGATGGAAAAATTTCCTAACCCGACAAAGGAAATAGACATATAAGCCAAGAAAGTTCAGAGTTCCAAATAAGATGAACTCAAAGAGGCCCACACCAAAGCACATTATAATTAAAATGCCAAAGGTTACAGACAGAGATAATCTTAAAAGCAGCAAGAGAAAAGCAGTTAGTGACCTACAAGGGAGCTCCCATAAGACCGTCAGCTGATTCTTCAACAGAAACTTTGCAAGCCTTAAGAGACCGGCAGGAAATATTCAAAGTGATCAAAAGCAAGGATCTACAATCAAGATTAGTCTACTCAGCAAAGTTATCTTTTAGGATTGAAGGACAGATAAAGAGTTTGTCAGACAAGGAAAAGGTAAGAGTTTATCAACACCAAACCAGTATTACAAGAAATGTTAGAGGGACTTCTTTAAGAAGGAGGAGAAGAGAAAATATTTAAATATTAAAAATAAAATGGCAATATCTACATATTTATCAAAAATTTTTAAATGGATTAAATGTTCCAATGAAAAGATAAGGTGACTGAATTCATAAGAAAACAAGACTCTTACATATGCTACCTGCAAGAGACTCACTTAAGATCAAAAGACACACATAGACTGAAAGTAAAGGGATGGAAAAAAATATTTTATGAAAATGGAAACAAACAAACAAAAATATAGGTTAGCAACACTTATACTGGACAAAATAGACTTTAAAATAAAGGCTATAATAAGAGACAAAGAAGGACCCAGTTATCCCACTTCTGGGTATTCATCCGAACAAAGCCAGAACGCTACTTTGAAGGGACATGTGAACCTATTTATTCATTGTACCATTATCTACAACAGTCAAGATATGGAGGCAACTTGAGTGTTCATAAATAGGTGAATAGGTAGGACATATATACAATGAAATATTTCTCAGACATAAAAAGGGGTACAATCTTGTCATGTATAACAATGGGGATGAACCTAGAGTATATTATGCTCAGTGGAGTAAGTCAGACAGAAATGATGATTGCAGCTCTTCTTAAAAACCACTGATTTGTCCCAGAACCATGCCAAATGGCCACCAACCCTGGATATATTTTAATAAGAGAGATGAAGAATAAACAGGTCTTAATGTGCCATACCTGCATGTGGTCTGGAAAAATTTATCAAATATGAAGTCCCATGCACCTTAGCAAAAGATCAAGTTTCACTGCTTCTTGAGAAGAATGCCCTCATTTTGTCTCAAGGTTACCAATAGCCCCCTTCTCCTCCAGGTCCTTATTCCTGTATTAGTGATCCAGGTCTCCAAACAGTCATCTTGAGCTCTATCACTGCAACCTCAGTTTCCATTAGTTCTTTACTATTGAGTAGCAATAAATTAGGCAAATATGAGAGAAGGAATTATGAAGATCTTAATTAACAAGGGAGACAGTTGGAGGATTGAGAGTGAAGGCTGATCCCAGTCTAGTTTCTCTGGGAAAGAGCATCATCTCAATCTCATTTGCCGGTAATTAGCTCTGCCTTTATTGCATTGTAAATACTGTTTTAATTGCCATGCTCCTGAGTTCAGAAGATGGAACTCAGTATCCTTATTGGATTTCATGTTCTGGCAATCTCTCCTCCTCACTCTTTGAGCCTTGCTCTGCATAATAGAAGTATGCAAATGCAACTGGCAGGCAGTGTGAGAGGATTACAAGGGGTAGAGATGAGCAATATGAGAGATGCACAGTTCTGTAGAAGGTGCTTCCTGCCTCTCCCTAATTATCATTCTGATCCCTCTTCTCCTCGAGTCTCAAGAAGAATTATCCAACATGGATAAGGCAACCCTGTTGGGATAACTTCTGAAAAGGCTCAACTAAGCCAGCAGTGACAACAATCTTCAGGACTTCCAGGCTACCAAAAGGAAGCGGTCATTAATTAGACATTAATTAGCATCAGTTAGGAAGTGCGCCAAGAGGAACAGTGGCTGGAGTTCAGGGGATGTGAACTTGATGTTCAGTTCATCACGTAATTCACCATGGGACTTGGATAAATCATTTCTCTTTTTGGATCTCAGCTTCTACCACTGAAAAATATAGTTAGATTAGGTGGTTGCCTATAACTCCAGACCAAAATTTTACGGCTTTATTAATTTTATATTGAAAGACATTTTAAAGAGCATCTATTCTAATTCTGTGTGGCAGCCATCACATTCCCTAAGCCCATGTCTCATTTCATCTGCATCTGTAGTAGACAGCTCTGTGAAATCTACGCCTCCTCTGAACTGCCAATATCACACCTTGAGCATGTACCCTACCTTTCCACGTTCTGTTCCAGGGTCAGCTCACTGAGCAACATGCAAGTACAGTCCTTGAGTGTACAACAACTAGGGGACAGGAGTGTTTAAATTAAGTGCTCCAGTTTCCCATCTTTCAAATGGATAATACTGGGCCACACCCAGTATGCTGCTCAGGAGTCCCAGAGGAATTGATCCCTGTTGCTTACAGCAGTGACCATGGTGATGTTCCCTTACATTGGCTTTTCTTCTTTCCTTGCTTCTTCACATAATTTTCCTAAATTCGTTTCCTAAAACGCTGCTTCCAGGGAACACAAAGATACCATTTTAGTTTAAAGACAAAGAAATTAAGCTGAGAAGTGAACAATGTAACTAGGCCAAGGCCCGTATTCTTTACACTGCTCTATTTATAGATGGATAGGCCATGTGGTTGCAAAACATACTTAGAAAAGACCTACTGAGGTTCCTTCTTAGTATCTTGTCCAAGCAGATACAATCTAGCAATAGAGGAATATTAATAAACTTTGTTATGTATAAAGGGTAAGAAATATAGGTGATGGAAATTACCAGCAACAAAAATCAAATAAGAACATGTGCTCTGATATCAAATGGACCTAGATTTGATTCCTGGTTCTGCCATTTAGTAGCTCTGTGACTTTATTGCATAAGCTTTTATACCTGGTTACTTTGTTCTTCTGTAAGATATCAGGAATATGATATATAAAATAAAGTAACCTCCCAGTAAATTATTACTATAACCTTTTACTTATCATTGTTATATGTAATAATTATGAGATTGCCATTCAAACTAAAAAGAAAACTATCAATGCTGCAGATTGTAACCTTACTCAAAAGTCAACGTTTAGCTATACTCTGCCCTTTAAAAACACCACTCAGGAAAGTTCTTTTTTCCTTTTTTGTTTTTCTGATTATTGTGACACCAAGACTCAGGAAAATACCAATGAAAAGAAGCACTGTAAATTCATTCCCTTTCTCCCTTTGTCTAGAACTCTGACAGAGACCCACTGATGATACTTGGCGCCGATGTACTTCATTCCTTTGGGTTGTGGACTGACACTCCCAGGGTTGGTGAAGGCTGAGGCAGAAATCCACCTTTCCTGCCTCTCCATATTTCCAAGCCACTTGTGCCAACTGTTAGCTGGGATACATTCCCAGATTCTGCAGAATTAGCAGGCAAGTATTCAGTGATGAATACACAGGAATGCAAATCCATGTCAGAAAACCATCCAATCTCAAGGACCTTAAATGACATCAGACCCCAACCACAGAAACCTTGCCAAGTGGTTGCCCTGCTTCTCCTAAATCCTGCCACATTCCGAGGCAGCATATTTCATATTTAGCCAGCTCTGACTTCTATAAAGCTTTTCTTTATACTCATCCAAAATATTTCTCCTGTAGTTTACATTCATCATTTGTCATAATTTTAATCTATTAAATCATTTAGAACAAAAGTTCATCCTTTCTCCGTATGGAAATCCTTTTCTCCTTGAAAAAATTTAAAAAGTTGTCTAGCCACTTGGGCTAGACAACTCCATATCCTTTCTCAGTTCTTTTATATACCACAACTCAGGGAGATCAGAGAAATAACTTAAAAGTAACTAAATTGCTAATAATAATAATAATAATAATAATAATAATACACTTTAATTTCTAAACAAATAATTGAGATCTGGCAATGTGATCAAATTGTCTATAACTACAGATGGTTATGCAGGAAGAACATGACTTTGGAATCAGACCAACTTGAATTTGAACCTCTGCTCTGCTGCTTACTTACTGACTGGCACATTTCTTAACCTCTCAGTCTCAGTTTCCTTATCTGTAAAATGAACTTAAAACACCTGTCCAAGAGGGTTACAGAGAGGATTAAGTGAAAGAAATAATGTGAAGGTGCTCAGCATGCAGCCTGGCCACATGGTGCAGTAGAAAGTACCCAAGCTTTGAAGCTAGAGGAGCTGCAATCCTGGCTGTGCTACTGCTTATCTATGAAATACATCCAAGTAATGCAAGTGCCCTGAGCTCCATTGTCCTCAGTTGTCAAATGCCAAATAACACTGAATGTCAAACTTGTAAAGATTAGAAATATTATTTGGAAAGTATATAGTACAGAATCTATTTCTTGAGCTATCTTTATTTTTATAAACTCAAAAAAAAGTTTCTTTTTCCTTTCACTTCCATGGAATCTTATTAGAAAATTCAAAGCATTGGTATCTACTAATTTTGGAATTTTACCAAAAAAATAGTGAGAGAAATGGGTGTTATGAAAAGAAGATGTCTAGCATGAATTTATGAAATATCAAAAGATATTTAATAAATACAGAATTTACAAAAAAGTACAGAAGAATTTACAAAAAAAATAAAACAATGCAAAGACAATATGCATTCTGATTTTTGCATACTAATGTTCAAAAAGATACCAAGAGAGTCATTACTGTGATAAACCAGGATACCAGTGATTCTGTAATTTTTGAGTTTAAAATATCAGAGGAGAAATTCACAAGGATGAAGTTAAGTGTTTGGACCATTTGGAAGAATGTCAAATATTTTGATGGTGCAAAGAGAGAAAAAGCACATGAAGATTCTATCTTGGGGCAAACCTTTCAAGAGGTACGGTCCTGCTCAACAGATATAATGAAAAGATTACAGTGGGCTCGGTGTTGATACATCACTTCCCCAGGGAAAATATGTCCAAAATATACATCCTTCTGAGGACTCTCTGAGTGTATGAAAAGCAAATTAGAAGTGACACACTACAGGATAAGGACACTATGACTTCCAACCCTGATGTTAAAAGCAACTCTGAAAACACACAGTGGAAAAGGTATCAGTTTTCACTTCTGACCTGTTCTTAACTCTGCTTTGTACCTTGAACATATGACTTCTCCCTCTCTCTAAGCCTGAAAACAAGATGTATGATGGAGTGGGGCTCTAATGGATAATTCCCGAGGTCCCTTTCGGCATCAAGAAATACTGTGTTTTTTCTCTCCCAAGGTATTTCATATTGATTAGCATCATGAAATTAGCAAATTGTCAGGCGGCTCCTAGCATAGAGCTTGGAACATTAGAAGTTGAATAAGAAAATATGCTGGAAGTATACCGCTTCCAAATTAATGTCAATCAGTGAATGTCTAGTTAATGTTCAGAGTGGTTAGTTAACATATGGTTAATTGAAACATAAGATCACCTTGAGGATTTTCGCTTTCACTATGTTGGAACTAGTACAGACTGAAACCCAGATCCAGAAACTCTTGCACTAAAGTATAATTTTCCCAAGAACATAAGAGTCTCCCTCACTTCTTTTTAAAAGAGTCCTTGCTAAGAGTCTTAAAGGTGGTAATGTGAGCTACTATCTTCTAAGCCAAGAGGAAAGACTCCACGTCCTCTTTCACATGCATCCCATCCCTACATCCTTCCTCTCTAGTCTCAATGTGTGGCATTTCTTTATCATAGGCACAGGCTATACACTTTCAAGTTTATGTCCTGTGCAGAAAGCAGAGATGAGTGTTGGGGTAAGGCCACCCACACAGCACCTGCTCATTTGCTATCTAGATCTGAGAGAAAAGAAAAATGGAGCTCCCAAATGCAATATTCTTAGAGGTACATCACTTCTGTAGATATAACCTAAATGTTCAAAATCAATAATCTAATTATGTAATCGTCACATCCGATGCTAATTATAATGTAATCATTCTGATCACTCTAGTGGAACATGAGCACCCTCATTCAGTCACATATACTTTTTATGCTGTCAATAGGGAGGTTATAAATTGCTTCTTCATGGGCTCTTTTCTCATCAAAATGAGAATGCTCCAATACTTTGTCCTCCTGGCCATTTCTAGGGAAGCCAGTTGCCCCAATGAGTTGCTAAAGGAGGCAACTTATTAATCCCTTCCCCTAGCATGAAGGAAATGCTGTATTCATCTTGGGCTACCCACACTCTATCTTATTCCTCATCCCCTTCATTAAATGCCTTTGCCATTCCATTCCAGCAACAGAAGGCTAGGGTGGGCCAGCCGGATGCCGTGGTGCTCAAATCACTCCCGATAAAAACGTGCCTGCAATGTTACAACAGCTTTCATACTGTTGTAATGCACCCATAAAATCAAGGAACATATGTAGAGGCAGCTGCTGGTGGCAGCAAAGGAATGTAAAAAATATGAGGCTGTTGAAAAACTTTGATAGATTTTACTTCCAGCCAAGTATATATATTTTTTATGGCCTACTATATGAACCTACAAAAAAATCATGCTTTTCTTTAGTGTATTTATTCATTGTATTGTTTATAACAAATTTCTGAGACAAACTAGGAGAACAGATGATTAGTTTTCAAGTCATGGTCTCTGTTTTAGCCTTAAGAAACTCAGAGAGAAAGGAAAAGTCTTTTAATAACTGGTCCTTGGAAGGGAAGCCCTAGGTATTAGGAAGTGATTAACGTCACTCTACATAAACCATTTCCCTACATCACACCCTCTGGATGCATCAGGACCCTCAGAGGATGGCTAGTCAACTTCCTTGATCCAGGGTGGGTTTTGCTGTAACTAAATGAGGGTCAGGCAGAGCTACCATAATAAGTGAAGGGGAAAAAATCAAATTACCTATGCCTAAGGGCAGTACTAGTACACAAACAATATAAGGGTACGCAAGGTAATCAACAAGATGTTGGAAGAAAATATTAAAACTATTATATTCATTGGTATGTAAAATAACAGAGAAGAAGTTATGCTTTCCTAATATTTAATATATGCTCAATAGGAATATTCCTATTACTAGCAGGTCAATGCAGGAGAGGACTTGATCAAAAATTTATATACCAGATATTCATATATGGGCATAAGTGCTCCAAAATTTTTTACTATAAATTTGTGATTTAAAAAAGTTTAGTTTGCTGAGTTAATATTACAAAAGCCTTCACCTAACTATACAGAAAAAAAAGCACAAATTATTAAGAAATAAAAATTCCTAATACAATATGTTTAAAGCGTGGAAAACATGGCAAATTTCCAGATCATTTTATTTGACTAGAACATGTGTTCTGTGTTTGGTTGGTTGGCTTTTGTTTGTTTGTTTTTGCTTTGAATGTAATCCTTCTGTGACTCCCATGTTGACACAGTTTTTTTTTTTTTCTTACAATTTTTATTCTACTGGCATTTTAATGGGTATCTGGAAGAGTTAAAATGCATATATCTACAATCACCCCTTATCCAGCTCATTCCAGTATGCCATTGAGTCTCCTTACTGAAAGCCACAGTCAAGTTCAAAAAATTAATTAAATACTAACAGTCAAGTCTGTGGATAGAGCAACAGCCATATCTATGAATTTTAATAAAAGGGAAGTTGAAAGGTGTTTTAAAAACCATGGGTTTGGCAATGGAACAGGGTTCATATTCTGTATCTGCCATATATATATATAACGCTCTGTGTTAGGTGGACGAGTTACTATCTCTTAGACACAGTATCATTATCTATAAAATGAAGATACTTTACACATATCTTTACAGAATTGATGGTACTCAATAAATGAAAACTATTATAATGAATATCGTAGCATGATATTTATTTTCTGTAACGCCTGTCTACTGAAGAACAAGTAATATTATCATGGTAAAAATAAGGTTGGAAAAGAAGAAAGCAGTAGAGGAAAATAAGAGAAGCTTGAATAAAAAATGAGAATGGGGGAATTTAAATTGCGGTCTAATGAATCTCTTTCAGAGTCCTGCTTAGCAATACAAGATAAGGGAGTAAGCACAATTCTAAGCAGCCAGGAGTTGCTATCTTTGGGAAAAGACACTACTTGATTTAAATCTTTCCAATGGTCTTCAATGATTTATCTCTTGGCAACACAGGAACCAATGAAACAAGCACATTTCTGTTCCTGACTTCCATGGCTCAGGTGGAAAATCTATTAATAGGCATGCAAGGCCAGATGGACAGGCCAAGGCCTGGAGCACAACGGTTAGTTTTAGAGGAACCATCTGGGGCTCCTTCTCATGCATTAGAGAAAGAGCCAGTGAGAGCCCAGCACACACAGTCAGTTAGGAAGGGAGTCGTTGGAGGCCTGCTGGTTTTGTCGGCGTTTCACTGCAACAGAAAAACGCTGCTTTGGAGAAGGAAAACCTTTATCACTTGTTTTCTTCTTCCTTTTCTAATTTTCAAAAACAAGTGGACACTTTAGGGTCATTAAGAAAGTAAGCAGAAAAGCTAAGACTTGTCTAGGTACATATTTCCTGGTTACACAGGAGAAGTTTCCAGAATACTCTCCTACCATCTGATGTGTTGTTCCCATGATAGGGTAGGAGAGAGGTCTGGCTCTGGGCATCCACTATTGTAAAATTCAAGCTACTCACCAGAATTTACCAAACACCCTCACAGTTTGGTCCCAACCAATATCACCCACCTTCCCATAGTATTCATGTTAACATTTCAGATTGATTTCTGATACAAAAATAAATACCTCTATCATCATAATAATGAGATATGGTTTTAAATGTCAGCTTGGTGACTTTTTCCAGGTGACACTGGGGAGGGCACAGGCTATAGCTGAACTTGGCCTTCTGCAGGCCCCCTCCCAGGAGGTTCTGGGGCTGGCACACCCAGTGGTGGGCTTCAGACTGAGCTGAAACACCACCCAGGGCTGCGTCCAAGACAACACACCCAATGGGAAGACTGGGCAGACACCAGAATCCTGCTAAAGTGAATCCTACTTAGTAGGTCAGCCCCTCACCAGCCAGTACTCACAAACAATCAGCCCAAGAGTCAGTCTCTTCCACTGATGTGCAAACAGAAACCAAGGCTCAACTACATCATGAGGGCACACAACCTATACCAGGGATACAGCTGGAGCATCTGGCTTAGGTGACCAAGGAAGACTGTACCACTGGCTCACAGAGGACACCTTCTACATAAGGCCACTCTACTAAGACCAGGAGACATAGTAGCTCTACCTAATACATAGAAACATATATAGGGAGGCAGACAAAATAGGAAGACAAAGAAACATGTTCCAAATAAATGAACAGTACAAAACTCTGGAAAAAGAACTAACCAAAATGGAAACAAGCAACTTATCAGATGCAGAGTTCGAGATATATAAATGCTTAATCACCATGTTGAACACCTGAAACTAATATAATATTTTATGCCAACTATAACTGAAATATAAAAAAAATCATTTTAAAAAAGTCAGTTGTATATCTTTCTAAACACTAGCAATGAACAATTCCAAAATAAAATTAAGGAAACAAAGTTCAAAATTTATATTCTGAAAATTCCAAAATATTGTTGAAAGAAATTAAAGAAGACTTTAACAAACAGAAAGGCATCTGCATTCACAAACCCAAAGACTTACTATTGTTATGATGGCAATACTCCCACATTAGTCTACAGATTCAGTACAATCTCTACTAAATCTCAGCTGACTTTTCTCAGAAAGTGATGAGCTGATTCTAAAATTCTATCGAAATGCAAGGGACCCAGAATAGTACAAGACAATTTTAGGGGAACAAATGTTGGGTGTCACACTTCCCAATTTCAAAACTTACTAGAAGTCTACAGTAATCAAGACAATGTGGTACTGGCATAGGGCAGACATTTAGATCAGTGGAAAAGAACCTATGGTCCAGAAACAAACCCTTACAATTAGGGTCGATAGATTTTCAACAAAGGTGCCAAGATAATTCAATAGTCAAAGAAGAGTTTTTGCAAAAAATGGTGCTAAGACAACTATATATCCTCATGTAGAAGACTAAAGCTGGACCTCTATTTTTGCAAAAATATATTCAAAATGGATGAAAGACCTACTAATAAGAGCTAAAACTATAAAACTATAAAAATCTTCAGGACCTTGGGTTAGTCAACACCTTTGTAAAAATTATATTAAATGTACAAGTGACAAAGGAAAATTTAAGTAAGTTGGATGCTATCAAAACGAAAAACTTTTGTGCTTCATAGTACACTTCCGATAAATGTATAAAAGTTAAAAAAAATGTGAAAAGATAACCCTGAAAATGGGAGAAAATATCTGCAAATCACATATCTGCTAAAGAACTTGAATCTAGAATACATAGGAACTCTTACAACTCAACAATAAAATACAAATAACCTAATTTTAAAGTGGGCAACATATATGAATGGATATTTTTCCAAAGAAGATATATAAATTGCCAATAAACACATAAAAAGATGCTCAGTATCATTACTCTATCAGTTTCTCAAAAATTATGCATAGTTACCATATGATCCATCAATTCAACTTCTAGGTATATATCTAACAAATGAAAACATATGTTCAAACTAAAACTTGTATACAAATGCTCATAGCATAATTATTCACAATAGCCAAAAATCAGAAAGAATCTAATGTTCACAAACTGATGAATGGATAAATAAAATGTAGTCTATCTATGTAATATATTATTATTCAGCAATATAAAAGAGTGAAACATCAGTACATACTACAGTACAGATAAATCTTAAGAACAGTATTCAAAGTAAAAGAAGACAGTCATAAAATATCACATATTGCCTGAGCCTGTTTATATGAAATGTCCAAAATAGGTTGATCTATAAAGACAGAAAGTTGTTTAGGGTTTGAGAAAGTAAACCTAGAGTCTGGGAAAGGGAGTGAGGTGAGAAGTGACATTAGTGAGTAAGGTGTTTCTAGTTGGAGTGATGAAAATATTCTAAAATTGATTGCAGTGAAAGTTGCACAACTCTGTTATTATACTAAAAATCATTAAACTATATGGTATGTTAATTATCTTTGAATAAAGCTGTGGGCGGAGGGGAGTTCAAGTGTGAGTCTTTCACTGATGAACCTCTCTAAAACAAGACAACGTGCCATTTTCTCTCCTGCATGATTTTACTACGTTGGTTCCAGACATCTGAAGACACAAGTGATATTTCTCTGTGGGCAAATATATCCCTTCCAGAAATTATCCACCTAATATGGAAACGATATCCTTAATTGTCTTTATTCTATAGATAAGGCTGAGGCTAAAGATTATGCTGAATCGAACGCTTTGCTGTAGAAGATAAAAGAGGCAAAAATAGTACACAAGAGCTATTTTATTCTGCAGAATTTTTTTCCTGTTGTGACCACCGAAATCACAGTAAATGCAGCAGGATATAAAAGTTCCACCTATATTCTGACATGAAAACTCTAAGGTTATGCATCCCTATCATGTATTACAGGAAATCGTTAGATATATTCTGTTGAAAAAGGCCACCTTTCCTTGGGTAGGATGAAAATACTCCCGTCTCACAGAAAATAGGAAGGTCGTCAGGCAGTCATTGTGTTTATTTCAAATTGATCCTGGAGGAAAGGGGAACCATTTATTCTGCGGTTGATAGTTTGAGTTCAGTAATGATTTGAACTCAGACACTTCGTTAAGAGCTATATGAGAGGGAAAGAGAGAGTGTGTTTGTATGAGAGATTGAGAGAAGGCAGGGGGAGAGCTTTCAGTATGGAGGGACAAAGGAAGTATAGTTGGAAAAGTGAGGGTCTGAAGGAGGTAGGCAGCAGAGAACAATTCCAGGAGACCAGAGTTGGAAAAGTGATCTAAGGGGAAATCTGATAAGTATATGTTGGTGAATGGCCAAGAGAAGGCTTATTGTGAGTGTCCCAGCATTACTTATGTCACTAACAGTCAACCTGATAGGAATGCACTTGTGTCCAGATATCACATGAACAGGAACTTCCCTTGGTCCACACCAAGCCCTCACCATGAGCAAGAGCAATATAGGGGGTAATTCTGCCACTGTCTGGATGTATTTTGAGGATGCCTTCCTGCAGTGCTCCAAGAGGAACTGTAAGAAAAAAAGACCAAATAGTATTTTAAGAGGGGCTATGAGGCAAGGTGGAGTCAAAGGAGAAAGCTTCAACACCCACACTTGAAAGGATGGCAGTCAACAACCTTGTCCACTAAGCAGTTCTCTTACATAAACTAGATTGTTAGAGAGATCAGGTGCTCATGGCACATACTTTTTAATAGGATTGCTTGCATGACAAATGCTTTGAAAGAGGATTTTATTTTGTAGGAACTATTGATTATGATTTACAGCTGAGTCTTGTGCTTTGGGTAGGATAAGGAATAAATAAAACACTTTAAGGGAAATCCTACCACTTATTAAACTGTCTACTGAGTACAAAGTTAGTCCACATCATAGGAGGTAAATGTTCCCATTTTACAAATAAGCTGAGTCTCTGGAAGAAGAAACATCTAACTCAACAGTCACACTGCTGGTAATAGCAAAGAAAAATCTCACACTCTCCCCTTCACATTTCTTAGACTGGGTTTCTGAAAATCTGGTGCTATTATCCTTACGTGGTTGACATATTGCTTCTGAAGAGTATGTGAGCAGTAGAGGCACCATTAGGAAAAAGTGCATGGTGACGTCTTTATAGACAGCAAGGTAATATTGCTCATTATTGGTGTTAAATACGTTGCTTTTAATAAAATTATTTTATTTTTCTTATTGAGATATAATTGTACTGACTGAAGGAAGAGAAAAGGACACAGAGCTGTTCAAAAAACTTATCGGCCTGAATATTATAATCGGAAGTCTTCCGCAGCTCCACTAATACCTTGGAGTCCTCATCCCTTTGTTAATGATATGATTATGCCCTTCTCTAATGTCTGATCTCAGCAACACCCCCACAGATAACCCAATTCCAGAATACATCCAAGGTGAATTTCTATCTCAAGTTTCACTAATAATGAAAGTCATACATCATAGCTGCAAATTGCCCAAGACCCTGGGGTAGGTTAAGAGGAGACATTTTAATGGCCTTTGGTAATTATTAAGCACAGATACTTGCCATAATAGGAAATGGAAAAAGCTATATCTCAGGTATAATCCAGACAGTAAGAGGGCTGACCTTCTTTTCTATAGGTACCTCCCAGCAATCTAGTATCACAGGAAGCATTATAAGATCAAATCAGTTTTGTCAAAAGAATCCCAAATTGTAAAGAAGAATGAAGTCGAATATGCAGAATAACTGAAGTTTAAGATTGCCGCAGAGGAAAAAATAAATAACAACAGTTTTCTCCACTCACTAATTCATTTAATAAGGATAATGACCAAGATAGTGGTTTGTTTCTGAGTGCTAAAAGGAACTGTTTTAAGACATAAGGGAGCTATTTTAAGAGCTGTAATAAAACTCAAAAGCATCCTATATAGAAGTACACATACAAGCCATACCTATAAATAAAAGGAAATGAATAGTTCATTTTAAAAAAATCCCTCAGTATCAGCCAAGTGAGAAGTGAGTTTATTTTTAGCTGTCATTGTTTCTCCAGGATGTGATATGGAATGCAATATGAGCTCTACTGTTAGCTCCCATTCATCAGTGAGCTCCCTTGGGCAAATTTCTCATTACTTTACCCAGTATGGCTGGGTACTTCTGATGCCATGTCCTATTTCTCTCTGTGTCCGAACATTTAGTTCAATGTGTCCACTTGGACTTTTGTTTCGGAAGAGGGGCAAGCTCAACTTAATTTTCAAATCTTATCAGCTTTCTTTTCATTTGGTGTCAAGATCACCAATGGTCTTCATGTTTTGTAAATCCAGTGGACAGTTCCTGGTCCTTAAAACACATTTTTTGCTTGACATCCAGGATCTCAAACTCCCTTGGTTTTCTTCCTACCGCTCTTGCTCTCAGAATTCTTTACTGACCCCCTCCTCGTCGACCTTCCCTCTAAATTTGGGAGTATTTTAGGCCTCATCTGTTGAGCTGCTTGTTTTCAATCTGGACTCACTCCCTGGGTGATCTCATCTAATCTCATAGATTTAACTGTCATTTAAATACATTCGCAAATGTGTTTTTCCAGTCCTGATCTACTATTTCCTGAAATCTAGACTCAGTTAGCCTCCTGCCTACTCAACATGTTCATTTGGATGGCATCTAAAATTTAATATATATATCCATTTCTATTTATATCTACGAACCTGTGATCATCTACTCTTTGTATATTTTTCCTCACCACCCCTCACAGTACATTTAGAAGATGGCAACCCACCCTCAGTAGCTCACAGCAAATACCTTAGTGTCACCCTAGTCTCATCACTTTCTCTTACACAGCAAATCGACCCCAGCAACAAAGCGTGATGGATCACCCTTTAAAGTGATCCTATCATTTTTTACTGCATCTACCACCACAACCACCCTGATCCAAGCAACAAACATTCCCATCAGGGTTGGCCTAACACATTGTTCTAGCTTTGTTCCCCCTATAATCTATTCTCAGTACAACAATTAGAATGATATCTTTTTAGAGTAAGTCAAATTATGTTCCTTTCTTATTCAAAATCTGTTAATGTCTCACTCAGAGTAAAAGTCAAAGTCCTTACAATGACTTAGGAGGCTTTAAATAATAAACCCACCTCTCTAAACTCAGCTCTTGTGATTCCCTCATTGGCTCGCTCTACTCTTGCACAAATAGCTCCTTCTTACCCTTAATTGAACATAAAAGTCAGGCCCCAGTTCAAAGTTTTGCACTTGCTCTTTCCCCTGTCCAAAATGTTCCTTCCTTCCATCTCCCAATTCCTTCAATTCTTTGATTAAAATGTCACCTTCTCTGTGAGATCTTCTCCAAATATTCTATTTTAAATCATAACACCCACTCAGAATTACCTATCATTCTTCTATGCTTTGTTTTTCAATTTTCTTCCTAACATTTATCACTATCTGACATACTATATATTTTATCCTTTTTGATATATTGTCTGTCTCCTCCCATATATGCAAATTCCATAAAGTCAGGAATTTTTACTTTTTTAACTCAAGGCGTTGGCCCAGTTCCTAAAACAATGTGTGTCAGATCCAAAATAGGCAACGGATAAATATATTTTAAATGAATGAATGAATTCCTTCCACATGCATCCCTTTCATATTTAATAACATAAATTATTTGCTTAATGACTGAGAATCAAGCAAATACAGTATGTCACAATCTTCAAAATCAGCCAGTCCAATGTCTCTCCTCCTACAAATAGGGAGGCTAAGGTCTAAAGCAGAATCACATGCCCTGTTTCTCACTCTGGGTGCTTCCCATGAAAGTGTTTAAATGGACCCTCGACAGGGCTGTTCCATTATCTGCAGTTCCATTAGAGCTACAGAACCCTCCCATTTCCTTCAAGACAGTTTTTCTGCTATTTTGTGCTGCTGCTGCTCATGATGATGGTGTGATGGCACTAGCTAACATTTATTAAGTGTTTACTCTTCTTTAGTCATTGTAATAAGAATTTCTCATGCATCATCTCATTTAAGAGTTCATACAGCTAATCAGTAGCAGAATTTGGTTATGAGCTAAGATCTACCTGATTCAAGAACCCAAGCTCTTAGCCTCTACCCTACACATTTTCCTTTAAGTCTCTGCCTCAGGTGTACCCAGCCCCCTCTATAGATGGAGTCACTGTTAATGGTCCTGATGATGGCCACTATGAAGAAGAAGAGGTATTACAAAGCACTCAAATGATTGTTTTGAAGTCCTTTGAGTTGTAAGGGCAAGGCCCCTCTGTATAAATGACAAAAACTAAAATGACTGCAATTGTTCATTTAAAGTAATGAATCTTGGTCTAAGCATAGTAAAATTAAATATTATGAAACTTTTAGTAGCAGTCTCTATTTCAGTTTTCAATACCAGCCAAGACATTAGAAGGAAAACTTGGATTCACTAAAACTCTTGATGCAAATGGTTCATAAATAAAAAATAACTGCATGTAATTCTTTCAAAGCTCTTGCCAGCTGGAATTAGCTAAATCAAAGATCTTGAAAATAAATTTTTGAAAAATTGCATAATGAATTAAATTCTTCTTTCATTAAAACGTTTGCCATTTTATTAACATTGACAAAACATGTACTCGTATCCCTTGAAGCAAAATCTGAGAGACTTAGTTTAAACCATGGTTCCAATACTTGTTAGATACAGACATTAAGGATCACTGTTTGCCATGACAGGTCTCAGTTTATCCATTATTCTTTTTTCCATTTTTAATATTTTATTAAATTTATGGGGATGATAGTGGTTAATAAAATTATATAGGTTTCAAGTGTACAGTTCAATAATACAACATATGTATATTGCATAATGTGCTCATTTTAAAGGTGATTAATGTCACCTATCTCTCATGTGTTTTGAAGGCTAGTGACTAATGTTCTTTCTAAAGCTGACTTACATAGTAGCTAACATATAAATTCCCAACAAAGATTAGCTTGCAATTAGGGTCTCTAAGAAGGTGTATTAATTGGCAAAGAGCAATGGTATGTTATGATTTGTTAAAGGAATTTCAAGACAATTTCTAAAAGCATTTTATTACCCTTGCCATTTCAGAGACAGCAACCCTTAGTATTTTGAACTCTCATAGCTCTTTTGGATTGTGTAAGTGTAAAGCTTAGAAGTAAGATAGTGAAGTCCTGGTTAGTGAATTCACGAACACATCATATGAGAAACTGAAAACAATTTCCTGTGTGTTGACACTAAGCATGTATGTGACTGTCAACCCCAGAATGTGGTCTTTGAGTGAACGATAGAGTGAAAGTGTCTAATAAAGAAGAGTGTGCCCAAAGAGAAAAAAAAAAAAAAAACACGATTATATTCTTTATAAATCCTATTTCAAGAAATAGGCACACATGATTATGGATGCTGAGAAGTGTCAAAATCTGCGATTGGCAAGCTGGAGACCCAGGGACCAATGTATACATGTATATTTCTGCTCAGGGCTCTGCTTCTCTGATTGAAGTCTAATGAATAGGTATTATTATCAACACTGAAGCTTAGACAAAGAGAAACCTGCATAAGAATCTACCATGTCTTTTCTTTTTTAAACAAGTTAGAAAGCCTGAAGTCATATAAGACCATAAAAAAAATTTTACCTGTCAATATGTAATAGCTTTAAATATGTCCATACACATCAAAAGCCATAATGAGACTGAGGTGTCATTAAAATTATATGATGATAGTCTTTCATAAAAGGAACAAGGAATGTTCAAACCCTACTCTTAGCCATAACCACCTTTTCATAGCAAGTAATATTTAATAAATTACAGATCTTTACAACTCTACTGAGATGGTGCATAGATGGGTGTATGTGTTGTGTAGGGTGAGGAGTGGAGTAAAAGATAATTCAATCTCATTTTCATAGTGTGAATTCAACAGACCATGCTCAAAATTTAAAAAAATAACAAGTGCCAACATAAGCCCATTAATTAGAAATATAAAAGTAAATATCAAAATGAATATCTACAATAATAAAGAGTGGGTGCCTCTAAGGAGAGAGAACTTGTGGCAATGGGTGAGAGGATCCTATAAAATACGTGTATATATAGCTTTGATTAAAAATTTAAAATAAATGCAAAAGGTTTATACACAAAGATGCTCATCAAAATTTTTTTTTAAAAAATCAAAAAATAACACTAAATGTCCATATTCACAAAATGAATAGCTAAATTACTATATGTTACATAATGAAATGTACTACTAAAAATCATCTTTCAAATGGTTTAAGTAGATACATGCTTATGATAAGTTAACAGAGGTCAGCAGGCTTCAAAATTGTATAGTTGGCATTGTCTGAAATAGGAGAAAAATTATCTGAAGTAGGAGAGAAATTAACTGAAATAATGGAAATATGTGGATGTATAAATGGTAAAATATAAATGAGTTTTTTCCCTGATGCTTCTCATGTGCATATTTGTGTGTTCCGAAATTGTTAAAATGAATATGAAAAGGAGGAGAGAAAGAAGAGGAGGGGAAGGCAGAAGAGAAAGGAGAAGAGGAAGGAAGGAGGAGAGGGAGGGGAGAGCAGACTAGGAGGAGGTTAGGGAAATGACCATGACACCAAGAGCAGGAGCAGAACACTGTTTGGTCCTAGCTACAGACCCTGCTTTCCATACCTTCTTGCCAAGGATACAGAAGCACAGATGATAGAAATTTTGTGCATGTGGAGCTACTCTAAAGATTATCCAAGACCATTCTAAGGAAATATTATTTTCTTAAGAAAGAATTTCCCTGATAAGTATATAATTATACATATCTCTCTACATTCCCTTTTCTACCTTTTAAAGTTCAATTTACAACCAATAAAATGCACCAATGTAAGGCGATGCTTTGATGAGTTCTGACAAGTGTATATACCTGGAGAAACATCACTCCAATCAAAACACAGAGCATTTTTATCACTCCAGAAAGTTCTCAAGTTCCTCTCACACAACCTAACACTCCCATAGGAAATCACTGCAGTTAACATCTATCATTATAGTTTATTTCTGTCTATTTAAGACCCTTCTTAGTAATTGAAATGTATTCTCTCTTTATCAGGATTATTTTGTTCAGCATAATAATTTTGAGATTTATCTATATTTTCATGTGTATTAATAGTTTGTTTATTGCTAATTAGTATTACACGGCATGAATATATCATAATTTCTCCATCAGTTGATGGCTATTTGAATAGTTTCCAGTTTGATCTATCAGAAAAATCACTGCTATGAAAAATTTTGTAGATGTCCTTTGAAGGATATATGTCTTTTTTTTTTTCCAGTAAATATTTAGAAATGAAATTGCTGTGTCATGGGGTAGGTGAACATTGAACTTTTAAAAAATTGCCAAACTGTTTTCCAAAGAGGTTATATGTTTTTATACTACCACCAGAGACATAAAAGGACTCCAATGGCTCCATGTCTTCATAAATATTTGATATTATCAATCTTCTTAATTTTAGCTATGATACTAGGTAAAAAATGAAGTATTATGACACTGCATGCGTTTGCTTTTTGGTCATTTGTACACATCTTCTGTGAAATGTCTGTTCAAGTTTTTGTTTTTTACCTACTTTTATAGGGTTGCCTTTCTATTGAGGAATTGTTTTTTAATGTTCTAGATATAAATCATTTGTCAGAAATATTCATTGCAAGTACCTTCTTCAGACAATGACTTGTCATTCTTTTAATGCTGTCTTCTGATAATCAGGAGTTGTTGTATTTTTATTTTCAGGAGATCCAGCATATCCAGAAATCTTTGTCTATGTCAAGGTTACAAACATATTATTCCATATTTTCCTTTAGGTATATTATTCACCTCAAATTAATTTGTGTGTGGTATGAGGAAAAGATTGAGTTTAATATTTTATTTTGATTTTCCATATGGCCATCCAGTGGTTCCAGAAGTTTTGTTTAAAATTTTTTTACATTCTCCATTGAATTACCTTTGTGCTTTTGTTAATATATAGATATTAACAAAATGCCTTTCTACAGGTGTTCTCTGATTATCATTAAACACTTCATCTAAGAAAGGAAGCATTATATGTGGGGTATAAACCTAAAAGCAACAAAGGAACAGGACAAACAAACAGAAACTCATGGACATGGACTATAGACTAGTGGTTACCAGAGGGTAGGGGGTGGGGATGGAGAGGGGAGGTAGACAGGGTAAAAGGGGTCAAATATAGGGCATAGAGGGAGGGTAAAGTGGGTAAAGGGAACCGAATATATGGTAGGTGAAGGAAACTGGGCTTTGTGTGGTAAACACGATAGAATATACAGATGTCAAATTATAATGTATACCTGAAAATTATATAATTGTATTAACCAATGTTACCCCAGTAAAATTAATTTAAAAAAAAAAAAGAAGAAAAAGAAAGGAAGCGTATCAAAGAAGTGCGATGATGTACTACAGAAATCTAAATCTCTGTTCGTGATTCAGATCCTCTTGGTACAAATCTTGGTGTTTCCGAAGAATAAGCAGAGGGAATTGACATTGAGTGTTTATGTTTTGCCAGGTACTTTAGCAAGCACTTTAAGAACATAATCTCAATTAATGCTTTATTGATATTACCAAGTATCTATTCAAATTCCATTATATAGATAAGGAAATCAATACTGCAACAGTCACTTGGCCAGTTGGTGATAGAAACAGGATTTGAATCCACGTCTGTCTAAATCCAAAACCACAGTTCTTTCTGATATTTCGAGTGATCATTCACAGAAGATGTTTGAAAGACATCCCATTAGGAGCCATGAAAAAAGATGGAGAATAGTTTCAGTTATTCCTGATGTACCAGATCATTGATTCTCTTTCAAACTCCGTAAGTTTTCTTCTTTTTTTTCTAAATTGACCATCTCAATTTTGGTCCTTGCGCTAAGTTTTAAATAACATAATACCCTGAAAGTCAATGTATTGTGAAAACTTATAAATATTCCCAGAGACAAGTGTTAGTAACTCAATTATAAGAGAAAACTCAGCTTTCATATATTTCCAATGGAATTTTAAAAGTAAATATATTTACTCTAAAGCAAATGTATTAGATGACAACCTGTGAATTTATTTATAATTACTTCCTTCCCCATTCATGTGCATATACGCCTTTGAAACTAATTATTACAGGATTTTCTTGACAGCATTTTACTTTTCCATGCAGTAAATAATCTTCGTTAGCTGTAAATAATAAGAAAAAGATAACCTGTGCCAGTTTTTACATTGTATAATAGAGTTGAGGGGTTTGTACTAATATAAGGGAAATAAGGAAGGCAGAGACTTGCTTTAACAATCAGAGGAATTTAGAGTGATCAAGTAACGTTCTCTCCTGTTACTTTGACAAAATCAGTTACCAGTCCTATATCTTTCTTACTACACTTTAGAGCACCATTGGGTTTTACCTAGCAAGTGTTGTATGTAGTCAGACATGTATTTATTTAAGTAACTTGTGTTTTCAAGTAAATTAAAGGCATACAGTAATAAAAGCTATTAGTGTATTTATAAAATTACATCTCTTTTGTCATAATCTGAAAGGCAAGGTATGAGAACCATGTAATCATTTTTATCTGCCCAGTAGGTCTCTGGGTTTCTAACACCCACCAGCTCTAGGGATGAAAACAAAACCAATCACCAAGATGTTCTAGAAACGAGTCAAAAAGAATGCTGATATAATTTAAACTTGGGATGCATTCACATCTATGTCAGCTTAGGTTACCGTATCTAGAACAAAACCATCTCTGACAAATATCCAAGATAACTCCATGGGACAGAATACCAAGCATGATGACAATGTGGACTCATGTACAACCATCAGAAATTTCGAACAAAGTAGTTATGTGAATGGGTTTGAAGGGTCAGAAAAAGGAACCTGATTACCAAGCCAACTTCTACTAAGAAGGTGTTTTCTGAAGATGGTATTGTGAACGTGGGACCTAATGGACGAAGGGCAAACAGAACAGAATGAATTGTATCTGCTTGGTAGGGGGCATCAAGTGGACAAGAGACAGGTCCATCCTGACACACATCTGTCCTACGTACTTCACACTTAATCAGACAGAGTGGTGGCACTGTTCGTGTCTTTTGTAGTTATGTAGCCTTTTATGTGAACTTGCCTTGAATCTCCTACTATATTTTAAGCAGCTAAAGAATGTATTATATGTGTAGCTTTTAAAAATTCCTGAAAGTGCCTAGCACAGAACTTCATATGTAGTCAATTCTCAACAAATACTGAATAAATGGAAGGATAGAACATCAAATGAAAGAATACCATATAATTATTATTGAAGTAAGATCATTGTATACAAAACACTTTATCAAATCCAACTTGTCATCTCTATGCTTGATTCTGTTTTTCCCTTCTCTGTCCTTACTTAAAGCAATGTTTTCATACTTCTCAAGTCTCTAGTGATACCTATATACAAAGTTCATTTATTTTCGGAATCTGTTCAAAACTTACACAACTTTCTCCAATTCCCTTCTCTTTGTTCTCATCCTTACCTTTTAAAAGTAGGGTGATTTTTTTAATCCGGTAACATTTTTCTTTAATTTTTAGCCTATATTTTTCTATTGTTTTTCAAAGCAAAGCAACCAGTGTGTAGACATAATGTCTAGATGTGACTCAAGAGGTAAAAAGCTGGCCTGTTCTAACCACAAGTTCCTTGAGAAGAGAGAATGGGGACTACACCTCCCCAGATGAACTGTACATAAGATTGCTGTTAAAATGCAGATGACTCCTTAGCCACATCCCAGACATACATCTACCAAGTCAGATCTATGGAAGTGGATGTCACAAATTCATTCATACACGTGCCCCATTATCCCCAGGTCAGTTTTATGCTCACTGAGAATGAGGATCACTATGAATTTCTTTGACTTGAGGGATAGAGGGAATCAAAGTATCACTCTGATTAGAAAGAGCTCACTGTGGTCACAGATTAAAGTTAATTGTTAATAAGCACCTGCTTCCCCTAAAACAGAAAAGTTCTGAAAAAAAAAAAAGGTTATTTTGGACAATCAAAGGCATTACAAAGAAATATTCTAGAACTGATGAAGTCAGAAGCCATTTACTGTCCCAACATCAGGCCTGGGGATCTCTTCCAAAATTATTTTCAGGACAACAAAGGAATCTCAGTTTCGATTAAAGGCTCAGGACACAGGGATTATTTTCGAACATCCATTTCCTCTTTGTTTAGGACAGAGCCGCCAGCACACGGGTTTACACTTAATAATCCACTCGAACACTGGTAAAACAATCCTGTCAAATTCTCAAACTCTGTGTGATCTAAAACCCTTGGGGAATTTCCCTTTAGGGCAGGGGTCCCCAGCCCCTGGGCCACTGACCGGTAGTGGTCCATAGACTGTTAGGAACTGGGCTGCACAACGAGAGGTAAGCAGCTAGCTAGCTAGTGAAGCTTCATCTGTATTTGCAGCCGCTCCCCAGCGCTAGCATCACCACCTCAGCTCCACCTCAGATTATCAGGCATTAGATTCTCCTAGCAGCACTGGTCCTGGTGCCAAAAAGGTTAAGGACTGCTCCTTTAGGGTACCTGAGATCTGTGGAAGTACTGAGTTATGATTTTTCTTTCTCTTAAGAACAGGTATATTGAATAACTATAGTTATTTTTTTATATAACATATATTATATTCTTTGAACCCTTTCTAAAATATAAGCTACATATCCACAATACTTACAAAAACATGTGTGATCCAAAAATTTCCTCCCTTAAATTTTCCCTTTGTTAAAAAGTCATGCCTGCCTAACTTGTGTGTTTCTATAAAAGACTGGGGAAATTTCTGTCCCATGGTATTGTAAGTAAGGTAGAGTGTACTGTGATTAAAATGAATTGTGACCCATAATTTTTGCTCCGTAAGAGAAAATAAAAAGAGTCATAAGACCTCCCAGCTTCACGACAATCCCTCAGCATAGTCCACTGAGTGCGGTGTGAAGAGCAGGCAACCCTCCATCATCATCCAGGGAGCCTTGTGAGTTCTGGGGCCGAGTCCCAACACAGTCAAAAAAAAAAAAAAAATCTCTTGGAAGCAGGTAGGTACAACATAGGTTAATACCTGGACATGTTTTAGTATTACAGCAGTATGATTCTTTATTTGCTAGCAGGAAAAAAAAAAGAAAGAAATGAGCACATTCCTGAATAATGTGAACCTTGCTGTGATTTAGGAAAACATAAATAAATGATCAAAACTTTGTTGGTCCAGAAAAGAAAGCCAGCTTCTAAAATATCCTGGCTGAAGAAGATATGAGTAAGATAGAGTAGGACACATTTTTGATAACCTCAGATAGTGTAGACTCGTGAAATTTTGATGCTAGAAAATTCTCAAAATAATTTAGTTCATTGGTTTGCAAACCTGGCTGGCTGACCAAACAAATTACCCTAGATTTACTGAATCAGAATTTTCAAGGGCAGGAGCCAGGAATATGTATTAATTTTTAAGTCTTCAAATACATCTAAGACCATCTGGATAGATGAGGAAACTGGGGGATTAAATAATTTGTTGAAAATTACGTATCTTATCAACAGCAAAAGTAGTTCTAGAACATAAATCACAAAGTCTCAGAATTAGAAGTTCCTTAGAAAGTCATCCTAACATAACTATCTCATTGGTCCTTAGAGTACAAAAATTTTTTTGAGAAAATTCAGATTCTAGCCCCTAACTGAAGACATTCTCAAATGCTGAGTCTGAGGTGAAGCCTAGAAATATGCATTTTTAATAAGTCTTTTAGTGGATTCTGAAGGAGCATGATTTCAAAAGCTCTGCCTGTTAGTTGTTTGAGTCCCTCTTATGATGTTTCCTCACTTTTGTTTAAACTCATTCCAATTAAGAGAAGCTCAATACCATTGTGATACCTTTCTTTTAATGTAGGTCTATTAGGTACAGTCTTTAATATTTTTTCCTAGAAACCTGTCCCTGAAATCCTCCCCCACAGGATTTAATTCTGCCTTCCCAGGCCATACAGAAGGTTTGCTCCAAAGCAAGATGCTAGCCCTATGAGTATTCATAACCTTTCTAAGACCCTTCCGGGGAGGAGAATAAAGATTGAAAATTCCTCTAGCTCATCTCTCCTCTCACTTTGTGATTTCTCTCATTTATGGCCAAAACTCCTCTCTCACTGAAAAAGAGTGATAATAATATTTAGAATCATTGACTGATGTAGCTTCTTGCTGTCTCACGGCGCACAGCCATAAGTCTCACACAAAGTAGCTGGATCCAGTTGTTTTCTAACATTTCACTCTTCTCAACCAGTCATTCTCTGGAATACAGTCAGAGGCTGAGTGACTTCCTTTCTCCCCACAAGTTCCACAGCCTAAAGGGTGAAAATGCAGCACAAGTGGAGGTCCCTGGGAAAGCAGGTCTGGAATGACCGAGTCTCCAGGTGACGTGGTTTCTGCCTCTTTACTCCACGCCAGCTGGACTGACAACAGGTCTACCCTGCCATCTCAGCTAAGCAGCCATCTTGTTTCCTGTCTTTCCCACCCTCTTTCACTTTTCTCTCTTCTTGTTTGTTGTTTGTTTAGAAGAAATTGTTTTCTTCCATGAAGGGAATGGAAGCAGGCAGACACACTTCTCAGGGACTACAGAGAGGAACCGAGACAGAGGACCTTTTTAATGTTAAAAATCATTCAAGGCCATGCACAAAATGCCCTCGAATGTGGAGGGAAAACTAGAACTGTGCTTAATTTGTTAAAGGGTTTGAAATGTTTTGAGTGCATGGACTCAGAATAAAGCAGGGAACAGGTGAATACAGAAAAATAAAGTTCTGAAGCCTCGGAGTGGAAAAGACCCCAAAGAGACCAGACTTGGCTATACAAATGTGCAGACCCTTCCTCAAAAGTAGCTTATCCTCTAGTCAAGTGGTCCCCAACTTTTGTGGCATGAGGGACTGGTGATCCTATTGTAATGGCTGAAAAATGACTGCTAGACATTTATTACTTGCAGGAAAATCACTGCTTGGCTATGCCCATGGGAACATGGCTATCGCCATGGGAACATAGACTGTCACCCATAGGAACATAACATTTTAACAATAAGCTTTCTGCTCTGTAACCCCGCTTGCACACCCGACCTGTGGGTTGACAGGTAGTGGATAGAAGAAAAATAGACCTTTGCGTTCAGACAGAATGAAGAATGGGATTTAGAGCTTAAAAACCCTCTACATTTCGGGGCTGCTTAATTTGGGGTCTGAGTACCCCTGGAAGACCCAGCTGGCTGAATAAAGAGTGTGTTCCCTATAACTCACTGAGTTCTGGTGGTCCATGTGTCTTTCGGGGGCTGGTAGCAACAACACTATGAGAATCTAATGCCTGATGATCTGAGGTAGAGCTGAGGCAGTGATGCTAGCGCTGGGGAGCAGCTGCAAATACAGGTGAAGCTTTGCTGGCTCCTCCACTGCTCACCTCCTGCTGTGAGGTGAGCCTGGTTTCTAACACGCAACGGACGAGTACCAGTCCGTGGCCCAGAGGTTGCAGACCCCTGATCTAGCTGACATGTTCCCCCTTCCTCCGACTCCTACTGGGAGGTAGTAAGTGTGGTGATGTGGCTTCCTACTACAGGGTCAGAACTCAGGTGTGCAGGGACTTGCATCCCTGCTCTGTCACTCTGTCAATTACCAGCGATTACCTGACTGATTTAGCCTACTCCTAAATTTCATCAGCTAAAATTGGAATAATAATTCCTATTTATATTAGCGTGAGCTAGGTTCAGCTAGCAATCCTAAAGGCTCAGAAAATGCACCCACTCAAGCTGTATGTCCCACACCAGTCAGCAAGATGCTCTACCCTCCACAATTGTCCCCTATTCCAGCAACCAGGAACCCAGGGCTTCTGTCACTGCCACAGAGAAGGAGAGGAGGAGAGAGCCTGAAGGACTACACAGGGCTTCACACATTCTCAGTCTGGAAGGGAAGTGTGTCCCTTCTACTCACGTGTCACACTCATGTGAACTGGCTGTGACCTCTTCTACCTTAGACCTGAAAAGTACAGTCCACTTTATGCCTAGAAAAAAAAAAAGATAAAATGTTGATAAACCGAAGTAATATTTATCACAGGGAGGCATAGGGCTGCTGTGAGGATTAAGTGACAAAGTGCCAATAATGTGGTCAGTGAAGTGCCTGGCTTGGCACAATGGAAGTGCTCAAAAATAGCAGCTGTCATCGACCTCACTCTCTTGTGTTTAGTTACTCAGAGCTCATTATTCTAATACACATGAAACACCTCACCCAGGAGTGGAACACATCCCCAGGAACACTACGTCCAAGAGCTCATCATTTTGAACTAGAGGACAGAAAACAGGAATCGTAGGCCACAGTCTTCTTGAGCTTAGAACCGTGTGGCCCTTGGCGAGTCTCTGAATGCACTGGAGCCAGTGTAAAGGGGGTCACCACTTAATAGAAGGAAAGGGGATAAACTAGAAGAGAAGTGATTTGAATGCTCATTCCAGCCTTGCAATTTGTTGGCAGTAGAACCTTAGACAAGTCATTTCATCTTTCTGGAATTTTGGTTTCCTTATCTATAAAATGAGTAGATTAGGCCAGATTACCAAAAGCTCCATAACTAAGAATACCAGTGATTACAAATAATGCTTTTGCAAGAATCATGCTATATCTACTAAAAATTGGAGTTTTCAATTACCTATCCAACCCTATAGCTCCAGGTCCTAAATTCTATCTAGTTAAGCCCTCCTGGAACCCTGAATAACTTAACTCATGTCACACTGGATGGATGGCAGTAAAGCAAAATGACTCTTAGTTGCTCTAGCAAAGCAGAGAGTATATTAGGGTTACAGAGGAAATGTTATGAGTGCCCTTAGTTTTCCCCAACAGAGACTTTAATTTTAGCTCACCCTTAATCAAAAAGCATCTTTTCCCCCTATTACACAGTATATAACCTCTCACAGATTATCAGGACAGCAGAGAATGAGAAGAAGAAGAGAGAACTTTGATTCAGACTGCAGAGAAAAGCAGGTAGAAGCTCTAGACAAAGAGAGGTAAAACTATCCCTCAGTAGGCAGGATAATGAGCCCACCCACAAATATCCTTGTCTTAATCTCCAGAATCTGTGAAAATGTTACAGTTTGGGGCAAGGGAGATTCAAGATTGCAGATGGAATTAAGGCTGCTAATCATCTCACTTTAGATAAAGAGATGATCCTGGTTATTCAGATGAGCCCAGTGTAGTCACCAGAGTCCTTTAAAGTGGCAGTTCAAGAAGAAGAGTCAGTGTCAGAGTGATACAGCACGAGGAAGATGTGGCCATTCATTGCTGACTCTAGATGAAAGGGTCATGAGTCAAGGAATGTGGGAATCCCTAGAACCTGGAAAATGTAGAAAAGGGGATTTTTTTCTCCAAAGACTCCAGAAAAAAAAAAAAAAACAGCCCTGTAGACACCTTGATTTTAGCCTTGTAAGACCCATGTCACACTTCTGACATCCATAACTATAAGATAATAAACATGTTGCTTTAAATCACTAAATTTGTGGTAATTTGTTACAGCAGCAATTGGAAGCTAATACACTCCATGAATAATTAGCAGCAGACACTTAGCAGAGGTGGGAACAAGTTTTCATGAAAATCACTTGGTAAGGATTACAGGAGCAAAGGTATGCACAACAACTACGGTTTTCTGTAAACTATTAAAAGTACCCTAAAATATATAACAGTAATTTTGATGCAGGCCACATGCAGACAAGAATACGGGTATTTTCTCTGGAAGTGAAAAGCAATTAACAGTTTAAAATCAGAATAACATTGACTATCGGCTCTAGGTTTTGCGCATATTCTGAGGAAGTAAAATCTCATGGGTAAGAGTATGGGTGCTCGGACCAAAATATTTAGCTCTGTCAGTTGTTCATTCTGTTGACCTTGAGCATAAACACTCGAAGTTTGTGTTTCCTTACATATAAAATGAAAGATAATAACATCTACTTTATGGAGCAATGAAAATTAAATGGGTTAATTCAACATGAAACACTTAGTACAGTACCTGTATACAAGGGGTTCAATAAATGTTATCCATTTCTATTATATTTGCTTTCCCTGCTTCTATATTAATAGAATTCTCATTCTAAACATTGGCCCTTGGCACTTTAACTAATTATTTTGTTATTTTTGTAAAGACCCAATTAAATAATTGCTCCCAGGATGGTATAGTGTTAGAATTGGGTGAACCCAGTGGAGGAATCACAGTCAATATCCAAGTACCACACAGCAGGAAAAGCCAGGTAAGCATCTCTGTTGGCAGTTTTGTCTTAATGAGGGGTATTTCTGCCTGTGTGAACTATACATTATAGCAGCATCTGGACCTATTCTCTGCACCCAGCAGGTGTCTGCGGACACCAATGACTCCCATTTTTACTATAAGAGAGATGGGTAAAGAGCTGAAACCAAATGAAACAGAAGGTATCAGAAACGTCCATGGTTCTTGGCATTACTAAGCCTAAAGGACAGCTGAGTTGTTTCCCTATTCATCAACACAGATGATAGTAACTTGCACCTGTGCTTAAGAATGAAAAAAAGAGAGAGAGGAGAGAAAAAAAAAAAAAAACAGGAACATCAAGAGAAAAAGAGACTCATTCTCAGAAGTAATCAGTCAGACCATCACTCACAGTTATAGAATAGCCACTTAGGGACCTATGCTCCTCACCGAACTGAGTTTGTTAACTACAGAAAATGTCTTCATCATGTTGTATCCCACATAGTAGATGTTCAACAACTATTTATTTGATATTATTTCAAAGAGTTAAATGATATAAAATACAAAATTATGAAATGCATGTCAGGATAATTTATTAATGCATGATGTATTTTTCCTACTGTAGAAGAATGAAAAAGCAATAGATACACAACACTCATCTCTTAGGAGAAAATATGTCTTTGTACCATGAAATCCATAGTTCTCCACAAGAGAATTAAACTAATTGGTTGTTAAAAGCCAGCACTTACAGAGGAAAGAGCTAAAGTCTATGCAGAGGGTGAAGGATATACCCTTGAGATTTGTCAATGAAAGAAGTAGCTAAAAGGGAATGGCCTAAGGCAGATGAAGGAAGTTGAGGATTTAGGGGAAATTTATGAGTGGAGGATGCCCAGGCTACAGGACCTTTGATCAGGTGGCTTGTACATGTTGGAAATCTCACAGTTAAGAACCGTGGTGTTGAGAGCTATAGCTTTTAAGGCCCTAGATAAAGCTGCGCCATATAGTGGGATAGAGAAGATGGATGAGGAAATCCTGGTCAGTGAACATCTCAGTTTGGACTGTGCTGGATTAAAGACTAGTAGCCTGCCTTTTGGAGTTGCGTGTGGATTCCCAAAATTCGTAGGAAGAGAAGACAGTGAAATGACGTAAAAATTCATTTAATTTAATTTAGAAAAATAAAAAGGTATCTTGCTTCTGCCTATAGTTGTAGAGTAAAATTCAAAAAGCCTACCTTCCTACCCATAACTCTGTAGGTGATGATGCAATGATTTTTCCTGGAAACAATGGGCCCTGCACTTCTCTGGATCAAAGTCAAATTTTGTGCCTGATTCTAGCCCTCAAGAACCTAGAGAAGCCGTGATGTTCAGAGAAACACTCTGATTCTTAAAGAATCATAAAAGTCTGTTCCAGCACACATAATAATCTTGTTGATGTTCAAAGAGTACAAAGTTGGCCAAGAAAAAAAGACTCTTCTCTCCACTGGGAATATAATGTGGTAAAAAACACAGAACATCTAATTCACCATGGGAAAAAAGTTTTAATGATTTTACCAATTTTCTAAACTGAAATCTCTTTGACTAAAGTATTGTCTTATTTCTACATGATTAACAAGGTGCCTAGGTTCTTGCTGAATGAATGAATACTATAAATCATCGGAGCTTGGTTAATAGGTAAAGATTAAGACAACGGTTCTGTTTTCTAGATTCGCTCCTTTATTCATCCATCAAAAAACACTTTTGACCACCTGCTCTATGCTGATTCTGTCAATTAGATAATTCTCAATCTAAGGGGACAGCTATAAACAAACCATACCAATTCAATGGCTAAAGGCTGTAAGAGAGATGCAGAGAGATGCAGGGTAGAGCTTAGGAACAAATAAATTGCTGCCCAACTCAGAAAAGTGAGTCACTCTGTCTAAAGAAATCAGGGATAGTGTCCTAGAGGATATTATTATAACAGCAATTGATATGGCTCTTAGAGGATGAGTAAGAGTTTTTGAAACCAGCGGGAAGGATAAAGCACTTGAAAAAGCAGTCTCTTCTTACATTATCTAGTGAGGCTCTATGCTCTCAATTGTAACTCAATATTACTGACTGATGAATAAGACTGAAACTGCTAACCAGTAACTTGGTTGAAAGGAAGAGAATCCCAACTCTTGTCTATTCTACTGTAATTCAGTTAATTTGAAGTCCTCTACAGCTCTCCTTCTGCATAAGGACATATTTCATGAAGTGATATCCTTGCAAAGAATTAAAACTGCCTTTCACATGATCTGCTTGTTTCTAACATTTTTGATTTTGTTAATTCCTCTGTAACCTTCCCAGCTGAGAGTCCTTTGTAATGATTAGATAGTCTGTAACAATGCTTGAATAGACTTGTTGCCTTAAGAGTAGGTTTGATTTTATTGATTTTCTTATAATGCTTGTAATTGTTCCAGTTTGTTGAGCTTTTTTCTCTCCTTTCTTTTGTATTTCCTAATTGCTTTATTTCTCATAGAAAAGATCTGTTTGTGGTTTGTTGATCTTTTCCTTCATTAAGAATTTATGTTGTAAGATAGGCTTGGTGAAGAAAGGCAAAACTCTATTATCAAAAATTTTATTATGCCTCTGATATATGTTTCTCTCTCATAAAAACACTACAAAATGTCTTTGTTTTTCATTTCATGAATAACTGTACTCTTTGGAGGAAGAAAAACAATCTGTTACGTTCAGTACTTTCATTCTAATGTTATATTATCAGTGTTTGGAATAAAACATTTATCTTGGTTATTTGATTCTCTTTGTCCTTCTTAGTGCCTCTGCATTATCACCTGTGTTTTAACAAATTAAATGAGAAGTCGTTCAAGGTCAGTGCAAAAATCCTGAGGTGTAGCATTTCTTCCCATGCATGCAATCATCTGGCAACCATTTACTGAAACAAACAAAATGCAGTGTAGGTTGTCAACTATTAGAAATAAGGAGAGAACAAAATCCAGGTTGCCTAATGCTAAAACAGGGCAAAAATGCAGAGGGGAATGAGACCCATCAAAGGCTCCATTTGCAATCCACAGGATTTAGGTTTGGACCAGGGCCTCTGGAATCATACAAGTGTGAGTTAAAGTCCAGTTTTGCTATAAGGTGAGTGACTTCAGACAAATTGCCCAATCTATCTGAGTTCCAACTCATCTATCTATAAAATGTAGGTACTAGTATCACCTGCCTCAAGATTTTTGTGATTATTAAAGGAAATACTGCAGGTAAAATGCTAATCAAAAAAAAAAAATGTCAGATACAAAGTAAGTACTCAGTAAAAAGTAGTTCTAGATATATACCGATCCTGCCTCATTTGTATTAACCAACTAAGCTAAAAACATAGAAGTATAAAAATAAATAAACAGAAACTTCGTTTAAAATTAAATCGAGGTGCAGAAGGGGGAGCTCTCACATCCTACGTTGATTTTGGAGCTCACTCTTTGTTTATAAAAGCTCTCCCAACTTCTGCTTCTCTATAAGAGTTTCCGATTCTTTTTTTCTTGGGACCTGCATGTGGTTTGTCATTAGACCACATGCCCCAAATTGTTCCTGAACAAACCCGTATTGCTGGAGAAATAGCTGGCTGTTTGTTAAAGGTCAACAGAAAGTTCCCAGTAAATGTTTGTTGACTGAAGCTAGTCCAAATATTTCACCCGCAATTCAATCGGTTGATGCAACATCAGACATGAAATTGAAGATTTCTTACTTAAGTTGGGGAAGTTAAAAGTGTATTCGGAGGTGAATGTGGCTGTGCCTAACATGTGTATTGCAGTCCAAATCTCTTACAATAACCTACCTCAAATTATCTATTCATTAAAGGTAAGATGATGCATTAGTCCTTGCAGTTATAGTAAAATGAGCAGATATTTAGAGAAATGATATTAAACAAAAGGTGCTTGCCCACGAGGGGTCTCCTCCATGCTGTAAGGAATTATAAAATAATGATAGCTCTAGGAAAAGAATTATATAAGTCTACAATGAAGACTTCACTGAAAATTAGTAACATCTTAAAAATCATATTTAAAAAAACAAGTCAAGAGTTCTTGAGGGAGAATAGCCAGTTGTAACAGGCAATCAGTAGTTAATTACATGCATTCAGCATTTTCCAAAAGATTATATATGAACTGGAAATTCTCTGTCCATGTGAGTAATCACCTGAAGAGGCACTGGGTATATGAAATGAAATAAACTGAACTCCACTGAACTAATACAATAAATCGAACTACGAAAAAAAACATGTAGTTAATGTTACAGAGCAATAGTTTTCAATGTTAAGACACAGAGAGGTGTTGTGGGCAAAATTTCTATGGAAGTCTAGAATAAATTTGTTTAAGAATATATGTTAGAGGTGAATCCTGTCAAAAATAACATAAAAATTATAGGTACTGACTGTGGTTTACAGTATTGTCCTTTTTTGAAGGTTGATATTTACCATCACCCTGATAAATGCCTCTTTATAGTCTATTCATTCCTCATTGGCTCATATCTCCTACCTCTAATATTTATTACATAAATAAATATTTCTCAGACTATTCAGAGATAAATTTCTTCATTGATGGAGGGTTTTTCCACTGCCTATTATGTGCCTACTAGCCTCAGCCAACAATTTATTACCAGTTGAAAAAGGAGGCAATGAGGTAAAAGACAGAATTGGTTTTATGGCCATGTCTATATTTCTTAAAGAGTAAGAACCTTTATAAAAGAAATTCATCCTGGAGCCACATGAACCACCATTCATTTGGAGAAAAGTGAATTTGTTATGAAATATTGAAAACAGAATCAAATTCTATGAGGCTGTTACTTTGTTTTACTATTAGGAGCTATTAAAATCTGCACCCAGCTACCTTCTGCCTATTACCAACTAAAATAATGCTGTGAGCCTACAAATATGGGTTCCTTTGAACATCACAGATATTGGATAGAATCAACACATTGTATTAGAATGTAGGGCCTTAACACAACTTCTATTTAGGGAAAGCTCCCTCTACTAAATATGCTAATTGAATTCTTATTAGCCTTGAAGTACATAGCATGGGATAAGGGTAAGAATATTAGAATAAGAGTCAGAAAACATCAGTTTTAGTCCCAGTAGTAACATTGGCATATTTTGTTACCTAGGACAAATCATTTAACTTCTTTGTGCCACATTATCCTAATGTATTTAATGGGAGTTTAGACAAAATGACTTCCAAGATCCTTTTATTTAGGTTCTACACTATTTGAGTCTGTAGTTACCAAATAATACAAACCTTTAAATACCAGCATGCCCTTTCGACACCACATCCACTATCAAGTAATACATTTTAGGTATTGCCTGTACATTCACATCTGTGAGCATTCTTCAAAGTGAGATATACCAATTGAGCAACAAAGTTTTAATACTGACAAAATATGATTGTACAAATAGCCATTTAAATTCAGATGAGCAATCAGTAATTGCTTATTCTTCAACTACTAGATAAAATAACCAGACCTTTGGCAAAAATCAACAGATTTCTCCTTTCTCCCCATCCACAGTATAAGTGTTAATGCATAGTCACTACCCTGAATCTCAAAATTCAGATTCTAATGTGGTCAGCATTGCCAAACTCCAGGTAAGCAGACTTAAGTATTAAGTAGATTTTGTGCCCAAAAAATCAACAGAGAAAGATGATAAACCAATAGATAAATATGTTTAGCCTTGACTCAAAGGAAAAAAAAGAAAGAAAGAAAAGAAAGAAAGAAAAGAGAATATATTATGTTCCTACTGTCCTTGGTCTTTCTGGTTATCTGATAGATCCATCCCATAGGCACTAGATGATTTAGTTTGGCCTAGACCACCAGAGGACTGCAGTCCATTTTGATTGGATATTCCTACAATAAGACATATGTGGCCCAAACACAAGCCCTGAGGCAGAGAAGGAGCGTCTTGACAGATACAGATCTCTCTGGGGAAGAGGCAGCTGTGCACCCACATTACCATGGCGATGTCCATTAACCTCTTTAGGCCCACTTTCATAAGTTCAAGAACAAGAATGTTGTAACAGCAGTTATTTCCTGGCACACTGAGGCCAGTAAAAAGGCATATGAAGGAGTTCAGATCCTCTAATCCTATGGCAGAAAGTAATTTTTTTCATTTTAATATCATTCAGCTTTATTAAAGTATAATCATAAAGTATAAGCTTTGTATAAGTATACAGTTTGATAAGTATTGACAAATGTATACGACTACCACCCGATAAGTTTGGAATACTCCTATCTCTCCCAAAAGTTCCCTTACATCCCTTAGCAGACAATTCTCATCCTCCACCCACAGAAAACCAACAATCTACTGTAACTATGGCTTTGCTTTTTCTCGAATTTTATATAAATGGAAACACCATATAGTATTCAATTTTACATTAATAATCTTTCATTTATGATAACGTTTTTGAAATTAATCCATATGAGTATTAATATTTTGAACTTTTATTACTACACAAAATTCCATAGTATAGCTATGCCAAATTTATTCATTTGCCAGTTGATGGATGTTTGGTCTATTTCCAATTTTGGACTCATGATAAATGCTGCTGTGAACGATCTTATAAAAGTCTTTACATGTACATATGTTTTCATTTTTCATGGGTAGACATCAAAAGGAGGAGTGGCTGGTAAGTGCACATTTAACTATGTAAGATACTGTCAAACAACTTTCCAAAGGGCCATAGTGTTTTCCATTCCCACTAGCAGTATATCAAAGTTCCAGTTCTACATCCTTGACAATACTTATAATTTTCAGTCTTTTTAACTTCAGTTTTTCTAGTGGGTATCTAATGGTATCTCACTGTGGTTTCAGTTTGTATTTCCCTGAAGACCAATCATGTTGAGCAACTTTTCATGTGCTACTAGCTATTTATATTCATTTTCTGTGTGTCTATTCAAATCCTTTGTGCATTTTTAAAATGAAGTTATATGACTTAGTACTGAGCACAGAATTTCTTTACATATTCTTGGTAAAAATACATATATATATATATATATATATATGTATTTTTTTTTTCTTGCAAATGTTTTCTCCAAATCTGTGGCTTGCTTTTTCATTTTCTTATCAGTAACACTCAACGAGCAAGTTTCATTTTGATGAATTCCATTTTTCCCCCTCTGTGGTTTGTGCTTTTTGTGTCCAAAATAAGCAAGTTTTGACTAACTCAAGATAACAAAGATTTTATCCTGTTTTCTTCTACAACTTTTATGGTTTTAACTTATTTTTAATCTGATCTATTTTTAATTAATTGTTCTGTAAAGTTTGATAAAAGGATGGAGGTTCATTTTTTCCATGTGAATACCTCTAGTTACTCCAGCTTGATTTGTTAAAAATATGATCCTTTGACATTAATTTACCTCTGCAACTGTAACTAAGATTTTGACTTCACCTTTTATTTTTAAATGCTGACAGCTTTCAAGCCACACTTCTCTCTTCCTATTCTGCCCCTTCTCTGGGCAGGTGCCAACAGGAAATTCAGATTTTCCAAAGTCCCAACCAGCATTGGGACACTTTTTCCCTCTGCCAACCCCAGCCATTATAAAGTCCCAATCCACTCTTTCTGCCTCATTCCTGCCAGCCTGGATCTGCTTGTGCCTCCATTCCCACTAACACATTTTCTCTCACATCCTCTTGGTGTGTAGAGTGTCATCATCCCACCCGTAAATTAGGAGATGGTCCATCTGCCTCTGGCTTTGTGACCACAAAACAGATTTGTCAGAAATTGATTCGCCATATGAGTATAGGTCTATTTTTGAATTCTCGAGTAGATAAATATTTTTGTGTCAAAACCATATGGTTTTAACTACTATAGCTTTATAATTACTTTTAAAATCAGATAGATGATAGATAGATAGATAGATGATAGATAGATAGATAGATAGATAGATAGATAGATAGATAGATAGATAATAGACAGACTGATAAACAGACTGACAGACAGATCTTCTATTCTGGCAAAACCATATTGTCTTGGTTACTATAGCTTTATAATTAGTTTTAACATGAGACAGATTCTTTTTTTAAAAAATTTATCTTGTGTATTATAGATGCTTTGCAATATATAATTTTAAGAACGAGTTGTCAAATTATCAAAAAATTAATGAGATTTTGACATAAATTCCATTATATCTGAAGAAAAATTTTGGGAACATTGTTATCTTAATAATATTAAGGTTTTTCAACTTAAGGATTCCATGTAACTATTTAAGTCTTCTTTAATTTATCTCAGCAGTATCCTGTACTTTGGAATGAAAAGCCCTTACATAGCAAAATTTATTCCTAAGTATTTTTGTTTAATTTTATTTTCAAATTTTGAGTTGCTAGCATCTACAAATACAATAGATTTTTATATACTAATCTGGTACCCTGTGACCTTGCTAAATCCGCTATTAGTGCTAATAATTTTAGTATATTCCTTAGGGTTTTTCCATAAATTTGACCCTTTCATCTTGAATAAAGACATAATTACTTCTTCCTTTCCAATATGTATGCCTTTTTTTTACCCTTACCTTACTGAACTGGCACAGTTTTCCAGGTTAATGTTAAAGAAAAGTAGTGAGAATAAAAATCTTTTCTTGTTCCTGATATTAGATAGGAAGCATTTAGTCTTTTATCCTTAGGCATAATAGACTTATTGTATCCCGACCCAATTTTTCACCCTTTCTTCTATTTCTGTTTACAACATTTTCGATGTAATCTTATGGTACCATGCCACTCAACCACTCAATCTGGACCAAGTCACGTGACTTACCTTGGCCAATGGGGTTTAAATGATATGATTCGAGAAGAGGATAGAAAAGTGTTTATGTCCTCCCTTATTTCAATAAAACTTGTCTGAGCTAGGCTTCTAGAAATAAAAGACATGTAGAGCAGAGACAAGCTGACCCCGATATCTATGCCAAGTCCATCACAGATCAACCTCATCATCCCATGACTTTTAGACATATGAGCAAGCCCAGGTCCAAAACGTCCAAACCACCCAGCCCAACTTCAGCTGACTTCAGGTTCATAAGCAAGCCCATATGAGATTACCTGAGCCAGGTCAGAGCATCTGAAACTTGCAAACACATTTATTTCTCAATGCCACTGAAATTTTATGTCTGATTGTTATGCAGCATTATTGTGGCACTAGATAACTAACATAGTACATTAGAATCAGCCTGTGCAAATCCCATTTTATTTAATCCAAGAATACCAATTAGTCATCTGAAACTCTTCCATACTCTCAAAGCATCAAACGCAGCCTTATTCTGCAATTGTTTCAAAGGAAAGGGCATGAGCTATTAACATCTCGGTTTAAATGAATTTTTCATATTCGGAGGCTTTCTGTAATAATATTTACAGTGTCCTTGAAAACAGTATTTATATGTGTGTTGCAGGGGAGGGAGTGTGTGGTTGGAGAGAACCAAGATTTGACAATACTAAATAAAGTGGGCCTATTGTTACATGACAAGAGTCTTGTCACCTGCCACATTTCTTTCTCCAGCTCCAAAGGCAGTTCCCTTTCCTCGTGCTCCATCATGAGAGGAGTCCTGGCAATGAAAATGCAACATTCCTCTTGCAATTCCAATTTCACAGTTCAATGAGGAACAAGCATGAGCACAGAGTATCCTAAGAAAGGCATGACAAGCATGGCAGATGGAAGAGCCTAGTCATTCATTCTGCAGCCTCCTCCTTCCCATGACCCTTTCACTTTGTACAACAACAACGACAAAAAAAACTGAGAGTGGGCTTCCAGTTCTGATGAGGTACCAGATACAGCCTTTAACTTCTCCAAATGACTACATTCCAATCAGGCAGAAACATGGGTTGGTGTCTCTCCATTAATCTGATTTGTTTCTGCTTTACGGTTTATTTAAACAATAAGCTTCTCCTTTAGGTCTGTGCAACTGAAGGAGACAGGAAAGAGAGGACAGTGAAAGTGACATCTGTCGGCTAACAGTAATTAAGCAGAGCTATGTGGGTTTCAGTGCTCTAAATGGTCACTTTAAAGTGTTGATGAGCAGTGAAATGTCTGATTAAATTTTAAGAAGGGCTAAATGGGCCAGCCCCACCATAGGATAAGGCTAATGGAGTAGTAGACTGAGCAAATTAAATGAACAATGTGTCAGTGCTAGTGGAGGAACAAACTGGTCCAAATGTGCCTCTTCTAAAGTCTAAACACAGCTTCCTCTGAATAACTGCAAAGAATAAATCTTCTGCAAGTACCTCTTGAGCTTCTGAGTAGGTCACTGGAGTAGAAAATGCATTGGCTTAGACGGTAGGAAACTAGAGTTCCAGTTCTGGCTCTGACACCATCTGAGTGACCTAAGGCAAATCACATCACTTCCATGAGCCCCTGTTTTCTCATTTGTAAGATGGGGGTTAGTTCACAGATAGTCTTAAAGCTCTAAGAAGCTATGATTTAATTTTCTTAAAGAATCTAAGAACCAAATTTTATGTCTATGACAAAGCCAGAAAAAGTTGAAGTAGTGATCCACAGAGTGGGTACTTCAAAGCCATAAGCATCATGGAGATATCAACTTAAGCTCGAGGGACAAAGTAGAGATCCTTTTGTCATGGCTTCAGGATCTTAACTTTTCATTGAAACACAGCAGGTTTTCTCTCATCTGTTTTGTTTTGGGTTCCATGCACACATTTTATAACAGGCAAAGATTCTGCTAATAAACAAATTAAAAATCACTAGATTAATTTTTCTTGATTTTTTTGTTCATACATTTCAGGGAAACAGGCAAATTTGAAGAGGACAGAGGAATCAGAACAGAAGAACAGAATAGTGACTTGTTCACTGATGGAATCTAAGTGAGCAATCTATTTCCTCTAGACATTGAATCAGGAAGACCAGATGCAGAGTGTCTCACAGCTTCTAATGACAAAACTTCAGAATTGGCAAAGGCTCATGAGATGTTATTATGGGGTAGGGGAAATTATGAAGATGCTTGCTTCAATTCCTATTGATCAGAAAAACACATGTTCAATAAATCAGCAAAAGACTTACAAACATCTAGATCCTAAAGATCTCTAAATCCAGATCTTGTGTTTGGTATTTCTCTTGCTCTCTTATTATCTGCAATTACAATCTCATACCTTCTCCATTCTCATCACATTTTCCACCTACTTCTATCCTCTTTTTCAGATTAATGACCATACCTCATACTTCATGAGAAAGTAGGAACTATTAATCATGAACTCCCACACATCTCACTACTGAGTCTGCAAATGTACCAGCACCTTTGCCTTTCTTCTTGTTTTTAACAGAAGTCTCCCAAACTCTTATCAGACGCCTTGGGTTTCCTTCTCCTTTGACTTCTCAGTAATCTCTGCTCTTAAATTCTTATCTTTTACATCTCTTTACTACTGCATCATTCCCACCAGCAACCAAACATAAACTATCTATTGGTCCAGCCCACGCTGCCACCTACTAGATGCAGATATTTCTTTCTGTTAAGCTTTTTAAAAGTTTCTACATATGCGTGCGCGCGTGCACACACACACACACACACACACACACACAACTACTTCAATTACCATTCACATAAAAGATAAATTAGATAGATAGATGATAAATAGATGATAGATAGATAGATGGACAAATGTACTTTTCTGTTTCTCTCTTATATTATAGCATTTTTTAAAAGTCAGACTTTGCTTTGGGAAGGAGTCATATTTTTAAAGCAAAAAACCAATAAAGAAAAAAGGGATTACTGTTTTTATCAATTCTCAAAGTTGACTTTTTTAAACTGTATAAATGTTAGTTTCGAAGGGTATAATTGGTCAAGAAAGAAACTGAATTTTTATATTCCAGAAACTACCTCTACAGAAAATAAAGCTTGTGGTCTGAAAGTGGAACCATAGATTTGAAAGATGGAAGATATTAAATTTTCATCTCCCCACCTGATAGGAAGTGGAAGACAAAAGCCAACCTAGAAGGTTCTGGATAGACAGGGATGGCAGTGTGAGAGTAGGGGAAGCAGTGAAACACGTGTCCTAGATCTCCATTTGGGTGAAAAGCATGAGTATATAATGCTGTTTAAATAACCACAAAATTTGGGCTAAGATAGGTTTAGAGCTTATTTATTACTTCTCTGGCCACAGAGTGGGAAATTTTCAGTTTTCTTTGAAGAAGTACTAAGTTCAATAAGATGCTATTTAGCCAGTAGGTTAACAAATAGCTGAAGGATAATTCTAAAAGAAAGAATGAAAAAATTATATTAAGAATGTGGCGCATTATTCTCAAAGTACAGGCTTCACAATAGTTGCGAAGTTCTCTAGTCTCTAGTCACTAGAGTCTCCCTATAAGTCTCTCCATCATCTGTGGTCATGGATGAAATCTAGAAATTCCTATGTATTCTCAACAGAAGAAGCAAAGGGTAGCTGAGTCAACAGTCTAACTACCTCATGAAATTAGAATACCTTAGGAAGTCTTGAAGTATCCTATGGTGAAAATTGAGGGGTGATAGTTCTAGCTCTGCATGAGTTGGATAGTACTTCCAAGGTCTAGACTATTATGCCAGCCAGAGATGGGGCAAGGAGAGAGGTATGGGCCCTGATGATGCCATGATAAAAGACTTTTGTCTTTATTAACAGCTCCATTCGCAGAAGTCCTCAACACCAGATGCCATCAGGATGCCCAAAAACCAGAATGATTAAAGGACATCTCAATGGAATTTTCCAAGGATCCCTAAGACAGCATACTAAGTTACACATGGATCTGCTGACCTTTTATCGCAAATGCTCATGAAAATACATATGCACACATCTATACTAAACCGGCAGCTTGTCTAGAAAAATAAATAAATAAACCAGGGTCAAAGGTTGGAAATGCAACAGCTTCTCTGTTTTGTTTCATTTTCATACAACCAACTGCCAAGTTAACATCTGTACTTGTAGAGCCTAAAGGCTTCTCAAACTTAACACATTCAAATACAAATTCTTGATCTTCCTTCCCTGGGTGCTATGCTGGCTCTTCAGATTTCATCTTCTCTTTAAATGACAAAGGGCACTTCTTAAACCCATCCATTCAGACACTTGGGAGGCATTCTTGAAATTTCCTTTACTCCAACTCCTAGAAGTTTCACAAGTGAATCTACTTCTCTCTATCTTTGCTGTCACCTCTCTGATCCAAACCGTCATATCTTGCCTGGCCTACTCTCCTAAACAATAAACTAAGGATGAAGGGGAAGGGGGCAGGGAAGTGGGGGGGGGGGGCTGGAAGGAGAGGTTTTCTATTTAAATGTAGGATTTCTAAATATGTGTGGTGGAGTTAAAAAATGTTCATTGCTTTCCTCTCTTCGAATCTGTCTTAACTGAGAGTTAAAAGATAAAGATGTATGACAAAGAAATCACAAACTTGTACAAGATAGCAAGATGTTAGAAGAGTAAGTGGATCAAAGAAAGTCAATTAACCAGTGTCAGCAGAGAGGAATGCTAACGAGACACCAACTGGCAGCAATTTTCTCTGTACACCTCCCCCCATATACCAAAGGCTCAGGAGTTACAGGTAGCAGCAGTGGCATGCTGGTAAATGTTTAGCAACTGGCCTTGCTAGGAATACAAATAAACAAAAGCACTGATTTGTAGTGTTTGCTGACTTTCACGACGCAAATATATTATAATCAATTTCAAGTTACTGATGTAATGCCACTGAATGCAGACTTGAGAAGAAACGTACACAATCTGTTAATACAGATGACACAATCCCTGAATGATACCCATGATACCAAAATTTACAGCTCATGCATTTATTCCCCAGGAAGATCCTCAGATATTTGCTCCACCAAGACGAAAGAGCAAATCAAGAAAAAAGGATCCTGAAAACAGCGGCTCTAATCCTGGTTGGAAGTGATAAGAAGTCCCAGTAGAAGAGCTATACATTAGATTTAAAGGCCAAGTCCAGTAGCTATGTGATTTGAGTAAGTTATTTAACCACTCTCAGTGGTTAAAGAGTACAAGAGTACTATTTCACAAGGGTAACTGTGAGGAGTAAATGAGATAATATATGTAAGTTATTCAGAACAGTATGTGGCACATAGTAAATACTCAATAAATATTAACATTTGTGATTACTATTTGGCTTTTCAAAATTACATAACCAAGTTACTTCAATAAATATAAAGAGTAAGTTAAAAATAATACATGTGATACGTTATAAGGCTCTGAATAAAATCAGCTATATGAAGCGAAGTTTATTTATGGAAGGGTCTTGTTTTAGGCAGTACAGTTGTGTTTATTACATTAAAAAACTGTGAACATGCCGGGTTTTGCTTCTTGGGAAGAACTGGGAAACTTTGTAAATAAACTGAGGGATCTTTCCAGAGGAAAAGATTAAGATCCTAAATTATTCTCCAAAAGATTCAAAGTCATTAAAACTTATCTAGGTGTATTGAGTTAGCCTAGAGCCAAGGACACAGAAGGGCCCTCTATCTCCTAATATGAAATCAGTATAAAGAAACAAGATGGTACTATGGGCAGGCTAGACTAGTAGGCAGAAAATAATGACAGTTCTGGCTTCATGAGAACTCAGACACAAGAACCTGTCTCGAGGAAGTCATCCTAGTTATAAGCTTTTACTCTCTAGGATAGGTGATTTAGTTTCTAGTAACAGCTTTATCATTGAAAATGCAAGATAATTTTGGAGTGGGGCACACTTGGCTAAGTGGAACAAGATAAGGGCTTTTTCTTATGCCTTAAATTACCAGTGAAGTATGGTGGTGTTGGAAGAAAATGAAAAAGGAGGCTTGGCATCAGATACTTTGCTTTAGACATAACAGGTAACAACATCAAGTAGAAAATTGTCTTCTAAGACCCCTGCCGGGATGTCTGTTGCTCTGTACAGGCCTCTGTGGGTACCACAGGCATCTGGATTTGGCAACAGAAATAAAGATGTGTCACATTATTCTCAAAGTACCAGCATAACACTAGTTATGAAGTTCTCTAGTCTCAAGATTTTATCAGAAATTAGGGAGCAAAAATAATTCTTTGCACATGAGTGAGCTTCGATAAGATTCTTTTGGTAGTAGAAAGACAGACTCCCCAGAAAGAAACTACACTTCATGTTAATTGAGTGCATGAGTTTGGGTTTTATGATTGGGACACTACCTTGAGACACTATTCCAATTACAAACTGTAAGATAGAACATCTTGATTCCATATACTCATCCCTGTTATGAGAAAAATAAGTCAGTTGGCTTTTGAATGTGTCCTGGGCCCTCCCCTGCTTGATATAAGTAGAGAAGCTAGAACTCTACATTCACTTTTTGAGTGGTTTTTTTCACCTGATTTGGTGCTGTCTTTGGACCAGTGCATTCCAGCTTAGGTATTCCACTTCCCCTGTCACCAAAGAAAGATAATGAGTGGTTATTCCTTTCTATCTCATAAGTACATTGAAAGAACCAAAGAAGGCATCACATTGAGCAGCATAAATAATTACAATTTTCTAAGCACTTAATTAGGAATTCAGTGCCATACTAAGACTTTCACATATACTATCCCACTTCATTCAATTTTTACAAAAACTGTCAAAGAGATATTATCTCTAGGTCACAGAGAACTGAACTGAAGCTCAGAGAGGTTATGCAATTTTCCCAGAAACCAGAGCTAGAATTCAAGCTTACACCTCCCTGAAAGCAAAGACAATTATCTAACCCCTTCCTACCTAGAGTTCCTGGGAGAAGGAAACTACATAAATCCCCCATTACTATTTTTATCTTTCAATATCTCAAAGCACTATCCTTGTTCAGGATCCTCTGATTTTCCTGGATCCCCACAAGAGAAGTTTAGCCATATGTATCATTGTGAAATGTCAATTTTTGAGGTCATCGAAAATATTCTTTAACTCAATTTTTAGAAATATGTAAGATATTTAACTCCTAAAAGTTTGGAAATCAGACATAAGAAAAATATTTACACAAAGACTACTATCCTCACATCATCATTTTTATGGGCTTTTCTTCATATAAGTGTGGTTATATGGTTATATTCATCATGTATATTTAAAAACTTTGCTAAGTAGTCTTACTTCTATTTTTTTAAAAATAAGTATTGTTGATGGTCCCTTACTGGTCCTGCTTCCATGAATGGCCATGACCAGGTAGAAAAAGAAAGGAGAACCAGGTAGTGTGGGGAGTGGTCATCTTTCCAATATTCCATTTATATATAGAACTAATAGGCAAGCACAGAGTCACTAGTACGGTTAGAAGTCGTCAGCATGGGACAGGGGAGGAACAAGTGGGGAGTTGGAGTGTCATTAAAAAAATATAGCCACCCTCCCTCCAAAAATTGGAATGCCTGGGGGCATATTTCCTTTTTTTAAAAAGGAAAATGGCTTCATAATATTACTTTGGCTTGTAACGCCTGAAGTGTTTTAGCCAACCTCATAATAAAAGGTATTTTATTTCAAACTGTTTATTATTATAATTCTGTAATGAATACCTTAATATGTATATATTTAAATATATTTTCGATTTTGTACTTGGAATGCTAAAAAATTTCAACTCATTAATGATGCCAAAGTGAATATATAATCTACAATATATTCGTTTTCATACCAATATATAAAAAGTCTTTTTTAATTAGTCAGCATTTATGTATTAATACTATTATCATAAGGTCCTGGTTCTATGCTAAGAGCTATAGCAATATGGTTATATGAATAGACCTATTTCGCCAGTATTCTACAAGCTAATATCCTCAGGGCTTTTCATAATCATGAATAACCATGAAAATCATACAAGAAAGTTTTATAAAATGAGAAACATGACTTTCAGCCCTGCCATCTAATCTCCTTTACCTACCCAGAGTTTAATGAGCCTCTAGGCACAGGAGCTGGTCTTTATATTCACATCTATAGCAAAACGCCCCGAGGAACTCTGAAGTGTGTGCTATGAATAGACCAGTTTCCAGGTCCTATCTTCACACCTTGGTTTTCAGATATTTCATGAGGGACCGTGGGCATGTGATGACAAGCAGTGCCATGAGTAACAAAGGAGCCCATTGCTGCTTTAGAATAGGGGAGACAGGTTAATTCTTTGTCGAATCTCTACATAGTGTCCTCTTTCTCATTCCAATTACCCAGGAAGTGATGGCATTTTCTCATCCACAGCCTTTCAACACATGCTGACATGTATTTAGGACATTGCTTGGTGTCTGAGTCGTAACCATACTGTGCTCAAAAATTCTCATGGAAATTCAAAGTAACAAAGACATACAGGAGACTGAGACTTAAAACGTTCTAGACTTAGACAAGACCCATTTAAAAACCAGAGGAAAAACTAAGGTAGAAAAAGAAAGATTCTTTTTCAATCAAAAAATTTATTTAAATCCAGAAATAAAATAATAGCTGAAATAGAAATGGTCATAATATAGAATCTCAGTATTAACCAATATCTTTATTGTACTAATGAGGAAGCGAATTCCCTAGAAAATGCAGTAACTTGCCTAAACTAGTTTGTGTTTTTTTCCTTCATTAGTCCTCTGTGTAATTAAGGAATGACTGAGGATAGAGACTGGCTACCATCTACTAACCAAGTCATCCTCTACACTAGGGTGTTTTTTAAAATCTTCTGCAATAGATACTCTATGGTGAACATTAACATTTGGCACAAAGAACCCCATATTTTGCTCCCACAGGTCCATACACATGATGCCCCCCTAGATCTCCTTGTCACCTTCTAATCTTGCTCCCTTCAAGCTCCTAACAAACCAGTAAAACAATTCATCACTGCATATGAGTTTGTAACTCAGGCGACTTCTTTGTCCATACAAAGTAGATGATCAAGCAAACCAGCTAAAGCTCTTCCACACTTCCCATTGGGAGCACTTCCACTGAACACTATTTTAGAGGGCTGTTCATGAGAAGGGCTGTCCTGCAACCACACTCTATTTTTTGGCTTGCACCAATATACCAGAGCGACATCTTCATGAGTCAAACACAGTTTATTTGTATATTTGTCTTCTTTTCTATCAAATGATCATAAGGAACTCCCCATAGGGCTGCAGCTGTGAACTAAGGGATGGTCATCAGTGCTACAACAGTGAGTGACAGGGCCACCTGTTCATGGAGCTGAACTGTGACTTCTTAACCTAATTGCAGAAGTTCTATAACTTCTTGCAATGGATTGCTTCTGGGTCCACTAAATCTTAGAGTTGGTGGATCTGACAGCATGTAGTTCATGAACACTGCTGCTGACAGACTCACTTGATGCCCTGTGATTATATAACTGGTTTGTACCAGGATCCAGCATCATTCCAGCAGCTACTTCTTGAATAGTGTATAGTTATTTTTTGCAGATGGCATGGCCTTGCTCCAGAACCTAAGGGGTGTGTACAGTAACTCCTATTGGGGCCTGCCAGAGACACCACATGGCAACTTTGCTCAGTACAAATATCTCTAATAACATGGGATCAGCTGAGCCATATGGCTCAAGTGAAAAAGCAGCAGCCTCAACTAACTGCAGAGGATGTTCTTGCTCTGAGGCTCATGCAATGGAAGTAGCCTTCAGCATCGCTCAATAAACAGATGAAAGCAGTTTTGACAATTGCAGGACATGCTACTTGTGAAACCCAAAGAATCCTGGTTATCAGCTCAGATGGTCCTCCAGATTCAGGAAATTATATCTGTTTAAAAGATGCCAAGGAGGGCCTCTGAATTTCACACTTTGGTACATATTGGTGATTAACAGACACAAAGCTGTAATTTCTCTCGTCAGTGCATTGGTGGTGCTTTGCGCCGCCACCCAATTCCACAAGCCTTCTAATTATTTCAATAAAATTCCAGTTAGACTGCATAAGCCAACATCTCCCCTCCCACTTATATTCCATCTCAGTTCTTCACAGGCAAGTTCCCTGCTGCAGCATCACGCCAGGAGACATTGACTCTTCCCCTAAATTCAGTGATGGTATCCTCATTGTCATTTGGCCAGTGAATGATTTAACTCCAGAATCCTATGCTTTAAAGTAAACTTTCTAGAATGATTCCCTAGCAGCAGAGTCTGAGATGGGGTTTTTATGGAAATGATTTATTAAAAGAATGTTCTCAAAAGAAAGCTGTTAGAAAGATAGGAAATCAGGATAGAGCAGAGAAATAAGCTAAGCAAAGATGTAATTATGCTGAAATCCGGCATTAAATTGATTTCCTGGAGAGCTCTAGAACACATATAGACCTACAAAGTTGTCCCATTTTGAGGAAAAATAGTCATATTTTTGAACCCTTATATTTGTCACACATTGGCTGTGGACCACCCAAGGAAAGTGGGCATAATCTTCCAGACATTTCTACATAGCGAGGCTCATGTCAACTAAGGAGAGTTCTTAGGAAGTGGATGTAGGTGTGAGGCTATCCCAGCCAACATTTTCAGCAACTGGAATATGGGGCACCAGCCTGGCATAAGATGTCTCAATGGGCCAGTAAAAGAGTCTGCTGTAGAAATGATGATTTTCTAAGCACTCATCACTGTGCTATACTCACAAGTCAAATAATTAACTAAGCTCCTGGCCATCTGTCTTAGGCTAACACATGTCACCTTCACCACACTTCTCAAATACAACTCATTGAATGTGTTCTTGGGTACATCCTGGTATCAAACATCTTTAGCACCTGCCACAATGAGAGAACACGTCTCTTCATCCAGCATGGTGCACAACTATGAGTCATGGCAGGTAATCACAAAGAAATTTTATTTTATTGCCCTCTCCCTTTTAAATGTGTTCAGTGAGGTGATCTTTTCAATTGCTTCTAAGTGTAAACTCAGGGAGACCCTAGGACTTTTCTTCCCCTTCTTAGGCAGGGTAATATCCTGCCTAATATCCAATGCAACAGTCAAATTTACAAACTTCCGGTAAAGTTCAAGACTCTCCCCTTCCTCAGTTTGGCTCCCTAGATTTAGGAAAATGGAAGTATAATTGGTTTCTCTTCCTGGGTTGGTGCTGAGAAGGGAGGAGAGGTAAGAAAATAAGGCAGCAATGTTTTGTTGTACTCTCTGGGCTAAGTATATATAAGACCTGATTCTCGCTGGGGGCACTTTCAAGAGTTTTTAAAAATATGCTGAAATTGTCTTATCTGCAATTTTCTTGAACTTGACAAACAAATTCATTTCAGGTAGCCACTCATTCCTTTGTCAGCGCCCAGGAGTAACGTCAGTTTCTGTTGGATGAAGAATGTTCAGCTCTCTGTGCATGCCTCCCATGAATCAAATTCCAGCTCACTATCCTGCATCTGGCCCATGGGAAATATTCACTCGTTCTTTCTCCCGAACTCTGGGAATGTAGGATGTTCCTGATGCTATAGTAACAGTCCTTTGCCCCATCCCAAAGCAGGGGGCTAATCAAGTCTTGTCCTTTAGATTTCTCAAGCAGTTGTTAGAAACAGACTGTTGTGTCCTCCAAACCACAGAGGATGCCTGTTAAGACCTGACCATTGAAGCCAGTCATTAAGTTTGATTTACAAGGCAGGGACTTTCCTCATTTCATTTCCGGTAAGTAACAGGATTCACGGCACACCGAGAGCTTTCTCCAAATTTCTCTTTACAAAGCTCCTCTTCATTTTCACTTTTTCTGATTTGTTTGATAAACACTTCACTTTGAATATGATGGTCTCTATACCTCAGCACTTCTGTCATTCTTTCATTTTAACATATTGTCACGTCCAGTTTTTAGGTCTCACCTCTGCAGCTCTCTCTCGAAACTGAGATTCAAAATCATGCCCTTTCTCTAGTTCTCTATAGGACTTTCCACCCACCTATTTCATCTCTCTTAAGCCCAGTCCTAAATAACTGACTAAATAGTTGGCTATGCTCAGGAGATATTGAATTTGCTCACATTTAGTGCCCAAGTTACATAAAATCAATTCCAGGCTGTCAATTATTGTTTGCACAATCTTAAGTAAGTTACTTTGCCTTACTAACCCCCATCTCTAAAATACTTGACATGGAAAATTATAGAAATGATTAAATGATATAATAGTTATAAAACGTCAGGTACATAGTAGAGGCTCAACACATATTAGGGGCTCTTCCCCTTACACATGATTTTTTTACACATTGGTAACTGGAAGTTCTGTCATTTATAATCTGGTCACATCTAATTATCTTTTTCCTTGCCATCTCCCATACAGCAATTGGAAATCAATAGCCTATTTTCAGGAGTGACATCACCAAGATGGGAAAGTAAGAAACCCAGCCTCCATCCCTCCTCATTTGACAGCTATGCATGAACAAAATCAGCTCTAAGAGAGCTCAGGAGTCCATTTAAGAATTCACAACAACACAGTGGAACAATAATAATAATAAAAACCCTGAGAATAACTGTACAGTAAGGGAAGGAAAAACTGCTTCATTTTATCTGCATCATCCCACCCTCAGGCTGGCATTGCTCAGTGCCAAGAGGGAGCGTCCCAGCTAGAAAGAGTTCCCCTCACCAAGAAAGAAAGAGAAGGGTGAGCTTCCCCAGCCTTTTGAGGACAGCAGAAAGGACCCACTTTGCTTTCACCTTTCTTAAAGACTGGCAAAACTGAGATATATGAAGATGGCTAGGAACAAGGAAGAGGGACAGGACAACCTGTATCTGTCACACAGTGGGGGGAATCCAAGCTCCTAATAACTTACCAAGAAAAAAAGAGAGAAGACTAGAATAAAATAAGAAATAAAAGAGGAGACATAACTGATAGCAGAGATATGCAAAGGTTCATAAGAGACAACTAGGAACAATTATACACCAACAAAAACGACAATCTAAAAGGTATGGATAAATTCCTAGAAACATAAAATCTATCGAGATTGAATCATGAAGAAATAGAATCTCCAACGAGACCAATAACAAGTAAAAAGATTGCATTGGTAATCAAAAACCACCCAACAACAACAACAACACAAAAAAAAAACCCAAGGCCATATGCTTCACTGGTGAATTCTACCAAACATTTAAAGAATTATTGGTCAATTCTCGGCCTTTTGGCTAAGATCAAGTATAGTTTCTGTACTTATCAGTTTAAAGAATTATTGCCAATCCTTCTCAAACTCTTCCAAAACATTAAAGAGGAGGAGGGGACACTCCCAAACTATTTATGAGGCTAGAATTATCCTGATATCAAAGCCAGATAAGGATACTACCAAAAAAAAAAAAAATGAAAACCACAGGTCAATATCACTGATGAATACAGATACAAAAATCTTCAATCAAGTGGGATTTTTCCCTAAGCAGTCTTTAAAAAGAACAAAGCTGAAGGCATCATGAGGTGAAGGGTTAAAGAAGTACGAATTAGTAGTTGATAGATGGTCACAGGGATGGGGAGCACAGCACAGGGAATGCAGTCAGCATTAATGTAGTGGCTTGGCAGAGGGCCAGACGAGAGAAAGAACAATTAGGGGGATCGTTTTATAAACTATGTGAATGTCTAACCAATGTGCTGTGTACTTGAAACTGATAATAAAGTTAAATTTTAAAAAAAGTCAAAAAATAACAGGTGTTGGCAAGGATGTGGAGGACAGAAAACCCTTTTACACTGTTGATGAGACTGTAAATTTGCGGTACCACTATGGAAAACAGTATGCAGGTTCCTCAAAACATTAAAAATAGAACTACCACATGATCCAGCAATCCTACTCCTGGGCATATTTCAAAAGGAAATGAAGACACTATCTCAATGAAATATCTGCACTCTCATGTCCATTACAGCATTGTTTATAATAGCCAAGACATGGAAACAACCTAAGTGTCCATCAAGGGATGAATGGATAAAGACAATGTTGTAAATTTCTAATGGAAAATTAGGAAAAAGAAGGAAATCTTATCATTGGTGATAACATGGATAGACCGTGAGGGCATTATGCTAAGTGAAATAGTTCAAACAGAGAAAGATAAGTACTATATAATCTCTGCTATATGTGAAATCTAAAAATGTTGAACTTAATGAAGCAGAGTAAAACAGTGGTTGCCAGGGGCTGAGAAGTAGAGAAAACGAGGCGATGTCAGTCAGAGGGTAGAAATTCCTAGTTACAAGAGAAATGAATCTGTTCTGGGACTGATTCCTTTTAAGAGAAGTCAATCAGTTCTAATGTACAGCATGGTGACTATAGTTAACGACAATGCATTATCGACTTGAAAGTTGCTATGAGAGTACATCTTAAATGTCCTCACCATAAAAACAAACAAAAAAAATGGTAATTAGGTGAGGAATGTGTTAACAAATTTTATTGTTGTAAACATTTCAAATATATATACATATATCAAATCATCACATCTTACACCTTAAACTTATACAATGTTGTATGTCAGTTATATCTCAATAAAGCTGGAAGAAAAAATAACTATTATATTTTCAAGGAGAGACTGATGGATTTGAAACTACATGCAAAAAGCTCTAAATCCAAGGTGAATGAATGATTCAGAGTCACTGAAACAGGACCAGCTACATAATTTTCAGGACATAATGCAAACATATGAGGCCCTTTGTTTAAATATCATGAAGAATCACAAGATATCAAAGCAGAGTGTTAAACCAAGCACAGAGCCCTAGTTAACACCAGGCTCTGTGAAGCTGGCCCTTCAGAGAGGTCTGAACTCTGTGACCGGACCCTTCCTCCTGTCTCTCATCTTCCCTGTACTGGCAAAAGTTACACATACAAATGAAATAAACGTGTCCAGCTTCAACTTAATTGAAGCTGATATGGAAAAAGCTTAAAGAGTGAGATGACCCTCCCCTACCCTCTTCTACAGATAGATGGAGTTTTACTTGGTTACCTGCTAAGCCCTATTCAGCTGACAGGCAGTGTCAGGAGGCAAATTCTTTGCAGACCTTGCTATTGTTTAAATGTCTCTATCAATTTCAGGCAGCTTATAACTAGAGCAACTTGAGGTCTCTGCTGTTCCAAAAAAAAAAAAAAAAAGAAGAAGAAGGAAAAAGGAGGAAGAAGGAAGGAGAGGAGGAGGAGGAGGAGGGGGAGGGGAGGGGGAGGAGGAGGAGGAAAGACAGGGAGAGAAAGAAAAGGAAAAAGAATTAGGGCGAGGAGGCAGACAGCTGTAGGCCTCGCCAAAACACAAGCTGGCGTTCCTAAAAGATTCATGTCCTAACTACACAAGAGGAATCCTAATGTTCATCACCTGGGTGTCAAAACATGAGAAATACCTAGATCCTTCCAACTTGGCCACCACCATAGAATATGGGACATCGATTAATGATGAATCATAGTTTCGTTATCTCTAGATAAAGGCATGAAAGTGTGACAAACACTGAAACCCTATGTTTTCATTTTGTACTTATATCTGAGCAGTTTTATTAAAAGTGTGATCTAGAATATTTTGTACACTGAAAGCATGCAATAGAAAAAAATTATAAGTCACCAGATTTTGTATCTCAACATTAGACTAGATCTTTGAATTCCTCTGGCATGAGGTTAATCTTTTGGGTGTCATAAACCAAACGCACATTATTTTGCAGAGTTCTCAAGAGTTTTACGAAGTTTACAGAAATCCTTGAATCCTAAAACATCCTCACAGGATATGGGCTACATATAGTATAACCTCCCTAAGTTTTCTCATTAGCAAAATAGAAGTAAAGTGGTACAATATGAATGAACCTTGAGGATATTATGCTAAGTGAAATAAGCCGGGCACAGAAAAAAAAAAAAAAATACCGTATGAATCCACTTATATAAGGTATCTAAAATAGTCAATTTCATAGAATTAAAGAGTGAAAGAACACTTGTGATGGGCCTAGGGGGTTTGGAAATGAGGAGTTATTAATCAATGGAAATAGAGCTAGATAGTCTACCAGTTCAGCACGATGAATAAGGTCTAGACATCTGCAGTACAACGTCGAACCTATGGTCAATAATAATGTATTATACACTTAAAAATTTATTAAGAAGATAGATCTTATATTAAGTGGTCTTACTACAATAAAATCAAATGAAAATGATAATAATAATGATACCTACTTTATAAGATTATTACCAGTACTGAACAAGATAACCTAAGAAAAGTGCTTAAAAGGCACATAACAGACTTCCCTCATCTTCTTTCAAACCTTCGCATTACAATGAATGGTCAGTGTTGAGTGCACTGCTGGACCTCCCTTCAGGCTCATTCTTCAGCTACTGGGAGAGCTGGCAGCTGACAGCAATCAGGAGATTCCCTTCCTAGAACAGAGCCTCCCTGCCCTGCCCCAGCCAAGATCAAGAATCCTCTCTGGGAACAGTCTCAGTCCAATGACTGGCACTTGCAAACACATAAAAGCCTGGCTCCATCACTTCCTTTCAGTGCAACTGTTAAGAGCACGTCCACCATCGAGGCTTCTGTGAAATTGGCTGAGTCCTTTGTTAGAATGGACCAAAATTTAACTCTGTCCCACCCTGCTTCCTTCATGCTCCCACAAGGGCTTCTCTAATAAACTTCTTGCATGCAAGTCTCCAATTTAGAGTTTGCTCTGGAAAATCTGGTCTGTGACTATATTACATCCAGAGCCACATAAAGCTAAGATATGTTAAGTCCATGCCCAACAGGTCAATTCCCAAGAAAGTGGTTGGATTACTACAACCAGGTGTGGGGAGGATGGCAAGTAAATTCAAGCTCCTGAGAGGCTGCAGAGATGGCAGATGACAGAGGGGCTAGATGTACGAACTGTCCTTCAAGAGCAAGATTTCAGTCCGTAAGAAAAATGAACTGGCAGTTGGTAGCCTCAGGCATGATTGATCCAGATACCTAGGCAAGGCAGGTGAGTTAGGTATAGGAGAACAAGAAATAAAAAGAGAGAACAGCTGCTACATCGTCAGGCAGCCTGCCTCATGCAGAGGGCTAAATGTTGGGAATGGAAAGCAAGGCAGAATACAGTAAGCAGAATGGCTAGAGAAGGTGAGTCCCGGAGCTCTAGATCTACCATCTATCCTGCTAGGGGGATTATTCCACTAAGTTTAGGCAGAGCCTGTAAAGGACAGCATCATGAAACTCTGGGACTAAAGGACTGATGGCAGCAACTGGGTTTTAAACCTCAGCAGGACTTGATATTTGTGAAGATAGATGTCCCTAAGATATAAGGCTGTGTGGTTCTTTCTATGCCCACTCCCTCCTGTGCTCAAACAAAATCTTAGCCAAATACCTTGACATTCTACTGCTCTTTCCTCTGACCAATCTTAAAATTATCATCGTTTGTTATTGGTGTGAAGTCTTCCTTTACTGTGACTCCTTTTGTTTGGCTCTTTGATGTCTCAACATAGCTTAATAGATACTTAATACTTTATTAACTTAATAAAGCAATAAATAAAAATATAAATGAGATTGGCTGAACCTAAGAAGGTAGGATTGATGGCACATGCCCCCATTCACCTCCTAAATAAATATTCTGAACAAATTATGGTTTAGAAATAAAAACTTCCATCCCATATCTTGCCTCTCTGACCTTTGCCCTAATTTGAAGATATTTGTCCTGAGAGGTCTTCTCCAAGAGTTTTTTTGCAAGTAGCCCTCAGCATTCTGTGACATTCATTTTGCCATCTTGGTACTTGGAAAACTGAGAACAAAAAAGCAAATGCCACGCATCAATCAGAGAAAAAATAAAGACAGTATTTCATGACAAAAGGACCTAGTTTTCCATCGGTGACTTTATTTAGTTAAGAAATGTAGATGTCTAAAGAACATAAGACAGAAATTATAAACTTTGAATCCAGGTCACTGTTATCTAAGTGTCCAGATAGCTCACCATGCATAACATATTATGATGACTCTGAAATAGACAGCTAAAGGCACAGACATTATTTCCAGAAAGCTGTTTTTTTTTTTTTTTTTTTAAGGTTACCCAAAGGGAGTATAGGCCCACAAAAACCATATATTTCTCTCTTGGCCATCTCCAGTTTGGCCATTAGCACACCAAATGTATCATATTAATTATCATTTTATAAAGGATAGATTTTACTCTAGAAGTTTGGATAAAAATCGGGAACTTTCAGAATGAAAACATGGTTATAACTTTAAATTTGTAAGGTTCAGCCGGGTTTTAATTACATTCTATTATCAAACAATATATTCTGATGTGGGCTTTGAGTGTTATCTTAGTGTTCGATTGTTATGTTAGCATTTGGGAAGAATATGCAGAAAGATATTTAATGGTCAGTCATCTAGTTTCCATAAAAATAATTTTTCCTAAACACCCATGACTCATTTCCAATGCTCTACTCTTTCTTTAGAGATAGACATACTTAGTAAGACTTCTGGAAGAGGGATTCAATATCAGAAAAGTTACTGCTGCCTCATGCCTAATCTTCATTCCACAATATCAGCTTTATTAATAAATGACAGAATTCATACGTCGTCTCCATTTACTCATACTGTTGTCTTATCTGTCAGTTGGCTTTAAATTCAGGTGAGAAAGAAAAGTACTTATTATCCAGCCCCCTCAAATCCTACCATTAAATATAAGATACTGGTTCTGGATAGGTGACATGTGAGAGAAAATGTTAAACAGTTTGGAACTGTAGCCAAAGAGTGACATTTCAACAGAGTCCATGTAGGGTATTTAAAAAATAATAATAATAATAATAATAATAATAATAATAATCACTAGACTTAGATCTGGAAAACCTAGATGCTAATCACAGTATTCCCTTTGTCAATTTTGTCTCTACTCTAAGTGAGAGAGAGAACAAATGAGGTAAAAAATATTTCAATCTTGGAACTGAATGACTTCTATGTTTCTGTTCAGCTTCAATATTTTATAGTCCCAAGGCAAGCTGCCATTCAGCCTGCTTATTTCTTTTGATAATGGCTGGATTCTTCTTACCTCCTCTTCCCAACAGTTCTCAAAATCTAGGTAGACAAGTTGCACCACCCAGGAACTTCTTGCCCATTGCCAAGACATCTTGCATTGGTCTTTCTACACATTCTCTTATTCTGTCTGCATCCTCTCTCTTCTGTACTTCTAAAAAATCTCTCAGTCTAAAACATGAGAGGGAGAGCAAGCCTTTGCCCTGGAGTTGGGCCTGGCATGCCTATGGTTTGAAAGCGATTGTACTGTGAAGGTCTTAGTAAGCAAAATTTCAAAATATTTCCAAAAGATTCTCGATGTTTCCTGGGAAGGTACATTAAAGCTGTGAAACCAAGAAGAAATACACATTTGAAAATGTCCAGTCACCTCTCAAATATGACTCATATTGTGATGAAGTCTTTTTCTAGCTACTCAGTGTTCCCTAGTGAATATGATGGCTAGGGAAGTAAGGAATGTGAGAGAGGAAGAAATAGAAAAGGCAAGGAAGGACAAAAGAAAGGAAAGAGGAAGGAAGAGGGAAATAAAGAGAGGAGGAAGAAAGAAAAAAGGGAAGGAAGGAAGGAGGAAGGAAGGGAACGAGGGAGGGAGGGAGGGAGGGAGGGAGGGAGGGAGGGAGGAAGGAAGGAAGGAAGGAAGGAAGGAAGGAAGGAAACATTTACATTATTAGGGGCCAAGCATTAATCTGGGTGCATTCACATACCTTGGTTCATTTAAGATTAAGCCTAGAATGTAGCATTAAAATTCTCAGCACCATAGTCATCTACTCTACCAGCTGCTTGATTTCTGATTTTCTATTCCAAATGATGCCTCCTAGAGCATGAGGCTGGTACTTTCTCTGAGAGAAGACCCGCATATTCTTAGCAGGTAAATTTGGCGTTACTGTTTGAGTTCTCTTCCAAGTGCTCAGCCAGTCTTCTCAATTGGAGCAAAACTGAGCAGACTGGTAACAAAGGCTCATTGTTCCACAGTCCCAGAACTAACTCCTAATGGCCTTATGACTTTCCAAGTAATTTCTATCTGATGGAGGTAGAGAGGAGAATGGAGGAGAGTGAGGAAGGGGAGGGAGAGGCGGCCTTACAGATGACCTTGGAGCAGTGTGAATGATGCCTAATGTTCAGCACTTATAGGCTATCAGACACTAATATACTCTCTGGGCTGAACCGAAGAGGCCCATTACTCTCAACTGCAATTCACCATCTGTGAAGTGAGCTGGTGACTTCAGACAAGACTACAAATTGCACCTGATGCTGAAAAAGACAGGGAGGGGATTATGATATAAAACCAAGGGAAGAGCAGACAGAGACCTAGATTGACCAAAGAACATATGAGGATAAGAGGAAATAAACCTTAGCCTTTAGAATAGCCCCCAAATGACCCTGACCATTCAGAAGATTAAATTTATGGGTCCTAACTGACTATGGAAGTTACCGGGATCAAAGGTTTGGCGTCATTAGGTCTCTCCTAATGTGCACAGCTGGGGCTGACGAAACCCTCCCACCATCAGGCAGCCCCTTTTAGTCTGTTGTCACAATTCATTAGCTTCTTCTGACATTCATTTGACATCATTTCAGGAAAGAAATCTAACCACAGCCCAAAGAAAAGACAGAGACTGAAAAAAAAAATAATAATGCCTGCAGATTTATAGCAGCTCATCGGTTTAAAAAAAAAAAAAAAAAACAATGAAGATGATAATGACAACCGATGATGCTGACCAATAGGGTGCTTTCCTTCCCATTACGAGCAATGCCACTGGCAGATGTGGTTTTAAAAGTGTACATGGAAGTGTGTTTCAATCTGACTCTAATGCTTAGGAGTTATTGTGAGCTAAATTGTGTTCCCCAAAATTCATATGTTGAAGGCCTGATGCCCAATGTGACTATATTTAGAGATAGGGCCTTTTAGGAGGCATTTAAGGTCAAACAAAATCATAAGATTGGAGCACCAATCTGACAGGACTTGTGTCATTATAAGAAAGGGAAGATTCAGTGGAGATCTCTCTCTCTCTCTCTGCTTGCACACAGAGGAAAGGCCATGTGAGGAAACCGAGCGATTAGGGCTATATGTAAGCCAGGAAGACAGGCCTCTCCAGAGATAAACATGCTAGAACCTAGATCTTGGACTTCCAGCCTCCAGACCTATAAGAAAATAAATGTCCATTATTTAAGCCAACCAGTCAGTGGTATCTTGTTACGGCAGCCTGAGCAGACTAATACAGAAGCAATGTTAGCTTAGGCAAGGTATAACGATATCTTAAACAATTTGGGGCCATAGTCAATATTTATTGAATATTGAGAGCTTAGCATGGTGGCTGACACCTAGTCAGTATGGATCTCTCAACACCTTCCCAATGACATTCCAAGCAAAGGGACTGTGTTGCATAGCCCTGATCTTCTGCCTAAACTGAAGACTCCAGGTACTAGGAATCTATTGGAGCTGGCCCCCTGGGACACACAGCAGAGGCCTTTCCAGTATAACTTAAGAAATAGAAAAAAGAATTCTCATTCACTGAGCACCTTCTATGCACTGGTTTCTGTAATACAAACCTCCCGTGCCCACTGTCTCGTTCTTAGACCAACTTTGTGAAGGAGACAATTGCTGTTTAGAAAAGTTAAGGGGCCTAAGAACACGACAATTAAGCAGTAGTGATGAGAACCCAGATTTCATGATCTGCAGAGTCAGTCATCAAGGATGATCCACATGGCCCCTCCTAGGTAAGCCTAAATACAGAAGACACTCAGCCTGGCACAGTGAACCTGCTCACTTGAAACACACAGGACTAGCAAGAAAAAGAGAGTGGTCTGATCAGATAAAATATGATCAGTCAAGTACTATGGAGAACTTAAAATAATCTCCTCTAAGAATACCTAATGACATGCAAAAAGTATAATGATAAATAAGTGAACAGCAGCACATACAACTATTAAAAAGTATGATTCTATTTGTATGTATGTGTGTGTCTGATATTCACTGGACATTATTTCAGAGAAAAGATACACCTTGGGGTATGCATTTATATATGTAAATATTCATACATATAAAAGGCTAGAAGGAAAGTACAAAAAATATTTATTTTATAGGGACATTTTGTCCTTCCTCACACTTTCAGTGTTTTCTATAATTTTAAATATGTCCTGACTTTTTTATTCACCAAAATTCATACATTAATCAATTTCTTTTGTTTTAACCTAAATTTCTTTTTTCTGTTCTCAGATTTAACCCAGGATATCACATTACACTTAGTGGTCATGTGTCCTTAGGCTTCTCTTGCGTGAGACAGTTTCTCAGACTTTACACATTTTTGACGAACTTAAGGGCTTTGAGTATTGCTCAGGTGTTTTGTAGAATGTCTCTCAGTAGAGATTTGTCTGATGTTTTCTCATTATTCGATTGGGGCTACGTGTTTTGGAGAGGAAAAGCACCGAGGAAAATTTCCATTTGTATCACATTATATCAAGGGTATAAACTATCAACAGAACTTAGCAGTGCTGATTTGAGGTAGCGTTTGTCAGCTTTCACCACTATAAAGATACCCTTCCCTCTGCCACCATGCAGTGCTCTTTGGAAGAAAGTAGTTATGAGAAGCCAGCACTTAGAGAATAGGAAGTTACTTTCCACCTCCTTGAGAGTAGTATCTACATAAACTAATAGGAATTCTGTATAAGTTTTTCTATTTTCCACCATTTATTTATTTGCTTATGTAAATCATTTCTTTATATCAGTATGCACTCACAGATATTTATTTCATACCTTGGGATGTAATTCGACACTACTTTATTTTGTTGCTGAAACTGTTCCAGATTTGACCATTGGGAACTTTTCAGTTGACTCCTGTCCCTTCGATGTATTACATCATTGTGGGTATTTTATTTTGAATTTTTGGAACACTTGTTTACTTCCTGGTACTAAAAGATGCTCCAAACTCATATATTTCCTGCCCTAATCCTAGCCTCAGCCATTTTATCCACTCTAATGGTCTTGGCCTTTTAATTAGAATATTTAGGCCATTAATATTTAAAGTGATTATTGATATATTTGGTTTGATATCCACTGTGTTTATAAATGTTTTCGACTTATTGTATTTGTTCTTTCTTTCCCCATGCCCTCTTCTTTTGCCTTCTCTTATTTTAACAAGGCACTTTACATGGTTCAGTTTAATCTCTTCTCTTAGCATATCACATACTTCTCAAACTTTTTTGTATTGCTATAGTTTCCAATATATGTTTTTAACTAATCTAATTCAACTTTAAAATAACACTATACAAATTTACGTGTAATGCAAGTATCTTAAAACAGTATTCCTATTTCCTCCTTCTCTTTCCTATGACATTGCTGTTGTTTATTTCATCTATTCATACGCTATAATTACCCAATTCATTGTTAGAATAATTACTTTAAACACTTATCTTTTAGATTAATTAAGACTAATAAAAATAAAATATTTTATCTTACTCTCATTTATTACTTCTCTGATATCCTCCCTTTCTTTATGTAGATTCATGTTTCTGATCTATACAATTTCTTTCTGAAGAGCATTAATTAAAATTTCTTGCAGTGCAAGTCTATTGCTGACAAACTCTCTCAATTCTCATTTGTCTGTGAAAGTCTTTTTTCTCCTTCACTTTCAAGAGATCATTTTGCTGAATACAGAATTTTAGGCTGGTGGGTTTTATTCCCAACTCCTGAAATAGTTCTCTACACTCTCTTCTTCCTTGCATGTTTCCTGGTAAGTCCACTAAAATTCTTATCCTTGTTTCTCTATAGATGTTTTTTTTCCTCCAGCTTCATTCAAGATATTCTCTCTCCTTGGTTTTCTAAAGTTTGAGTGTAAGATGTTAGGTGTTGTTTTGTTTTGTTTTGATATTTATTCTAGTTAGTGTTCTCTGAATTTGTTATATCTGTGCATTGGTGGTTATGAAATTTTTGCAGCCATTATTCAAATATTTCTTCTGCTTTATTGACTCTATTCTCCTTTTGGCATACACTCCTATTAAAATTATTCTACAGTTCTTAGATGTTCTGGATTGCTTGTTTGTTTTTTCATTTTTACTCTTTGCATTTCAGTTTGGAAACTTTCTGTGGACCTATCTTCAAACTCACTGATTGTTTCTTTGGCTATGTCTAGTCAACTAATGAGTCCAACAAAGACTCCTATTCTTGTATGTTTTCTTTATTTCTAGCATTACCTTTTGATTATTTCTTAAATTTCCATTACTATTTCTACGTTACGCATCTGTTCTTGCATGCTGTCTACTTTTTCCATTAGAGCCCTTGACGTCTTCATCAGTTATTGTAGATTCCCTTTTTTTAATTCCAACATCTATGTCTTATTTAAGCCTAGCTCTTATGCTTCCTTTGCTTTTTCAGACTGTGTTTTTCCTTTGCTTTTTCAGACTATGTTAATTTTTTTTTTTTTCTGAAAGCTGGGCATATTAAATTGGATAGTAGAAAATGAGGTAAATAGTCTTTCACTGTGAGGATTTATATAAATCTGGCTAACAATTAAGCTGGGTTTCATTTTTTCTGAAGCTGTAATTGCCACAAGCTTCGAATTCCTCAATTTCCTTATTTTTGTCTTTTTTCCTGACTTTGGGCTGCCCTAAGAATTCTTCCCCAGAGAGGGTTTGTGTCTGACAGCTCTTTCAGCTGGAATTCACTGTTATTAAATTACAGGCCATTCGACATAGCAATAAGATGCTAGAGAAGAATTTGATAATCTTCTGATTATATCTTAATTTTTAGTGGGCCTATGATCTTAAGCTGTGACCTTCACAAATGTTAATCCAGTGCTATAGCTTTCTGCTCCACACCACCACCTCAGGTGAGACAAGAAAGTTAGAAGGTGAAAAAATGGAAGGAATATCCTTGCCAGTTGCAGTAAGACACCTGGAAAGTCCTTTCGTGTGGAGAGTAGTTCTTTGTTAGGTTGAATATATTTCACAATGATACTGTATCCCATCTCCTACCAGAACCATGAGGAGATCTTTCTCAGAACTTCCATGAGAACCTGGTAGAGTTCCTAGAGGTAAAACCCACAGAAGTGTGTGACCCCCACCAAGACTGGCCTCCCAGGAGTTTCTTCCTTCACACTAGCATATATTCAGCCTCCAGCAACTTACCAAAATGATCACTGAAGTGGTCCTACCAACTATGGTGCTAGTGCCTTCTGCTAGGCAAGCAGAGTTCGGATGTTATTCTCTGGATTCATATGTCTCTCCAGATTCCAGGGCGATGATTTGTCCTACTACCTCAATTCTCTGATGGGTCCAGTAAGTCATTGATTTTCTGTTTATTAAGGTTTCTTTTGTTGTTGTTGTAAAGGTAGGAGTGAGGACTTCCAAGCTTTTTACAGATTGGAGCTAAAACCAGATATATGTATGCTGCCTTTATAATTTAAAAAAATATATATTAAAGAAAGAAAAGGAAAAGAAAAGCTTTCACTACAACCTTTGGCTTAATAAAACCACTAGGCCCAATCTTAACTATTCTTAGGGGTGAAAATTTAACTGTTTTCAGTTTATAAATTCCTGTAAGTAGGAGTACTGTCTTCCATGGCTTATGTAGTCACCTAGGTCAGACCATATATAAATGTTTAGTGTAGCACCATCGCTAGAGCATGTTGTTCAGCTGAAATCAGATTCAAGCTGTATTTCTGCCACCTACCAGCTGGGTCAAGCCACTTAATCTTTCAGCCTCCTCATCTGTCAACCTAGGGTAACATTTATGTCATAGGGATATTATGAGAATCAAATGATATAATCTACATGGAAAACACTGCATAAGCTGCAGATTTTTATTCCTGTATAAATAATATATTCGTCAGAACCCTTTAACAAGTATAAATTCATTCTCCCTCTCTCGCTCTGTCTGTCTGTCTGTGTCTGTCCCTGCCCCTCTCTCTCTCTCTCTCTCTCTCTCTCTCTCTCTCTCTCTCTCTCTCTCTCTCTCTCTCACACACACACACACACACACACACACACACACACATTTCCAGAAGCTATGACAGATCCATCTTATCAGAAATGAGAATGCTATTTTCCTTTCCAACAAATCATCCCAAGATGCTAATCTAGCATCCTTTATAGACTGCTTTGGCCCTTCTTTGGATAGAATTTTCTTTTACGAATCCTATTTGTTAGGTTCCCAACTATCACATCCATGGAGATGAAAGCATGAGAAAGAAAAAAATAAAAAAGATACTGTGACAACTGAAAATCAGTCCCTGGGATGTCCATCTAGTCTCACAGCAGTCATGGCACAAAGACAAAACATGGTAGACCTAGAGGATTTTGTAACCCACCCCTTCTGGCACATTTCTCAACCCCTCCTGCCATCTCTCCAAATGTCTCCTTCATGCTGCCAAAGAAACAGTGTCTAGGAGTCTCCATTTCCAATTCCTCATGCGCCATAAGCTGAACCTTTCAAATAAACAAGAAATTAAGAAGTTCCAAGTTCATTAGGAAGTCATCGGTGCATTGATAATTGTGTGAAAAAGCCAGTGGTTCAGAAGCAATTCCACACATAATGCATGTGGACTTTTCTCTTAGCAATGAGCCTGCTGGTTTTTAGTGATGATTCAGTGGCCAAGAAAGGAAATAATGTGAAGAAACAGCTCCGCTCTTACTATCTGTATATACCTTTTATTATATACACACTATCATTGTTCTGCTGGATGGGAGCCCACTGGAACAGCATTAAGTGGAAGGTCACAACCTTGTAGTCAAAGACAGGATCAAGTGGAAAGTTGATCATCTGGAAATGAAAGGTGTCTTTTAAATAAAACTCTCAAAGTGGGTGCATATCATTAGGAGAGTTTCATAAAAGCCCTCCTTCTGGAGGTTCAGGATTTAGTGAACAAATCCCTGTTTTTACTTTATCCTACTCTATATTATTTATGACACTGTAAGTTTCACACCCATTGGTCTTCCTCCTGAGATCCTTCTTCTTCTGCATACACACAAAAAAAATCTCAATCCCTCGAGTCTATTTGGTTCATTCTACTACACACTAGTTCCCCAAGGTCTGGAATCATGATCCTTCCTCCCCTTTGATTCTCTAATTAATCTGCAATAAATGAAGGCTCCAAGTGTTTTATGACATTTCCATTTCCCATTTCCTTCTGACATTTGGAGGGAAATGAAACACACAGCCAGACCTTTGAACAAGAAGTAATAGCTGTTAAATCGAAACATGATGCAAGGTTTTTCTAACTGTGAGTTCATAAATACGTGTGTTCATGGAAAGTGATGTGCTTGTTGCCTGCAGCAAAACCAAATGCTCTCTGATTCCAGCTGGTCAGTGTTGCTGTGAGCTAGTAGTTAGTAGTTCGATGTCTGAAATCAAGAAAGAGAATTAAAGGGACAGTGTGAAAATTTTATCTCCAGAGGTCAGGCAATAATGGTGATGAGTTAAAATGCAGTGAGATTTAGATTCCATCAGTGGAATCTAGCACAGAATTATGGAAAAATAATGATAAGTGGAGACTTTAATTTGGATCCCAACTTTGCCACTTCCCAGCTATTTTGCTGTAGGCACGAAGAATAACTATCACATTGCAAAACTGTGACGTTTAAATAAAATAATGTATATAGAAATACTGCCAAAGACCTGCTCAGTAGAGGATGCCTGCTGAAGAGGAATATGAAACTGACATTGTAATATGATGTTTAAATATCATATTTATGTTTTGCATATAAAGGTTATATTAGTCTGCTACAGCTCACATAACAGAATACCACAGACTGGGAGGCTTAAACCACAGAAACTTATTTTCTCACAGCCTGGAGGCTGAAAGTTCAAAATTAAGGTGCCAGAAGGTTTGGTTTCTCCTGAGGCCTCTTTCCTTGACTTGCAGATGGCTCCTTCTTGATGTGTCCTCACTCAGCCTGTGCATCCCTGGTGTCTTCCCTCTTATAAGGACACCGATTTTATTGAATTAGGGCCCTACACTAATGACCTATTCAACCCTAATTACCTTCTTAAAGGCTATACCTCCAAATATAGTCACATTGGGGCTTAGGCCTTCAACATATGAATTTTGAGGAGCACAATACAGCCATAAAAGAGGTATTATAAATATCATTTGCTATAATATTACAAATACCACTTTAAAATTTTAAAAATGTTACCAGTAAACATTTTTCACCCCAACCCTATCTCCATTTCTGCAAACTAAACATCACTCTAGTTCCTAAGGCACTTGGTATCAGCTTCTCTGATTGGCTCTAATTCTGAACCACCCTAGAAATAGGTAAGTTGACTAGACATCCTCCTACTGGAGCTAGGATCATTTCCTTTTTTAATGTCCCACCAGTAAACTAAGAATGAAAAAACAGAGAAATAATCATTGATGAATTGAAGTAGAAGATGTGAACAAGATCATCAGAACCAACTTCTATACTGACCTCCTGGGTAACCTGGTGGCTCTTCTACCACAATTACTCTGCTACACTCTGTAAACAAAGAGAATAATTCTGCTCCCTAGAGAGTAGATGCATAATATGGAGTTGCTCTGATATATATGTATATATATACACATACATACAAAGAGAATAATTCTGCCCCCTACAGAGCAGATGCATAATATGGAGTTGCTGTGATATATATACACACACATACATATACATATATATGTACACATACATACATATATACACATATTTATATATATTTCTATATACATATAAATTAATCTAGTCCAATTACCCCATTCTTTCCCTTAGCTAATTAATTACACTTATAGCTGCTGTAGCAAGCATTCTCTACTACCATTTTGATCATTCCGTTCTTCCTACAAAAAAAAAAAAAAATCGAGAACCTATTAGGGTTCCCTCTTATTTTACCTACTAAATTTTTCTCAGATTTCTCAGGATGGGCTCTGAAATCTTTCCCCAAATATTTGCAGCCAAATCACCAGCGTCATTTTTTTTTTTTATCTCCGAACTCAATCCCCCACTGCCAGGAGAGAGTAAATTCTCAGGCTTCCCCTGCAAAGCACAACATTCTGGCACAAGCATGCGTTCGGCCAGACCCCTGATGGCTCTTAGCCCTTTGTCTTTTCACCTTTGATTCCCTCAATGCACCCAGGATAGGGCACATATCTTGGTATATAAAAGAAAAATAAAATCTAGTAATAAAAGAGGGAATGCTTCCTTGTTCCTTTCTATCTACTTGCAATCTTGTTCTGAATTTTCTTCTTCCAGGAACTCATCTAAAGACTAATCCACCTAACTGATCACCCTTTGACTATGTGGCCCCAATCCTCATACTTTCGTTAGACCTTGTGGATAAGCACTTATTGACAAGTTGCTTTGAAGCTGTCATTTCATTAGAAAGCAATTTAATAGGAAAGTTCCACATTACCCAGTAGGTAGAGTGAGCCATTGTGCAAAGTACATGCGAATGTTATTTGTGATCAACAAATTAAACTATTTCATTCATTGTCATAGTCATACCACCACTTATTTCTGAAGATTTAAACAAGGCCAATAGAAGAATTTATTATTAAACAATGCTTTAAACTGCTTACTTTGTGGCAGGAATTGGCCTGAGGATGGACTATACATGCATTATTTCCCATGATCCCCACAGAAACCTTCAAAGGAAACTGCCATTAAGCCAGTTTACCCACTAACCCACAGCCAGAGAAATAAGTCATTGAGTCAGAATCCAAATGCCAACTGTTCTAACTCCAGTGTCCCACATGTATCCCGTTAAGTTTTGGTGCCTTTAAAATTAGATTGTCTACTTATTCCCATGCCAAAGGAAGATTTTGCAAGATGTTGCTCCTTCACACATTCTGCAAGGAAAAAAATCAATAATCAGAGATAGACTTACATCCTTTCCTCCTAAACACAGATAACTCTGAAGGAGAAAGAGAATTCTATTTAATGAAGTCAACTTGGTTTAGAGTAAAGTAGAAGAGATGCAAACAGGTCATCTAGGTGAGTCCCCTACCACCAAATAAAAGCATACCTTAAACACCTAAGATTAATCATTGATCATTTTAAACCATTTTAACTCTGTCACCAGTGTCAAGAGAGTCACTAAAATACTGATAAGCAGGCATCCACATCCCTTCCATGAGTCAATGCGGAACTGCCGTGTTAGCAATTTTTGCAGAATTCTCTAGCATTCTCTCAATTAAAGGAGACATGTAGTTGTGTGGAGCTGTTTACTGTTTGGGTCTCTTTCTTTAAATCCGGCTAAATATCTTTTAAGTCATTAATTACAGATCACTTCCATCTTTGCCCTGGTGAGAGGAAAAGATTAAAAACTGCATGTGTACACTGGAGGAGTTGCTGTCAGGAAAATGCAAAGTTTATTCTTCAAGAAAGGTTTAGAGAATGAAAGAAAATGTTTTTTAAATACATCTGAAACTAAGGGACTTTCATATGCCTGGGCTCTCATTGAAGTCTGGTTGGATGTAATTACATGGAGTTCCTGATTCCGCAGCTGAGTTTTAATTCTGTTGGCCCAAAGAGACAGAAACACACATTTCCTAGCTTGCGTATATCATCTCCCTGCTTGCATTTTCATTTAAAAGATGCAGGATATTTCCTTCTTAGAACTAGTTGAAGTTGGAGGAAAAGAGAAGATATTCTGAGTTTTAAGACCCTTTATTAATAGCTCCAGGGGATATTAACAGAAGGAAAACTGAAACGGTATTGCAAGAAGTAGAAACATCTCTTTATGAATTGTGTGTGTGTGTGTGTGTTCATTATATTGAATTTTTGTTTGTGTGTGTGTGTGTGTGTTCATTTTATTGAATTTTTGTTTCTCTGAGATCTAACTGCAAGCTTTCAGAATGAAACATAAAGACGTCAGGGCAAAAACTTTTCATCTTAGCAAGTCCTCGGGTTATACACTGAGTTAAGCTCATTTAGAAAGATAAACCTTCAGGATCTCATGTTAGCCCCCATTAAGCCACATCCAAAGATCAAGACTTCAGCTGAGGAAGATCTCAAGCACAAAGCCCAGGTAGGAGGTGCTGCAAGAATGCCAGAGAGACTAGCATGTTAATTCTACCAACGGACTTTTTTTTTTTGGAAGTACAGTTTAGAAAGGGAAATTAAAAATCAGAAATAAATAAGATATTAGTTTGCCTTGTGACTTTTCAGTCCCTCCCGCTAAGGGGCATTGTACACTTCCCTATTCCTTATCTTTGGGATTTATCATGTTATCTGCTTTGACCAATAAAATGTCATCAGCTTTTACACAAATGGAGCCTCGAAATGTGCTTGTATAGCTAGGTTTTTGCTCCATTATTTCTGCCACCATCATGAAAACAGTATAGCCCAAGTGGCTGACTAGGTTTAAAGGATGAGTAAACAAGGAACAGGTCTGCTGAACACATGACCTGGCACAGTCTAGCACAGCCCACTAAGATTAGCAAATGCCTCTGGCTGGCACACAAGCATGTGAGTGAGAACAAATGATGGTGCTTTAAGCCGGTGAGTTTGAAGTGGTTTATTATATAGCATTTTGAGAAATAATGGACTAATAGGAGCTTTGAACCTGGTTTTATTCAAAGACTTCTTTTAGAATATGATGAAAGCTATGGACTTTCTTCCTAGTAAAAGTATATGCCTAAGTTTAAAAATTGCATGCAGTTTCAGAGGATTCTCCAACCTCCTAAATTGTCCATGGAGACCTAACTAAAATGCCATGATTTTAAGCTCTTTGCAGTGTGTGTGTGTGTGCGTGCCCTTATTTAAAGTAGACTTCTTTACAACATGGAGAAGCTGTTATTAATAGCGTTTATGCCAACGTCTAAACTTAGAGCAATTTAGCTTTTCAAAGAACTTTTAAAATGCATTCCGCATGTGGCATATGATTTAAGAGACTCTGAAAAAGGGAATAATAAGAGGAAATGAGATAAAGATACATAAAATAGTTAGAATGAACAAATGGTGTGATCTGATTAACCCTGTCCCATAATACAAGACTATGACAGCATTTAGATCAAAGGAAAGTGATCTTTACATAAAGTAAAATTAATCCATGGAGCTCTGAATCCAGGGGTTTTATTGAGTGAGGTAAATTGCTCAGCAAGTTTAAAGGTAGGAATGAGTAATCTTTCAGATGAGGAGAAATTACAGAGTCCATTCTAGAGGCTGGGATTTTTTAAATGGTCTCAATATCCAGATGGAAGTTAGAGGTTTAAAAAGAGCCCAATTAGATATGCATATACATGCTATACATATGTATTTGTGCACATACGCAAACATACACAATAGAATCTTATTAAGAAACAAAAACATAAACAAAATAAACATGAAATAACTAAAATATATTATCTAATTTTCATTGCAAAAAAGAAATATTCCTGATTGACCAATATCCTCTCTATAATACTGTGTTGAATAAAATACCAGTATAGTACTGTTCTAACTCTTATTGTAATGGTTAATTTCATAATATCCACTATAACTAGAATTTGGGGTATAGGAAAAAAATAAACCTTATTGATAAGACTACCAGTTTGGAAAAAGGGTCAATAGTCCAAGGTACTAGTTTAAGCTGCGTCCATCACTGGTTATAAGACTTCGAGTACCAAGATGTAATGGAAAGAACAACAGCTTTGAAGCCACACAGTCCTGGATTTGAATTATCAGTCTGAAATGTCTTCACCAGTTGCATAACTTGATTTATTTATTTAAATTATGAGTTTCTATACTGTTTCTGTAAATGCAGAAACTCACATGACTGTTATAGAAACTAAAACCTTCCTGTTCATCGTGAGATCCCAATAAACACAATTTCTTCTTTCTTCATTAACCGGCCAAGAGTTTTAGTTTCCACATCTATAAAATTAATATAATAATTATTGACCAACCTATCTTAAAGGTTTTTGAGGGGGTAAAATGAGATTACATAGATGAGAATACTCTGCAAAGTGAAAACTCACTCCGAAGATTAGGGAGATGTGCTGTCCTTATTATTCGCTGTTGATTTGTGTATGAAGATGCCAATGATAGAGGATATACCAAGACGAGATAAGCACCGAAAAACTAAAAAGCATTATGATTTTATTTTTTTATAATTAATCATTCTGATTTATAAGGATTACATAATAATGTCTACCTTGTAAAAAAAAAAATCTGTGTGATTAACAATGTGTTGCATCACTACACTGCCATTTACTGGCAATATGACAGTAGGGGAGGTCGCTGGAATGCCAATTCTGTATCAGGCGACATTCTATGCACTTAACAAATATCTTATTTAAATCTTATAGCAACCCAAAGATGCATTAGTGCTTCTGTATCTTCTTTCTTCCTGGGTAATTGTGTGGATAAAAGTTAACATACATAAATCACTCAACATAACACATGACAGGCATTCCATAAACAAACACTGCAGTTACTATTACTGGGTAAGTAGAGTGGCGAGAGAGGCATTACAAAGTAAGGAGATAAGCAGAGGCAGTGAGGTGGGACAGAGCATGAGCGGACAGGGCAGGAAGCAGGTCAGCTTTAACTCTGCTCCTTCTCACTCTCACTTCCAGGTCTTCGCACATGGTGCTCACTCCAACTTCTCTTCACACAGCCACACCTTAGACTAGATTAAATGTTCTTCTTTTGTCCTATACTTCCCAGGCCCTCACAGTCACCACTCTGCTATAGTTGCCTATCACCCTGTTAATTAGTGTTCCCTACTAGATTATAGGTGGTTTAAAAACAAGGACTCCGTAGTAGGCTGAATAATTACTCTCTAAAAGATGTCCAAGTCCTAATTCCCAGAATCTACAAATACATTATCTTAACAGCTAAAGGGGCTTTGCAGAAAGGACCTTGAGACTGGGAAATGATCCTGGAATATATGGATTGGCCGGATGTAATCACAAGAGTGGCTATAAGGGAGTGTTAAGAGGATCAGAGTATGAGAAAAAAGATGTAATGAGGGAAGCAGAGGTCAGAGAGGAGAGAAGATGCTAAGCTGCTGGCTTGAAAGATTGAGAAAGAGGCTGTGGGCCAAAGATGGCAGATGGCCTCTTGAAGCTGGAGAAGGCAAAGAAACAGATTCCCCCAAGAGCCTCTGGAAGGAAGGCTGATGCCTTGACTTTAGCCTAGTGAAACTGATTTTGGACTTCTGACCTCCAAAACTGTAAAACAATATATTTGCATGGTTTTAACCTATCAAGTTTACAGTAATTTTTTGCAGCAGAAATAGGAAACTAATACAGACACTATATACTTTTTTTCCTCCTAGCACTTAAGGCTTACATAAAACACATCTTCAATTAACGAAACTATTAGATAAAAGAAGAAATGCTGCCCAGCAATATGGACATTGGAAAACAAAGATAGGAGTGATTGATGTATGAGTAATATCATAAGGGATCCTGAATGATCCTGAGATAGAATCTAACATGAGCTGCTGGGGTCACAGGGAGAGTTGTTATGTTTCTGAAAAAAAGCATAAATGGAAGGAAGAGATAAAAATGATGGGAAACTTTCTGTCACAGAAGGCTGGAATGTACCTGAAATGATCTGAGAAGAATTAAGAAAGGTTATGAAACAAATCTCCTAGTTGTCCCACAGGTTTTCAGGAAGAGAGCAGTTTTGACTTGCGAGAGTTCGATGTGAGTTTGTGCTCCAAACAACCAGATTTGGGGATAAATTAGTGATAGGTGGGAAAGACATCTCTCTACTGCTCTAACCTGACATGATTTCAAGTACATATTAACCGATTTCGATCAGATTTTTTTAAACCTCATTTTCAGAGGATTAATACAACCTTTGTTCTTCACCGTCATCATTGGTTTGCATCTGATTTCCTTCCTGACACTTATTTGCATTTATCCTAAATATTCTAATATATTTGATGTTTACCATTTTTACCTGTGTGGAGTCTTATAAAAATGTATATGTTTTCTCTGCATGCATTTTTTTACACAGTTATGCTATAAATCTCAGTTTGTATCCTGCTTTTAAAAAAATCTACTATTGCATTTTTCAGATTTATACATGTTGCTCTTTGTACATCTATCCTACTACTTCTAAATGCAGAATAATTTCTTCTTGGTGGAACCCACTATGTTGTACCTATTTGTTTCTCCAATAATAAATATCCAGATCACTCAGGTTGCTTTCAAATCTTTACAAATAATGCTACAGTAAATATTCCCATACATATCCCCTTACAGGTCCATGGAAGAATTTGTTTGAATGCATACTCAGGAGATGACTTGCTTGATCATAAGGCACATGTCTATGTATTTGATTAAACACTGCCAAATTTTGCCCTGAATATCTATCTTCACTAGTTCTCACTCCCATGAGTTATCTATCAGATCTCCTATACCTCCTCAGGACAGGAATGGGCCTAAGGGGTAGATGGACTCAGGTATGTGACAGCAGAGGTAGCAACTAGGACTTCTCTAAGTCAGAGCTAATCATAACTCTGAAGCTAAGTTCTTCCTACTTATGAAAAACTTAACTTAGATGAAAGCTTTATCCTCCCCTACCCACAAAGGGAGCCAGTGATCAAACAAAAACATCCACAAAGAAGCTATAAAAAAAAATCATTTAATAAAAAAGATGCTTTCACTCTCTTTCTTTCCTGAATTCCTGCCTTTATTCCCTCCTTCATCTATAAGGAGCATTCGTGTTTGTCATCAACCCTTATGCTTTTGTCATGGATGCTCAATATCATCACTTGCATTTCTGGAAGAGAAGAGCTGGCTTCAATTATTCAGAATATCATTTTTCTGTTTCCTAGATGTCAGAAAGCTCAATATTACCCAAACCTAAAAGAATTATTGAATAACCATGAGAGTCAATGCAAGAAAGAGCTGCTTGATCCTTAGGTATCTGGCACTTACGTTAATATTTTAATTATAAATATGATCATGTAAGACAGAAAGTCCCAAGAGCATTATCTGACATACTGGTTCTTCAGAATTTAATAAATATTGTACTTACATAAAAAATTATTCGATCTGGTAACTTTGAGAAACTCTGAGTTAAAAATCAAAGCCAGATTTTTTTTCTGCAAGACTTCTCAGAGCCTTTAGCATGTGTTAACATGTACTGTGATTTTTCTAGACTGACCTACAGTAAACAGCTTTTCACAAACTGACCAGAAAGAGATGAGCACACTGCATTATAGATAACACTTGCAAATACAGTCTCATCCAGCATACAGAAAAAAATCATCTTATACCATTGAATAGAAGAAAAGATTATTCACCACACATTTCTAATTGGGACTTAACTGGAACCCAGGGATCCAATCAGCACAGAGTGGGTGATCAATATCTAAGTTGACACTATCATGGGACAAAAGTAGATGCATCAGTAGTTGAGAAGAAAGGATGTCAGTTAAGGTTGAATAGGTCGAGAAGTTAAAGATTTTAGATTTCACATCTAAATTATCTCAATTATCTGGTCTGAGATTGGTGCACAGGACTTTATCCGCAAATGCAAGCAGATTATTTGCCTAAATTCCAGCTCACATGGTAAGTGCTACAGAGGGTGTGCATGATGGTCCGATAACAAATCTTAATTACTACCATTCTCATCCACATGGTCACCTCGCCTCTAGATCTGCTCTCCTTCATTACGTCTTAACTAACAGTAAAATTCGCTTTCTGAAAGTAAAATGCAATGATGCTACCTTTTAATAAAATCTTTTAGTGTTTCCACACTGAATTTTGTCTAATATCTAAACTTCTCAGTTTGGCATTCAAGGTCTTTCATCTGCTTATCTGAACTTTTCTTTACCTTGCAAGGACTCGACTAGGATACTCCCCCACCACCAAACCTCTCTCCCCAGCGATACCAAATTGCTTGCAGTTCCCCAGGTCGCACTGCTACTCTTTGTCACAAACGACCTTTCTGCCGACACACAACCCCAGTCCACTCACCTCTTACTTGGAGTATGTTCTAACATTTCGATTCCAGGAGGCCCTTCTTGACTATGTCCCAAGATCATGGGCTCATCTTATCTATTTTCACTGCGCACTTGAGTAAACCTATCATCACACACATCACATGTCTAATTCACCTCTGTGTCCTCGAAGGCTTATGTAGCACGGCACAGAGCAATAGCTTAATACAAATGTAATTAGAGTGCCCCGCTTTACAAATGGGATGGGAACAGATGGCTTACGAGTGTGACTTCAACACATGTCCCCCACCTACCTATATAAGCGAGAAATCTAGTCATTCTCTATGCAGCACTCCCTTCCCCTACTTGTCCCAGAATTCCCCATCTCAAAAAGGCTAATTTCTTTTGCCTAAGTACAGAAGCTACAGCTCGGTGGTGCCCCTCTGTGGCTGCCACATCTTACAACAACTATAGGAAACTGGTTGCTTGGGCAAGAGCCATCAGCTAGCTGTTCTGTCCGCCTATATCATCTGAAGTAATGAAGTTGTATTTGTAAAACCTGGTCAAGTCTGACACACCCTCAAATCGTCCCAGGTTTCCAGTATTATGACTCTTAAATGGTTTTTTCTCTCCATCTTTCCAGGGCACAAATTTGCCATAGGAAAGTAGTCAGGGATAGGGGAGGGCCTACACCATGATTTTCTCAGACATGGACTTACTTTTCCCTCTTCCCCTTTTAATTACAGTTTGCTTGCCCAATCCCCCTCCTCTCTAGTGGAGATTTCATAGCAGGAGGCTTGGGGCCAATGTTTGTCCTGGGGATCTGGTCAGAGTTTACCTGGTCCTCCCACCTCAAGAGGTTCCAGAAACCTTTCATCCTACAGTACAGATTAGGATCTCCATTTTGCCCCAAATCTCTTATGCAAACAGGTCCACATTTCTTCAACAAACTTTGCCACATAACAATAGTTTTTTTTTTTTTTTTCTCTCAAGAACAAATAGGTGTTTTAAGTGAGGGAGAAACCCAACAGATCCAAATAGCAAATTCTACAGAAAAAGAGGGTAGGTCTGACAGAAGGAACGCCAGTAAACACCTCCCCCTCCTCTCATACAGCTACTGCTCCCGCAGTAAAGAATTCTTTGCCCATAAGCAAATCTTTCTGGGAAGGCGAAAGCTTGATCCATTCTTCCAGGCTCTGAGTCCAGTCAGTTCTTACAGAATCAGGCCTAAGGTGTTCCAACTCTTTATTGTTTCACTTCAATAACTCATCGACATTTCTATTTCTTATTAATCAGCTTTAATATAGTTTACAAATTGTCATGGCAGCACATTTGCCAATCCTCTGGATTTATGGAACTCACCTCACTTCCTAAATATCACATTTGGCAGAACATGTGTCATTTTCCACAAATATTGAAAAATCAATAATTGCTGCCAGAATCCTGTACTTGTTCAAATTCTAAGCAAGACAAATAGATGAAAAGAAATACCATTCTCTTTTAAAATTCAGAATTCAGGCAGGTCTGATTTGTTTATTCTTTTGATACCACTACAATATGGTATGCCTGGCTTTAATAATCGGAGGCCCAGCCTGCCTCCCTAACTCTTCCTTCTGCTTTATTTATATTATTTTACATATTTCTCTAAACGAACATTCAGATTTAGCACATCACTCTCATCACGCAGGGGGGAGAGACACGGATCAGATACACAGAGCCGACTGGGATGGAAAGGGGAGCAGAGTTCAATTCTAGGCACGCTTAAAGTGACTTGCCGGTGGTGCAGAATTTTGGGTTCTTTCTCTCTCTCTAGATAGATAGACATAGACAAATACATAGATTTAGAAATATATCTTTATATTTTATATATTATATTGAATAGATTTAACACAAATATGTGTATTATGTGAAATATATACATTTTAGTTACATTCACTAAATACTTTCAAGCTGTATAGTAAATAATAGAAAAGTTTGCTCTTTAAAAAATTTAGGAAAAAAATGAGATAAGGAAGATGTGAGATTATATGTGTGTGTGTACACACACACACACACACACACACGGAATATTTTCAGCCATGAAAAAGAAGAAACAACTGCCATTTGTGACAACATGGATGGCCCATGAGGGCATTATACTAAGTGAAATAAGCCAGGCGGAGGAAGAGGAATATACCAAAATTGCTTGATGTTACTAATATGGAATTTTTTTTTTTAACTCAAACTTATAGAAACAGAGTAGAAGAATGGTTGCCAGAGGCTAGGGGTGGGGGACAGGGACAAAAAATAAGGAGAGATTGGTAAAAGGGTACAAACTCTTGGCTATATGACAAATAACATTTGAGGATCAATGTAAAACATGGTGACTAGAGTTGATAACAAATACTTTATAATTAAAAGTTGCTAAGAGAGTAGGACTTGCATAGTCTCACACACACACAAAAAAGATAAATATGTGAGGTGGGGGATGTGTTAACTGAAGGAAGGGAAATCCTTTCACAATGTATATGTATATCAAATTACCACAATGTACAATTTAAACATCTCATAATTTTATATGTCAATTATACCTTAATGAAGCTAAAATTTTATAAGAAAAGAAAATAGAGAAAAAATACAAGCTGAAATACATTTTTCTGTTTAATGCATACCACCCAGTTAACAAGCTACTTTGAAGACAACTAGTTTAAACCTTTTTCTGTAAAGGGCCAGCAAACTTTTTCTGTACATGGCCAGAGAGTAAACATTGTGTTCAATGTTTATCTGTGGTGAAGCGACATGTCATTATAGCATGAAGCGGCCACAGACAACACACACGAATAAAATGTGGTCGTATTTCAATAAAATTTTACTTACAAACACTAGCCCTAGTTTGCCGATCCCTGGCTTAAAAGATGATGAAAAAGATATTCGAGGAAGTAGTGTGAAGCAAGCCCATGAAAACTTTTGAAATAGTTATGAAAACTGCCACTTTTTTTCTGTTTATTCTTCCCAAAACTCTTTTCTTCTTTGTAGCCACAAACCTGTTGCCTGATTTAATACCTGGATCTAAAAAACACACCACCACCAACAACAGAATGAGACCAATGCACATGGTTACAAACAGCAAAAAGAGAATCCTGATTCCATCTGAGCGTCTGAAGCCAGCTATTGCTGAAATTAGCAAAACTATAGATGTGCTTCCTACATGAGCCCATGGAGGAAGAAAGTACCCTTCCTCTACCCATCTTAGGCTCTTGACTGAGTCTCTGTAACAAAAGACATATTAACAAGGAAAAAGCCTGCAGATGTATCTAATGCAAGTTTCACATGACATGGGAGCCTTTGTAAGGATATGAAGACCTGAAGAAAAGGTTAAATCTGAGTGTTTTTAAAGAGTGCAAGAGTCATTGGGGAAAATGTGATAAAACAAAGGTATATGAGCTAAGAGTAGTAAACCAAGGAAAACTTAGGAAGCCTATTCATCCCAATTCCTCTCAGCATCCCTCCATCTTTGGAGATGAGGATGCTCCTTTCCTCCTGGTATAGGGAGGGGACCTCTCACAGGAGGGTCTTATAACCTGTTTCAGGAGAATATCAGAAAATCTTCCCTGAACCTGCTGTGTTTCAAATTCCTTCAGTTTTAACTAAAACACTGAATATGCTGAGGTGCCATATTTTGGTGTACACGTCCTGAGACTCATCTAGCCTCTTAATTCCCTTTTAACTTTCGTTAGTTTTAGTTAGATTTTTTGTCACCTGCAGCTAATAGTAATAATACATCCAGATTAATAATGCATAATTTCATTTAATCTTAATATGACTCTATGGAAGAAATTTCTTCTCATTTTATAAGTGAGGAAATTGAGGTTCAGAGAAGCAATCTGCCAAAGTGCTGTGGATGAAAAAAAGGGCCATTTACTAAATTTGACAAACTCAGCAAAGGCCATCATGGTGGGCCTGACAAACTCGTAAACCAAAATTAACCACACAGGATGGTCTGAACATAAAAATTCCTAACTAAAAGCAGGTCATGGCAGGTAGTCAAATCCTGGGCCTGTAGCTTTCTTGACGAAGGTCGATCTTTACTTTAAGTAAACCATTTATTGTCTTTTTACACATGAGATAACATACCCTTTATTCAGATTCCTTGGGGCAAAACCCAGTGACTCACAGTGCAGACCCCTGAACCCCTCACTCATGGTTATCTTGTTCCCCACACACCATCAGTATGTGCTGTAAATGCTAATTATTAACTCTCCTGTACCCACCAACATAAAAGAAGTATGCGTCTCTCCATTTTATTTTTTATCCAATCCCAGAGATTTCCCTGTTTCGCATTCTCCCGCCACCTTAATCTACCACCAATGATTTGATGTAACCCTCCTTACATCTCCTCCTTCGATTATAATATATATACTAAGCTGTGAAATTGTCATTCTTTGGCGTATTTTCTTAATCCATTGAGATTTTGCTTACCAGCAATTTTTGTCAATTTTGCTCCAATAAACTCATTGAAATTCTCTACAGGTTTGGACATTTCTTATGCCAACAGTGTACTTTTAGGAAGTAATATGGCCGGGTCATGAGCTCTGATGGGCTGATGACCCCTGCTCTTCATTGAGCCCAAGTTCCCGTGGGATACTTGACTGTCTCTCCTGCAAACTCATGAATCTGGGTGTAGCCCTCATGAAAGAATAAATATACAGAATCAATTCCAGAAGCCACCACTTGTGTCACTGAGTTAAATTCCTATTTAACTAAGAGAAAATAGGTATCGACCACAGTTGGCTTGATTGCAAATGTCAGACTCTTTGAATTATTAGAAATAGCAATGAAACATTGATTACATTTAAAACATCCTGTGAAAAGTTTTGCAAGTGCACATTAAGAAACAGTGTTAAGCAAATAAGAACTAATTGTTCTCAGCTGCACTGGTAATAGCCCTGTCTGCCCTCCCAGTACAATGCATATTCATTTCATTTGAACAAGAAAGGTAAATAAAAATATAAAGTCCCAGATCTCATTCACATTCAATCATTATAACTCTAAGCCTAAGGTTACTGTCCTAAGGGAACATAGCAAGACAACAGCTAATGCGTTCTGGATCAGTTCGGACTTGTCTGGAAACCTCTTCCTGCCCATTTACAATGCTGAAACCCAAAAAAAATTTTACAGAGAAAGAATACCACTGTGGAAGAAAAAGGGGCCACATAGCAAACCTGACAAGCTCAAGGAAGGCCAGCATGGAGGGCCCTACAAGCTCAGAGACTGAACTTAACCAAGTAGGATGGTCTGAACATAAAATTTCCTAACTAAAAGCCAGTCATGGTGGGTAGACACATTCTTTCTTAACAAAGGTCAATCTTTACCTTAAGTGAGCCTGTCTTTTTTGCGTCTAAGATAACATACCTTTAGAAGGTCAGAGCAATCCCTTTTTTTCCAGACCCTGGGGGCATAGCCCAATGCATCAGAGCAGGAGACCTCAGAACCCCTCATGGTTATCTGGTCCCCTCTCACCCCCGCATGCTAACCAGAAGTGCTGTAAATGTTCATTATCAACTCTCCTGTATCCACCAATGTAAAAGAAGTATATATCCCTCCATTTTACTTTTTATTCAATCCCAGAGATTTCCCAGCTTTGCTTTTTTCATCCCCTTAATCTACGACCAATGAACCCTCCTTATGTCTCCTCCTCTGATTCTAACGTATAAAATAAGCTGCAAAACTGCCATTTTCCAGAGCATTCTCTTAATCCCTTGAGATTTTGCTTCCTGGTAAGTGTCTTCAGTTTAGGCTCAAACTCATTAAAATTCTCTATGGGTATGGATGTTTCTTACATCAGTATCACATTGCATACAATAGATGTGCATCAAAAATTTGCATGTGAGAGATTCAAGATAGAGAGTAGAAGGTACAGGCTGGACGTGCCTGCTCTAGCAACCACACCAAAATTATAAAACTACAGAGCAATCGGTACCAAAGGTACAAGAGGTATGGCTGAACAGAAGCCCTACAACAAGGTCACCTCAAATAACAGGCCACTCGAAACAATAGGAGACACGAAATGGCCTGGTCCCACAACCGTGGGTGGCGGGCTGCAGAGCCACCTTCCCGACCTGAGGATCGAGGGGTCCCTGGTTGCACACTGGCTCCTCAGCTCAGGGTTCCAGTGCCAGAAAGAGAAGTCCCCATAACCTCTGACTGTGAAAAGCAGCGGAAGTGTGGCTGAGTGAGACAGAGGGCTGCGGAAAGTGGAGACCTTCCTCTTAAAGGCCGCCCCCCCAGCTTTACTTGCTGATGGACTCACTTGCTCTGAGGTCCAGTGTTGGGCCAGCTGCTCCAGGGGCACCAAGGACATACAGGGAGGTGTTGAGCTGTTGGGCTTCAGGGAGAGAGCTAGAGAACCTGCTGGCTCTCGGACAGAGGTGCAGGCAGAAGCCACTGTTCCTTTGTTGGGCCCTCCCCGACCCTAGCCCGGCGCAGGCGCATTAACCTGGATAACACAGGTCCCTCCGCCCAGGAGATTCCCTGAGACTCCGCCTCTTCCAACCTGTGGTCCAACCCAAGCTGCTTCCAGTTATTTATTTTAAACAAACAGGCTGTCTTGGCTCCTGCTGTGAAATTTCATAAAATCTCTCCAAGGCTCACAAAAGCCAAAGAAGCAGCATCTGGCCTTGGAGTGCCCCTTGCTGAGCAACCCCAGTCCTTGCACTAGTGACAGCCAGCCTCTGTTTTGTACTTGAAACCTCGAGGTAGCTCTAAGCCCAGCACAGGTGGCAGCCATATGTGGACTGCTTGGCAACTCTTACCAGGTGGGCCTGGAGGTGCACAGGCTGCAGCTAAACTTGACCTGTAGCTGGATCCTTCTCAGGTCTGTGCCAAGGGGCCCCACAGCATACCTGCTACATAAAGCCACTCTACTAAGGCCAGGAGACTTAGGAACCCTACTTAATATATAGAAACAGACACAGGGAAGCAGTCAAAATGGGGAGACAAAGAAACATGTCCCACTTGAAAGAACAGAATAAAGCTCCAGGAAAATAATTCACCAAAATGGAGGCAAGCAATATACCAGATGCAGAGTTCAAAACACTGATTATAAGGATGCTGAAGAAACTTAGCGGAAGAGTATGTGAGCTCAGTGAGAACTTGAACAGAGATAAAATAAATAAATAGATAGATAGATAGATAGATAGACAGACAGATAGATAGATAGAAAAACAGAAATGGAAATTATAAAAGGGAGCCAGTCAGAAATAAAGAATATAATATCTGAAATGAAGACTATATTAAAGGAAATCAGCAGAGTGGGTAAAGCAGACATTGGAGTCACCAATACAGAGGATGGGATAGTGGAGGACACCTCATCAGAATAACAACAAGAAGAAAGAATCCAAAATGATGACGATAATATAAAAATCCTCTGGGATAACACCAAACATAACAACATTCGCTTCATAGGGGTGCCAGAAGGAGAAGAGTAAGAATTTGAAAAACTATTTAAGAAATTATGATGGAAAACTTCCCTAACCTGGTGAAGGAAATAGACATATAATTCCGGGAAGCTCGGAGGATCCCAAAAAACAAGAACCCAAAGAGGCCCACTCCAAGACACATCATAATTAAAATACCGAAGATTAAAAACAAAGCAGCACTAAAAAAGCAGTTAATGACCTGTAAGGGAGCTCTCATAAGACTGGCAGCTAATTTCCCAAAAGAAATTTCAGGACAGAAGGAGTTGGCACAAAATATTCAAAGCGATGAAAACCCAGGATCTAAAATCAAAATTACTTTATCCAGCAAAGCTATGGTTTTCATTCGAAGGGCAGATAAAGAGCTTCCCAGACAAGAAAAAGCTAAAGTTCATCATCACCAAGCCAGCATTACATGAAATGTTGAAGGGCCTTCTTTAAGAAGAAGAAAAAATATGTATTAAAAACATGAATAAAGAATGGTAATAACTACATTCTGATCAACAAATATCTCAGATGGAAAAGAATTAAGTGCTCCAACTAAAAAATAGAGTGGCTGAATGAATAAGAATATAAAACTCTTAAATATTCTGCCTATAAGAGACTCACTTCAGATTAATAGACATTCAGACTAAAAAGTAAGGGGATGGGAAAAGATATTGCATGATGGACCTAGAGGGTAGTTCATTGACCTTCTGAACACTAATGACCTTCACTTATCTTCTAATTCAACCACTCAGTTCCATGGCCACACTATCGTTCTTATATTCACCTAGAACCTGTGCTCCACCTTCGAAATCTTCACTTTGAGAATCCTACTTTTTGGTCCTAACCTCCTGTCCTTTCATTCCTATTTGATACGACCAGTATTGTTGTCAGTTCCTTTTTCTACTCTGCTGTTAGAGTAATTCAAATGCAAAACTGACTATCTCACTCTTAAATAGCTTACCTGCTTGAAACTCTTCAGAGGCTCCCCACAGCACAATGATTTTCAAACTTGGCTGCACATTAGAGTCACTTAAGGAGCTTTTATAAAATCCCGATGCCAGACCACATCCCAGATCAATTAAATTAGAATTTTGGGGGTGTCGAGCATCAGTACTTTTTTTTTTCTTTTATCTCTCAAGTGCTTCCAAGGTGCAGCCAAGGTTGAGAACCACTGACCTAGAAGATGAAATCCAACCATGAAAGGAAAGGTGCTTTAAAAATTGGCAAGCTTTTTCCAAATATCTTTTTTCCTTCCACCTGCATCATAGTCATCAATGTTGCTTATATTCCTGGGTTCCACTCCAGGATATTGAATTATAGAGTCTCTAGCTGTATTTCCAGAGTCTGATTTTCACTAACACTCTAGACATTTCTAATGCACACTGCAAGTTAAGACCACTTCTTCATTTGCACACATTAACTTAGTCACACTGAACTTTTGACATGTCCCTACAAAAGCAGATTATGGTAAGCCCATTAGACAGAACTGTGACCTATAACCCATAACCACATATCTTTAGTTTTAACAAAAGTGTGGAAAAGATGAAGCAGACTCATAGACAGAAACAAAGACACCATGAGAAATCATGAAGATCAAGAGACAAGAGATATGTAGAACCATGCTGGATTCCGATATCTCCTGGTCAGGCCCAGGGTGTGCTTCCATTAAGACCCCTCCCCTTTCTCTAAAAAACTGAATCATAAATGACCCAATACATACATTTCCCATTTGTAGTACTTTTCCAACAGTGACCCTCTGCCTTCCCAAGATAAATAAATATTTGCTGAATGAATCATTCAATTTCGATGTCTAAAAATTTTTGGTTAAGGGTGAAAGAATTTCTGGGTACCCCTCTGTTACTAAGATAATCACTACAACAGTGTCATATTGCTCAGCTTGTAGAGATCTGAAGTCTCAATCTATCCTTGCCAGAAATTTTCTGTTGTCTTTCCCCTCTCAAAATACAAAACTCTCCTCTGTATGTCAAGCAAATACCAAGGGCATTACATTGCTTACTTGTCTAAGGCAAATCTCTTCCTCTCACCCAGTGATGTCTGGAAGCCAGCTCACAAAAGGCATTTGTTCAATAGTCAGGAATTTTGTGAGCTGGTTTTCAAACCTTTGTTAGTTTGAAATCAGCCACTGTTGGAGTATTTACACCATGGAAACTGGTAAATGCTACAAATTAGAGTTTTGTTTTGTTTTGTTTTGTATTTTTGGTAAAGCCAGTTTACCAGTATAGCACTACCCTCACATAAATGTTTTCTTTATATAGCCATTAAGAGTTTACAAAGTTTCTGAAGTTCGTCATTGCATTTGAATTCCCACAATAACACTATGAAGAAGGTACTGTTTTCCCTATTTGCATAAAGAAAGATGAGGCTAAGGTGGTTAAATAACTTGTTTATTGTAACTGAGATTCAAAAATAAAGATATGACTTCTAGTTCATACCTCTTTCCAAAACAGTATTTTATTAAATAAGGTTAATTACTTTGACACCTAAGGAAAAGGCTATAAATGCTTTACCTGATTCATTTGTTCTTGTCTTTCATTCATCAATAAACATTTATTGTCTATTTTTAATCTGACTCTGTGCCAGGCACTGGGATTACAAAGATAAATAAGACCCAGTTCCTGCCCTCAAGGACCTCCCTGTCTGTTGGGAAAGAAAGACATCTTAACATATACATCACAATAGTGTGGTATGTACAGCCCTGGGCCCTGGGCTCACATATATTCGCTGCGACTGGGGAGAAGTCAGAAGTCCATCAATGAATCATTCTCTTGACAGTAATGAAGTTTATTCCATCTTAGGACACCCAGGAACACGACCTTAAAAAACTCAAGGCCTCGTTCTTCGTAGTACATGTAGCAGATGACAGAACAATTCTACAAAAATGTATCTCTACCTAAGAAATATGCCAAAGATCAGAGACAGGAAGAAAATACCCATTTTTCCCTCTTAGATGTACGTCCAACCAATGCAAACATATTATGACTGGTTTCCTTACATCTGCCAAGAGGCAATATGTCAAATAAATAATTTAGACCAGCTGAGGCACTACAAGAAAACAAAGCCATCAGTCATCTCAGCTGTGTTATTGATTGCCAATAACAAGATACTTGCTAAGACAAATGACTCAGCTATTATACTGGCGAGGTTTTAGCCTATCTCAAATACATAAATCACATCGAAGTGTTTGTTTTTTTAAGATGGACAAACATATCTATAATCATTTTTGCCCCCCATTTTTGCAATCTATCTAAGGTACAGAATCTAGATTCATTATTTTCCCACTTACACAATTTTTCTCTCACTCTGTCTAAAAGTTACCACATGTCTGTTGTGTCTATCTGATGGAGAATGACATTTATTTATGCTTATTCCTACAAGACCTAGCTATTGGTTTAGAGGTAAAAGAGAAAGAGTAAAATGCAATTGCTTTAATAAAATTAATTCAGTTCACATAAATCAAGGTGTGATAGAATAAATACACAGCAATTAGAGTCAGAAGACAAAGGTTTAAGAGTAGCCTATTTGTGATGTGACCTAGGACAACTTTTTCTTATCCAAGGTTTGGCTTCCTTCACTAGAACAATATCACCTCACTTGCCTATTTTATGAGGTTATTATGAGAATAGTGAAAATTTTTGAAAATAGTCAAGCACTCTGTGTAGATGAGGAAGTAGTTTCAACATAAACATGTCCTATTATAAACTAATTCTCGAGAGTAGGTGTATCTGTTATTCTAAGCAGAAACAAAACATTCACATTAGGATAATTCCAGGGGGTGGTGATTTATCAAGCGACTAATTACAAAGGTGTGGGTGGGATTAGAGGAACCACAAAAGACAGCGCAGAACGGAGGCTAGTAGCATCAAGACTGTGATTACTCTAAGCCTGCAAGGATGTAAGGTGGGAGAGGTTACCTAAAGAATCCAGAATGAAAAAATCATGACGTTCAGGCTGCCTTGAGAAAAGCGAAGATCTTCTGTCACAGACACAGTCAGCCCTACGTGACCTCACAGTAAAGGAGCCAGAGAGATATATTCTAGTTTCTTCCTACTGGCTATCCCCTGCCAGCAGCCAGGAGACATGGGGACTTTTGTACATGTAATTCACACAAGTCTGGATCATAGGGCAAACAGCGAGGTGGAAAGGGGAGGAGCATGTATCTGGAAGGACAAAGGCAGAAATCCAGCCCAGTGGAAACCACTTCTGGTTATGATTATTCTACCACTCAGGATACCAATTCCAAAGCCATATTCTACTTTTCCTCTTCAAAGCTCTGTTTCAACTCAGGGATAAAATCATGTCAACTTTCTCTCTGCCATTTCTGTCACATCCATCTCCTGGTATCCATATCCATTTGCCTTTGTTCATGTCTAGATTAGGCAGGAATCTTTTTATTACAAGTGTTGCAACTCGCTTAAACTGCCGTAAGCAATGAAAGGAACTTATTGGCTCATCAACTAAAAACTTCGGGAATGGGATCACTTCATTAGGATTAAGTCTTTCTTTCTCTCCTCTCTGTGCCATCTTCCCTCCCAGGCTGTGCTGTCCTCAGTAGGCTTTCTTCCCATGATTGTATTCTGGACCTCGCATAACAAAGGCAAAAGGAGCATCGGTGTCCTATGTTTGCTTATATTTGTATTCATATTTAACAGCCTGGGATACTCAGAGTGAAATTTCTAGCTGAGAATTATTAGTTTTTATTTCCCTGGAATTTTCCCCCTGCTAATTCTTTTTAAGGAGCTTAGTGACAAAGGCACTGAGAGATGGCAACAATCATGATAGATGCTGAAGTCGATTATACATTTATGAATTCAGCCTCTTCTTAAAATCCATTTCACCCTTGATCCATATTGGATCTCTTCCTCACCTTTTCAGGTAGAAAGAGTTGGGAAAGAGAAAGCTTAACTATGTTCCAAAGTTTCAATTTTAGTGTATGCAGCCAATCTCTCACTGCCTTGTTATGAATATTAAGTGATAACCTTCGAAGCACTCACAGAGATGGTAACTTAATACTCGTGCCCCGTGTTTGCATCCAACTCACTGATACTCCTGACATATAGCCGACGGCACACATTAGAATTCTCACTTCACAAATAAGGAAACAGCCTTTCAAAATTCCTCGGCTGGTAAGTAGGAAGTTATGATTCAAATCTAGTTTTGACTCCGAATCCCCAAATTTTTCTATTTTAAGGGTGTCACCTTTATGCCTCTATTGCTTCCAAGTTGGCAAACACGTCCACATCAGGAGGGTGACACACTCCAGTTCCACGGGGACAGAAGTGCCATGCTCAGGACCTTCCCACACCTCACTCTTTGTACCTCTTCATCTGGCTGTTAATCTGTTTCCATGATCATACCCTTTAATAAACTAGTAAATGAAAGTATTTTCCTGAGTTCTGTGAGGCGCTCTTGCAAATTAACTGAACCTGAGGAAGGGATTATAGGAACCATGGATTTTTAGCCTAATCAGAAAGAAGTTGTAGGTAACCTGGGACCTACTATTGTGACTGACATCTAAAGTGGAGTGGCAGCGATCTTGTGGGACGAGGCCCTTAACCTGTGGGATCTGATACTATCCCCAGGTAGATAGTGTTAGAATTGAGTTAAATTGTAAGACACCCTGCTGGTATTGCAGAGAATTGTTCTTTGTGGGAAAAATCCGCTACACATTCGGTGACCAGAAGTGTCAGAAGTGAAGTGTGGTAGTAGTGTGAAAAATTAAGGAGAAACAAATAAGAGAACAGTAGGTTTTTCTTTTATAGCTGGGTATATTCAGCATCATGGCAGAGGACAAATCATTTCGAGCAGGACATATGTGGAGCCTAGGGTAAACTACAAAGCAATTGTTTATACTTTAATACCCAAATGTACCCTGGATACTTCTTTACAGTTACTCAAATTCAATTTGCTAAAAGTGCACAATACAGAGAGAAATTTTCTAAGCGACCTCTCTGACTGAGCTGGAGTTCTTTCTAATCTCTTCTAAAAGATGCATTTCATTTATTATTTTTCGAGCAGCCAAAAGTTGCATAACTACAGCTGTAAAACGATTCCTCTGGCTGCTAACCATTTTTCACTCTAACCTACCACCACCTTCATCCAAATGCCCAGACTGTTATTCATCACACGCAGACTGATGGGGGAAACCAACACACTTTCAGAGAAGCAAAACAAGACCCAAGAATAAAACCTCGAAATGGTCCTGGCTTTAATATGGAATCAGACTACCCATACCCATCCTGGGTCAGAGGATAACTGCAAAAAAAACCTTAGTTTACCATTTTCTGATTTTATTTTTCTTCATTTTCACAAAAGAGGAAATAGAATGAGCTGTAGATTTAGACAAGCCTTGATTTTGAATCTCACTTATTGTCTTAATGATTTTGATCAAGTTACTTTATCTTTCTGAGCCTTGGTTCCTATATCCAAAAAATGGAGGTAATGCCAAACTATCTCTGGAATGATGTGAGGTATGCGAAATTCATGCCACAAAATCAGTGTGTAGTATTACCAGTCAGCAAATAGCTTTAATGATTGTGAACTTAGTTTTCTATTATAGCAAAGGTTTCTTTATTCCTATTATAGCAGGTGTTCTGCACCTTTCATAGTCTTGAGGTTTGAGATAGGTGATAGTATCACAATGTAGCTCCCTAGTAAGCCAATCACTCAGCTAATGCTTGTGAATAAACAATCCTTTAAAATGGTACTCCTCGGAGGAACAAATTGGAGAGGCAGTCTTGATCAACATCATACAGACCATAGCACAGTTAAAAGAGAATACAATTTATCCTAACCCCTGCCCTTAAGTCGCTTCATGCCTAGTAGGTGAAATTATGATCCAGATGACAGCAGACACCATAATGACTATCTTGGGAGACCACAGAAGAGGAACTCGTGATCCAATCTTGGGGAATTAGAAGAGACTTGCTCGAGGAGAGTGAAGAGATGGATTTTAAGGTATGAATGTTGCAGGCAGAAGAAGGAGAATGTTCAAAGTGAGAGTGAATGTGATTGCTCAGGAAAATGCAAATTGTTCAAAATGATTTGAGTGCAAATTGCTAACACTGAGCAAGAGATGAGCCTGAAGAAATAAGCAAGAACCAAACACAACGGGCAAATTTTTCTTCAAATCTAAGAATATCGGCTTCATTATGAAACTATGGAGACCTCACAAGACCATCTCTCATCAAATCTAATCAAATATGATACGTAAATGCCTCTTTACCTCTTACACCCAATCAAAATAAAAGACAACTAGGATATACATAGTCCCCAAACAGTCAAGATCAGTGCATTGTGACAAAGTTACTCCTATTTTCCCCAAGAATAGGATTTCAGTTTAAATGATAGTTACACGTAAACGAGAAAAGATTTTCCCAAGATCATTCTATGTTCAGTGAACTGCTCTTCCAAGCAAGCTTCCCATTCACATCAGTCACTGTCTCTCAGGACTGATTGATGAATGGCTGCTGTGCTCTCAGATAGCTGTGCTTGGGTATTTTGGTAGAGTGTGACTGTCGGATGATTTGATTTTCAGGCCAAGTTAAGGGTTTTCTTTTCCTTTTCTTTCTCAGATACTGTCAACTTGTAATAAGGCATTACACTTTTTAATTTATCTGCATTTCGTTCTACCAAACACACACACACACACACACACACACACACACACACACACACACACAGTCATTTAGAACTAGGTACCTTCCTACGCAAACAAACACACACACATACTAATATTAAGTGACTGTATACATCAGAATGGCATGTTTAGAATATATAACAGTAACTCTTTATATTTGCATGGTGCTTTTTTTTTTATAATTTATACACAGTTGCTCCCCAAAAGGATGTGAGACAGCTACAGCACTTTACAATTCATAAAGCATTTCACCTTATGACAAGTCTGTTGGGTACAAAGAACAAATTTTGATATTCTTGTCACAAAAAAAAAAAGGAAACTGAAGCTCAAAAAGCTAAGGTGACTCCCCCAACCCCATATCCAGAATTCTGAACGCCTTGAGCTGTGTTCTTTAAATTGCACTGGGCCATCTCCTCTAACAATCTGTGCACCCGCCAGCTTTCCTTAGGAACATCCTGAGAAATGAATGAGTAAAATGTCATCACAAGTATGAGAACATACTAAATACTCTGCACTTACTCTCCGTATCCACACTCTCAGTCTCTCAAGTATTAAGAACAACTGCTAATATTTATTGAGTACCTAGGATAAGAATAATGTCCACGCATTTTACTTGTATTACCTCATTAATCCTCACAAGGACCCTATGAGGTAGTAACTAATATTAATTCCATTTTGTGGATGAGAAAAGTGAGGGAGAAAAAGTTAAATAACTTGCCCATGCCAGCATAACTAGTAGGTTTTAAAGGTAGATTTCACACCCAGGCAGTCTTAACCAAAGGCTGACTTATTTAATGACAGTGCTCTTCTTGTTATTTAATCCAGAAATTTCTTCAGAATAGATGAATCACACAAAATAGATTATATGCCCCCCAAAAAGGAGATTTGCTCATATATATGTATGAGTGCTGTGTAGTGTATTCCTCATGCATCAAGGGACCAATGGCTCTTTTAAATGACCCATGCAATCTTCTCAGGATACCTATAAAACCTTTCAAACTCACAGCATATAGAATCTCCATGAGAGTTCTCATCACTGTGAATGCAAGCTTCTGTCCCCATCATGACCAATCAGATTGGAGTCACTACCTAGAGAGGATAATTTGATTTGTCACGTAAGTTATTTTGCAGAATGGAACAGTGTCAAAAGATTTTTTACTCAAATGCAAAGGACATCTATACAATAATGTTCAGATTTATTTCCAGAGATATATCAGGGAATCATCATGCCCTTTTGCTTTAACATATCTGTGCTACAATTGTCACCACCAAGGCCACCTACCACTGTACGCCCCAAATACCTTACCTTCTCCATCCCCACCAGACATATGTGCTGTTGTCTATGACCCTGAATCATCACTGCACCTAACAGTACTTCTGATTCTTCTAAACCTGAACCTCTGATGATTGCTACTTAACTTTCCCCGAGTCCCTAACTAGGTGAGCACCTGAGAGTCATTAAAGAAAAATGAAAGAAGAGAGATTAAAATAAAAATAAAAGGGACAAGGTTCTTAGACAATAACTGACAGTAAAATATATGTCCAGGAAGTAAAAAGGGAAATTTTTATATTGATATTATTCTCAGATATCATCATTGCCACTAAATAAACCAAAATAAAACATGACTAAAATGAAGAATAATGGAAGAACATTTTTTTAATTGACCCGACTATAACAGAGACCATTGGTTGCCTACAGAACACCCATTATCCCTTCTTCCTGAGTATAAATTTTGTTGGGTCATAATATGTCTAGATAAATGAATAATAATAATAATAATAATAGAAAACTTTTCCAGATGCCCTTGCAATTAGCAGTGATCATGTTATACAATTTTGGCCAAGAAGATAGAAGTGGAAGTTGCTGGGGAGGTTTGGGGGGTGGGGAGAGAGAAATCCTTAAAAAATGGCCAGCTGCCTTGGTGAGTGCTCTTTCCCATGCCCCTTTACTTTCTTCTTGCACAGAACTCAGGTGTGAAACCAAGGGTGAATCACCTAACTTGAAACTGAGGAGACAGATAAAAGGCTGTCATTCTGACATAGAGTAGCTATCATACCAGTCACAAGTACCAAAGCTGTCTTACTTTGGAAAAACAAAAGCCCTAATTTTTCCAACTCTTATTTTTAGAACTTTTGTTGCTCTCAGCTGACTGCAATTTATAAGTGATGCACCATGCCATGCTAACCTGTGCAACTGTCAAGATGAATATACAAATTTATTCCAGCAGGAGAGCAAAACCCCGTCAGGGTTTTTCCTGAGATGGATGCTATCATTAGTTGAGTTATGCCAGAGTACTCATAGGTTTCCTTGCTTTTCTTTTTTATATGTTATAAAATCAATTTTTTCATTGAATAAACAAGTAGATAAACTCACTCACATGCTACCAATCACCTGAATAGAGCGTACCTACATATTGAATCCTAGGGATTAGAAGTTAACTATTTCTGCATTAAGTTCAATCTTTTTTGCTTTGTCCTTGCTTTTATTTTCTATTTTAATTTCTATCTTAATTAACCATCCCTCATTTACAGCCCATTCCCTCATCCCCACATATACAACACATGCCTGAATGTCAGTCAAAATACTCTAATCTTGTAGCAAGGATATAGGATAGCTACCGCTTCAAATTATCACTGTTAGGATCAATCTTATATGATTTAAAAAAATAAAAAATTTTCTACTTTCATTGAGAATGTCCTTGTTCAACTGACAGAGTAATCAAAGTATAAATTAACATTTAGGAATGTCAGCGCTTATACAACGACACACACCATACACATGCACACTTACAACTGTTAAGATTGGTGGAAATGCACATGAGCTAGAATTTAATATATTGGAAAAACAAAATGTTAAGAGTCTTATATACCTAATTAAGTAAACACTGCTATTTGTTAACTAAGTAGATGAAAATACTTTGACACACCTGTATTTCCAATATTATTTATATTCCAGTGAAATTCTAACAAAATAATTTCAAGGGAAATGCAAATAAGGATACATTGACGCAAATGTGACACAAACAAAAATAAAGTATACTATTCTTTTCCTATGACCACATATTTGTTCAATAAGTATTTGGAATTATATTATACCATATGCCAAGCACTGTGTTATGCATTAAGGATATTCAGGTGAATGTGAAATAGTATCTGTTCAAGGCTTACTATTTAGTAGTGGATGTAAATTCTGAACAAACCTACAGATGACTATAAAGTTTTGAATTGTGTGAGGACTCCAAAGGAAAGTAACAGAATTTTGTGAGAACAGAGGGGACCTATCTTACATAGGGTGTTCAGGAAATGCATATCTAGGAGAGGAATTTAACCAGAGGCTAAAATTATGATCAAGAATTAGCCAAGTCACCACCTCTTATTCTGGCAAAGATGGAGTATCCGGGACCAGTTCTACCTTAGGCCTAAAGTAATTAAGAAACCAGATAATTCTTTTCAGACACTGGGCATGAGGTAGCATGGGAAAGTGATCCCTGAGAGAGGAGAAAAAAATGAGGCGTGTCCTATCATTGCCCCAGCTCACTGTCTTGAGAGGGTTTTCAGGCCTCAGTCAAGGAAGTCAAGGGAAGAGGGGAACCAAGTGGAACCCAATGATCCTTTTGAATTGAGGAAAGAGATTTGGGAGTTTGAAAAGTCCAAGAAGGCCAGAGTTCATTGAGCAGAACAACAAAGAAGACAGAGCTGCACAGTGGGAGAACCTGGGAGATGGGCAGAAGGTCCCCTTTGGGCCTTCATTGATTCCTGATCAGAACATGCAGGAGAGGAAACTACTCTGGCCTAAAAGGAAAGGAGGGAACCAACCCTAGAAGACACACAGAGCCAGAAATATTTCTGCTCCTACAAGACAGAAGAAAAAACTTTGTAATTAACCAGGCATGGGGTAGAGTGTTCAAAAAAGTATTGGTTCATAATGAAACTAAATTAGTTCTGGAGTAAAGACTTGTCTGGGTCTGCCTAACAAAATTTGACAGAAAGTCTTGAAGGTGCCAAACTATTTTAAGGTCAATTAAATACATCTCAGAACAAAACTCAAGAATATTTATAGGGATGCAAAAATATCTCGTATTTGACAAGGAAAATTCATAATGCTTATCATCCAATCAAAAATAAAAAGCAGGTGTACAAAGCAGAAAGATACCATTCATAATGAGACAGTAAAGCAACATCTTTCAATTATTGAATGAAAAAAAACCTGTCAGCCATTTCCAACAAAAAAAAAATCTTTATAAATGAAGAAAAATAAAGACATCTTTAGATATATAAAAGCAGAAAGAGTTCATCGCCAGCAGACCTATACTACAAAAAAAAAATTTAAGTCCTAACGGCAGAAGGAAAACGATATCAAATGGAAATCTGCATCAATACAATGGGATAAAAACTACTGGAAAGAGTGAAAATGTTGATAAATATGAAAGACTTTTTTCTCTTATTTTTAAAGCCTCTTTAAAAATAACTCATTAGAGCAAAATAATAACAATGTAGTAAGGGGTTTATAACACATGTAGAAGTAAAACGTATGACCTAAATGGCACGAAGAGTGGGAGGAGGAAAATAGAACTACAGTATTATAAAGTTCTTATACTATACATGAAGTGGTATATTACTCAAAAGTACAGTGTAAGAAGTTAAAGACATGTCCCCTAAAGCAACACCTAAACAAACTAACAAAAGGGTAAAATGGGATCATTAAAATGATTCAATTAATCCAAAAGAAGGCAAAAAGGGGAAAAAAAGAAAAGCAGGTAGAAAAAAATAGAAGTAAATAGTAGAAAGGTTGACTTCAGCTCAACCATGATCATATCGAATGTAAATGTCCTAAAAGTCCCAATTAAAAGACAGAAATTGTATAATTGTCTTTAAAAAAATAAGAACAAATAAGATGCTCCTTACAAGAAACAAACATACTAGAAGTAAAAGGATAAAAACAGATATATCATGTTAATATTAACAACAAGCAAGCTGGAGGGGCTATGTTTCTTTCAGACAAAGCATGTTTTAGAACAAAGGATCTGATCAGGCATAGTATCGTTTCATAACGTTAAAGGGGTCAATTCAGCAAGAAGGCATAACAGCCTTAAATGTTTATGCCCCAACTACAATTGGCCTTGGAACAACATGGGGGTTAGGGGTGTCGAACCTCCCATGCAATTGAAAATCTGAGTATAACCACAGTCAGCCTTCAATCACTGCGAATTTCCAACTGCAGGGCTGACCCTTACACAATGTGGATTTGAACTACACAGGTCAATTGAAGAAGTCCACACAAAAGTGGACCTTTGTAATTCAAACCATGTAGTCCAAGGATCATCTGAGGAGAAATAAACAAATCTGTAATTATGGTGGTAGATTTTAACACGTTTCTCTCAGCAACAGATAGAACAAGTGGGTAGCAAATAGGTAACAACATAAAAGACTTGAATGACACTACCGAGGGACTTGACCTAATTGATATTTATAAAACATTCTATTCAACAACTGAATATGTATAATTTTTAGTGCACAAAAAACATTTCCCATGATCATATTCTGAATCATGAAATAAATATAAGTAAATTTAAAATGATTTAAATTATACAAAGTATGTTTTTGGACTATGATGCAATTAAAGTAAAAGTCAAAACCAAAAATATTTTTAGAATTCTCTCAACTTTTATTTAAAAAAGAAAGATTTATAAATAATGAGTCAAAGAAGAAATCAAAAGGGAAATGAGAAAACGGTGCAAAGTGAATTAAAATGAAAACAGCATATCAAAGTTAATAAAATGTATCTAAACCAATCCTTAGAATAAAAGGTATAGTACTACACGTCATTTTAGAAAAAGAGAAAGGTTTCAAAACAATTTCAGCTTCCACTTCAAGAAACTAGGAAAAAAAAATAGCAAATTATACATAGAGTAAGCATAAGTATGAAAGTAATATAAAGAACTGAAAAAAGTCAATGAAACCAAAAGTTGATTATTTAAGAAGATTAACAAACTTGACAAATCTCTAGCCAGAATGATAGAAAAAAAGGAAGACACAAAGTATGCCAAAGTATGGAATGACAAAAGAGACTCCTAGAGATATTTAAAAAATAACAAGGGAATATTTTAACAATTTTAGGTCAATAAATTGAATAACAGAAATGAAATAGACAAATTATTTGAAAGACCCAAACTGTCAAAATTCCTTATGATAAACCACTGATTTGGACAAAAACGTTATGTCTCCTCAAAATTCACATATTGAAACCCTTCCCCACAATGAGATGGTATTAGGAAGTGAGGCCTTTGGGCGGTGATTAGGATTAGATAAAATCGTGAGGGTGGCACCTTCATGAATGGGATTAGTGCCCTTATAACAGTCAGAAGACAGCTGTCTTCCGCTCCCTGCCTTCTGCCATGTAAGGATCCAATGAGAAGTTGGCAGTCTGCAACTCAGAAGAGGACTCTCTCCAGTGCTCGACCATGCTGGTACCCTAATCTTTGACTTCCAAACTTCAGAACACTGAGATATAAATTTCTGTTGTTTATAAACCAGCTAGCCTATGGTACTGTGTTACAGCTGCCCGAACAAATTAAGACAAATACATAACCTGAACAACCTTATACCTCTTAAACTAAATTTATAATTAAGTACCTTTCCACAAAGAAAACTCCAGACACAGAAAGATGTCTTCACTGGGAACCTGATACAACATTTAAGAAAAATTCCTCACAAACTCTTCCAAAAAATAGAAGATGAGGAAATGCTTGCCAATTTACCTAATAAGGCCATTATCACTTTCATATCAAAACTAAATGAAGAAAACTAAACCCCTACCAAATCCCCTAAGAACATAGATGCAAAATACCCTAATTAAATTTTAGCTGATTGAATCCAAATTCAACAATATATAAAAAGGATAATATACATAGGAATGTAAGTTTGATTTAACACTTGAAAATCAATCAATGTGATTCATCGTATTATGGCTTAAATTTTTTTAAATACAATAATCTCAATAAATGCAGGAAAAAAAACATTTAAAAATCCGACATTCACTCCTAATAAAAATTCTTAACAAACTCGGAATATAAATGAACCACCTCTGCTTTTCCACTAAAATCAGAAAGAAGGCAAGCATGTTAACTTACCATTTCTATATAATATTGTATTGAAGGTCCTAGCCAGTACATAAAGCCAAGCCAAGGAAATAGAATGTATTCAGATTGGGGAGGAAGAAATAAAAATATCACTATGTGCTGATGGCATGCTCATTTATGTAGAAAATGCTATGAAATCCATAGCAGAGCTAATAGAATAATAAGTGAGAAAGCAGTTGGAGGAGACAAGGAAGATAAAAATATTTAGAGATCCATTCATGTATTCCACTACATAATATACCCATCCCTACACTTTTTTTTTAGTCTATTCACCTGTTTACGAGTATTGGGGTTATTTCCAGTTTGGGACCAATACAAATAAAGTTGCTACGAATGTTTCTATCGGTGGTTTATTTGGACATATGGTTTCTTTTCAGCTAGATGAATCCCTAAAAGTGGAATGGCTCAATTGTATGGTAGATGTTAAACTTTTTAAGAAACTACCAAATTATGTCCAAAATAGTTGCACTATTTTATATATCCATCAGTAGTTTATGAGAGTTCCAGTGGCTTTACATCCTTACCAATATGTAATATATTCCAGTCATTTTTATCTTCTCCATTCTAGTAGAGTCATAGCAGTATCTAAACATGATTTTACTTTGCATTTCCCTAATGACTAATAATGTTGAGCATCTTCTCATGTTTATTGGCCACCTGTATATCTTCGGTGAATTCTACAGATGAATCTTTCATCTGATACATGTTTATAGATTTTAAAAACTTCATTCTTCAAAGGCACTTTCAAAAATGAATAGGACCAGTATCTAAAATATATCAAACTTCTTATAACTCGTAAAAAAAAAAATTGGGCAAAAGTTTTGAACGAATACTTCACCAAGTGAACAGTGGGAGGAATATCATTCCAAGCTGGACTCATTACGTATAAACACTCTGAGGCAAGAAAGGACTTGATGTGTCTATGGAACTGAAAAAAGACCTATGTCACTGGAGTGTTACACAATAGGTAAGCGGCGTAATATGAGGCTGGAGCTGGCAGGGGACAGGATCATACAGGACCCTGAAGCCATCGTAGGGAATTTGCTAGCTGTACAAACTTGGGCAACTGTCTTAAACTCTTTGTGTCTTTATTTTTGAAAATATAAAATCGGGATATTATTTAATTCATAAGCTAGTGAGTTAGGAAATGTAAAATGTTTACTATGTCCCTAGCACGTAGTAAGAGCTGTAAAGCATTTGCTCTATTATTTCCACTGCAATACATAATACCCTCTATCCACTATGGTATCATAGGCTAGAATTTAGACACCTAAACAATAGGATTTACAAATTAAATTCTCTTTCTCCATCCTCAGTGGGACCTATTTAAGCTCTTAACTATCTGCATAAAATGCTAATACCAGTAACTAAAAATTAATAATGAAACAATGACAGAAAAATAACAGCAGTGGCATTGTTCCACCTTTCTTGTCTCCTCAAGACAAGAGTCCCTGCTGTGCTTTGCAACATTAGCAATTGTTATCATACAAACTAATCTCTGACTCTATCTTCTGTTTTAAAAAAAGCAACAAATGAACAAACAAAGCAAACAAACTCATAGGCTCAGACTACAGTTTGCTGGTGACCAGAGAGGCAGAGAGATGGGGAAGGCTGAAGAGGGTAAAAAGAGCTAAATATATGGTGATGGAAGAAGGCCAGACTTCAGATGGTGAGCACACATGCCATATGCAGAGAGAACTGCAAATTTTAAACATATAATGTATCAACGAATGTCCCCAATAAATTTAATTCAATTTAAAACTCCCCCTCCGCAGTGCCCCCAAAAGGAAAAGAAAGCTACTCTGTAGTAAAATTGTTCTTCATCTGGTGATTACTATTTCATGGAATTTAATTCACACACCAAATCTTAAAATGAAAAGTTTTGTGCAAATATCTCGGACTTCTGCTTTTCCATTAAAACAAGATTTCCCTACTATTTTTGTAATCTATGCTTACTATATTGCTTCTTAAGTAATTATCTGTAGTGTGTTATTAGTACAAAACATATTAGGATAATGAAAACAATAGAGAGTATAATGTGGTAAATACCAATGTAATCATTATCTAGATTTTTAATAAAAACTTATGTAATGAAGTCCCCTGTGTGCCCTGCCTGTCCCCACTTTCCTTTTTCCTCAGCCCCTATTGTCAACCATTATCTTGAATTTGGCTGTTATTCCAAGGCACATTCTGAAATGTTTCCTGTATACCTATGCATCCACAAGCAATATGTAGAACTGTATTGCAGATTTTAACTTCATATTATCAGAATCACACTGTATGTCTTTGTGGTAGCCATGAAAATGTGCCACTCAGATCTCCTTGTTCTAGTGGACAGAAATTGCCTGATTGGCATAGCTGTTGCCTACTGGGTCTATCCCTGCGTTGTGCATTGGTTCCCACAGCAACTCCTAGCCAATAAGTGAGGACAAGAGGGTTGCTCATGCAGACACATTCTTGCAAAGCGAGGGACGATTTCAATGGGTAACTTTGGTTCCTAAACTCGTTGTCGGTCTGGCTCCTCTGCACCACAGTCTGAAAGCTCATCCCACATTCTCCAGCTCCCCCTTCTCCTTCACAGGTGCTACCAACGATGAATTTCTTGCACATCTAATTTTGTCTTGGAGCCTACATTTTAGAGGACCTGAACTAACAGAGCATTCTTTTACAATTTGCTTTCTTCATTTAGCATTGTTTTTATAATTTATTCATATGGATACATTTATCTCTGGTTTATTAATTTTAACCACTGCAAAGGATTCTGTCTTATGAATCTAGTATAATTGATTTATCCTTTCTCCTTGTAATGAACATTTATGTTGTCTCCAATTTTTTTGCCATTACAAGTAATGCTTCAATGAACATTCTAGTACATACGTCATTGGGTAGGTGCACCTTTACCAACAACTGTCAAATGCTCTCCCAAGTCACTGGGTAAGTTTACACTCCTCCCAGAGAGTGTCCACAGTTCTACTTTCTTACAACAATTGAAATTGTCAATCATTTTAATTTTGTCAGACTCATTGGTACTAAATGATACCTCATTGTAGTTCTAATTTGCATTCTCCTGGATACTATTGATAAGATGCATTTTTCACATTTGTTTGCCTTTTGATTTTTTATTTGGTGATTTATCTGGTCATGGTCTTTCTCTATTATTAAAATGAATTGTTTGTATTTATCTTCTTGTCTTCTAGGAGTTCTCTAAGTATGCTGTGCAATGATCCTATGTCTGTTATCTGTTTCAAAAATCATCTCAGGTGTTGATAAATACCTTCTCAATGTTTTTGATAACTTTTTATGCAGACAGATTTAAACATTTAATAGTTTATTTTATCATTCTTTGCCTTCATAGTTTTGCTTTTCATTCTCTAAAAAATCCTCTCTATGTCAAAGTCCTTCTGATATTTTTCAATACTGTGTTCTAAAAACTATTTAAATTTTGTTTTTCATGCAGATGTTTAAATCAAATAGAATTGGTCTTAGAATTTGTTGTAAGAAATGGATCCAATTTTGCTTTATTCTTAAGGGTAACTAATTGTCCTGAAATCATTTTTTAAACGATCTCGCCTTTCTCTCTGATTTGCAATGTTACTTTTATCATGTATCAGGTTTCCATACACACATCTTCCTGTGCAGGCTTCCTACTGTGTTCCATATTTCTATCTCTGTGATAATAGCATATTGTTTTAAGTAATAAACCATTATAAGGATTTTGATATCTGGTAATGAGTCCCCCACTTTTGATCTTCAAAATTCCCCTGATCATCTTTATTCCTTGTTTTGCCATATAAATGTTAGTATATGAGCTTGTCGAGGTCCATGGAAAATCCTATTGGGACTTTAAATGCAAATGATATAAATTTATGGGTTAATTTTTAGAGAATGAGGATCTTTATGAGTTGAGTCTTCCCAGCCACCGTCAAATCGTCTTCCTCCTCTTACTTGGGCCTTAAACATTCTTCAACAAAGATTTTAAATTTTCTCCATAAAAATATTCTCCATTTTTACTTTGATGTTGTAGAGATTATCTTTTTTATATTACATTCACTGGTTTTGGCTGATGATTAAAGATGTTTATATATTGGTCTTGCATCTAGTCACTATATTAAACTAATTAATTCTATTAGTTCATTCACAGCTACTCTTGGATTTTCTTTTTATGGTTTTTAAATTTTTTTATTTTTCAATTAGAGTTGACATTAAATATCATTTTATGTTAGTTTCAGGCATACAGAAGAGTGGCTAGACATTTATATAATTTATAAAGCGATCTCCCCAATTAGTCTCATACCCACCTGGCACTACACATAGTTATTATTGACTATATTCCCTATGCTGTACCTTGGATTTTCTACATATCCAATAATAAAATCTGAAAATAATGATTGTTTTGTTTCTTGATTTTCAATTTTTATGCCTTTTATTTCATTTTTGTGTCTTATTACACAGGTTACAGCCTCTCATACAATATAAAATAGAAGTTGTGTTGGATGCATTATTGGTTTGTTCTAGTCTTTAGAAGAAATAAATCTAATATTTTCTCATCAGGCATCATATTCATTCTCTATTTCTGTTACATATCTTTAAACAATTGAAGAAATTCCTATTACTATTCTGAGTTTACTAAGAGGTTTAGGGTCATTGTTGTTGTTTGATTCATTCTTCTGTATATGTTTCATCTCCTTTCACCTGTAAATTGCATTAATAAAGTTTCTGACACATTCTTAAAAATAACTCGAATGGCTCACAATGTATCCTCTTCTTAAATATACCTAGATTCAGCTTGATTTTTTCAAATTTAGGACTATTTAACTTGGATTTATTAGTGAGATTCGTCTCTAATTTTTCTTTATCACATCTGATTTCAATATCAAGATTATACTTGACTCTTAAAATGAGCTGGGAAGCATTCTGTCTTTTTCTATTCTCTAGTATAGTTTGAATTAAACTTGGAATTATCTCCTTGTGAATGTTTGATAGAACTTACCTGTAAAAAGTCAACTGGGAAACCTAATTTTGCCTTTTTAATTTTTCGGATTTTTTGACCACTCATTCCTTTAACAGTTATATATCTACTCAGATTTCCTATTTGTTTTTGATTGTTAGAAATATAGCTTTCTAGGCAATTGCCCATTTGCCTACATTAAAATTTATTGTTAGAGTTCTTAATAGCATGTATTATTTTAAAATTTCTGCTATCTTTGTGTATGTTCCATTATTTATCTCTAATGTTTTTTTATTGTGAGGCTTCTTCCTTTACTCTCAATCTTATCAAAAAATATGTCTATTTTATTATGCTTCTCAAATAACCTGATTTGACCTTAAGTTACACTATTGTACTTTTTTCTTATTCATTAATATCTGTGACATATATTAATTACAAACGTTTACATTCCTTGAGTTTACTCTGTTTCTTCTTTTCTAATTCTGGGTTGCAATTTTAGCTCATTAATTTCCAGTCTTTCTTCTTTCCCAATATAAGGGACTTAATATATTGATTTAGTTGTCCAATAGTAAGTAATTTTCTGACATCCATTTTCTGATCCATGAGTTGTTTACAATAATTCCTTTTAAGTTTTCAAACCTACGTTTGGAATCTATATATATATATATATATATATATATATATATATATACACATATATATATATATAATCTCAAAGTTTTCTTTAGGTTAATATTTAATGTATCTTTTCCCATCCTTTCACTTCAAAATTTTTCCCCCATTTTAAGACTAATATTTTAGTCTGTTTCTTATAAGCAACCAATTAAAGGATTTTTGTTTGAATTCAACACAACAAACTCTATCTTTAACTGGCAAACCTAGACAATTCACGATTATTTTCTTTATATTTTGATTTCATTTCTATTATCTTATTTTGTACTTTCTATTTGTTTATCCATTTCTATGATTATTTTTCTCTTCTCCCCCTTCTTTCCAATTTTGCCTTTTTTATAAGTATTCTGGGTATCCTCCAATAGTTAAGGATATGCTGTGAAACTCTTCCTCAGTGTTTTCATTTTTCAACAACAGAAATGTTAAAGATGTTTAAAGTGACACATATACCCCTTCGCCCTATATTCTGACATATCCCCAAGGACCATTTCCACCCTTAGAGACCAGTGCTTTGAAATGTACAAATTCTAACCCATCTGGAAATTTTTTGTTTTATCCCCACACTTCTTTTTTCAGACTCAGATGTATCTAACACTTGTGCAATGACTCCTATTGGCCCGAGCATTTTATCCATTAACTCTGCATCACTAGTGAGGGACCTGGGATAGAAAGCTTCAATAATGTGCCCCAGTTCACACAGCTGTTACAAGTTAAAACTGGGGTTTAGAGTTGCACCTGTCTAATTTGAAGTCCTGTGGAGTCTCTGGTATTCTTATTTTGTGTGTCTGAGAAGAAAACATGGGTAGAGCTTCTCCTGTTAAGAACTCATTTCAATAGTCACAATATCATCAAGAAAGCAGCAGAGGCAAAGGGGAGAAGAGAAATCAGCACAATCAGAAAACTGATGAGATGTTATTTAAGCCTTTCAAAAAAAAAAAAAACCCCTCAAATTTGAGCTGATCATCTGAGAATGTATAGATGTTAGATTTGCCCCTTTGCTACATCTGAACAGGACTGAGGAGCTGAGTGATGAAACACCATACTTTAGGAAGGCAACAATAAGCTTCAAATGGAGACTGAAAGAGAACAATTCTGGATGCTGAGCAGCTGTGCTCACTAATCAGGGTGTTATTGTGCCCAAATTTCACCAGTGTCATCTCAGATGTAAATTCTCCACATGGCCTTGACCCCCTATTAGCTGAGTTGTCCTGAAGGCAATGTGTTGACCCGCATGTGTTCGATTATGTTTGAGTTCATTTTTTCCCCTGGCTGTGAAATTCAATTAAACCCACATTTTATAGTCTGAATGAAGTGGAAAGTAGATGTTTATGGCATTTTCTAAGCTCCCAGTCTATTATTTTTACCAAATCAGAGCAACTGTTGACAATCCTTTATACTCCTTCACATCCTACTAAAGAATCACTCCCCTAGTTCAGGCTGTGAGAGTCCTATATCCTTAATACCTGAGGTTGGGGACATTATCCTTGACTCTCAGGCCTAGATGTCGTAGTAGCCTTGTCTGGATATGTCTTGCTAATATCCACTAGAAATTAGCCAACAATTTAAAAAGTGCATGGCCTAAGATTTCTCCGCCACCTCTTTTGGTATTAAGAGATGGAGGATGGACAAGTGGGTCTGCTAAGGAGGTAAAGCTTTAAGGAAGACCAGAGGTACTTCTCTGCCAAGAAAAATATCCACAGAAGAAGCAATGACGTTTGTGCATAGAAGATGGCAACACCGGGAAAAAGAAAACTAGAGTTAGTTGTTTAGTTTACACACTTCCCTTGAGAGAAATCAATGTATCACTGATGACGATACACCAGAAATTGTAGAACAACTCTTCAAACACTGAGAATTATGGAACCCAGGTGGGTTGTCTTTAGGTTGGATCAACACAGGTTGAAATGGCAAGGTTTGAACTTAATGCCTTGATCATCCACCCCACATGAGTATGCCAGTATCAGCTGTAAATTCCAGCAACTAGCTCAATGCTGCAATGTTCTACTTACTATTAAACATTTTAAACATTTTATTGTACAGCAAATTGGCTATATAACGAATTAGATGAAATATTTATCCAGGGTCTTCTGGTGATCATATCACAGAAGTAACCACATATGATTTCACTAAGGGTCCCATATTGTGATATTCTCAGTGTTTTGTGGAATACACAATCATGGACAGAAGATACAGAAACAGCTCTTAAAGAATTAAGACTTTGGTTGGACCCATGCAATACAAGTGTTTTCCTTACAAATTTTTGCTCCTATAAGGTGTACATATTGTTGGAAAATATTTTTTTTAATCTCTTCTTAATTCAGAAAACCTCTCCACAAAGTAGGAGAAACAAAACAATGTTATTATTGAATGAACTTAAGCCAGAATGTGATCACAGGCAATTCACAAAGAGACTGCAAAAACAAAGAAACCTCACCCTTCTATACAGCCAAGCTGATACAACTTATTACATACATGCTCTCAAGATAAACAATAACTAGTCCTCAAGTAAGAGAACTTGACAGCACCATTAGTCACACATAGTTTATCCTAAATTCACTTAGTAATTGCAGTGGGCATCAGTGTTAGCTAATTGGCTATTTCCAAAAGAAATATAAACTTCTCATATATTTATGACAAGGGTAGATGGAGGAGCCTGCTCAAGTTAGGTTTCTACTCTCCCACAGAAACTGGGAGATAGGGACACTATCTTTCTTCATGATTACATTTCAAAGAGACCAACCCCAGGTCCCTGAGAAAGACATCCTGAGTTTCCAAAGCTGACAAAAGGATTATTTAACTTTCTAAAAGATTTACATACATTGGGAAGAGATGGAGAAAAATCTTACAATTAGTAAGTAAATGCTCTACGAAAAGGAAGGTGAGTCTTCCCTATTTTCAGTAATCTTTTTTTTTATTTTTATTTTTTCAAACTTTATTAAGTTATAATTGACACTTAAAAATTTGTATATGCTTAAGATGGACAACTTAGTGCTTTGATATAAGTTGTGAAATGGTCACCACAATCAACAGGGAAAACTTCTATTTGCCCTTGTAACGTATGTACCCAGTTCTCCTGTTTGAGCAGCATAGGGCAGGAAGTTAGTGATGGTCTCAGAAAAGAAGGAAATAACAAGTTTTCCACCAGGCTGATGTTCTTAGTCTCAGTCAGTGGCTCTGGGACTCTTAATTCTTCATGCTCTCGCAGTAAAATACTGTGTTTCAGCAAAAAAAAATAGAGTTTTATCTCAAAAAATGTGTGCAGATGCAGCTCCTATAGCTCAGGAATGCTCCAGCCTGTTTGCAATTTCTAATCAACTGGCGAGATAACAAGAGTAGCTATTGCAGCTCCGACAAGCTCCACCTACTTCACAGAAGTTTGTATTTTGTGACTATGACCAATCTCACTTTTATCTACTGTTTAAAATTATGCATGCGTATTACTGATATCGCCAGTTTAATAGTGAATGTACTTTTCATTTAAACACAGCAGTTTTCATATTAATTATAATGAGAATTAAAAGATCATTGAATAGACGTTTCACCTGCAAGTATGTGACTGTGGGGTGGTAGAATTTGAAACTAATCATATTCATAGATTTAAACATAAAGGGCACAATGAACTATAAGAAGGTAGGATGCTCTCAGGGATAGAGTACAGGTTTTAAGAAAAGAAGCCTTGTATTTCAACCCGAACTTGACATAGGATTTGCTATGGGATCTTAAGCAAGTCATTAACTCAGTCTCCTCAAACACATAAACACACACACGTTCCTTGGAACTTGATTTATGTATATATCAAATGAGAATAAAAATAACTTTCTACCCATTTGATATGCTTACCAAAAAGATAAAGTCATAAATATGAGAGTTTTGGAGAAAAGTAAAAGTGCTACACAATATAATTATTCACTATCATAAAATTAACCATTACGGACAAATGGTAAATCTTATAGGATTTGGGGGCTGGAATTTGTAAAAGGGGTAATCAGGACACGCACAGTACCTGATATATATATATATATATATATACATACCATATTTAATAATAAGGTCCAAATGTTCAGGAGCAGTGTTATGATACAGGTGTGTTCAATTGAACTTGAAAGGTGCTTTGCCTCCAAATAGATAAAGAAGAGAAGGAAAAAGAAGTTCCCCAAATAAGAAAACATCAAGAGCCTAAGAGAGCATTATTCGCATGATTTGGAAGGTAAGCAACTTAAGCAGCAAGCTCTGTTGAATATCATCCAGGGCTCAGAAAAACAAATGGCCTTCTTGGCACAAGTAACCCTTGAGAGGACATGAATTCCTTATACAGGTGCTTAGATGACATCTCCAGGCCTCAGCCTCAAGAAATCTAGTTGGTTAAATTCCAGCAGCAGGAATAAAACAAAAGAGCAGAAGGACAAGGGTCTTCAGATGACGAAAGAAGGATTTGGGGACTACCAACCAGAAGTCGAGACTCTACATGCTACTGTATAACATTCCTAAATCCATGTTACTTTGTCCCATGTGTTTTTCTTGCCTCCTCCCAAGGATCAGAGGTAAAATATTTAAAAGAAAGAGCTTGCGTGATTATCATTAGGGAGCCCAGAGAGAAGAAGAGTAAATCTATCTACAGCCAGACTTGCAGAAGAAAAGACCAACCAGGAGAGACAGTCAGTACTAGGGGAGTCAAAATCATTGTCAAGGGCCTGGGACAAGGATGAAAAAGAGAAAAGCACAGAAGCCAGAGCAGAACTGAGAAATGGCCAAGGGAACTTAATAGTGGAGGGCCCCGGTTACCCCTGCACTGCTAGAGGGTTGAAGACGGTCGACAGACTAATAGTGGAGGCTATGCATAAACACCAGTCTTTTATAATTCCTAGACCCACTTTGTACTTAGTGAGAAGCTGATACCTATACTTATTAAATCCATTATGAGCCAGGACCCAGGCCTCTACATTCACTATCTCTAATCTTTACAATGACCCTGAAAAGGAATTATGTCCTAGTTTACAGATGGGAAAAACTGAGGTTCAAAGATGCAAAGCAACTTGTATAAACACATACTGTGTACCTGGTAGTTTATCAAATGTTTTGCCTTGTAACTCATGTCTTCTCACAATTAGCCCATTAAGGAGGTTTTATTATTGTCTTCATTCTACAGATTAAAAAACTGAGGCACAGAGTCGTTAAGTAGGAGCTGGTATTGCAAATGAGGTCAGCCTGCATCTTTCCCTTTGCATAACACCATCTCTGGAAGACAACAAATTGTTTCAGTTAATTAATTAATGCTTCTACTTCATGAGTAGAAGCAGGTGTTAGTTCTGGGGACTGGAACTTGATGTGTTCCATCCATGAGAACACTTCCAGGCGCCCTCTGAATTCTACCCCATCTCTATCCTCCCTACAATGCTTTCCACAGCCCCCCGGAAACCCATCCACATGCTCTCTCATATAAACTTATGCACAAGGGCTGATTCCTGATCCCATCTTACAATATGTCATTATCACAGTTGTCATGGAAGCTAAGTTTTCAGAGTCTTAATGAAAGTTTCATTCTTTTCCTCATTGTGCAATATCCAGATTTTGACAAACAGTAAAAAGGAACCAAAAGTGGTCCATAATTAATCTATTCACTAAACAAGGATTGTATTGGAAAGAGTAGTACCAAATTAACATTCTTGTAACAAGACAATGGCAGGAACAGAAGTGGCTATAGAGCTATTTGGTTCTCACTAAAGAAACTATAGCAGGCACAGGTGCTTTGGAAAAAAAGTGGTCCACTTTTAAAGACATACAATTCCCTGCTCTCCCACAGTAAATCCTGGGGAAGTCATCAACAGAGTCCTATATAAAAGATGTTTACATATAAGGGCAAATTTTTTGTTATATTTGCACCAGACAGAAGGAAAGAAATTGGATTATTATATCACCTACCCTCTTAACACAGTTGTTCCGAATGTTAGTTTGTTTTTGATTTCATTTATTTCTGCTCTAATTTTGATTATTTCATTTCTTCTGCTGGTTTGAGGCTTAATTTGTTCTTCTAGTTTTTTTGAAATGAAGCATTAAGTTGTTTATTTGGGCTCGTCTTTGTTTTTGGATGTAGGCCTGTAATGATATGAACTTTCCTATTATGACCACTTTTAGCCGTGTCCCAAAAGCTTTGATATGTTTTACTATCATTATCATTCGTTTCTATGTATCTCTTGATCTCTCTTTTTATTTCTTCTCTGACTCAGTTATTCTTCAGTAGCATGTTGTTTAATCTCCATGTATTGTGGTTCTTCCTGCTTTCTTTTTGAAGTTGATCTCTAGTTTCAAATCATATGATCAGAGAATATGGTTGGTATGGTTTCAACCCTTTTATATTTGCTGAGACTGTCTCTGAGTCCCAGTATGTGGTCAATCCTTGAGAATGTTCCATGTGCACTAGAGAAGAATGTATAAGCAGCTGTTTTGGATGGAAAGCTCTGTAAATGTCAATTATGTCCAGCTGGTCTAACGTGTCATTAAGGATGTTATTTCCTTATTGATTCTCTGGATGATCTGTCCATTTCCAATAGTGGGGTATTCAGGTCTCCTACCACAATAGTGTTTTGGTGTGTTTCTCCCTTTAGTTCTGTTAGTAATCGTTTTTGCATATTTCGGGGCTCCCTGATTGGGAGCATAAATATAATAAGTGTTATGTCTTCTTGATTCATGGTTCCCTTTATCATTATGAAGTGTCCCTCAGTATCTTTCTTTACCTTTTTTATTTTGAAGTCTATTTCATCCAATGTTAGTACCACTACTCCCACTTTTCTCTGAATATCATTTGCTTGAAATATCATTTTCCACCCTTTTACTTTGAGTCTATATTTGTCTTTGGAACTGAGATGTGTCTCCTGGAGGCAGCATATGGTTGGGTTTTGTTTTTTGATCCATTCTGCAACTCTATGGCTCTTTTATTGGTGAGTTCAGTTCGCTTATATTTAGGGTGATTATTGAGATATGAGATCTTCTTATAGCCATTTTATCTTGGACTTTCATTGCTCGGAGTTTTCATTGCTTCCTTGTCCTTGTGTTTCTGTTTTCTTTATTTTGGTTGGCTTTTGTGGGTTTTGCCTTTGGTTCTTCTTGTTTTATGTTATATACTTCAGTTCTGAATCTTTGGCATGCGGTTACCATTACAAATATGTAAAGGATAGTTATATACATACGGTTATCCATTTTCTTCTGCACATGCCTTATCTCCATTCCCCTTTGCAAATTTGGATCTTTGAATTCCCTCTCTTTTCTGTCATTATCTCAATTTGTCCCTATGTATGCTGAACGTTCATCACTATCTTGCTATGGCAATTCTCTTCTTATTGTTTAAGCTTATAAAGCCCTGTGCTTAGTAAAGGTTGCACTTCTCTGCTTCTATTTGCCTGATAGTCACCTTACTCCTAATAATGTATTTTTTTTTTTTTTTTTGTCATTTAGGTTTAGGTGAGCTGACCCCTTTCAGTATTTCCTGCAGTACAGGCCTCATAGCAGAGAATTCCCTCAACTTTCATATGTCTGGATAGGTCTAATTTCTCCTTCATATCTAAAGGAGAGCTTAGCTGGATACATTATTCTAGGCTAAAAGTTCCTTCCACTTAATATTTTGAATATTTTATTCCACTCCTTTCTTGCTTGTAAGGTCTGTGCTAAGAAGTCCAACGATACTCTAATGGGTTTTCCTTTATAAGTTACTGTTTTCTTCTCCCTGGCTGCCCTGAGAATTCTGTCTTTGTTGTTGATTTTTGATAATTTTAATACAATGTGTCTTGGTGAAGGCCTTTTGGGGTTGAGATAATTGGGTGTTCTGTTGACTTCTTGAATTCCAAGCTCCAGTTCATTTCTTAGATTTGGGAAATTCTCATACACTATTTTTCTGAAAATGCTTTCTAGTCCCTGCTCCTTTTCCTCGTCTTCGATAACGCTTGTTATATTTATGTTTCCTCTTTTGATGATATAGGCTAGTTCTTTTATTTCTCTTTCATTATTTTTTATTCTTTGGTTTCTCTCTTCTTCCTTCTGATTTACTTTTAGATTTCTGTCTTCGATACCACTGATACTTTCTTCCATTTGGGCAATTCTATTTCTTAAGCTTGCTGTTTAAATTTTCAACTCTTGCAGTGTGTGTGTATTTTTTGTTTAATCTCCATAAGATCTATTCTATTTTGTTTCTTTCTTTTTTTCTTTTTTTTTTATTTTGAGGGTTTCAATCTCCTTTCTCTGCTCATCTAGTTGTTTTTTTCAATTCAATTCCCGAAATTGTTCATATGACTCGTTTTGGAACTCACTGAGTTTTTTCAGAAATACCATTCTGAATTCTGTCATTTAAGTTGCATGTTTATACATCTGTAAGGTTATTTTCTGGAGATTTTTCTCTTTCTTTCTGAGATGCCTTGTCACCTTGGTTGTTCTTGATATTTAATGGACTATTTCTCCTCCTGGGCATTAATGGACATGTATTCTGCTTTTTTCTAGAAAGATTTATTATATAAAGGTCTCTCTTTAGTCTGCTGCAAAGGTGGCACTTTTCTTTTGGTTTCCAGTAGGTGGCATCTAAGCCTCTTGGATCCTTGCTTTATATAAAGCCTTAAAAACACCTTTTTATTTTCTTATAGATATTTAATCATTCTCGTTACCCTCAGTTTCAGTCCCTGTCAGTGTTAGCAACAGTTTCGGTAGTGTTTGCTCAGCTTCCCCTGGGGCTCTGCGCAGTGATCGGTCTCAGAGGGTATGGAATGAGGGGCCACCTGGGATGGGGAATTGGGGTTGCAGCTTTGCCTCAGCTTTGCATCCAGGGCCAGTAAAAATCAACTGTTGTTTCTCTGCCATCCTGTCCTGCTTCTCTGCTTTCTGTCCTAATGACTGGGTACTGCTGCCAGCCACACGGAGCTCACAGCATTTCCATGCAGGGCTGTTCAAGGAAGCTGTCACATCTTCATCCCTCAACCTCCTCCTGCAGTGAGCTGCAGAGGCTGCAAGAGGCAGCTTCTTTATTTCTCCCAGTCCACTGCCTGACACCCGGGTTTCTGATCTGTGGTAGCTCTTATGCACAGATCCTATGCTCGGTTGTGCTGTTGTGTAGTTTGGGTGTTTTTTGTTGAGTTTTAGGTGTTTAGCTTATTGTTGTTTCAAGAGGAGAGATCTGGGGGCGTCTCTCACTCTGCCATGTTTCTCCAATCTCCCAAATGTTAGTTTGTTTTAACAGATTAACAGCAACCAGGTCTCCTTTCTCTAAGAATGAGGAGACATCACTATCCTCTTTTAAATGAGGACAATATTCCTGGTTACTTTCTTACTCTAGGTCTTTTAGAGCAATAGACTTTTCTCAGAGGGACAGCATTTTAATAATGATTGAATTAATTTACTATATAGAATGAGCAGGCATTGTTCCAAATGGAAAGGAAGGAAGAAGCGAATTCTAACTTTTTAAATGTTGACACAAAGAACAGTCTTGCCTCCCATTTAATTAATTCTAAATAAATACTTAAAATAGTCTGACCAGCAAGTATAGCATATTTGCATTATGTTCTCATCTGGTATATTTTCATAGTTACTCTCACTGCTCAAGCATGATTCAGACTAAATATTTCCAGTAGTCTGTTTAGGGTTTTTTTGTTGTCATTGTTGTTTTGTCTTTTAATGTTTGCTTTTCTAACTACATTGTCTTCTCGAGCAAGCAGATATTTGCTGAGCTGTTGAATCTATTTTATCTTAAATTAACTACAACCATCTGAAAAAGATCCCATGTTCCATAATGCAAAGCCATGGTGAAAAGTAATGCAGTGGTGATGCTGGACAGATGATTGGGTAGGCCAGCAGTAACAAAGAATAGGGAAACCAATTTGTATAAAATAAGAGAAAGCAACATATGAGCCTTTTACTGAACACCAGACTTGGGGCATCAGCTATGTAGGGGCTGTTTAACCCTACTCTGTCAGTTTCCTTGTTTCATTCTGGAGCAATCTGACTTCCTTCTAAATTTTACAATAACCTTACAATGTCAGTGATATCCTCATTTTATATGTGAGGACTCTGAAGCTCAGAAAAGCACCTTTGCCAAGATTGTACAATAAGAGAGCAGAATAACGTAGTGTTTGAACTCAGGTATAGATGACCCTAAAGATGCAATCCTATTTTACCATATCTCACTGTCACCCGAATTAAGATTTAAAAAATCTAATATTTATTTAAGCAATGAAAAACATTCAACTGAATGTCAAGACTCTTTGTGACAAAAGGTAATTTCATTTCTGCCAAACTACTAAACTGGCAAGATTGAAAGCCTTAGCTGAAATGCTAGATCTGAATTATCTTGTTCCTTCTTTGCCTTGTGATGGATATAGATATAGAAATAGATATAGATACAGATAGAGATATAGTTATCGGTATAGATACAGCTATAGGTATAGATATACATGTACTTTTAGATAATATATATGAGATGTAGATATAGACGTTGAACTATAAAATATATTAGAAGATACCAAATTTCAGCTCTCTTATCATTCTTCTTTTTTGAACATAATTTTGTCATTTGTCTTTGATATAATGGATAAAAGCAGAAATGACATAATATTTTCAATAGCTTGGGAAGAAAGTGTGGAAAACACATGCCTTATTTCAGAAAGGTGTGGAATATGGGTACCCATCTCCTTTCCCTCTGAACCTGGGCAATTAATGCGTTAGGATTTTTGCCTGGCTGCTTTCCTGTGCAAATATAAGAATCCCTGTAACTGTAGAATTACTTTGCAAATCAGTTCCTGGGACCTCGGTGCTTTTATCAGTAACCCACAAATTCTGCCTCCAAAATCTCTCCTTTTGACTTTCCACATCACAATGTCTTGAAATTGTTTTAATGTTTGGCTGAGCTGTCATTGTAACTTTTTCTTTTGTATAAGTGAAGGTCAAACATTTCTGAAATAGACAAGACTATAATAGTGTTCGGCCACAAACTATATATATTATGTGATGAGCCTTCTAGCTGATTTGATTTTTATCTGGGATCTATTAGTAGGGAATGGAGAGTTTTCAGACTGTAAATGAAGCAACAGCTATTTAGACCTTCATCTCTACTTTAAAAAAATATATATCTGAGTTCTCTTTCTGTAGCCCACACATTTCTGTGTGTACAATACACAAACAAAGCACAAATCCCCAGGCTGCTTCTTACAGGGGTGACATCTCAGAGTGGGACACAAGAAATAACCACAGGGAGTTGTGTGTTTTTAGTAATAAAAAGAAAAACTTTGTGATAGTCCTCAGGTCTCAGGTTTCTTTTTGCTGGCTAAAAGCCAAGATGGTCTATAATGATCATCTTTTTTATTTCTCTCTTCTTGTCCTTTCTCTACTCACCTCTTGTCCTTCTAGTACCAGAACTTCCACAGCAGGTAAAGCAAGAATGCTCACTAAACTGGAGGAAGTCTGCATCCTCAGATATCTGACCTCACAGAGGATGGAAACAAAAAGTAAATAGAGTCAGTTAACAAAGATGCCATATTTTTAAAATCCAAACTTTGAATAATAAAGAGATACTGAGAACCCTCTACAACCAGATTAACTACCTTATTAAAAATAAAATGATCAGGCCCAATGAGGATTTCATTAATCTGGGTAAGATTAGTAGGCTGGGAGAGAGTCCCACAGGAGACCCAGCATAGGCAATAACCATCTGCAGATCGCTTTGTAGTTCTCACTGGGTAGCCCTGAGCAATCAAAAGCAATGGCTGACCTTGGCCTACAGGGGAGCCCCTCCCAAAGGGCCACAAAACCAACACATCTGGAGGCTGGCACCAGACCACAATAGAGCAACTGCTGACTAGTCTCATCGGTGATACACACAAAGGGTGGTTGCAACAAGTACACAAGTCTGCTAGGGCAAATCTGCTCAGTGGGGTCAGCTCCCACACAACTGGTCTTACTCTATGGGTGCATCCAATTCTGACAACTAGTCAGTCTGAGAGTTAATCTCATCCATTGATCTACTAACAACAATAAAAGCTTGGCAACAACAGAAGATCACACACAACACACACAAAGATCATGTCCAGAGTCCATGGCATAAGGGGTCAGGGAGAGTGTGCCACTGGGCCACACAGGACACCTTCAACATTAGGCCATCTGGCCAAGGCTGAGAGATGAAACAAATATACCTGATACATAGAAACAAATACAGAGAGGCTAAAAAAAAATGAGAAAAATAAAGAAACATGCCACAAATGAAACAACAGGAGAAAACTCCGGAAAATAAGCTAAATGAAATGGAACCAAGCAACCTACCAGAGACAGAGTTCAAAATAATGGTTATAAGGATGCTCAATGGACTTATGGAGAGAATGCATATGCAAAATGAGAACCTCAACAGCATAAAAAAGGACATAAAAACCATAAAAAAGAACCAGACAGAAATGAGAAATACAGTAACTGAAATGAAGAATACACTAGAAGGATTCAACAGTAGATTGGACAAAGCAGAAGATCGAATCAGTGAATTGGAAGACAAGGTAGCAGAATATACCCAATCAGAACATTAAAAGAAAAAAGAATTAAAAAAAAATAAGGATAGTTTAAGAGACCTCTGGGACAACAGGAAGCATAGCAATATCTGGATCATTGAAGTACCTGAAGAGGAAGAGAGAGCTCAAGGAATTGAGAATCTATTTGAAGAAAAAATGACAGAAAACTTCCCTAGCCTGGCAAAGGAATTAGACATACAAGTTCAGGAAGCAAAAAAAGTACCAAACAAGAGGAATTCAAACAGACCCACAAGAGACACATCATAATTAAAATGTCAAAGGTCAAGACAAAAAGATAATCTTAAAAGCAGCAAGAGAAAGGAAGCTAGTTACTTATGAGGGTACCCCCATAAGAATGTCTGCTGAGTTTTCAATGGAAACTTTGCAGGCAAGAAGGGAATGGCAAGAAATATTCAAAGTTATGAAAAACAAGAATCTACAACTACGAATACTCCACTCAGCAAGGCTTTCAATTAAAATGAAGGTGAGATAAAAAACTTCCCGAACAGGAAAAAGTTTAAGAAATTCATCAACAACAAGCCAGTATTACAAGAAATGTTAAAAAGTCCTCTGTAAAAAGAGAAGGGATAAAGAGAGAATAGAAATAATAAATATGAATAATAAAATGGCAGTAACAATGTACCTATCAGTAGTCACTTTAAATGTAAACAGATTAAATGTTCTAAACAAAAGACATAGAGTAATCAAATAGATAAGGAAATAAGCCCCATGCATATGCTGTCTACAAGAGACCCACTTCAGATCAAACGATGCTATCAGACTGAAAGTAAAGGTATGAAAAAAGAGATTTCATGCAAACAGAAATGAAAAAGACGCTGGGGTAGCAATACTTATATCAGATAAAATAGACTTTAAAACAAAGGCTAGAAATCAAGGATACCTAGAGACAAATGAAAATGAAAACACTACGACTCAAAATTTATGGGACACAGCGAAAGCAGTCATAAGAGGAAAATTCATAGCAATACAAGCCTACCTCAAGAAACAAGAAAAAGTTCAAATAAACAATCTAACTTTGCGATTAAAAGAACTAGAAAAAGAACAGCAAACAAAGCCCAAAGTGAATAGAAGGAAGGAAATAATAAAGATCAGAGTGGAAATAAATGAAATAGAGTCTAGAAAAGCAATACAAAAGATTAATGAAATCTTTGAAAGGATAAACAAAATTGACAGACCCTTAGCCAGACTCGTCAAAGAAAAAAGAGAGAAGACTCAAATAAATAAAATCAGAAATGAAAGAAGAGAAATAACCATGGACTCCAAAAAAATTCAATGGATCATAAGAAAATACTATGAGCAATTATATGTCAACAAATTGGACAATCTGGAAAAAATGGACACATTCTTAGAAACATATAATCTCCCAATACTGAGTCAAGAAGAAAGAGAAAATCTGAACAGACCAATTACCACCAATGACATAGAATCGGTAATCAAAAACTTCCCCAAAAAAAAAAAGTCCTGGACAAGATGGCTTAATAGACAAATTTTTCTAAACATTTAAAGAATTATCACCTATTTTCTCAAACTTTCCCCAAAAATTCAAGAAGAGTGAAGGCTCCCTAACTCCTTTTATGAGGCCAACATAACCTTGATCCCAAAACCAGACAAAGACATTACAAAAAAAGAAAACTATAGGCCGATATCTCTTATAAACATTGATACAAAAATCCTCAATAAAATATTAGCAAATCAAATTCAGCAGTGCATTAAAAATATCATACACCATAATCAAGTTGGATTTATTCCTAGGATGCAAGGTTGGTTCAAAATCCACCAATTAATTAATGTGATATACCACATTAACAAATTGAAAGATAACCATATGATCATATTAATAAATGCTAAAAAAGTGTTCAACAAAATCCAGCATCTATTCATGATAAAAACTCTCAGCAAAGTGGAAATAGAGGGAACACAGCTCAACATAATAAAGGCCATATATGAAAAACCTACAGCTAACATCATACTCAATGGGGAAAGGCTAAAAGCATTTTCCTTAAGATTGAGAACAAGACAAAGGTGCCCATTTTTCACCATTCCTCTTCAACATTGTATTGGCCTATATTAAACTAAAAAGTTTCTACACAGCAAAGGAAACCATCAACAAAACAAAAAGACAACTGACTGTTTGGGAGAAGATATTCACTAATGATACATCTGATAAAGGATTAATATCCAAAATATATAAAGAACTCCTACAACTCAACAACAAAAAAAAAACAAACAATCCAATTAAAAAATTGGCAGAAGACTTGAACAGATACTCTTCCAAAGAAAAAATACAGATGACTAATAGACATATGAAAAGATGCTCAAAGTCGCTAACCATCAGAGACATGAAAATTAAAACCACAGTATCACATCACACCTGTCAAAATAAATCATCAATAAATCAAAAGCAACAAGAGTTGGTGAGGATGCAGAGAAAAGGGAACCCTCATACATTGTTGGTGTCATTGCAAATTGGTACAGCTGCTATGGAAAACGTTATGGAGGTTTCTCAAAAAATTAAAAATGGATCTACCTTTTGACCCAGCAATTGCACTTCTAGGTATATAGCCAAAGAAAACCAAAACAATAATTCATAAATATCTATCCACCCCTATGTTCATGGCAGCACAATTTACAAGAGCCAAGATATGAAAGCAACAGATGATTGGGTAAATAAATTATGGTTCATTTATTCTATGGAATATTACTCGGCCATTAAAAAAAATGAAATCTTACCATTTACAATGCCTGGATGGATCTAGAGGTTATTATGCTGAGTGAAATAAGTCGGACAAAAAAGAAAAATACCACATGATTTTACTTATATGCAGAATCTAAGGAACAAAAAGAACAAACTTATCAAAAACATACTCACAAATATAGTGGACAATTTGGTGATGGACAGAGGGGAGGGAGACTGGGGGACTGACAGAATGGGGTGAAGGGTTAAAGAAGTACAAATTAGTAGTTGATAGTTGGTCACAGGAATGAGGAGCACGGCAGAGAGAATGCAGTCAGCATTAATATGTTGGCTAGGTGGAGGGCCTGGGAAGGAGGGAGTAATTTGGGGCATTGTTTGATGAACTATATAGATGTCTAACCAATGTATTGTGAACTTGAAACTAATTTAAATTAAAAAATACATTTTTAAAAATAATAATAAATAAATAATTTTGTTTAAAAAAAGAACGAAGACAAAGAAGCGAACTCCTAGGATCATGATGATTAAAAAAAAAAAAAACATTTAGAGTGAAAGTAAGACAAGGAATTTCTTCTTATCTAAACCTGTCTGAGGATGTTATCAGAACTGAGTATTTGAATGCAAAATCACGTTTGTGGTTATGGAGTAATTATAGAGGTGTCCCTATTTGTACTTAGGTTAACTTTAAACAATTAATTCTATAATGTAGCATCATTAATAGTTTTGACAGGTATAAGAATCCTCGCTAGGGTTAGGTCAATCATAACCTTAATCTCTTTCCCACAAGGCTGCCTCAGCTTCTGCTAAATCACTTCCTCCTGCCAAATTAAAAAAAAAAAAAAAAAAGTCACAGTGAAAATAGTTAATATTATCATAGTATAGTGACAGGTGTTTACTAGACTTATGGTGGTGATCACATCATAAGGAATATAAAATTAAACCGCTATGTCGTATACCTGAAACTAATATAATATTGTATGACAGCCATATTTATTAAACATTACAGTAAGAATGTTATAAAAAAAATGGGACTGTGATATATTGTATTGGCTTGGAGTGACAGCTTATAGACTTTTCATTAAAAAATAAACATTGTTAAGTAAAAAGAGTAAACCCTGATGATCTCGAATAATAACAATGAAATTCAAATTTCCCACAGCCACCAAAACCCTTATAATTATTAGCTTCACCTCTCCTTGCCTATCCCTTCCCTCAGAAGCAGAGTAAAGGAACAGGACTAAAGTAAACAAAAACAAGAAAATCTGGTTAGCTGTTGATCATATTAATTCTTAATGAACATTCTTAAGAAAGGTGAAAATAAGGGTGAACAGGAAGACATAATTTATATTTTATAAAATATGCATGATTTTACAAAATCCTGCTTTCCAGAGAGGATAGACAAGGTCACCAGTAGCTCTAAGAGCCAATGCCTTAATAAGAATCTCTTCTATTTTGAGTGTGTCACTGTATTCCCAGGAGCTAGACCAACATCTGGCATTCATAAGATGATCAATTATTATTTGTTGCATAAATTACAAAAAAAAAAACAGCTAACTTTATCTTTCTGACCCCAATTTGCTTAACTGAAAAATGGTGAGTAGCTAAGGGTTTTGTTGCATTTTATTTAGCAGCTAACCTCATTCTGGTTTTCTAAAAACCCTTAACAAAATAGAACGAATCCTCAGAGAAACATACCCTTCCCTTATGCAGGACAGATAGACTTGGACCTGGAACATGGAAATAAAAAAGATATTCTTCAACCAGAGATTACCATTCATTCCCTCCCACCTGACATCACGGGTCTGTAAAGCAAGAGCAGTTTCTGCTCAGCTTTGGCTTTTTGATAAACCTCAGGAAAGCTGAAAAGTAATCAATTGGGCTCCTGGGTGTATAATTGTTCAAAGGTGATTTACGGCCTAAGATATTGATAATGGTTGCAATCAAGCTTTCATTTCGGACAAAGTTTCAGCATACACCCAAGGCTAATGTCAAAGAATATAATTACCTTATTAAGAAAAGGTCAAAGCAAAAACTTGGAGCTAAGATATGAACGTAGCGTGGCTGAGGGTTATGATGGGTGAAGAGAAACATGAAATTTACAGCAGAAAAAAGGAATAAGCTCTTCTTCATTTTGTAGAAATAGATTGGGATCTATTTTCTAAAAAAGAACTGTGGCATGAGACTCTAAGACTCATAGGACCCCACATTGTTTGTATCTGAATACTGCTATTCATAATCGCTAACATTTATTGACCCCTTTTAAGTGGCATGCACAGTTTTGAGTGCCTAAGTTCATTGTCACATTTAACCTGCTCAATAACCCTATGAGCTCAGCACACTTTTTTACATCAATTTTATAATGGGGGGAAAAAAAATGAAGGCCAGGCTTGGTAAGAAAAAAGTTCAAGGATACACAGCTAATAAATAGCAACACCAAGATTCAAACTCAAGCCTATTTAATGTGTAAGTTCATACACAGAATGCTGCCATATGGAATGCCAGTATCTCTGTTCCTGACACCAAGCCCCCCTGAAATCAGGTAAATGTTCTAAATGATCACCCCAGCCCCATCAGTCCTGCCTTTTCCTGACTGATCTTCTGCCAGAGCCACGTATAACAGAGTCTCAAAATGGCTGGAAAGCCAAACTATGCTCTGTAATCTCTCATTAGTTTCCCACTTGCTTAGCTTTGTCAAGCAGATAACAAAATATACAGCCACCCAGAACTCATCTATTAATAAGGATTAAAAATGCTCCAAATGCTATGCCAATTAGATGCTCATCCAGAAGTTGAAAATAACAGCCCAGCATAAAGGTGGCACAGTGTAGGGTAGGAAAAAGGGCAGCTTGGGCCCAGCTTCTAGCTGGATAGCTTGGGAAAATCATCCAAGCATTTAAAACTCAGTCTTCTTATCTCAATTGGACAGTACTAGCCGACTGCACACATTGGTATAGTCAAACGAGATGAGGTGAGACTGTTAACAAGGGATAGTGAACATCGGTGAATGAGACTGCCATGCAGAGACTGAAAGGCGCTGGTACACTGACACTCCGTTCAAACCTCACCTTGGTTATTTCACTGCTCTATGACTTTGCACAAGTTTATTAACTTCCATGTACCTTAGTTTTCTGAACTATAAAATGGGTATTAATAGCAATACTGCAGAGGGTTGTTGTGAAGATTAAATGAGATAATAGAATGACTGGCATGAATAATAATAATAGTGATAATTTATTGAGTGATACTATGTGTTAGGCATTATATTTCCTTTTTAAATATGTAATATTAAAACAATATATTTTTTTACTATTTTTAACACTATCATTATTTACTCTTATGGATATCTGTCTTAGGAATCGATCATTTCAAAACACATTCAAGCAAGCTTCACTAAACAGAGATACATTCTGATGTCATCTGAGCCCCTAAACCAAACCAAGATTGATCCCATAACCACCCTAACTAAGCCTTTGAATGTCGTGAACCAATAAATACTTAAAGCAGTTTAAATTGTTCATTCTCTTTCTTAAGCCCCAAACGAGTCCAAATTGATAGAGCCGAATTCACTCAAATAAGCAGTTACTCTCCAATGGTATAACACTGAAGAAAAGAAAACACCATCCGATCACGGTTTTTCTTTCAGCCAGTTCTGAAATGCAGACCCTGTCGCTGACATTCACCAGCTGGAGGAAAGTCTGGAGAAGATAGATGCGTGTGATAACTGAACAGACTCCATGTCAGTAACTGGTCTGAGGCCCTCATAAAATGTAAGAAAATTATAATATTATGTACAAAGCTGAAAGGGATTTGTAAGGAGTAGTTTAAAAGGGTCCGCTATCTTAGGAGAGAGCTGTGCAAGTAGAAGCTGCTGTGAAGAGATTCATGGGTTGAATCCAACAATAAGAAAAAAGTACATACTTAGTATTACAATTAAAACAATAGACTGAACTCAAGCAATAGTCTCTACTTACTCCTAAAACCCTATTACAACAACAGTAAAGAAATATTTAAAAGACATGGTAAACAAGGACATAATGATGCGGAAGCAAAGCCAATGACGACACAATTTCATAATTTTAGAAGCTGGAAAGTAGATAGATGAGAGAGAACAGATTTAGCAGAACAGGAGAGATTTAGCCAGCAGTAGATAAAGACAAGATACAAGTCATTTAAAACTCATGATCCTCTAAAACACTCAGAAATAACCAAGCACTAGGTATCTTTAGCAATGGGGGTGAAGGTAGGATTTAAAAAATTGGTCGAAAGTATTTAAACAGGAGTTAGATCTCAAGATTTCCTTCCCTCTCAACATAAGTGTGAGGTTTATTCCCTGAAAGTATTGAAACATGGGGTATCTGGGCTCAGAGTACTCAGGCATGATTAGGTCAGGACTATGAGTAAAATCGGGCCATGAAGAGCAAAAGCATCTGTAACTGAACATTGAGACTCTAGCCTTTTTCCCGCATCTGCTCGCCTACAGTGCTGGAAGCCAGCCATGTCCTCACTGAGCAAGAGACTAGAAGACCATTTTCTGAGGAACCTGACCAGTCTAAAAGAAAAGAAATAAATATATAGACATAGGAGTTTCCTCAAGGAAATACCCAAGCCAGAAAGCCCAGAGTTGACAAGCCTCATATACAGAGTTTCCAACTTGTGTCTGAGTGTTCCACTCTTTAAGTATAAATAGGCAGCTGATGATCACCAGTTATTAATCACATGCCTCTAAAATAACTGACAGAGACAAAATAGACAGGATGAATTTAAAAATGGAAGAATAATTAATGGGGGAAAAAAACTAAACGAACTACTAAACAAAAATCTAGCATTTAAATCATGAGTTTACAAGAAAAGATATTGCATTAATGAATCAAGAGAAGGGTGGTATTAAACATAAAAACACATAGAATTAAAAATAGTCTTTGGAAATAAATATACTCTAGCAGAAATGAAAACAATGGAATAGAATATGGAAATTTTTTAAGGAAGCAGGAACACAAGGAAATGGAAAATAGGAGAAAAAAACTTTTAAAGACTAGCAATCAAAATTATTGTAATAGATGTTCCAGAAAGAAAAAAGAGAGAAGAGAGAGAGAAAGAAAAGGAGGAGGTAGGGGAAAGAGTGGAAATCATAAAAAAAACAAAATTGAAGAAAAATTTTCAGAACTAAAGGAAATAAGTTTACAGAATAAATGGAACATCATGGAACTAACATAGTACATGAAAATAGACTCCTTCCAAGACATATCCATCATCAAGCTTGAGAACACTGAGAATAAAGAACATATCCTAAAAGCTCCCAAATAGAGAAAAGAACAGTTTCATATAAAGATTTTAGAATTAGAATGGCACAAGACTTCTCAATAGAAGCAAAAACAATAACTGGAGTAATGTTTCAAATTCTGAGGAAAAATTTCCAACCTATAATTGCAGATCTTGCCAAATTATCAAGTGTAAGGCTATTAGGAAAATATTTCTAAATGTGTAAGGTCTCAAAAATTTGCTTCCTATTCTCCCTTCCTCAGAACAGTACTGGAAGCAACACACCCCAAAATGAGAAAGTAAACCAAGGAAAAGGAACATGTAGTTAATTAAAGAGAGGGCAACGGAATAACAGGCTAGTGGTGAAGGACGATTTCTAATGCTACAGCTGGGGAGCTGAATGGTCAGAAGGTTTTGAAAAAATTATTTCAAGAAATAAGACTAAAACTAATTCTTAATGTATCTGATCATATTCAGAGAAAATTTATGCAATGGAGGAAGAGTGTAAGAATAAGTTAACTGTAGAGTCATAGAAAAATAAGTCAACCATGAAATGACATAAACCAAAAATGACAATTAATAAGTCCAAGAAAAAAATGTTAGGTGTGAAAGGAAATCACGCGCACTACAAGGCGTGGCTGTGGACAGTATTTACACATTCATAATGGTGTAAGCACTGAATAGTGATCCAAGTATAATCCTAAGGATAGCTGCTAGGGATGGTGTAGAGAAAATGGATGTGTACATGCATATGGGGTGACAGTGATCAAAGAGAGAGAAATCCTCACCTTCCATTGTAGGAAATCAACAGATTATGGTTAAAAGTAAAATATTAAGAAATTGCAAAAAAAAAAAAAACATGTAATTTAAAGATGTGAAGGTAAATGTCAAAGGAATCGGCTAAGAGTTCATTTGGTTGCCTCTGCAGAATAGGAGATAACAAAACTTGTCGGATTATTTGCCTCTTTAAGATATGTGTAAGTATAAGTTTAATTTTTTTAAAAAGCAAATATAAAAATGACTCGGAATCTGCATTATTACCCTTCACTCCTTGCACCCACAGAACAGGTGGCGCCATTGCAAGCTGCTAACCATAAAAACGCACTGCCCGAGCAGCGAGAGATGGATTTGAGCAGATGACATTCCAAAGACATTTTTAAATAAACAATGAACCTTTAAAGTAATGGAGGCCATATTTATCCTACTGCTCAAATTGATAGCTGGGCTGTGGTTTACGATATTAAAATATTTATAAATACATATTTAATTTCCACCCCTCTCTACCAAAAACCATAATGAAAACTTTAATCAGCGCTTTCCCTAACATTTGAAAGGCAATTATAAGACTATATTAACATTCATCTTACATGGCTTCTTTAAAAGGGCTCAATTATTTAGCATGGCTGTTAAATCATTAAGCAAGTGCACTGTGTGATATCATAAACGTAGCTGATATGAATTCACTATTTGCTTATCTAAAACATTTTTCTAGAGTTGAATTAAAGAAATTACCTAATTATCATACAAGTCAGACACAATTCCTTGACTGATCTGATCTTGGTGAGAATATGATCTCACTACCCTGGTTGAATTAGTCACCAAATACCTAAAACAAAATAAAATTATCTTCATCAAATGCAACTTGCTGTTTAAACTCTCAACACATTTCAATTATATAATGAGAGAATTAACAAGATATATGAAAAGAGTCAAAGAAATAACTTTTGATCACAATAAATGGTTGTTAAATGATAGGACCCCATAAATAAAATTCTGGAGGGCACCTTCACTATTCTAAACTTTACAGAAAGGATTTCATGATGCCTTCTCTTTGTCGATTATTATAAATAATTAAGATTTCTTTCAGGATCTTGCTTGTCTTCCAAGAGAAGGCTATAATTAAAGGTTAGATTCCTCATGCTTCCCAGGCATTCAGGCTAAAAAAATTATCGGTCATCTCCATCTTTAACGTACTCTATCCATTTAACATATCTGGTTGATTCCGCCTTTCAAATCTCTTCCTCTCCGTTATCCACTTTCATTCCCATAGTCCTAGCTTTCATCACCTTTCACTTGAAATAACTTGTTCATTTCTAATTGGTCTTCCTCTGATCTTGTCTCAACTGGCCATTCATATTTTATATTACAGCCACATATAAGATCTTACTGTTTTCCTGAAATCCAAATTCTTTCAGCTTTTCTATCAAGCTTACTTCCCACTAAATTCCACATATCATGCAATAGAATGCAAGTCATTTGTATAGTGGAGATTTGGAGTTGTTTTATTCTCTATAGAATTTTCAGTGCCTAATACAGTGTCTTATACTCTGTAGGTGCTCAATAAATATTTGCTGAACACAAGAATGGGTGTGGCTTACTCTCACCTTATACTGAACCAACCATTGAACAATTACACTCAGCTTTGAAAGCTCTGGACTCCAACTACACTGATCAGAAATTCCAGTAATCTCAAAATTCTCTTCAAACGATGCCTCTTCTGAGAAATATGGCTGACATCTTCCCGTCAAATTGGTGTCTCTTTTGTTCTCAAAGGACCTAATGCCTTAATACTGTACTTTTAAACATGGTAAAATATAAAAAACATAATTTCCATTTTATGTGTATAGTTCAGTGGCATTAAGTACATTCACATTGCTGTGCAACCATCACAATCATCTCCAGAACTTATTCATCATCCTTAACTGAAACTCTGTACCCTTAAACAATAATTTCCCATTTCTTCTCCTTCCAGATTCTGGCAATTATCATTCTACTTTCTGTCTCTATGAATTCAATCATTCCAGACACTTTATATAATATTTGTCCTTTGTGTCTGGCTTATTTCACTTAGCATATCTTCAAGCTTCATCCATGTTGTAGCATGTGTCAGAATTTCCTTCCTTTTTAAGGCTGAATAATATTCCATTGTATGATATATACCATATTTTGTTATCCATTCATCTGTCAGTAAACTTTTGGATTGTTTCCACATTTTGGTTATTGTGAATAATGCTGCTAAAAATACAAGTGTACAAATATGTGTTTGAAACCCCGCTTTCAAATCTTTTGGGTTTATACCTAGAAGTGGAATTGCTAGATCATATGGTAATTTTATGTTTAATTTTTTGAGGAACAACCATATTGTTTTCTGCAGCAGTTGTACTCTTCCCACCAGCAATGCACAAGGGTTCCGTATCTCCACATACTTGTCAGCAATTGTTAGTTTCTGTCTTGCTTTGTTTGTTTGTTTTGATAATAGCCACGCTAATTGGTATAAAGTAGTATCCTATTGTGGTTTTTGTTTGAATTTCTCTAATGATTAGTAATGTTGAGCATCTTCTTTAGATGTGTTGTATATTTTCTTTGGAGAAATGTCTGTTCATGTCCATTTTCCACTTTTTTAATTGCATTCTTTACTTATTGTTGAGCTGTGGGAGTTCTTTATATAGTTTGGATATTAATCCCTTATCAGACACATCATTTACAAATATATTCTCCCATTCTGTGGGCTGCCTTTTCAGTCTCTTCATGGTGTCCTATGAGGCACAAAAATTTTTAATTTTAAACATTACTTTTAAAATTAACTTTAATTTTAAAGTCCATTTATTTACTTTTCATTTTGTTTCCTGCGTTTTGGGTGTCACATCCACGAAACCATGGCCAAATCCAATATCGTGAAGCTTTTCCACTTTGTTTTTTTAAAGAGATTTATAGTTTCGGCTCTTACATTTAGAACTTTGATCCATTTTGTTTTTGTATTGGTGTAAAATAAGGGTTCAACTTCATTCTTTTGTATGTGGATATCCAGTTTTCCAAGCACCACTTGTAAAAATTTCTCCATTGAATGGTCTTGGCATTCTTGTCAAAAATCATTTGAAGACCCTTGAGGGTCTATTTCTGGGCTCTATATTCTATTCCACTGATTTATATGTTTGTATTTGTGCAAATTCTATACTGTTTTGATTACTGTAGGCTTATAGTAAGGAAGTGTGAGTCTTCCAACTTCCTTTTCAAGATTTTTTTGACAAATTATTTTTATTTGGGGTTCCTTGAGATTCTATATAAATTTTAGAATAGATCTTTATATTTCTGCAAAGGAATGCTAATATTTTGATGGAATTGCATTAAATCTGTAGATTGCTTTGGGTGGAATCACATCTTACCAATATTAACTCTTTCAATCCATGAACACGGAATGTCTTTCGAATTATTTGTGCTTTCTGTAATTTCTTTCAGCAACATTTTGTAGTTTTCATCGTACAATCCTTTAGTCTCCCTGGTTAAGTTCATTTCTAAATATTTTGGGTTTTTCTAATGTCATAAATGGAATTATTTTATTAATTTCCTTTTTGCAATTGTTCATTGTTCATTATATAGAAATTTAATTGATTTTTGTGTGTTGATTTGGTATCCTGACACTCTGCTGAATTACTGTATTGGTTCTAACAGCTTTCTGTGGAATCTTTAGGTTATACTGAACTTTTAGTTTGTTCTTTCTTATAGTTATTATTTATAGTCATTTTTGTGTCTGCCTATCTCTTCCAGACTGTAAATTACTTGAAGCACAAGTTGCCTTTCTTTATAGCCCCTAGCCTACAGTTTTTGTGGATACAGTGATACAAATAAATAAAATAAATAAATCAGTACTTATTTTAAAAGAATATCTATGATCCTGAATTATGGCAGTATTCTGAGAAGGGTCATTCCTGGGACTGGAGATGTCTTATGTTCTTTTCTCTTACAAACCCTCTGCTCACCCTATGATATATTTCAGGATCCGAGGATGAGGAGGAAAAACAGAAGAGCAACATTTACTGAAATCAACTCTCTTTCAAATACAATTCTCATTTCATATTCACAATATGATGAAGCAGCACTACTCTATCCATTTCTCTAACGAGATTGAAGATTTTTAGAGAAGTTAATTGAGATTACATGTCTAGGAAGTAGAGTAGCCAGAATTCTATGGGTAAATTATTAGGCAAGAAGAATCTTTGGAAATTGGAAAGAGTGAAAAGAGGAAGAGAAGATGGCTAATGAAGATTAGATATCTTTATCATAGGGTCTTATAAGACAAAAAGTTAGTCCCATCAAGACTGGAAATGTGATTCTGCATTGGGAACAGGAGAGGAATTTGAGATGTATTTAAGGGGCTGTGACAGTACAAAATCAGTTTATTTTACTAGATTGTGCTGGGGCAAGGTATGAAGTATTCATGGGCAGAGCTGAGGTTTTATCACCTGTGTATTAAGGCAGGAGCTGAGAAACCCCCATGGATGCACATGTCAAACAAAGTAGTGAATAAAGTTACTCAAAACTTCTGCAATATCAGGAATTCTGCTTATTCTGCACCTGTGGAGCTCTAGGAGTTATGGGTCAATGCATTCGAACCCCTGGTGTGGCTGACTCTGAGGTCTGTTTTTCCTTCACCGTACAAACTTAAGACTTATTATTTCCTAGGAATATATCCTTTCTATCTAGGTACTTTATTCTCAAGATACTTCCAACATGGCCAGAATCAACTGTACTACTAAACTTTGCAAAACTGACTTAACATTTTCTCCAAAGAGGTATTTGCTTTTTTTTCTTCTTGACTAGTTTAAAGAAGGAAGAAATAGGTAAAAGAATTTATCTTACAGCACTCTGCTATTACGGTGTTTAATAAATACTAAGTAATATGCTTGTAATTGCTAAATATGGACAAAATGCTGCTATGGATCACAGATCCACTCTATTAAAAGATTTCATTATATTCGATCAATGCTGAGATAACACTGCTGGTTTTTGTCTGTTTTCGGCTGTGAAATGAATAACCACAAAAGAGAATTAACTGGTAATAATATATTCTGAGGACACTGTCTATTGCCCAGTCATGGTTTTTTCTAGATTTAATATCACTTTTTCAATTTGTATATTTTTCTTTTTATTCATTTTCAAGGTCATATTTTCCTTCAAATGTTTGCTGGAAATTGGCAATGTGTGTGTGTGTGTGTGTGTGTGTGTGTGTGTACATGTGTGTTTGTGTGTGTGTGTGTTCTATCCTCATGTGGAGATAAAGAATAAGTAGGGATTAAATAGTTGATCTATTTTCAAATATAATCTAAAAGAACTGCTGTGTGTCATCCTAAGGGCACACTTAAAATGAATTCCAGTAAACATCACATGTCTCAATCTGTCTGTCAATCACAGTAGTCCTTACATCCACAGCCAGACTCTCAACAGCAAACTTTAGTGGAAAAAATCCTAACTTGCAATAAAACTATTTCGACATTCTGCATTATTTGTAAATTTCCTAAATTTCTCCTTCCTTCAAACTACTTATTTATGTTTGATATTTTTTAAACCCTGACATTTAAAAGATAACTTTGCATAAGAATTTTACTCATTTTCCCACAAAATGACTCGTCATGAAAATTGCCAAGGGAAAATTTACAAAATAATTTCACACACACACACACACACACACACACCATTTTCAAGCAGGAAACTGCATTATTATTGTGTCTTGTCAGTCCTGGAGCTGTCAAAACAACTCCAGGATGCTGAGCTCTCTATTGTGCCTTTCACATCAACAACATAATCTTTAGTTAGAATTTGAATTACAGAAGTGTGGACAGCTGATAAAAAGAATGTGACACAATCTTCCAATCCCAGGAGTTGACATGGCTGTGTCTGTAGAAAGCTCACTGAGACTCCGCCCTTGAATCTGCAGAACCCTGAAAAGGGAATTTGCCAGAAACTGACTTCTCAATAACTCTCTGTACCTAACTTCAACAGAGTGGCACTCTTACTTTGAATAATCATGAAGACGACACAGAGGTGCTCGATGCCACTGTCAGGGTTCTGTGGAGCTCAGTTTGAGCCTTTCCTCCCTTTGGATTCTAGCTTCAGAGGGAGTAAGGCAGTTTCCCAATGTTAGTAAAACTTTGTTTTATAGCATTGAAGTCTGTCTACGAGAGCAAAGTAGGGGATGTGAAGACTGCCGTAGCAGAGGGAGAAATTCACTGCTCTGCAATGCTCTCTGTCCATGAACGAAGCATCCAACAAAGCGGTGAGTCGCCTCTTAGCAGCCTCAACTTTTATCCCTGAAGCCAGAACTCACAAAGTAGGTGACTATGAACCTCTTTCGGTTTGTTCTGTCTGTACTGACACTTCAGCCTTTCTTCCTGATTGGCAACCACAGACCAAGAATGATCACTCAAAAATGAAAAATGGAAAAAGGAGTCAGATGGCTTAGTTGGTTTGTAGGTAGTGCTGTTAATGCTGAAGTTATGGACACGATTCCTGATTTAGACAAAAGATGAACCATATCTTAATGTACAAGGACACCAGCATTGTATATCGCAGAAACTGGCAGAGTAAGGGTGGTAGAGAAAGAGAGAGAGAAATGAATTAAAGGATATTAATCATTGAAAAATTGACTTTCTTCTTTTGAAAATAGCCATCTGTTAATCTTAGGGGTGGCGAGTGATCTCATTTACTCATACTTGCACTGGATCACAGACGAACAATCAATCAACATTACCAAAAGGGAAGAGACAGTAATAGCATAAATGTCAAAAGAAAAAACATATGATTGCTCACAATTAATGAACTTTGTCTAAACACTTAAAAGTGACCTTGGCATCTCCAAAGCAAAATGGTCACTCATTGTTTCTATGTATTTTTCATCTTTGTAAGCCTGTTTTTTTTTTCCCCCTTTTTAACTTTCTTAAGCAATGAGGCTTTTTTTTTGTCTAAAAAATGTCCAATTCAGAACAGAACCATGAATCAAGAAGGTTTAAACCTGTGAGATCTACCATTTCTTGCACAGGACAAGTTACACAGCTTTCCAGGGTTCTAGTCCTCTAATTATGAAATATCAAACTTTAAAAAAAAAAAAAAACATTTAAAAATTCTGAGAAGCCAAAGGATAATGCTAAATTGACACAAACTTCCTCCATTTCAAAATTCTCCTGCCCAGGTGATTTGAAATGATTGTCATGATTCAAAACACTCACTGTCAAGAATACTTTTGCCTTTGTGCTGTGTCAAATTTAAAAGGTTTTAATGCATTTGTATTGGATTCTCTGCTCCCGTGCCCCTTGGTGCAGTTACAAGTGGTGTATTGATTGAGGCTTTCTGAAAATGAAAGGGAGAAAAGAGACTTTTATTCTCCCTCCTCAACTACCATAAGTCATGCTTTTACATCTGACCTCACCTGCTTTCCTCTGTCTATGATCCAAGTACAGATAAGGCATTTCTATCTCTTAGCGGGCAACTCTTTCTTTTTCTCAGCCTTAGGTTTCTGAAAAATAAAATGTTATTTGCAAAAAAAAAGGGGGGGAGAGGGGTCTATGCTGGTTGACTTGTTCTGATCCTAGTCTGAAAGCATGCCTAAAATATGAAGGAACTGGGAGTGATTTAGTGTAACACCAGCAGCAAAACACAACTGTAAATTATTCTTTTCCAACCTGCTCTCTGAGGCTCAAATTGCTGTTTTGCTGTCTGCATCTTCAATGATGGCTGATACATTCCCTGGGTAGAAAAGTGCTGATCTCTTCTACCTTGATTTAGTAGCTGAGTTAAATTTTATATATATATATATATATATATATATATATATATATATATATATATATGTATGTGTGTATATACATATATATGTGTATATGTGTGTATATATATATATGTATGTATATTTACTTAGCAGTCATCAAAATCAATGAAGGCAAGAAGGAGGGAGGGCGGAAGAGAAAAACTGAGGTTTAATTTGCCATAAATGACAAATAATTTCCATATACAAACAACTCTCTCATCTCAGTTATGATTTAATCTGTTTTGGACTAAAACAATAAGGAGTCCTAGTACTTAATTATTTTGTTTTGTTTTTTAAATCAGAGCAATTCTGATTTTGTAGTAATTTGAAAGGAAAAGTTTTTGACAAGCCAAAATGACATCTTAAATAGAGAAAGTAACAAATGCATCTAGTATGACTGCAAATAAGCCTGGGTACCATCCTGAGACTTTAGAGAGAATCTAATGCTTAATCCTTCAATTCTCATGAGTCACCTGACCTATCGAGGTCATACTTCTCAGAGAAGAAACAGATTTGGGGGTTTAAAAAGTCTTCCCAGGGAAAAGATTGCAGATGAAAACTGAAAGATAGATGGAAATTAATCAGAGAAGGGCCTTTGTACTCTACTCTTATACAGAGCTGCAGAGATACGAAATATCATGGATTTTTCATAAATGAAGATAGAAGACATTAATCATCAAATCTGTGGGTGAGAAAAGCTTTAAGGAAGAGAAAACATGTTTTATAACAGAATTCTGTACCAAATGACTACCAAATATTGAGCAAGGGATGAAATCTTATAATAGAACTTAATACAGATAAATGTATTATTTGAATCCCACGTGTGGATTCAAAATATATTTTTTTCTTAATTCTAAACACTCTTCTATAGCATAAAGACAGAAGTTACCGGTAACACATGTTCTCAGAGGTGGTAAACGTAGATACAGACCCTTCTGGGGTCGAGAGAGGTAAACATCGTGCTCTTTCTCCTCTGCCCCAGTCAGATCACTCATGGGATGATGTTTGTGCTCAGTTCCTTATGAGACAAGCTAAAGAGATCAGGAGAAACTGGAGCACAGTCAGAGAAAAGTGACTAGGACTATTGTAAACTGGAAACCATCACGTAGAGAGTCAGATCTGAGCCGTGCCTGATCGAAGCATTGGCAAAGCCATGCTTGACTGCTTCGCAGATCCTGTGGCCAAAGCATTGGCAAAGCCGTGCCTTGCTGTGTCACAAACTGCCGAGGACAGAGCAGCAAAACAGTTAACGGACAGCTGCTTCTAGTTTAACATAGAGAACTGGGTACAGACAGGCCTTGGAGAATTACTGCTGCCAGCAAGTTTCAAGTCCTGAGAAGACGACTTCCACTCCCTCCTCGACCTTCAAAAGTATATAATAAACATGCTGAGCTTGGCTCGGGGTCACTGTATGCAAAGTGCGGTGTTCCACGTGGCCCCAGCTTTGGTATATACTGTCTCTGTGTTTTTCTCCATCCTTCCATCACCCCCTCTCAGGTATATCAACCCTCTAGCCGTGCAGGTCGCGGCACCGTGAAAATAAAATAAATCAGTGGTGGTGCTGGTGGCGGTGGCGGGGTGGTGACGGTGCTCTAAGCACACATGCTCGGAATGTCTCAGCTAAGCACTTTCCTATTTCATGCCCACTTTATTTTCAAGGGTGGCAAATTTCAACTTGTTGCGTAACAAGTATGGTCAATTGGTTGTAACTTCTGGAGAGACGTGACAAGAGTGCTGAGACTCTATGCAAACCCTGCCAAGAAATCAATTAGCAGTGACTTCCACAGCCATGAGGACAGGAGTGGGGGCACTTATGCTAGGTTGTGGCCATTTCTGTCTGATCGGCTATACCCATCGACCACATAAATTCAGTTGCAGGCTTTGGGCTTACCTTCACCTCAGCCTCACAGTGGCCTCTCCAAAATATTCTGGTAAATCCTTCTGGAAGGTAGCCAGGCCAAAATGATACTATAAAGCCACCTTAACGAGCACCGCTGAGGCTGCAGGCGAATATTAAATGCCTTTGCTTTCCCTCAGTGCCCTTCAAGCGAATTAGAAGAAGCATGTCTGAGCGGGTGCTACCCGTAAATTGTCTTTGGGCAGATAGTAGGGACTGAATTCTAAGTGAAATAAGTTAGACAGAAAACGTTGCAAGCCATATGATTTCATGCATATGTGGAACATAAAACTATAAGCAACAAACAAACATGACAGGCAAGCAGAGACTTGTGGACACAAACTGTGGGTTAGTGGTTTCCAGAAGGAAGTGGGGAAGGGAGAGGTAGGTCGAGATGAAGGGGGGTCAAATATTTGGTGATGGAAGGAAATCTAACTCTGGGTGGTGAATACACAATGCAATATATATATGATATATTATTGAATTGTACAGTTGAAACCTATTTGATCTTATTAACCAATGTTACACCACTCATTTTAATAAAAATAAAAATTAATAATAAGTTGTCCTGGTCCCTGTGAATGTATCCAGAGAAATACAGCATTAATATAATAAATAAGATAGGTAGAGAAGGTCAGTCCTTTGTAGTCTGTGGTGCATGATTCCCCTTCTTTCAGGCCTGTTCTCCCTAGTCTTTGGCTCACAGGCATCCCAAAGTCCAAATGGATGCATCTTGATGGGGCATTAAAAGAAAACATCATGGAATGCTGTGGTGGCTGATGAGGTCCCTAGGGGGAATGGACGTTTAAAAGACTTAACGTATTTTCTCTCCTTATCACAAATTAGTCCTATTGGGCATGATGGAATGAGTCAGAAAATCAGGTTTGAGTCCCAGTTTTGCCAGATAAGATCTTAGATAAATTATGTAATCCTTACAGAAACTAAGACACAGAGAGATTAATATCATTCATATTCTAGGATTTCTTTAGGGATGAAATGATGAATTTCTTTCAATTATGTTTGCTTGGTTTTAAAATAATACATGATCACTGCAAAAAAAAATCAGAAAACAGAAAGATTAAAAAGGAGTAAAAATAAATCACTTCTTATCGTACAACCCAGTAACAACCACCATAATCGTTTCAGTGTATAACATTTTGAAAAAAATAGAAAAATTATATAGTATACACATATGGACAGACACACACACGGGTACAATGAATAATAAGCCTTAAGCCTTGCTTTTGCCCAAGAGCTCAGGAGTAACCAGAACTAACATGGCTGAGTATCAACAAATATCAACAATTTCTTGTTTGGCCGTCTAAAATTTTACTCTGCAGATATAAGCATTATACATAAATTCATAGATTTTTTTCCATATATTTTATAAGTCCTTTAAATGTAACTGAAAGCACTTTTTAATGTTGATAAATACACCATGTAACAGTAAGGTGATATTTTTTACCGATGAGCCCTACTTCTGATAAGACAGGGAGATTGGAGGACATTATTGGGCTATGGAATCCCTGCCATATTATCAGCAACTACAGAAGCTTCTAAAATGATATATTCCCAAATAAATGTCCATTGTTATGAGATGAGCCCCAAATCGTAAGCTGGTCTTCTATTTAGCTTATCACATGTGTCATATATTGTATATTCTAGGTAAGTCAAGCAGTTTTCTCTCTGGCCTCTCTCGTCTAGATTTACACACTGGTTTGATCTCCCTGGATCTCAGCACTCAGATACTGAAAGGAGTACACAAACTAATCTGAATGAAAAATCAGATAAGATTTGAAATAGATGGGTCTAAGCGATCCATTCTCTATATTGTCCTACTGCAGAAAATGCTAAACCACCCAACTATATCAAACTCATGAAAGAGAAGAGAGCTACATTTGTGTTTTAGATCAAACCCTTTTGTTTTTCCACTTTAGGCTCTTCTCTTAAACCTCATATTCAATCATGTGTCCCTGAGAATGCCTTTGTATTCCTTAACTCACTTGCAACTTGCTCACCTTTGAATGCAAGGGGTGAAGGGAGACGTAATGCCTTGAATACCCTCTAGAGGTTAATCAGGGTGTTAATTAACTATTGTTACCTTTTCAACCCTGATGCCATGACTATTGCTACAATCCATTCAATCCACAGATAACTTCCTTGAGAGTAGAGTCACGTTTCGGGCTGTCAAATAGAGTCAATTAACCAATGAAGTTACAATCATCCAAAAGAGGTTTCCTAATTAGAAATGAGAAATTAAGTTCAATGCCATTCCTTGGCACTGACCCTGACATTACTCCAAGAATAATAGTCTTAGAAATCAGAAACAAGACTGGCCATTTAACTCATGTGAGCATTTACCCAATTGAAAAAGATATCTATGCACATTTGCCACAATTCGTGAAAATCAGTTTTAACTGGCAAACTAGGGAGTTGGTGATGTTGTACTGAGTTGCCTCTTACACGGGCATCAGGCACTAAAGTTACCATATTACACGACAAAATTATGTAGGCAAAAGTGCTCTTGAAAAGTAAGGAAAAGGGGGGAGGGAAATGGGGGAAAAGGGGTCAAATACGGGGTGACAGAAAGAAATCTAATTATGGAAGGTGAACACACAATGTAAATATATATATGCCTTACTGTTAAAATGTACAGTTGAAACTTACTGGATTTCATTAACCAATGTCACCATAAAAAAATAATTAATTATTTTAAGAACTCCATAAATTGTCCAAAAATTATAAGAAATGTTTTGTATATAATCCTATAAATTATTTTCAATGAATTTTCTGTCATTTTTTAAATTTATTTCAATTTATATTTGAAGCCCTCGAAAATGTCAACAAGTGGTCAACAAGTAGTTTTCATATCTTTGAATGATCAAAAACACTCTTTCATAGAATTAACTCTTTTGGACCTGTTTGCCTACAACATAAGCACATTGAATTGAATGAAGTATAGGACCACTTATCTTATTCAATGACATTAAATCGATAAAGATTTTTAAGTTGAGTCATATGAATTTTAGTCGTGATGGTAGAATAAAGAGAAAAAATATTTTGGAGGTTTAGCCTAGAGACAAATATGGTCTCATATTCTCTGATTCAGCTCTTTAAAGTCAAATGACAAGAAAGTGACCACTTTATAATAACATAAATACCTACTTTTTATTCAGTTCTTATTTTCAGCCAAGCACAATGTTAAGCTCTCACAACAGCTTTTCAAGATTAGGTATTAATATCTCCATTTTATAGCTGAACTTAGTGAAACAAACTAACTCTGCTCAAGGTTTTGAAGGAAAAAAATGATAGACCACAATTTGAGCCCAGAAAGCTAAAGCTCATGTTCTTCCCATCTATCTAAAGAAAATGTATCCTTTGAAAATGGGATTTGAATTTCCTACATCTGATAAATAACTCTTCTGCTTTCAACGAAGGTGTCACTAGTGACAGAGAGTAAATCATTATATGATTTATCTCAGAATATGAACCCGTATATAAAGAAGTATTTCTCCTTTTTGCTGGCACTTTCTGGACAGTTAAACTCATTCTGAAAACACTAAATCTTTTGGGCTCTCCTTGCCCAGTGTCATCTTTCTTCAGTCTGAGTATTCCTTGGTGAAGATCTAAGCAATAGTTCTGAAAGTGTGGTTACCAGCCAAGCAGTGTCAGCAACGCCTGGGAACTTAGCAGAAATGCAGGTTCTAGGGTTCTGCTGCAGACCTGCCAAATCAGAATAAACTCTGGGGGTAGGGCCCAGCGATCTGTGATTTACCTAGCCCTTTGTGATTTTGTGTCACGGTCAAGTTTGAGATTCAGTTATCTACAGGAGTATTCCTATAAGTCTCTCAAACCCTGATATGACCTTCTGCAAAGTCCACACAGAAAGCATTTATCAAGCTTCTAAATTCAAGTGATTAAGAAAGTGCCAACTCTAAATTTGTTTGACTTTTTCCTTAAACAGAAAGACTTTAATTCCATCAAAAGGCCCATGCAGAACAAAACACCACCACCTTTCCCTAGGAGGTACTGAAAGGGTGGAACCAGGGATATGGGTATCTGTAAACACAGACACAGACAAACTCACCCACACACATACAAACACCAAAATACGCAAGCATGACGGGAACTCTGTCTAGGTTTAAGGAAATCTCAAATGTCCCAGGGATCCTTATATAGGCGTAAGAGCTCAGGGGCAGTGCTTGACTTAAACATAGTGAAACTATCTTGGTGTGCATCAGTATAGAAGAGAAGACACTTTGAACTTCATATCATTGGCTTGCTGTGTGATCTCAAGCAGGTAAATAGCCTCTCTTATTCTCAGTATCCTAATCTATAAAATGGGAGAGTTAATATTTTAGTAGCACTTCCCACATGCTGAGAGCCTAGAACTAAATGTTTTTCAAACATTTCACATTTAATACTTATGACAAGCATTATAGTCCCTATTTTACAAGTCAGAAATTCAAAGAGACCAAGCCAATTGTCCGAGATCACACAAGAGTTTAGTGATGGAGAAGGAGTCAATCCTTGTTCCTAATTCCAAAACTTGTGATCTTAACCATTGTGCTTCCTCTATAATCATCCTATGTCTATCATTCTTCCATCTGAGGACTCAAATATAACTTCCCAACTGTACCTGGAATCCTGGTGTTTTTAGTTAACTTGGATTAATTTGAATTGCACATATAGCTGAGTAAGTCACACATTAAGATAAAACATTTCCAAAGATTTTTAAGGCATGGAAAAGGAGAAAATCTTGGCTAGGATAGACACATAAAATATCTAATTTGTTCATAAAATCATATAATGTATAAAGTATAATTTATAATTTAATTTATAATATATAATTTATAACAATGTAATACAGAAAATATATAATTTTGTTCATAAAACTACCATATTTGGAATATACAGAAATGACTTGGCTTCAGCAAGAGATAAAAGTAATAATTTCACTGTTCTATGACTCAGTCCAAAAAAGTTTTCAAAGTTTTTAAATGTAAATTCCTTGGAACCAGTACTATATCTTCCTTACTTTGTATTTCTAGTATCTGTCAAGATCAATAAATGATTGCCGAAAAACCTAATCGAAAGAAATAAATATAAAATTTGGGTAATCCCTCACTCTTATCCCTTTAGTAACATGTGTAAGATGAATGTATTCAATAAGATTACTTTCCCATTACTTAGATAAAGCTACTGATTTCAATATATGACTTTAATTGGGAAATGGCATAGAAAGAGGTAGTTTTGGAACCTAGTTTTTACAGGACAAGTTGTTATATTGTGGGTGAGAAGCCCAGTAAACAGTCTGGGGTATGAGTGCCTTGGAACTGGAAGAGGGTGGATTAGAGGAAAGAAAGATAGGACAGGGTCTAACTCAACCTCAGGCCAGGCTACCTGCCACTCTACTCTGCTCTAAGCAATAAAAAGTTTGTCTCCACAGTTGGTCATATAACCAGAAAGGAGTCTAAAGCCATTTAATAAATAAAACAGGCTCTAAATTCCCTGAGGGTAAAAACAATGCCCACCCATGTATTCCCAGCTACAAACTAGGCCTAGGCACAGAGCTAGCGCTAAGTAAAATGCTTGTGCCTAAGGATCACCATACCTCCCTACTGTGTACTAAGCATCCCCCTATGAGCTGGGTGATTTATTTTTTACTTCTTTTATATTTTTATTCATTCATTCATTCATTCATTCATCCATTCATTCATTCATTCATTTTTAGTAAGGCAACCCTTGGTTGACCTCACAGATTGCAAGGACCTCGTCAGCTTACAATCCCTTATTTTTTACTTTTTTAGGCCTATGGCATCTGGTCTCCCATTCAAGTACTAACCAGGTCCAACCCTGCTTAGTTTCCGAGATCAGACAGGATCAGGCTTGTTCAGGGTGGCATGACCGCAGACTGAGCTGGGTGATTTAAATGCATTATCTCTTACTCTACAAATTTTCAAGCCATGCTGTCTATCTACATAATTTATTATAAATAGGATTCTTGAAGACTGTAACCATTCAGTTTCATTTAAATAAGGTATATTCCGCAGTGTGTCTATAGTTGAAAAAATGCACCCAGCATCAGACTGATAACATAAACAATACATACTCATAATTATATACTGTAAGCCCTGGAAACTTCAGCTTTACACTAGTAAAATATAAAATATTTGGAGCTAGTAACAGTGTCAATGGTCACCATTTTGCTAGTTATCAAGAGGTTGAACAAGTCAGCACAAATGGTAAAAACACCCCCCAATGTGGTAGAAATCTTTTTTCTTTCAAAAAATATGGATGTTTTAAAATAAAAACTCTCCATTTATGTGGAAGAAAATGAAACATGAGAGCACAGCAAGTAGTGATCTACATCAAAATGATTCTAAGAATGAAAAGCTTCACGGGAGAATTTGACACTATGCAGTCCGCAACCAAGATCTCACGCAGTCCAAGGAAATGAGGCTTTGGTCCAAAGGCAAAGGTGAAGACAAGTGTCCCAGGTCACAGTGGCAGAGTGCCATTATTCTCATCTCGACTTGGTAATTGAGGGAACTGAGATTTACAGGTGGGAAATGATTTGCTCAAAGACTCATGGTTAATATAAAGGTGCATGAGTTTGGCTCAAAAATCCAGCAACGACAGCCCGACCCATCACTCCTAGAAAAGCAAACCCAGGCTCCAGGGTCCAGAAAAGAGACTATTAACAAAGTGCTAACAAATGAGCTTTATATTCCCAAGATGCATAGTTCAGGAATGGCAGAGGAAGGGGTGGCTGGAATCAAAACAGATTGACAAGAAAAATAAAGTTCATTATCAAGTGATGACCAATAGCCTGCTGTCATTTGTCCCTCCTTCCTTTCTGTCTGGCACTCCCCACCTCACAGAGGTGGACATAGAGGCGCTGTCCCTATCCACACTTGTAGGTCAATTCTGGAATAACAAAGACACAAACGGCTCAGTGTGCAGAGAGATGCAGCTAGTCCAGTACCCACTTTCTGCCAACTTGGAGATAAACGACAGGCCTTGATGTTGCTTCCTAGCAACATAGTTCTCGACCTTTTCACTAGAAATACAGCCATCACATAAAACAATCCTTGTTGCAGTAATGGTGGTGATGATTCGTTTTATGACTCATCAGTTGGCAGACAGGACATTGGGAGAACAGAGTCCTCTGGTGCATCTTCTAGGGTCAAATAAAGACAAATGGCCCCCTTCCCCAGCCTCTAGGTGACCATCATTGTGAGCTTGTAGCCTAATTACTTCCTCATCCGATATTTTTATTCATTATGTAGAAATATCTTTTCTCATTCTGGCTTTGATTTCTATAAGTAATAAAGGAACAAAAGGGTTAAAAATCAATTACCAAGAAAGTCTTTGATCAAATGGGATCCAATATTGCCGGTGGATTCAACTGGATTTTTTGCTGGCTATCTCACCCTTGGTTGATCTAAAAAGCTAATGAAGGAGGTGTTAGGCTGCGTGTCAGTCATAGACACAAAGAGAGGAAAGAGCCGAAGTAGGGGAAAATTTGGTGGAAGACTGCACAGGCGAGAGAGAAGGAGGGGGCACTGAGCACTGAAGAAGGAAGGAAGAACAGAGAAAGAAGGAGGGAGAGCAGGAGGGAAGAATTAATTTTCTGGGCTATTGACTTGGGTCCAGATTGGGCTGGTGCATTTAGTAATTTTGATAAGAATCTAGGGTGGTTCTAATATAACACCAGGATTAATGACAACTGAAAGGAAAAAACAAATTAGAGCATTAGAAACCAAAGAAACCTGAAGATGTTAATTGGCATTCACTATTAATCAACAACTTAACCTCTCTGAATAATGTATAATTGTATAATGTATAAATAATGTATTTACAGTACACAAAAATAACTACAGTGAGAAGTGATAAACATAAAAATAAATAAATTGAATTCTGGGCCACTTAAGTGTGAGAAATTTCACTGCCACCCTGGGTACAAAGGGCACTGGAGAAGACTTTTAGAGAGATGTAGTGATTGCAGCTATGAATAAGACTGGAGTTTCCCACGGAAGAATACAGTCTGGATATTAAACCTAGCGAAATGATTATGAATTTCAAAAGCCACAAAAAATATATAAACATTTTCTTATATTTTTCTGTCTTAATCATTTATTTTTTTCTACTACTAATAAAAATTTATTTAGTATATCCAGGTAAACTCAGTCTATTCTCAGTAAATTTTGTCAATGTAGGCTTAAGATAGGGCAGGTCAAGATTTTTCAGCCCTTTGAAGGGCTGAGCAGGGGAGGAGTTTATGCAGCATCAGGCAGCAGGTCCACAGCCATCCTTGGGCCTCCACGGCCTACCACTAACATCTAACTTGTCCCATGATGTGCAGTCCCTGCTGTATCTGGTGCTGATGGCCACAGTCCTGCCATGACCTCGGGTCATCAGGTCCCTGCTGGAGGTCACACTGCCTCTTCCAGTTTTAGGTTCTTTCAGGGTTGCTCACCCTGTCTTAGCTACTTTCTTGCCCCTGCCCCATGGGAATATCCGGGCATGTGCAAGGCTCAGGGGGCTGCCCTAGTCCCTTTAATTCCTGCACACAGCATACTGGCCTTTCCACAACAGCTGCTATCTCAGAATAAGGAAACCAGAGCACTTTGCTCACTCTCCTGGGTGTCACTGAGGGTCTGAGCATGGGTACTTTCTCCCACGTATTGCCTCCCCAAATCGCACTGGGGTTTCTATGAATCCCCTGCCCATAACTGGAGACTGGCAGTAGAGAGGGAACAGTGACTCACTAAAGCCTAAGCAGTAGTCATATTTCGTCTGAGTGGCCTCCCTTCTCCCAGGCCCAGACCTTAGTTACTTTCTAGAGATGAAGTAGTCTTACTTGTTACTTACTTTTCATGGATTAGCCCCAAATCTATTATTTAGTGTTCAAAACAAAAATAATTTTGGTGCGCAAAACAAAACACAAAATGAAGCAACAAAACAAATTCAAGCAATAAAAAAAGATTCTAGCAACACACCATCCATAAATACACTTTTTACTCTCAAATACAACATTTTTGTCCTGGGCTTCAAAAGTTAGTTTTTAAATTCAAAGACAAGCATTAACTCATTTCTTTCTCTCCACATTAAGCAAAACCCTACTCAGAGGATAAAAGAGGAAAGAAGGATGTTACAAGACATTTCCTTGTTGAAAAAAAGGAAGAAGGGGTTAGTATTATATTGAAATACCATAAATTAAGCAATGAAAATCAAGCACTGAAAAAAGAGGGAAAAACAAAAATGGCCTGACATTTAGAAGTTTCCTCTAGTTTCTACTCCTAGTTCCACTTGCATAATATCAACTCACTGAACAAACTGTGATCTAAGATGAGAAGAGAGCTCTCCTGTGTGGAGTCTCCGCCAAGCTGCGTTTATCCGAGCCCGCCTCCAGTATACCATCCTAAACTCATCGACGTTCAGAATATCTCTAGTGGGGCTGAATTATGCATAGAGCTAAATCCTGGCGTCCCCAGTGAGTCTCCTGAAGGTGTTCTCATCTCTCTTATTTAAACTCTTGTCTTTCATGATTTCATAATCAAATCATTCGTAGCCATGGGGTACCTTTCCCCTGGGATGGAGTAAAACAGCTACATGCATTGGCTAAGGGACCAAGATAATTTTGTTCAGGGGAAGAAAGACCATCATGTGCTTGAGCTGCGACACGACAAACGTTTGCTAATTTTCTGTTTGGTGGTTTTCAGTTTTTCACTTGTGCTGCTGCTGCCAAAAAGAATTTTCACATTTTGAATGTGGCATAATTTATGCAGGAGATATTCAATAATGACCCCAGCTAAAGCCAACTATAAAGTTAACCAAACATCCTTAGGTCCAAAAACAGATGCTCAAAACAACTGCTAATTGAGTTGTTTGGATGTTTAATTCTCCTCTTCAGGGACTGAAGCCCTCAGGAAAGCAGATCCACAGGAAACTTCAGACATTTGTCACCTATACAGTCTAATCTGAGAATTCCCATGCTGCCTTGCTTTGGAACTAGTACCAAAGGCCAAGGATGGAAATAGAGGAAGTGTGGTGTCCCAAAGGGGTGAACCAAAAACCTACAAGTATAGTAAATGGGCCCACACCCATCCACACCTCCTCAGCTCAAACCATCATCACCCGAGAAATGTCCACGTGTCTGTTCAAAACAAGAAAAGCAGGAAATGAAACCCACAAAGGAATCATAAATCACTCGCTGAAGTCAGGACTTTTCAGTTCTATCAAATAACTTCTCTACTAGATACTTAAAAACATTGGTTTAATAAAGGCTCAGAAGTGTGAACCATGTGGGTCATGATATTTCTCTCCCATGACCATAACAGCCATCAAAACCTAAGGATGTCACACTTTTCCATGAGTTCAGACTTGCCCCATAAGCCTAAGAGGCATTTATAATCAAACAAAATTATTTCATCAGACACAAAAATTTGTCATTCTGGATGTATGAGATATAACAATGAATTGTGAATTAGACCTAAATTTAAGACCTGACTGGCATGAACTGTTTCAGAACTATACACCTACATCTCTACACTAATTCAGTTTAAAACGGAGGAGAGGGGGGCTTCCAGTCTCAATGATGATGAGTTCGGAACTTGCCTTTCCACTAACCTCTACAAACCCCTAAGGATGCAATATTGTTCTGCTTTGTTTATTATGAACTATCTTGGCCAGCGGCATTTTCAGAGGTTTCCACCTGGCCTTCCCCATTATGATAACTCTTAGCTCATAGGTCTATATCACTTGTTGCAACTGCCAAGTATATCAATTCCAATATAGACTTGGTTACAGAGAAAAGGACTGTAGGGTTTGTCCATGAATATAGTGAACCTACTGGAAGCCGGACTTCGGTCAAGATTCCATTTAGTACCTGACCCCTGTAAAGCTCCCACTCCAACCAGGGGGGCCATGATGATGCTTTCGGTCTTCAAGGATCTCTGCCAATTCAGCCCCTTGAAGTGTATAGATACTCTCCTTTCCTCAGTTTATAACCAATCACCTGAGTAATGTCCATATGTCCCTCTGGGGAAGGAATGTAGGAATCACAGCAGTAGGTACTTGCCACAGTATTTCGGGTCCTTCCTCATTAGGGCTTGGCTAACTCATGGGCCAATGGCTCCAGATAAGATACAAAAAGCAATTCTGGTCTGAGAAGGAGCAAAGGATTATGACTTTCTATTTGGGCTACCAACCACAGCTTTCTGCTCACCTTACTTTTTTTGGTAGCAGGTATTAAGCAGCACTGTGTTTGGCTGCTGGCCTCTTTGGCCCCTGGGAACAATGCTCTGTTAACCACATCTGCGATTCCCCCTTCACTACCCTTCCACCTTTCCAACAGTTATCGTAATTGCGATCTATTGACTTCAGGCAGTTAAACATCGTCAGGCTCTATTACTGCAGGGCCCCATTTTCTCATGAGCAATAATGAGTCCAGTTTTCTGACTCCCTGTCCTATGTCAGCCTTGTCCTGTTCAAGTTCAGCCACCACTGAACTTCTTAGTGAGTCTGCTGCCCTTCTCACCAGCGTATTTTTGGTGTCTTGAGTGGCAGGCTCGCAATGCCCTTAATAAAAAAATATTACAAAGTATCTAAATGACCACCAATAGAGGTATGATTAAACTATGGAATATATGCTCCAGTATGTGTGTGTGTGTGTGTGTGTGTGTGTGTGCGCGCGCATAGCAATTTTAAATGTGTTAAATGAAATAAAATTTGTAACATAAAGTAATAAAGTATGACATTTGTAGGGGGAAATTTCACAAAATGATATATTTTACACACACAGACACACACACACACATAGAATATCCTAAAGGTATGTAACAAAATGATAACAGTAGTTGCCTTAGGGGAGGAGACAGATTTCTAATGATGTTCAAAAGTGATGTTCATTTAATCCTTATTGCTTGAATCTCTTTTTACCAGAAAGCATACATAAATTACCAGCTTACTTAAAAATATTGAAAAATTATCATCAATTTGAATGACTTTCTTGAGCAGGCTGTAGGATTTCTTCTGCTGATCTTTAATAAATTTCTTGACTTAAATTTATATATCATAAAAAGTGCTTTGCTGCACTGTACTGCAGTCTCTCACATACATCTCAAACAGCTCCGGCCCCCGACATACACAACCATGTTACAGGAATAAGAAATTAGCAGCATCAATAATAGCCCAGGATGGCAGCATCGCAGACTGCAGATGCTTTCTGGAAGGAGTTACTACCATACCCAACCATCTGGTCCAGGTCCAATCATTCTCTGTGTGAAGAGACAAGATCAGAGTGGTACTCAAGCTCAGACACTTCCATTCTGAACCTCTCATTTTGGCAGAACCCAAATTCAAGTTCGATTAACTCAGCCTATAGAAAGAGAAGCCCACAGCATCCAACTAAGAATGAAATCTTAGTGCTTTGGTGAAACATTATTATAATACTCATGACATATTCTTGAGGGTCATTGAGAAAAACCAAATAGTGAAGAACCCATCTCCCCACAAATAAAACAAGAAACTCTAAGGAAGTGAAGAGAGTGCCTCTAAATCATCCAGCTGAAAAAGAAAATTCGCATCACTTTTGACACTTTAGTAAGAAAAATAAGCCACAAGACATAGTGTTCTGTGGGGTTTTCTTCCAGAACTTTATATATAAGATCCTAAATAAAAAATATAATAAAAGAAATATACATAAATATGTTAATAGTAGTTCTAGTTTATTGAGTGCCTTTTATATGTTAGCATTGTATTAATCATCTTTATAGGCATTTCTAATCTTCTTTGAGTTCTTATAACGACTTTATAAAGGAGTATTTTAGTCTTAATTTTACAAAGGATTTGAACTCATTAGAGTCTATCTATTAATTAAGCAAAATAACAATAATCGACTGATTACTTGACTTTTAGGCATTGTTTCAAATGCTTTACAAATGTATTTGAATTAGGCATAAATTTTACTTTGTAATAGTAAATGTAATAAGAAATGTCCCATGCTTTGCTGGAAGAAAATTCAGTTTCCGTTGGGCTAGGGGAACACTTTACCTCCCTAGTGATATACAAGAATCTGAGATACAGACCCTATAAACGAGGCCAGTGGTCTTCAGCTCACAGTGGCCGCTGCCAGCACATTTATTTTCCCATCCCTGGCCCATTCTTGAAACTGGATGATGCCCATGTACTTATTTCAGACATGGAAACAAAAGTCATTGTCAAAGCCAAGAAGCAGAGAGCCATGCTGCCATCCTCCCTAGTTATACCACAGAGCTTCCTAGATGCACACATCTATTGCTCCAGGCACTGCAAGAATGTAGGGTGTCATTTCCCATCCTGCTCCTCTCACAGCCTGCCTCTTTGTATCCTTTCCCAAATGTCAAAGAAAGCTCCCCGAACCAGCTCTAGTCTCTGTTTCTCCTTTTCATATAGGCTATTACCATTGACTCTTGACTTCTCTGTTTAGAGAAAACAGGTTCTCTTAACCTGTCAAGAGTCAGCTCTGGCCACATATGGCAGTTAACGAGAGGGAATCACCCAAATATTTGTTTGCGGGCTGAACTGTCTCCTAGTATCAAAGTCAGAGTGAAGCCGTAAGGCCAAGTTTAGAAGGACTTTAGACTTTATCTAGTATGACCATCTCCTCAAAACATGAATCGTTTTATAACATGCCAAATGGAAAAAAATCCTTAGTGTCCCCTATTGAGGGATTTTTAAATAAGGCTTAATGAATTAGTTGTGTGGAAGCCTCCTTTCTGCACTCAGAATATAGACAGCTCTGCTATAATGTTTAACCATGAGAACCTCTATGTGTGTCTTTGCTATGTGCCTAGAAAGTAACTCACTTACTTATTGGCTCCTTAGTACTTGCTAACCAATCTCAAAACGAAAAAGGAAAAAAAAAATAGGGCATAAGGCAAAGAAGTGTCAAGGGATAAAACAATTTCAGCACAAAATCATTTCTAAGTAAAATTACTAACTTATTTTCTCCTTTAGCAAAGTCTGACCTTAAAATGCATTCTCAGTGGCTCCGTAAAACGACAAAAGTAGATGCATTCTCTGGCTGGTGCTTTCTCGCCCTGGCTTGCTCTCTCTCTTTCTCTAGTACTTCCAGAATCATTTCCAAAGATGTCTCTCTGCTTTAGGGTATTTTAGCAGAAGCACTGGTCACATTTTTATCACTTAGGGGGCACAGTAGAGAATGCGCACTAACACACATAGAGATTTTCTTACACATGTGTATAGGGTACCAGCAATAAGTGAAGAAGAAAACAGTCACCAGGTGATACTGAGCTCCAACGTGATGTAGATTCTTCAACTAGAGGTCACAGGCCATGCAACTGGTTCCAATGGGTTTGGTGGAGCAGATTCTGAGTTACGGTTTATTTTTCATTACTTGAGGAAATGCTCCTGTTATTTTAGGATCACTATAGACAATATTAAAAGTTGTTTAATAAGTTGGGGAGGATTCTATGTAAACTATGTTAAATTAAGCAATATTATAAACATGCTATAGGAATTATTTATAAGAATTTCTTGGAAATACTTTTACAATACTAAGAATCCATCTTTGATATAATTAGTTCTCCCTTTTTTTATTATATTGTATGCTTTGCTGTTCCATATATCAGAATTTCGTGGCATTGTGCTCACTGGTGCAACTGAATACAGTGAAGAAAACAGGTTGCCTAAAACCTGTAACCAAGGAGAGGAAGGGGAGGATGCAGGGAAGAGATCTGCGCATCTGAGAGCTTAGAACTTAGAGCATTTGTGAGTTTCCTGAACTAATATCATCTATCAAGGGCATTTAGAAGTCACCTTGTTACAGATGTCTCTATTACTAGGACTTAATGTTGTTGCTACTTAAATAAAGATCAGTATACCCCTATCTTCTTTGATACCCTCAAAGGAAAAAATATCAGCCCTGGTCATTTCATTTGAATCAATACATATTTATATTACCTTCCTACAGGCAAAATATTGGAATGAGGATTCTGTAGTACAGTAGACATAGTAGTTGTCACTTTTGGGGGAATGGGGGAGAGAAAACAGAAAGTATACTTAGGATAAGTTAGAAAGATTTTTTTGAAGATGCAAACGCCTTTAGTCACTGGAAATACAAAGATAAATAAGACACAATGCATGCTCGCAAAGGTTCACAGTCCAGGGAGAGAGGCAGATATGCATATACATAATTACAGTACAGCTCTGTGTTGTAATAAGTGCTTAACTGCCTCATTGAAGCTTGCAGCTTCAATTAACTAAGTTACCCAGCCAAGGACTCTTATAGTTGTAAAATAGAAATGACAATTTGTGATCTACAACTCTTAGTGTTGACACGGTATCCCACCAGCTTCTGTCCAGCCTATAAAGCATTCTGCCTTCCCTAAATGACCTGCTTTTTGTCATGTGTGAGCAGAAAAGCTTTCGTTGAGAGCAGCAAGAACCTGCTCAGGATTGTGTGATTGTGTGTGTGTGTGTGTGTGTGTGTGTGTGTGTCCGCATGTGTGCGTGAAAGAGAGAGAGAAAGAAAGTCATGATGCCATTCCAAAGAAAGAAAATAATAGATCCATTTCTTCTTACGGAGGGACAGTGTACAGTTTAAAGGTGGTTTATTAGCTTCTAGCTTATGATACACAAGAGCTATTTGGGTACATAACTCACCTCGCTCATCCAGAGCTAGGCCCATAAACCTCAGCAGCACTTTCCCCCCATCTTTTTGACTAAATAGAAGTTACTGTACAGTTACAGCCCTGTTATATATGATGTTAATAAAGGTGCCACACTGACTGTCTCCTCCTTTTAGTAACTCTGCTAACCTGGACATATTATCTGAGATTTATATTGCTGCATAAAGTCTGAGGGGAATGCAGGGAACTGGCTTTATAGATAGGATTAGGCCGGCTCTCTCTTACATTTCTGACATGGCAGGAGAGGAGCTGTGCAGAGGCACCTGTGAAGAATCGCAGAGGGCAAAAATAACACAAAAGAATGATTTCGAGGGAATCGCTGCAGTTTTGCCAATGCGGTTGATTCTAGATTAGGCTTTGGTTGTAACAATCCCTATTTGTCTTGATAAAGAAAGAAAAAAAATCTCTGGTGAAAATGAACATATTTTGCCCTTTTGCCAAGTCTGTATTTTGAAACTCCAGTTAGTAAACTGAAACCTAGTACAAAGTAGTTTAATAAATATTGATTAAATGAATAAGTAACTAACTGTAAAGTCCTTGAAGTCTATGATCGCTGCTCTATTTCTTGAATCCAGAAGGGTGCCTAGTACCTAGTAAGCATGCAATGGTTATTTCATGAATGGATGGTACAAATAGCAATATGTCTTATTATTCACTGGTACTAAAAAGACTCCAATCTAGTCCTTTGTCTGATCCTAAAAGGCAGCAAGCACTATTTTATTGATATTTCACAAGTATAAACCTCAAAATAAAAATAAATGGATCTATATGGATGATTCTAAATAACAAACCATTAAAATGAGAGAAACAGAAAATCTGAGAAACAAAAATATGCAAAAACAAGATGGCGGCAGGCATATTTAAGAGCGAGATGGACATGGGTTGTTGGCGTCAGTTTCAGGACAAAAGTCAAGGACTCTGACTTCAAGTCTGGAGCTATATCATGTAAACATCCATTCGTGATGTTGGACCATGATTTTATTTCTTAGTCGCTCTCCCTGGAGCTTCAGTTCTTTGAATTGCGCTCTCTCTGGTGAAAGCTGCAATGCCTTCATTAGGTCCCAGTCTGTACCTCTGATGCTTCTGTTTTTATTATATCCTCATCTGCTCACCATCAGCCACAGTCTCCACATATATTTAAAAATTATAATGCAATGGAAAATGAGATCCACATGCGCAGAATAATCATAATTAAAGAGATATAGCTATTTGGGATATCGATTCCTTTTACAGCTTGAAGTATATCACTAAACTCAAATTTAGAACTATTCATGGTACCCATGTTTTTATTATTGGTTGTCTACACAATTAGTCCTACAGTTTGTAAACACTTGTGACAAAGTCTATTTCTCTGGCTAGCTTTAGCCAACGTGTACCTCTATCTCCTTCTCATGTTCTGGATAGCTTTTTTCTCCTACTGCGTACCTTTCTCTTATTCCTAGTCTCCTTTATAGCATACTTCCTCTGAACTAGATGAAGTAGGAAAAGACTCATCTCAAGAGTCTGACTTTATTTCAACTTCCAATACCTTCCTTTGTGATATATTTTAGCAGCTTGTATCAGTCAGCTTTTGATGTATAACAAATCCCTCCAAAACCTAATGGTTTTAAATAATAATAATTTAATTGCTTATGATTTGGGGGGTTGGCAATTTGAATAGGGCTCTGCTGGGACAACTTATCTCCGCTCCTTATGATATCAATTAGGTTCACTCAAATATCTAAGACCCTCACGGGAAAACTTGGATGGATGAGACATCTGAAGCTTCTCTTCATACAGTCTCGTTATCCATCAGGGTAGCCTGAACACAGGATCACAGGATTTTCTGACAAAATGGAGTCTTATAAAACTTCCAAGGCCTAGGCTTGGAAATTGCTCAACATCCCTCCCAGCACATCTAACTGGTTAAAAGAAGTCACCAGGATAGGCCAGATTTAAACAGTGCAAGAAATAGACTCAACCTCTTGGCGGGAGAAGATGCAGATAATTGGTGGCTAATTTTTGCAATTTATTACCCACTTTGATTTCTTAAAAATCCCATGAGCTTTAAGCACAATTAAAAACAGTAAAAATTTTAGCAAATAATAGATAAAGGGTGGCAAATTATTACTGGTGGACCCTGTTGCCTGCATCTGTTTTTGTTATAGCTCACAAGCTGTAACTAATGTTTTTTCCATTTTTAAATCATTAGGAGGAAAAGTCAAAAGAAAAATAACATTTCATGACACGTGAAATTTACATGAAATTGAAATTCCGGTGACCATAAATGAAGTTTCATTGAAACACAGTCTGCCCACTTGTTTACACATTACCTCCATGTGCTGTAAGACCACAAGGGCAGAATTGAGTAGTCACAACACAGGTCACACGGCCTGAAAAGCCTGAAGTATTTACTATCTCACCCTTTACAGGAAGTTGGCTGACCTCTGAAGAAAATAACTGAAATCTAAGTAACTTAAGAGACAAAATTTGAACTCAGATCTGCATAACTCCAAAACTCATGCTGTACTCCCAGCAAAATGACAATTACTGTCATTTGTTGACTACCTACCTGTATCATCACGCCTAATCCTAATGCTATCCCTCGGAGAGAGTGTGATTATCCCCAATGGATAAAGAACTACAAGATGAGTTATGGCATACCTTGACAAATTCTATATGACTAGTAAGTGGCAGAGTTAAAATGCAAAATGAGACTTCAAAGGATGAGCTTCTAGTAAAAGGTACGTTTGTAATAGAGAAATATGACAGGCACCACCTTAACTAACTATAAAATTAATATCGTCATAAAAGGGCAAATGGGCCTTGTAAGTCTTCTGATGTCAGACACAGAGAAGATAATGTCACCCATAGCATACTCCAGTCAAAACTGTTTAAACACAATTAACTCATAAGGAAACAATTGGACACATTCAACTCAAAAGACATTCTGCCAACAACCATCCTTGGCTCTTCACAAAGTCATAATCATGAAAGATAATAAGACTAGGGAACAGTTCTAAATTGAAGGAAATTAAAGAAGCATAATGAGTAAAGAGGCATGCCATATGTGACTCTTGATTGAATCTTGGATAAAAGAAAAAATATACAAGACAATATTGAGACAATTGGAGAAATATGAATACGAATTGTATATTACAAATAGTGGTATATTACTGCTGAGTTTCTTGAGTGTGACCATTGCATTGTGATTATGAAGGAGAATATCTTTAACCTTAGGATATAGTTACCAAAGCATTTAGTGATCAAGTGTCAAGATGCCTATAACTTACTCTCAAATGGCTCAGCACACACACACACGCGCACGCACACACACACACACACACACACACAGAAATAATTAAGCTGCATCATGTACACGTGTGTTGCATGTGGAAGGGGGAGGAAGGGAGGGAGGGAGAGAGGGAGGGAAGGAGGGAGGAAGGAAGGAAAGGAGGGAGGGAGGGAGGGAGGGAGGGAGGAAGGAAGGAAGGAAGGAAGGAAGGAAGGAAGGAAGGAAGGAAGGAAGGAAGGAAGAGGAAAGGAGAGAGAAAAGGGAAGAAAAAGCAGAAAATGGTAACAACTGGTGAATCTAGGTTAAGGGCATACAGATGTACTATTCTTACAGATTTTCTGTGATCACAGCTTTGCTCTTACCACCATGCCATTATGCTTTTAAATATATACACAGAAAACCCTAGTCGGCTCTCTTCACTTATCTCATAGGCCCCGCCTCCACCCCCAAACACAAAAACAAGTTTTGTGAACTTCTGAAACTGAGGGGATGAACCTCTAGACATCAGACAACCAGGGAGTTGTAGAAGGACTTCTGTTCTTGCAAGCAACTTTGCCACTGAGAAGAGGTTAAAGTTTCCATTCAATTTGTCACACTGTACTAGTTTAAAGCCTTTAAGTACACCGAGCCCTCTTTCCACAAGCAATTTCCCAAAGAAATCTGTGTTTGGAACACACACACAGACAGGCTGCTATAAGTGTCCATTAGTCTTCAAACCTTAAATGTCCCCCAAAACGAGTTACAGTGAAAAACATGTACTACTTCAAATGAAAAATAGCAAAATACATCAAAAGTTCGAAAGGCGGGAGTTGAACAAGATGATCCCATTTCATGCTACATTAATACGTCAGTCTAATTTTATATAGGAATGAGCCTTCAGACTTCTCATCCAAAATTCTGAAATATGGAGGTATCCAGGCGAGTAAATCTGTTTCATGAATGGAAAGGGGGGGATGTACCTGCAGTTAGGAACTTCTCCAGGAGTTTTAAAGCAACGAATGATAAAAGAGCACAGGAAGGGGGTGGGGGAGGGAAGGAATGGGAAAGAGAAAGAATAGAGAGGGTAAGAGGGGAGAGGAGGGGAGGGGAGGGAAGGGGAGGGGAGGGGAGGGGAGGGGAGGGAAAACAAACTAACCCCTCCCTGCCTCATTCTAGCCTAAGCAGATTTGTGTCCACAAACTGCTTTTGTTTTCTTGGAGACAATGCTGGGCTTAGTTAAGAGCATGGGTCTACAGTTAGACTGCCCAGAGTTTATGTTGTTGTAGCTGCCAGTCCCCGAAAGACACACGAACCACCAGAACTCAGCGAATTATAGGAAACACACACTTTATTCAGCCAGCTAGGTCTGCCAGGGGTACGCAAACCCCAAATTAAGTAGCCCAGAAATGTAGAGGTACAGGATTTTTAAGCCCCAAATTCCATTCTTCATTCTATCTAAACACAAAGGTCTATTTTTCTTCTATTCACTACCTGTCGACCCACAGGTCAAGTGTGCAAGCAGGGGTACAGAAGCAGAAAGCTTATTGTTAGAATGTTATATTCCTATGGGTAACAGCTGATGTTCCCATGGACATAGCCAAGCAGTAATTTTCCAGTAAGAGTCATTTTTTTCAGTCACCACAATGTCTCAACTCTGCTACATACCAGCCATGGGAGGTCTTGATCTTAGACAAGACTAAACCTGTCTGCCAGTTTCTCCACCATAAAATGCTGATAACAATATTACCTACTCCAAGGGTTACCATGAGAATCAGACTGAAACAATTTATGGAAAGTACTTAGAACAGTACCTAGTACACAGCAATAAACTCTGAGCTATTATTACTATAATAATTTCAGATCTAGTATAAGGAAATTGCAAGTCATCCCAGGTCTGAGAGTCAACACTATCATCATTTCATAAAGCATGAAACTGTCTCACCAACAATTCTTGAGAGGAAATAGCTTTCTGGGTCTCTTATTTCTACTCTCCTTCTTCAAGTGGTTAATCCATAAACGATCAATTTATTTCACACTAAATCCAACAAAAGGACTTATGTCGTTATCCAAACCCAATCACATGAATCTCATCAGTGTGTATTTTGCAAATGCAGGCCACATTTTCTTTCAGAGATCAATTTCTTGCAATGCCAATCCCTGTTAGCTTAATTGCCAAAAATTAATTTCCCCTCAAAGTGACCACTTCTTTTCTGCAGACCTTAAAGAGACACAGCAGCTTCGTCGTCTGTGAGGCACACTCACCACAGCACCCTTTCCTCTTCTGCTTCCCTGTAGAGTCCATGTCCTTTTCTGAGGAGTCATTTGGGGAAGCTTTGGTTCCCTGGGGCCAAATGAAATCTCACACACATGCAAAGGGTGGTATCCCTATATGCTTCCAAAGCTAGCTTCTTTAATGCACAATAGTTTATAGATATTATTGTTTTCTGTCTCTAGTAACAGTACCTCATGGTCCTCTGGGAGAACCATGCCTCCATTAACATCCATCTGGGGGTCTGGGAGGCTCTGACTCTAATATCAGCATGTGACCCCATTCAGACTAGTAAGAGTCAGGCCCAAGACTTTCATAGCTATTGATGAAAATAAGAGATTAAAATGAAAACCGAGAATTGCTGGCAGCCACCTTGCCATCAAACTAAAACAGCTGAGTAGGGAATCAATAATAAGAGAAGCCAGGATGGAGGGACAGACAGATATCAAGTGACCTCATCTAAGCCTCTGAATCCAACCATGAACGAACCTAGAAGATCCAGCCCAGAATATTTCCATTAAGAGAGGTAAGAGAATTTCTTTTTGTTTTAATCAGTTTGGGTTGGATTTTACTGTTATTTCACTCTAAAAACATTCTGAATAACACTGCCTCTAATTTTTGGAGGGCCAGAGCCTTTCTGGGCTTCATACAGAGATGCCAACTTCGTCATTAAACCTCGAACAAGCAATGTGTATATTTGAGGCCTTCCAAAAATCTGACCACACTCTGATCTTAATTTTTCTAACTATAAAATTTCAAATCCCACTCAGTTGTCCTGACCCAAAACAGACACTGAAACATCATTCTGTCCTCTTCTGTTACCAACCTGACCCCCTCCTCAAAGTAAAACTTCCTCCTTTCTGACGAGTTACAAAACAGAACCCGTTATACACCTCAATGGCTAGAAACAAACATAGGAGAAAGGGAGTCATGAATGAAGATTAGTACTTAGCCTGTCAGAAATGCCCTAGTACACACACTTCATTGTTTACCTTTGTGCTGTATGAACTACGTTGTTTTGCTTATCGCGTATTAAGATTATATGTCACCCAATGTTTAAAAGAGGCTTACTCATCACCCTGGACTCCCAACATTATGTTTCCCATAAAGTCCAAACTTAAAATGGATTCTCCCACCACTAGGTTTTTAGAAACATGGCTTTTTCCAGGGAAGAGAGAACAGGGAATTCAATTTAGTATCATAGCTGGAAGGATTTGGTTAAACATGACTCAGTCACATGTTGCCATTCAAGACAAATTTATAACGTTTAAATCACCTAGTATTTCACACAGGCATGAAAATCAATTATTCCTCCATTGATTTCTACTGTTATCTCCTAGAAAAGTCAGAATGTAACTTTTAATAATAATCATCATCATCAGCAGTACCACCACAGGCTAACAGCCTTGATATTCTTCCATTTGAAAAATTTAATGAAACAGTGGAGCATATTGATGTTTCTTTCCATCATCAATTTTTCTAGCTATTGAATTTCATCCTTTTTCTATCTTCCCACCTCTCCCAATTGTTGAGGTCATTTTCAATTTCAGTCCTGTTTCCAAGGCATTAGCCAACACATCCAACTTGCTGTCAACAGGAAAATTAATAAGCACACTCATTCCGCTATCCAAGAAATTAATGAAATTTCTAAATACCACAATAGAACTTCTCTTAAAGTGTCTTCTCTCCCTACTTTCAAATCACAATGACCCATTGACAAATACTTTCAATTTGAGCCAGCTGTGTACCTAACAGCGACATGAGCTAAACTCTATTTTCTCAATTTCTTGATGAATATGATACGTGGGACTGGATTTTAAAAGCTTTTACAGGTATTATGAAGGACTGAAACACATCCATTTGCCCTCATCTGACAAAATAAAGAATAGCAACTCTATCAGGTAGTAAACCTAATCTTTCAGACTTTTTCTATTATTTCTAAAGTCTTTAAATCTTTAAGTGCTTCCTGAGTTACCACTGTTAACTTTTTAGAAGCAGTATAAGTTTGGAGCCAAGCATACCTGGGGCTAAATCCAACCTCAGCCACTTTGTGGGGCTTGGGGGAAAAAAATAAAAGAAAAAAAAGAGGTTTTGTGTTTTTCATTTGTTTGTTTACCCCTGAGCCTGATTCCTCATGTATAAAACAAGCATAATATTTGGCTTTTAACATTGATTCAAGGACAAGCAATGTGCCTTTGCCAGAGTATAAATTCATTTAAAAGCTGATCCATTTTTTGTGTCTTTTGGAAGGTTGTGTCTACATTATAAAATCTCACTGTAGTCAAAAGGTAACTTCGGGCACCTGCATAATAAGTTTGTGAGAGGCATGACTATCTAGAGCAGTGGATTTCAGACATTTGTACCCTTTATAATTTCTCACACCCTGGGGTTGGCAGGGAGACAGTGCAAGTTCAAGAATAGTCTTGGAGTCAATCGGGGTGACTCTGACTAAGCCACTTATTAACTATGGGCCTCAGAAATTTTTCTTAAACTCTTGAAGTCTGTTTTCTCTTCTTAAAAAGTAGATAATAGTACCTTGCTCACCGCTTTCTTTTAAGGTTTTCTTTGAAAGGTTACACTAGATTTAGAGCACTCAGTACAGGCTTTGGCTCATAGTAGCATTCAACAAATGCATGCTGCAACATAATGTATTTCTCATTGGAATCTTACCCACATGCGATGAATTAATTCCTTCCACTTCCCAACTTCTCTACAATTAAATAGTATACCCTATGCAAATATGGTTCAGGCCTGTTTTATTCAATTTTATAGATCTTGCCTCTAGAACAGTGCCTGTCATATAGTAAATGCTCAATAGGAAATTGTTGATTTAATAATTAAACACATTTTTCATTGATGTGTTGATTAAATGAGATTGAAGGTAGTTGTTCCTTGATCCTACCTATTTTATTAACATAACCACCACCTTTTTCTAATTTTCTAAACTGCATCAGAGTTTAGCATAAAAAGACTTTGGGCAAGGAGTATCTATAATTAATAATATGGTGCGTGCACTTAAAGTTTTGTTAAGAACGTAGATCTCATGTAAAGCTTTCTTACCTTTAAAAAAGGGGAGCACAAGGAAACTTTTAGAGGAGCTGGATATGTTTACTACCCTACTATGGTGACAGTATAACAGGCATATGTGTATGTCCAAATGCATCAAATTGTACACATTAAACATGTGCAGTTTTTTGCATGTCAATTTTACCTCAATTAGATTGTAAAAAAAAAACACACTTTGGGGCTATATCTCTCAGCTTCAACAGCAAGATTTACTTTGGGAAAATTTGTGAATTCTTCAATCCCCCCACCCCCAAGAAAAAACAGTTTATTATTAAAATATAAATACAAACAAATCTAAAATGATTTCATGACAGTCTGATAGAGCCATGTTTCTCAAACTCTCATCCAAATTCTTCAACTTGCAGAAGAGAACAATCAAGTGTCCTCGGGGGAGCCAAGAGCATAGATGAATATACTCCCTTTCATCCACGTGTACCAATTCTTAAGTGTCATATTTTATCTCAAGGATATAATCAGATGCATAAAGAGACAGTCACACAAATTTTTATCACATTATTTTTCATAATCATGAAAAATTAGAATAATCTAAATATACATTAAAATATAGTAATTAAATGAATTATAGTTTATCCTAATTATGAAATCCTATGTAGCTATTAAAAACTGTATTAAGAATATCAAAATACATGAAATATTTTCAAAGTACATTGTTACTTCTAGTTATTATCACTAAAATGAAAATAAAGTGATTTTTAAATCAAACACTCATAGAAGCAAAGGTAATAGGATAGGATACAGAATTGTGGAAGATGGAAAAAAATTAAAATGTGATACATTTCTTTAACCCAAATGAATCTAAAATTTAGGCTGGCCCTGGGAAGCTCTAGAAGTAGATGAGGCATGCTACAAAACCCTAGAAATGCTCAAGAAGAGGAAATACCTCCTAACTTTGAAAGAGGAGGAACATTTAGTTCAGAAAGCAAAATTCTTTACATATCCTTACAACAAAGAATTTAATCTAGAATCAAGCTCAAACTCCACTACCATTCCTGTAGAACACTTTGGATTTGCTTTCTGAAGAAGTTGATTCAAAAAGGATCTGGACTTGGGGTCCACTTAGCACAAGTGAGGTTAGGGAAACGTTCTAAAAATATGTGAATAAGTGAAATTTTAAATTCTCAATTATGAAGTCTCTAGCCCACTTCATAAATTCTCAATTATGAAGTCTCTAGCCCACTTCCTCCATTCAAAAATGCTACAGTCTCAAGTTCTTTCCAGTTTGGTCTTATGGCTTCGCTCAGCATTAGTTTCTTTAAAATTCTTTAGCTTGGAAAATTTCAAGTTTAAACAAGATGCCAGAGGGAATATTTAAACTGCTAGAGAAAAGTGCTTTAATCACTTAATAGCACCTTTATAAACAACTTTTATAATCTTTGTAAAGGTTTATAGCTTTACTAGTGTTGATTCTTCAAAAGTGCTACCTGGAAATACTATCCTCTACATTGTTTTAACTATCTTTTTAATCTGCAAAATGGCATTTCTTAGAATACAGTCCATAGTTTACACTTTTCACTGACCCTCATTTGTCTTATCCCAGTTGGTTTGCATTAGGTATTTTATTGGAGAGTCTGCCTTAGTGTTTCTCAATCTGGGAATGGTGAAGGAGGAGGTACCCCACCTCCACTCCACTGTTTCCCCAACTCCCAACTAAAATGTGAATCAGGAACCACAGGAGGCTTTTTTATAGATGGTCCTGCCTCCAAAAACTCTGCAGACCCTTCAACTATGTCCTAAAAGAAAATTACAACATACCACTAAAGAATATAATAGATATGTAAGTGAGGTGGAACAGAAAATAACATAAAAACTACATCAATACATAAAATAGACATCTACCCAATGTGAATAATTCTGTAAAGTTTGAGTTTCGGACAATACTATAAAATCATAACTTCTAAGGCACTTTTCCACTTGATAATTTCTATGATCCTTTGGTGGAAATAGTGCTTGGCCTCGTCCACGGGAACTGGAGCAATCAATGGTTGGGTCAATCACCTCTCTAGTCCAGGAGGTAGGTCATGGAACTTAGCCAATCGGAGCGTTTCTCTGGGATTTTTCAAAGTGAAAAAGGGCCTCTTCCACTCCAGTTATGAAAGTGTAAGTATATGAGAGCAAAGTGCCCATGGAGCATATTCTCCACTCCAGGGATAAACCAGGCTAAGAAAATAAAGCTAATGCACAGAGAAAAAGCCAAGATTAAGAAAGAAAAGTGAGTGCTGAAGGGATTTTGGTTTCTGATTACAGGCAACTTTATGAATTCTCCTTTGGTCTTAAACTATATCTTTTAATTAGATTGAGTTGGAATTTTGCTACTTCCAAATATGAAGAAGTTGCTAATTCCTATTCTGTTTTAAATTGTAAACTCTGGGAGGGTTTACAAACCAGGCTTGATAGACATTGTATATGAAATATATTGCCTGAATAGTGGCGATCAAAGTGGCAATACTGAGGAGGAGGACGATAAACAAACTCTAGAGAATGCTAACTACATCCCAGCCATTGCTTTGGTACCCTCACAGCACCTGTGACACAGGTGCTATAACATCTCCATTTTTATAGTTGGGGAAACTGAGGCATAGATATGCGATAAGTTGCCTAAAATGGCATAGCTAAAAAGTCCCACAGCCAGCATTTGAACCTAAGCACCCTGGCTCCAGAGCCCACACTCTAAGCTACTATAATATTCTTCATCATCACGACAAGTAAGTTAATGATGGGATATTAACAACATATCCTCTAAATTAAAGCAAAGAGACCAAAACTACTCTCAACTTTGAGAACATCTGACCTCTGATCATTCCAACTGCTTTGACATTTCAGATTTTAGTGAAAGAAGCCCATTTCACTACTGCGATTTACATGTGCACTTCTTAGAAAATACCCCGAGGAAACAGCTCCATCTGTAAGTAGATGGAACTTGATAAATGATGACAGTCTAATGGGAAGCACCTTATAGATCCTGAAAACCTGTTCTATTTCTGCTCAATTTGTGGTTTGACCTAGAGCCATACACTCCACCCTTAACCTCTTTGGTCTCTCTTTATAATTTAATAAATGGTGATTTTCAATATCCCCTCACAATAGGAAAAGGGCATGTTTAAGGCAACTGAAGCAATGCATAAAATTCTCCATGTTTCTTAGAAGATATTAGCTAGATAAATTTAAGAGAGATTTGGAATCTCACTGCAATAAAATTAGCTAAAATCTACTGTTTGCATATATACCATTTGCCAGCACTCTGCAAAGTGTATACATTAGCTGATTGAAACCTTACAGCATCCTTATACTGCAGATACTACTGTCATTCCCATTCAACAGGTGAGGAAACAGATTTGGGTGGTTAAATTACTGTGGGTGTTTACACAGTGCGATTATTAATTTTATGTGTCAACTTAGCTAGGCTATGGTGCCCAGATGTTTGGTCAAATATCTGTCTAGATGTTGCTGTGAAGTTATTTTTTTTTTTTTTAGAAGAAATTAACAGTTAAATCAGTAAACTCTGAGGAGAGCAAATTACCCACCATAATGTGGGGGGCATCATCTAATCAGTTGAAGGTATTAAGAGAAAAAAAGACTGAGATCCTCCAAAGCAGAAGGAATTCTACCTCCAGACTGCCTTCAGATTTGGGCTACAGTATCAGCTCTTCCTGGGTCTCCAGACAGATGGCCCACCCTGTAGAATTAAGATGTGCCAGGCCCCACAATCAGAAATGCTAATTCTTTAAAATCTCACTCTCCCTCTCCCTCTCTCATTCTCTCATTCTCTCTCTCTCGCTCGCTCTCGCTCTCTCTCTCTCTCGTATGTGTGTTTACACACACATATACATACACATATTCTTCCTATTGGTTCTGTTTCTCTGAAGAACCCTGATTAATACATATATACACATAGTAACTGGAAAAGTTTGCATTTAAGCTAAGAAAATCTTATTACAAAGCCCACCCCAAGCTTTTCACAACTCATAAAATTTTCTTCAGCCATTCTCATTCTTTATGGGGCTATGAATCTAGTGTTTCTAAAACCCAGCAATACCATTGGTCTGGAAAAAAAGATGAGATTTATTCTACCACTTTCTTCTCTGGAATTTAGTTTTCTTGTCCCCACAGTATAAATTTAATTAAGCTCAATCAAATGTGTGTGGGTCCTGTGCCCCAAACCTATGTGATTTGTCATGAACCAGTTAAATTGCACTGTCTATATTTACTTAGCTTGTCATATACCCTGTGCCCTATGCAGCGAGACCACAGGAAACACTGATCTAGCATTTCAAGGGTACTCTGAGATTCAATAGTGGGAACATGTCTCTTGCAGGAAGAGAAGGTGTTGGGCTAATAGTGAGGAGAGTAGCAAAGTGGAAAGAGCAGCCTTTGAAATCAGGCAAACCTAGGTTCAAATATTGACTTTACCACACACTCACTTTATAACCTTAAACAAACTGCTGTAAGTTTCTGAACCTCACTTTTCCTACCTATAAAATGGGGATAGCCATACCTATGTTGAAGCATTGTTTTCAAAGTCAAAGAAATACACAAAGCAAAAGTATTCAAGAAGTCACGGCTCTTGTCATTAGCAGTGCTTCCACCTTAGAATGTAAAGCTTAATATCTGTTTCTTAAGCTCACTTATGATCAGGCATCTGTTGTTGTTTGACCTTATTCCACTGACATTACTGTGATCTGGGGTGAAGGCTAAGTCCACAATTATTCCATCTCCTATCTGACTTGGCAGCATGTCACATAGAGTGCTTTAAAACCCTTTAGAGACCACAAAAAAAGAGGGTTAAGGGTGGAATCAGAAAATCAATTTAGTTTCTGTCTAGGCAGGCTTTTTGCTGTGTTTCTCAAACAACATAATGGCTCTTTGGAGCTGATGACAGAGGGCAACAGAAGAAACAGCCCGGTTTTGATGCAAGCTTGTCTGTCGCATCTAAGCTGGCATTCCAAGGACAGTAGCTTCCTTAACACTAGGGATAATATTTGCAGAAATGATACTGATCAGCCAAGCTCAGGTACACGCTGAGCTTCTATGTGACAAGCTTTGGGTTATGTATACTGTCTGCTGTATATATTTTAATTCTGTATATAAAGTTTTTTTTTTCTCTCACTACAAAATTAATTCACGGTCCTTATGAAATGTCTGGAAAAGTCAAAAAGTAGAAAAAATGTCATGTGCAGTCTCGGTAATCAAAGACAACTATTGTCAATATTTCAGAAAATTCTTTCTAGTTTTTATGAATTTTGAGTATTGATGAAGCTATGATAATACATTCCTTTACATATTCAATCACAGAACAGAGGGTGGCAAACTATAGCCAAGCTGGACCACTGCCTGTTCTTGTAAATAAAACTTTATTAGAACACAGCCATGCCTATTCATTTACGCACTGTCTGTGGTTTCTTCCACACTACAGTGGCAGAGTTGAGGGGTCAACACAAAGACTATATGGTCTGAAAAGCCTAAAATATTATTTAGACCTCTGCAGAAAAAGTTTCTTGACTCCAGCCCTAGACAAACAGTCACTGAATGTGCTGACGGTGAGGTGCAGTGGGATGCCGGCCTCCACCCAATTATGTGTATGCCCACATCCAAACCATCTTTCAAGGCCCAATACAATTGCCACATCAGGGAAGCTTCTTCGTATACTCCCAACTCACATTCAGCTCTTCCTCTTCTAAACTCCCATGACCTTTATCTCAATTGTTCTTAATACCTTCTCCATTTTCTACCACTTCTAACAAGTATGTATTTTCATACAGTTTTTTTTTTTCACCTAATAGACTACCTTTATCTCACCACATCACTGTACTTAGTGTCTCACACTTGAACACATAACGCAATATATTTTTTGCCAAATAAAAGTATTAAGAGATGGTCCCCACCCTCCAAGAATGCTCATCCTAGTTGGGAAAAATAGCATCAACCACATAAAAACAATGAAGCATGGTTTTGACACATGAATGGTTAAGAGAATGAAGCTGTACATTGGACTGGTATAATCAGGAAGTTTCCTGAAAGAGTAGGAATGAATTGAGCCTTAAAGGGTGATTTTGAACTTCATAGAGAAAGAACATGTGTAAGGCAGTGATAAAGACAGGAGGACAGAAGGTGCGCGGCTTTGTCTAACACAGTGAGGAAAGATATCGACAGGATGGAGGGTGAGCTCAAGCAGGAGAGGGAAAGAGGACAGAGGGACTGAGAGTGGCCAGAAAAGTGTAGGACCTTGAATATCAATAATATAATCACTAAAAGGTAACCTGGACTGAGGTCCCAAAACATCATCAACTGACCAGAATACACCTCAGTTGACAGCCTGTTTAGAATTCTACCATGAAGCATCATCAGTTCACTTCCGTAACACTCTGCATCTTAATAAGCATCATTTGTAAAATATTTGAATGAGGCTGGTCCCCAGCTCAGAAATGACAGGAAGGTGAATACAAATCCACTTGCCCTGTGGTCTCCCACAGGACTTGGTACATAATCTTCTTTACAGCATGCACTTTTGTAATTGTCTCTGTTTACATGTTCATATTCCCCACTAGGCATGAACTTCTCTGTGACATCTTAGTCATGGAGTGTTTAATTATAAGAGGAAAAAAAATCCACTTTTTTAAAAACTAGCTTAAGTAAAGAGACAATTTAAGAGTTGAGGGGTAGCATCCTATACCACAGCTGGGGGAGGGGGGACAGCCAGTCCTCACCAGAACTGGGAAGCCTGTGGCCTCTCTTCCTTCATCTTCTGTATTTTCATACCTACCAAGCTCTGTACCTTTGATCCTCCCACCTTGCAACTTCTTCTCTAAGATAAACCCTATTTCGCAGATTCTAGAATTCATTTCCCCAGATTTAACATCTATTTCTCATAAATTGCTTAACTTCCGGTCATATTTGACGCAGCTGAGGCCATAAGTTTACTTGGGTAGAAAAGTTCAGCACCCAGACTTGAGAATGGAGTCACAGTATTAGGGGAAAATTTTGGAGACTTATAATGGGGCATTGTTTTTGTTTTGTTTTATTTTATTTTGAAGAAATGCTCCATCACCAATGCTCTTAATGGCACAGCGGATGATATAGTACAGAAAAAAATGATTCCAAAGAGATGGACTCTGCATGTGAAGGTTTAAGAACACTTTCACAGTTTCTTTTACTTATATTTTCCTATTGTTAGAAGTATTACATAAGAAAAAAAACTGATTAATAAGTCTAAAAAATACTTTCAATAAGCATGAAAAAAATGCCGAATGATGAAAAGGTATTATGTCATAGTGTAAGTGGCAGATTTTGTCTTTCTCAGTGATAGATTTTCGACTGACTTTCATTTAATGAGGCGCCATACTGTTACTTCCCTCTGGTTCCAGGTTACAAAAGGTTTAGGTTGCCAAGTATTCAAGCCACAACTCTAAATGACATTGAAGTGCAGGCTCAATTCTGATTGTGTCAACCTCTGTGTTTTGCTTTCAAATTCCCAGAACGAGAGCACACTTATCCAGGTGTCCGCCTCAAATGAGTCAGCTAAAGAAAGAAGAGTAGAACCAGCATAGATTACGGGAGTAAAACTCACAAGGACAAGATGGAGATACAGTCAGGATGCCCAAAGAAGTGGACAGAAGTGACTCTGAACCAGCAGCAAATGAGGTACACTCCTCTGCCCAAAGTGGTAGAACGGTAACATACCAGAACCAGACTCTTCTTTTACTTGCTATTATCATTATTTTGGGTTGTTTTTGTTGTTGTTTTGGTAAATTGTTAGTATCCCTTTTTGCTTTGAATATTATTTAACAGACCACCAGTAGATTTAGTCATAGACTTAGTTCTCAGCTAATTCTGTTTTTTAAAAAATAGATTCCTGATTTTAAATATCACCTATACCAGATATCACTTGATTCTACATACCATCCCCTCACTTGTACCAAAGAGGCTGACAGCTTGGGAACTACATTGCCCAGAATCCCTTGCCAGCAGAGAACCAGTAAGACTCAGCCAATAAGGGACCCACATATGAGGTTACAAGGCAGAAGAGAAGGTAGAGCTGGTGCTCTTTGACAGCAGATGAGGCAGTTACATGGGTTTTGATGGAGGCTTCCCTCACTAAGCTTAGAAGCTACAGCAAGCTAGATAACTTACCTGCAATTTTTGCACTTTATGATTCCTGACAGCCCAAGGTGACCTTTGCTCCCTAGCTTTTTCAGTGGTGCTGTAATTTTCTAATTTCCTTTATTAAATGGTTTCCATTCAAAATACCTAAAGTGATTTCTGTTGTTTTCACTGAACCCTGACTGGCATATCTTTTAAAATAATGGTTCTCAAACTTAGTGTGCATAAATAATTTGGAGGACTGTATAAAGATTCAGATCAGCAGTTCTGGAATGATCCCCAAAAGCTGCATTTTTATCAAGCATTCCAGATGACCCTGAGGTAGATGGCCTGGGTCCACACTGAGAAACACTGCTTCAATATATAGGTGAGGACCCTTGAGCTCAGTGAACCCAATTTCTTTTATTGGAGAATATTCTGATGCCCAAATGAATCGCCCCAAGTAAACAGCAACCTTTGCAATCTAGTGGCCAAAACAAAGTTTATTCCTAGCTGGAAGTGTGCTCATCATATTCTTCAAATTTATCGCTTAACCAGAAACATATCATCTCTGAGCAATTAATATAAGGTGTAACAGTTTAAAGATAAAGAGGGAAGAGTTGGAGCTAGGATCAAATCCTGGCTTTGCCATTGACTGGTGTATGACATTAAGCAGGTCACTTGACCTATCTGAGTGACAACTTATTTATCTGTAAATACCTCTCTCATAGAGCTTATCATTATATATATATAATAGATTAACATCTACATTTCCAACTTACACTTTGAAAACCATAAAGATGAGAACTTTTGGCTTTATCATAACTCAAACTTTGTTCAACTGAGCACTTAGTATATGTCAGGCTCTACACTAGCTCCAAATGAGGATACAGTGATTAACCCAATTCCCGGAAGAGTCAATGCTCACAAAATTTTGTCCAGCGTAGTCATCATCTAAGATCAGTGACTCACTTTTAAGAGCACTTTTAAGAGCACTATTTATTGTAAATGGCAGGTACATTAGCAAGTCATAAAGGGCAAACAAAAGTACATTAAAAATAACACTTCATATCCTAACAGTAGCAGCCTAGTATATCCACAGAATAAAAGCGTGATGGGGAGAGTGGTTAAATCCTTGTGTTTGAGCTCACATATCTGGTCTTACACTGCTCAACAGCATCTCTGCACGAAACATGGCTCTTAGAGCAAGACTGGCAGAAAATGATCTTATTGCCACTAGATAATGGTAGGGAAATTTTTTAATTTGGAGTTTTTATTTCTCATTCTCTATCTTGTGAAATGCTTCCTAGATCAGACTTCCAGCACCTGTGGGGAAAGACCCTGGATACCCATTAATATGAAATGAAGGAGCAGTTCACACCCCTCCTGATTCCCTGAGTGAACGGCTGCTGAACTTGGTAACAGGCTCTCATTCCTAGGCATTTGATCTGACCTGAGCTCCATGGATGTACAAGAACCAAAGACTCCCCCACAGACTGAAAGAAACCCTAATGCCTTCCTCAAGTCCTGGCACATTTGAGCAGACCCCAAGGTTGATGGTGTAGAGCCTGCATTTGTACTTCGTGCACTTACAATGACTGGGCCAGACCTTGGGATCTATTTGGGCATAATTCATCTCCAACAACCCCGGCTTCCATTCAACCATTCCCTTACCATCAGCTGGAAGATGCTTTCCCAACACACAAACACCAGAGTGGTTTTATATCTTATCCACAGCGGTTCGCTCTTCATATGCAGTTACATATCAACCTTACGACTTTTACAAATAACTAATATGCATCGAATGCTTACTAAATTCCAGGCATCATCAAGCACCTGGCATGCATGATCATATTGATTCCTCCCCCGAATACTATGAGATAGCATATTTTCTATTGCTCTACAAAGGGAAAAAATGGGGACCTAAAGTCATATAACAAGAATGCTGCAGCCTTTGCTCTGTCTGACTTTAGTGCATGCTCTTCACCACTCTACTGCACTGCCCTCTAATATTTTTCTGTGAAAAGCAAAGCATTACACTGAGTTAGAGACGCTGTCAGCAAATATTTTTTTCTGCACAGGTCCAGACAGTAAATGTCTTAAACTTTGCCTACTATAAGGTCTCTGTCATGATGACTGAGCTCAGCTGTTGTAGCGTTAAAGCAGCCAGAGACAACAGGAAAACAACTGGGTGTGGTGGCTGCGCTCCCACAAAACTTTACTTACAGAAACAGGCAGTGGGATGGATTGAGCCTGCGACCGCCATTGCAAACCCCTGAGTTAGAGGAATGTCAAATTCAGGATGAAGTTGAGCTTGCCTCAGTTGTCTGGAACTTTCATGGGACCAGCCCCAGAGGAAAGAGCTTCTGCATCTATTCTGCAGCCACTGGCTCCCAACCCCCAGCTCCTGCTCTCCTGAATAGGGATGAAGAGGTGAGCCCAGGGAAGTCCCTTCATGTCTTCTGCACTGAGAAGAGGGAACACAGACACATTGGCTTCTCTCATAGCCGGGCCTCTGCGCTGTAACAAAGCATCTCCAGCACAGCCGTTTATTACCCCTTTCTAAAATGCCCTCTGAGCCTTCTGCCATATGTTCTGTGTCAGGCTCCCCTCCTCTCTGTGCACCTTTCCCTCAGGTGGATGAAGGTTAGTGACACTAGAGATACAAAACAAGAAAGGAAGAACAACTGGCAAATTAAAACGTGGCCTGCTGGTAAAACTAATAATAGTAGATGTGTGTCTATCTACACACCTTTAATCATTTATGTATAATGATCATGTAACACAATAACAATTATGAATGTTGATTGGGAGGTAAGAACTTTGTTGTAAGTTGTATCTGATTACAACAATGAGGTGTGTGCATGTTTTCAGCTTTCACAGTTTGTTGCACATGAAGCACGAGTGTGTCCGCTCACAATTAAATATCCTGATACAGAGCATCAGTCTCCACCCCTAGTTTTCTCTCACACTTTTCAGATAATCCATATAATGTCCACACTAATAAAAGAACAAATCTTTTTGCTATAAGGCAGCACACTGTAATGTGAATGGAACACTAGACTTAGAATATTAATTGCAAGCCATTTATCAATGTGTCAAGAACAGTATTAAACAGATTGCATAAATTTTCTCATATTAACCTCAGCAACTTCATGATGTGAGTACTATTATCATCTGCATATTACTAATGAAGAAACTGAGGCTTGTTCTCGAAATCTGTTTTTTTCTTCCATTGCCTTCATGACAATGTAGGGTTTGCTGTCACCTCCCTGAAAGAATAATCACTATACCTTCAGGAACTGACACACAATTTTTAAAATGCCCATGCTTCTGACATAGATTAGAACCTCACATAAACTACACAGAAGCTCCTCTGGGACCATCGCATCATCACGTGACTCTGATGATAACCTAGTATGACGAGCTGAAGAATTTGAGTGGGTCAGTATGCCAGACACTGACGTTCTTTCAAGAAAGAGAGCAGTTAGAAGCAAAAATAAATCAAATAAATAACTAAAATTAGGTGTCTACATTGTAGCATTGAGTAGATGTTAAAAGCACAATGTTGATTTTTTTTTAAGTGAGAAGGTAAAATATTTGACATCATATCATTAACATAATTTTAAAGTACACGCATATAAAACAACAATGTGCAGTTTGGAAGACATATGCACAACAAAAACGTATGCATTTAACAATGAGAATGGTTGCCATAGTGAAAGGAGGGAAATGGGAGTAAGTATAAAATAGGGATAAAAATGAAAAAAGAAAAAAAAATAGCAGGGTTCTTGCAAGGAGTAATAAGGATCATGCACCATGAACTGAGATGTGTCATTATTCAATCCACTGAAACTGAGGTCTCAGAAAGAAAACCAAAAAGAAACAAATAAACAGAAGAACAAATGCCTCCCATCCGAAGGAGAACTAAACTAGAAAAATGATCATGATAGAGACCCATGTAGGAAGAGTAGGGTTTGATCTAGTTTGAATCAACTGCATCCCCAAAATAATACAATATGCACTTCTGGAAAATAAAAAATATCTATAATGTAGCCTTGACAAAACAAGGGCATAGCCATCAGCATTGCAAAATTACTCTTACTGAGCAATGGTCCTGGCCCAGTAATATTTTCTCAGGGATAAACCGACAGCCTGGTAATAGATTGAAGAGACATAGCCATTAATATATCTACTGTACTAATTCGTTTCTTAAATTAACATTGAAAAAAATTAAATGTCACACAAACAAGATATACTTGTTCATTAAACATAGTTGAAGAGAGGGTAAGGGTAGTGATCTCTGAAGCTAATGGGTGTCCTTAATCAAGCCAGACATATTTGAGAATCTTTGTGGCACTGGCTAATGCAAATGGAAGGAATATTGTGTCATGTCCCAGCAGATATTTTTAAAAAAAGGTTAGATCATGGCCTAAGAGGAGTCTTTGCTCAATTTTCCAAACATCACATGTTTGATCATCTCTAAATGAGTCACTAGCTGTCTTAAGAGCCAACGACTACTGAATAAAGTAAAAACAGAAAAAGAGAGAGATGGCTCTCTCATGTAGCTCAGCTGATACTGGTAACACAAGAGTTATACCAACATCTGATGGACACCTGAATGAGAATTCAAATAAATAGTAGCATTGACAATTACAAGAATGACATTGATTCAAGGGACTGGAAACCTAACAGCTATAACATGTAATCTAGTAATTGGGACAAGGCTTGATTCCTGGTCATCATCATTTCATCTATTCATGAGACCAAACTAAAGACTAGTATGTCTTTATAGCATGGTACCAAGGTCAAGAACATCAGTTCTAGGGGAAGACAATCCTGGGGCCAGATTCTATCTCTGCCACTTTACCAGCTGTATGATTGCAGGCAAATTACTTGTCTTTTCTAGCCTTAATTTCCTCATATGAAAAAATAGTTTTCTTTATCAGGACTAAATGAGATGGTACACACAAACAGTTAGCACAGATTGTTGAACACAGTTAAGCACTTAATGAATATTAGTTATTACTAAAATTAACCTGCCACTACACTCTAAAGGATTTAATCAAGCAGCATCTATTGATTAGTTAGTACACACCAAGCATAACGCTGCTAGACACCAGAGATAATGATGCTGGGCAAGCCACAGAGCTGAGTAATCCTTCCTTGAAGTCTCTCAATTTGAATTACTTCTGCTAAAACCAATCATTAACTCTAATAAATTCTAAATTCTCACTGGTAATGAATCAATGTACTTAAAAGGAAGGATGTTTGTTTCCTGTTTAAGACTCTACAATACCAATTTGCTAGCGAGTAAAGAATGTGCATGAAAATTAGAACAGAGAGCAATTAGTTAAAAATGGGGCACACTGTTGTTTTCAGAAAGCAGGAATTTGTAAGTTTAAAGAAATTATTACTTATTGAATCCTTACTGTGTGCCAGGCACAGTGCTGAGCACCAAACACTGAATCTTCCCTTTCACCTTATGTCACGGGCATTAAAATGATCCCCATTTCTGAGAAAGCTGAGACAACGGGCTTAGAGAACATACTCTAACTGGAATTTAAACCCCTGATTCCAAAGGCTGAGTGAGACTGCTACACCACATTCCCTCCTTAGGCAACAAGATGTTGTAGGATACTTATATTTTTGGAGTCAGTAGAAATTTAGACATCATCTCATCCAAATTCCTCCTTATACAGAGGAATCAACAGACCAAGAAATGCAAAATAATATGCCTAACATCATCCAACTATTTAATAGTAGATACGGGATTCGGACTTGGCTCCCTGACTTTCAGGCAGGGCTCTTTCATTATGCAACAATGGGTCCAAGTCTATTTAATGAAGTCTGTCCTGAAGGAAACACTTTAAACAGGCCTGATTAGAACAGATATTCAACTCACCTTTCCAACCCAAGTAGATTCCCTGCTTTACCAAAGCACAGGGTTTGCAGAGCATTTAACAATCATACTTCTGAGGCCTCAAATGAAGCTGATTAAAGAAAAAAGAGGGTGAATATGCCCCCTCTGACTGGATGGTCAGATTGGCACTCATTAGCCTAGAGCATTTGTTTCTCCATTTTCTGTTTTTATGTATAGTACCCTTCAAAAGGTATTTTGATCAGCAGATGGATTATGAGATTCCTAAACTCTGTGTTGTTTGTTACCAGCCATCGAGATAACAATGGACACCAGGGTCACAAAAGCGAATGCTTTTCAAAGACACAGGCGATACAAAGGGGCGATGGGAACTGGGTGCAAGACCATAAGGTGCGGTAAAAGCTGTGCCAAACTGGACGTGCATGCTTCATATCACGGAAGGGGCTGGGCTGTCACTTAGTTCTTGCCTGTTGTTTCTAAAGAGAAACCTGAGCCCATGTTGCCAGATTATCTAGCGTCTAATGAAACCATGTAAATATACAATTTTATCAAGAATTTTCCACATTTTCAAACATATTGCTGACTTTGAAAACAGAGAAAGGGGGCCACAAGCCAAGGAATGTGGGCAGCCCACAGAAGCTGGAAAAGGCAAAGAAATTGATTCTGTCCTACAGCCTACAGAAATAAAGCAAAACTACAACATTCAAAAGGAAAGAACTCTGGCTCCTGGTAGGTCCCTCAAACTTGCCCTCTAATCTTATCAGCCCATTCTTTGCTATGAACTTATTCATGAATTAATCCCTTTGGGCAGAGAAATGCTATATTCCAGGTAGCATAGACTGAGTAAACTGATCAGTCATTGTAGAAAGAGGTGCCCTGATTAGATTAAAACAATCAGGTCTCACTTCTGGAACTGGAGGGTTTTCCCACATTATTTTGATGCTACACAATGAGGGTAGGCAGAATTAGGTATTGAAGAGACAGTAGTTCAGAATTCTATTCAAACCTGAAGTCATTAGTAGGAATTTTATGGCATGGGACCTAATGTGATAGAAATGGAGGAAAACGGAGTCAGAGAAAAATAAATAGTTCAAGGAAAGTGAATAAAGAATAAGAGAATAAGATGCAGAGGATAAGAAATTGAAGGGACAATAATAAATGCTTTGGATAATTTTAGCAATATCTTCCAAGTGCTTCTGAAACGTGAGTGATGAACAGACAAGATTTAAAACAAAAACAAAAATCTCATATAATTCCAGGGCCATGTAAAACAGTGTTTAAAGGCATAGGCTCCAGATCCTGAAAACCTGGGTTCAAATCCCAGCTCCAGTGACTACTTGTCATGCATCCTAGGGCCCCTCTCTTTTTCCATAGGGTAATGTATGAGGTCTAGATGAGTTAAAATATGTAAAATCTTTGCAATAGCATCTGGTTCAATATAAGAACTATCCAAATACTAGCTGAATAAAATGTTATTTGATTATGCACAAACATAAAACTAGGTAAAATATCTTTACACTTATATCTCTTATAAATCTTTAGAATCTATATAAGTTTACATATTATAAACACATCCAATTAATTCAAATCATCAATATCAATTTACTGTGATGAATGATGTGTTTTTGTTTTTGTTTTTTAAATAATTGAGACCAATGCTCATGACAATAGTTCAACTGCCCCAGAGCTGGTTCTTCACACCGTTTTTCCGTATTCAAACCACTGCACAAACTGTCCTAACATCATATTGCCTCCCTTTGGAACAAATACATCACATGTAAGAAGTCTATTTCTGTTCTTTATCATTATAACTTGAAAATTTAAAAATTTTTAAAACTATGTGATGCAGCATAAATGCAAAAGAGGATCCTGAAAGGATTATACAGATGATTAATATGCTTATATGCTCTTTTTGGATTATCACCTAAAATTAAACAATTCTCACAAAGAACCCATGGACCTCTGAGAATGAATCTTCATCCCTTAGTTTGAGAAATACTGCTCTGTCAAATCTAACAGACCCCTGACCTGTGGCCAGGTTCTCTCTCTTAAGGCTTTGTTGTGTGTGTTATGTGTGTGTGTGTGTGTAAAAATTTTCTTATTTCATTTCCAACACTTAAGAAGTTAGTTGGGCCAAAGACTACCCTCTACTCTTCCCTAGATCACCATCATCCCTGAAGATGACCTTGAATAGATAAACCCTCCCAGTTCTGCTCTGGGCAAAGAGGCAAAATTTATTCCTTCACGGAATGTTATTTCTTTAAAGAGCTTTCCCCAGGATTGGCTCCACACTCCACCCCCAATACTGAAGGAGTAATAAGCAAGTGAGGGCCCAGGAAAACTTACCTCTGGCAGATACAAAGAAAATCTCATTGTAATACATCAGGAGACCCCTTGTAGGATGAGGTAAAAGCCTCAGAGACTGCCATAAGGAATGTGCATTTACTTGGCTTTGTCCTTTGTTGTGGACCTCTCCAGAGCTTAACTAAGGCAGGACGGAATTCAAATATGTATATATTACTTTAGAAATCCCAGAAAGGGCGTTTTTAAAGCTGCCCCTGAGCTCCAATGTCCTTTTACTTGCCCCTTGGAAGGCTTCTCTAAATGGGCTACATCTATATCAGACACAGAAAATCCCATGCTCATCTGTGATGACTCCCCCACATATCAATAGCCTGAAAGGAAGACAGTGGCTGAGGTCATCTGGTGACCCTGCAGCTAGGACAATTAGAACACGAAACCAGGTCCTACAGCCAGAGTGAACCTGCTGCAGCATCTGATGGGAAACAAAAGCACAGAATAGACGAATAGTAGAGAGAGAGCACACATGCCATCCACCCTTCCTTCCTATGTTTATGCTCTTTCCAACAATCATAATAGTTAATGAATCAGCCACTTAACTCTCTGTACTGGGCATTGCTCTCAACTCTTTATATTTACATACAAAGTGTATATTTTTATGAACACCACTGACCAGGGAGCAGAGGAATTAGGCTCAGAGAAATTAAGCATTAGAGCCAAGATCACAAATGTATTAAGTAGAAAGCCAGGCCGAGAACCTAAGGCTTGTGGTTTACATTACATTGTGCTGGTCCTGCTGCTTAAAGGACAAGTAGATAGCAAACGAATCATGACAGAGGGAAAGAGTAGGAGAAGAACAAAATAAAGAGAATAATGACACCAGGGGTGAAGGGTAATTTCAAAAAAGATCCCCCTATCATAGGTTTGAACTCCTGTCATGCTAATAAATTGGCCATCAAAACAGCTGGCTACACTCTGATAACCGCCATGGAAGTTATTTATGCTATTTTTTTCCCTTGTAGCCTGGCTGGACAAGGATAAAAATTCCCAGCATCAGATATTAAAAGAGACAGAGGAAGCACACAAACCAATTTACGGGGTTTCACTCGACCAGTTTTCTTCATTTGAGTCTTATTAGCCCTGATAATGCATCCTCACAATTAATCGGCCAGGGAGAGTAAGGTAATGTCCACTGTGTGAATGCGGGTGTGATGCTGGTGGCCTTGAATGCTGCTGAGAGTACCAGCTTTCCAGCAAGAAATCCAGAAAAGGCAGAAGAACATCTAACTGACCCTTTCAGGTTTCATAGAGCATATGAGTGACAAAGTCAGTAAATATTCCAAGGAAAATACCAGGGAAGTCTGATGTAGTAAAGTTCTGTACGGCTCAGCCACTTTCTTGCAATTCTTTGCACAAGGCATATATCCTTCCTGGAACTCAGTTTGTTCAACCTGAAAATAGTAGAAATTACATAATCTCCATAGGAGCTGTGATAATCAAGGAGCTATGGATATGATGGTCTTAGCACAGTGCATGTCACAGAAAAAGCACTTAGCAACAACAATAATAATAATTAGATATTGGAGCAGTCAAGATGGCAAATTTGGAAGATTCAGAGTTCACTTCCTCCCACAAACACACAAAAACACCTTCATATGGAACAACTATCATTGAGAATGACATGGAGACTAGCAGAACAGATTTTCTACAACTAAGGATATAAAGAAAAAGCCACATCTAGACAGGTAGGAGGAACAGTTGCAGTCTAGACAAGACCCACATCCTTGGTGCAACAACCTACAAGTGAGAAGGATATCACAACCATGGAGATTCCCCCTGCAAAGTCAGAGGTTCAAGCCATACATTGGGATCCCCAGGGCAGAAGCTTTGAATACCAATGGGGCATACATCCAGGAGAGCTGAAGGGATATAGAAAAGAAAGACTCTGCTTTTAAGGGCTAGAACACTAACTCACTCTGAATCCCAATGTAGAAGCAGTAATTAGAAAAGCACCTGGATCAAATACCAAGGTGATACACTGACTACTTTTAGACAAGCGCCTAAGGGGTAGGAACAAAATGGGAACTTTCTCTGGCGACAGAGAACTTTGTAGAAGCCATATTTTTTAAAACTCTCTTTCTATCTAGATCACCTGACACTGAAGGATGCTATTTATGACACTCACCATTGACCTTGTTAACATCGTTCACTCAGCCCTGGCATTCCCCAGAGCTCTCACCCTACCCAACCTGCCCCCTTTCTAAAGCAGCTCTTACCCCAGCATACCCAGCAAGTGATCTAAGTGGACATCAGTGTCCCTCTAAAGAAGCTCCCACTTCTAGAGCCAGACCCTGCACATCTGGTATACTGTCCCTCACACCAGTATACCTTCAACAGTTACAAGTCACAGAGCCAGAAAGACTGAGGGCCAGCTACCGATGTATTCACAGCATTCATAGCCAGTCCTCACAAACAATGAGGCCAGGGGCCAGCTCCACCCACCAGGTCAGCAGCAAATGAAGCCCAAACATAACAAGGGTGTGCACACAACCCAAATGAAGGACACCCCTAAAGCACCCAGCTCTGGTGACTAGGGAAAGGGGATTGCACAACCAGGCTCAACAGGACATCTTATACATAAAGCCACTCTTTTTAAGATCAAGAGATATAGCTGACCTACACAATACCTGAAAACAAAGAAGGAGGCAATATGAGTAGACAACAGAATATGTTCCAAACAAAACAAACAAACAAACAAAAATAGGATAAAACCACAGAAAAAGAACTAAATAAAATGGAGATAAACAGTCTACTAGACAAAGAGTTAAAAGTAATGGTCATAAATATGCTCACCAAACTCAGGAGAAAAATGGATGAACACAGTGAAAACTTCAACAAATAATAGAAACTATAAAAAGAACCAATCAGAACTAGAGAATAAAATAACTCCAATGAAAAATGCAATACAGGAAATGAACAATAAATTAAATGATGTAGAATGGATCAGTGATCTGGAAGACAGGGTAGTAGAAATCATCATATTGGAACAACAAAAATAAAAATAAAAAATTTTAATGAGAATAATTTCAGGGAATTCTGGGACAATAAGACAACTAATAATTGTATTATAGGGGTCGTAGAAGTAAAAGAGAGAAAGGGACAGGAAACCTAGTTCTAAATAATGGCTGAAATAATGGCTCAAAACTTCCCTAACCTGATGAAGAAAACAAATATCCAAATCCAAGAAGCACAGAAAGTCCCAAACAATATGAACTCGAAGAGACCTAAACTAAAACATATAATTAAAATTTTAAAAGTACAGGATAAAGAGAATTTTGAAAGACACAAGAAAAAAAAAAAACTAGTTACAAGAAACTCCCAGAAGACTATCAGCTGATCTTTAAGCAGAAACTTTGCAGGCCAGAAGAGAATGCCATAATATACTCAAAGAGATAAAAGGAAAGAGCCTATAACGAAGAATACTTCTAGCTAGCAAGGTTATTTGGAATTGAAGAAGAGATAAAGAGTTTCTCAGATAAACGAAGGCTAAACAAGTTTAGCACTAAACTTGCATTACAAAAAAAAAAAAAATGTTAAAGGGACTTCTTTAAGTGGAAAAGAAAAAGCCAAAACTAAAAATAAGAAAATATATGAAAGAAAAAAAAACCTCACTGGTAAAGGCAAACATATAGTAAAGGTAGTGGGCCAATCACTTACAAAGCTAGTGTGAAGGTTAAAAGACAAAAGTACTAAAGTCATTTATATCTACAATAAGTAAGGGATACATGCGAAGACACACACACAGAGAGATGCAAAATATGATGTCAAAAACATAAAACGCAATGGGAGGAATGAAAATGGAGTGCTTTAGGATGCATTCCAACTTAAGTAACCTTATCAACTTGAAACACACTTCTATATAAAGAGGTTATGATATATGAATCTTATGATAACAAGAAACCAAAAAACCTATAATAGATACACAAAAAATAAAGAGAAAGGAATCCAAATACAACACTGAAGAGTGCCATCAAATCACATGGGAAGAGAACAACAGAGAAAGAACAGAGAAAAATTACCCAAATAATCAGAAAACAATTAACAAAATGGAAATAAGTACATACTTAGCGATAACTACTTTAAATTTAAAAGGACTAGATACCCCCAACTAAAATACACTGGGTGGCTAAAACTAAATTAAAAGAAAAAGCAGGACTCATGTATATGCAGCCTACGAAAGACTCACTTCAGATCTAAAGACATACACAAACTGAAAGTGAAGGGATAGAGAAAGATATTATATGCAAATGGAAACAAAAAGAGTTGGCACAGCAATACTTATATCAGACAAAAGACTATAAAACGAAGATTATAACAAGACAAAGAAGCATTACATAATGATAAAGAAATTGAATCAGCAAGAGGACATAACACCTTCAAAGATCTATGCACTGAACGAAGGAGCACCTAAATACATAAAGCAAATATTAACAGACATAAAGGGAGATGCTAAAAATACTAAAATAAGAGTAGGGGCTTTTAACATCCTACTTACATCAATAAAGAGATCATCCATATAGAAAAGCAGCAAGATACATTAGTCTCAAAGACACATTACACCACAGGAATTTAATAGATATATATGAAACATTCTATCCCAAAACAGCAGAATATACATTTTTTCAATTGCATGTGGTACATTCTCCAGGATAAATTGTTAGGCCACAAAACAAGTCTCAATAAATTTAAGAAGGATGAAATCATATCAAGCATCTTTTTCAACCATAACAGTGTGAAACTGGAAATCACTTACAAGAAGAAAACTGGAGAAATGTAAACCCATGGAGGCTAAACGGCATACTACTAAACAACCAGTGGGTCAGGAAAGAAATCAAAGGAGAAATCGAAAAATACCTTGAGACAAATAAAAATGGAAACACAAAGTTCCAAAGTTTATGAGATACAGCAAAAGTAGTCCTAAAAAAGAAGTTTACAGCAATATAGGCCTTCCTCTAGAAACAAGAATAATCTCAAATAACCAATCTAACCTTATATCTAAAGGAACTATATAAAGAAAAACAAACAAAGCTCAAAGCTCATACAAGTAAAAAAATAATAAAGATCAGAGCAAAAATGAATGCAATAGAGACTAAAGAAACAATAAAACTAAGAGCTAGTGCATTGAAAAAATAAATAAAATAGATAAACATTTAGCTAGACTCATTAAGAAGAAAAGAGGGCCCAATAAATAAAATTGGGAATAAAACAGAAGCTACAACCGACACCACTGAAATACAAAGGATTATAAGAGAACACTACAAACAATTACATACCAAAAAATTGGAGAAGCTAAAAGCAATGGATAAATTTCTAGAAACATACAATCTTCCAAGTCTGAATCAAGAAGAAATAGAAAATCAAAAGAGACCAATTACTAGCAACAAAATTGAATCAGGAACCAAAAAACTCACAACAAGCAAAAGTTCACAGGTTGCACAGGTGAATCCTACAAAACACTAAAAGGATAATTAATACCTATACTCTTCGAATTATTCCAAAAAAAATTTGAAGGGACACTTCCAAACTCCTTCTATGAAACCTGCATTATCCTAATACCAAAACCATACAAAGATACCACGACCATTAAAAATAAAAATTACATGCCAATATCCCTGATAAACATAGATGTAAAAATTCTAAACAAAATTTCAGCAAACTGAATTCATCAATACATTAAAAGGGTCATACGACATGATCAAGTGGGATTTATGCCTAGAATACAAAAACGATTCAATATCCACAAGTCAATCAATATGACACACTGCATTATCAAAATGCAGGGCAAAAATAATATGATCATCTCAACATATGCAGAAAATTCAATATCCATTTATAATAAAAACTTTCAACAAAGTGGGTATAGATGGAACAAAATAAAGGCCACATACAACACACCCACAAGCAACATTATACTCAATGGTGAAAAGCTGAAAGCCTTTCCTCTAAAATCAGGAACAAGACAAGTTCTAGTCACAGCAATCAGACAAGAAAAAAGAAATAAAAGGTACCCAATTGTAAAGAAACAAAACCACTACTATATGCAGATGACATACTACTTAGAAAACCCTAAAGATTTCACTCAACAAATTTTAGAACTAATACATGAAATTGGTAAAGTTTCAGAATGCAAAATTAATATACAGTAATCTATTTCATTTTTATACACTAATATCAAACTATCAGAAAGAGAAAGATATATGCACCCTATGTTCTTTGCAGCATTATTTATAATAGCCAAAATGTGGAAGTAACTAGGTATCCATCGATAGCTAAATGGATAAAGAAGGTGTGGTATTTAAACAATGGAATATTACATAGGCATAAAAAAGAATGAAATCTTGCCATTTTCAACTACATGGATGGACCTAGAAGGTACTATGCTAATTGAATAAGTCAAACAGAGAAAGACAAATACCATATGATATCGTTTATATTTGGAATCTAAAAAACAAAACAAGCAAACCAAAAAACAGACTCATAGACACAGAGAACAAATTGATAGTTGCCAGAGGAGAGGGGGATATAGAGTGGGCAGAAAAAGTAAAGGAGATTAGGAGGTACACACTTCCTGTTATAAAATAAATAAGTCATAGTGATATAATATACAGTATAAGGAATATATCAATAATATTATACTACCTTTGAATAGTGACAAAATGGTTACTAGACTTATTGTGGTGATCACCTCATAAGGTATATAAATGTTGAACCACTATGTTATACACCTGAAACTAATATAATATTGTATGTCAACTATACTTCAATATATAAAATGAAATACCTATTTTGGAAATGAAAAAGTAATTAGCTATTGCTAGGAAGAGTATTTTTCTAACTCTCTGCTTCCTAAATGGCCTGATTCCATTTTAAAAGAAAACTTCAAAGAACCAGTAATTTGGAAGCATCTGAAAGGTCGCTTCCCATGACCTTTCACCTCCAACTCAGTGCTGACGCTCTCTTCTCCTAACTCTCTTTTCACTGATGTTGCCTCCTCTGAGATAAGGGGAGTGGTCCAGTCCATTAATAAAAAACTAGGAGAGTGATGTGTCTTTCCATGGATTCGAAAAACATTTTTTTTTATCCTTGTATTCTGTCCTTCTCAGTTGTCATCACTCAGTGCTCTATCTCCTTATCTTCTCCATTTCCTGCCAATCCAGCATAACATCGAGCACAACCTAATTATATAAAAACAGACTCATTCACGGCCCACCCCCCAGGATCTCAGATATTCTTGTTCAAGGCTTCCCATTTACCACTTTGGTGATGAGCCAAAAGCCCTTGAAATAGAAAAGTTTTCTGGCTCTGAATCAACATTGTTCTATTTGTCATTCCAGGATCTCAAGAACAAGAATCAGAAAAAGCAGGAGAGACTCAGAGATAATGTTCAAGTGGGGATGGTAGAGACAGAGAGGAAGAGAATCTTCACCAAACATATATATATACGCACACACATATATATATATGTTTTTTGCAAACAAGCATGCGAAGACCACTGAATTCATTAAACACAGAGAGGCCCAGGAAATGTGTATATGGTGGATTAAGAGCTGGCCTGGTACAGTACAGGCACATTCTACTTTATGACCCAGGAGAAGATATTTAATATTTTTGAGCCTTAGTTTCTTCATTTGTAAAATATAGATAATGATATTTATTTCACCAAGCTTTTGTGAGAATTAAAGATTATTTGTGTAGAAGTGTTTAGTATACTATTTGACAATAACAGAAGCTCGGTTAAAAGTATTATTTAACCAGACCAAAAGAATAATTCGTAAAGGTCTATGCAAGCCTATGTTCAAGGTAGCACAATTTACAATAGCCAAAATATAGAAGCAACTAAAATGCCCATCAACAGATGACTGGATAAAGAAGTTATGGTTCATATGTACAATGGAATATTACTCAGACATTAAAAATAATGAAATCTTACCATTTGCAAATGACAAGGATGGACCTAGAGGTTATTATGCTGAATGAAATGTCAGACAGAGAAAGGTAAATACCATATGATTTCACTTATATGCAGAATCTAAGAAATGAAAAGAACAAACTAATCAAAAACAGACTCACAAATATAGAGGACAATCTGGTGACAGCCAGAGGGGAGGGGGGTTGGAGGTCTGCGAGGATGGAGTGAAGGTTAAAGAAATGCAAATTAGTTGTTGATAGATGGTCATGGGATAGAGAGCATGGCATAGGGAATACAGTTAGCATTTATGTAATGGCTAGGTGGAGAGCCAGAGGAGAGAAGGTTCAATTGGGGGGATCATTTTATAAACTATATAAATGTCTAATGTACTGTATACTTAAAACTAATAATGAAATAAAATAAAATATTATTTAGCCAAAACACTAAGCTTGAAGCATTCACATTTTCTAAAATGCTCCAACTTTGCTTTTTGCATTTTTCATAAATCTAAATCCTAAATGTTTATTCAATAACTAGAAAATACAAAAACTGTACTGGCAAAAAGTGAAAAGATATTAAGTTTATCCAGAATACTCCCAAGGAAAACTGGATGAAAAACAGGTGGTACAGGAAGAAGGTATAGTTCACTGGAAGATGTAGAAGCCTGAAGAATCTGGAGAAATTCTCTGTCACAGGATATTTCCAAATACACGCTGGAGGACCATTTATTCAGCTGGAAATGTTCAGCAGATAGCTGCATAGATTGATCCAACACATAGAAGAGAAAGGTCTTAGCTCTTAACTACACATAGCATTTTGGAGCCATTTACCAATATCTATCCAAGGACAGGTCGCTCAAGAAAAGTACATAAAGTTAGGCAAAAAGATATTGGATCAAATACTATAAATGCCAATATTTAAGGACAAAGTGAAAAAAAATAGACAATGAAAGAGACAGAAAGAAAATGTTTCAGTGGAAAGGAGTAAGGGCTACTCAGTATTCACTGGCCACAACATTAGATCATTCATTCATTCATTCAATATTTATATCGTGCTTACTATAAAAGCCAGGCATTATGCTAGGTAGGGATATGGTAAACAAGACAACTCAGATCTACCAGCATGGAGCTTACTATCTAGGAAATAATTCAGATATAAACAAGTAGTTGAATAAGGCCACTAAAAGACCTTTCAAAGAATTAGTGGGGATAAAAACCAGATTTAAAGGTATAAGAAAAAACTGAAGGCAGTAGAAGTACTCTTTTAATAAGCTTACCTTTAAGAAGAGAGGGGATACAGGGTCCAGGCTGTGAAAAGATTTCAAGCATCACATGGAGATAAGGGACTTCTAAACTTAAGGTTTAATTATTTTCTCATCAATTCCTAGACTTCTCAAAATCCAAATAATAGCACAAGTCATGTCTACACTGACTATGACAGAAGCAGCTGTGTGAGCAGATTGATTGTCCTTTTGTGTCTTCAGAGACTATCAGCCCAGGCTTTCTCCCCACGGTCCCCACACAGCATATGTTCTCCTCTGCAGCATGAGGATATCTGCATTAGCCAAAGTACATACGGCAGGCCCTTTAATTAATGTTCAATACACTTCACACATTAGCAAATATCACTGTGCCCCCTATGGAACTCTAAGGCATCTGGTAGACTTGTCTCCCTCAAGGTCCTACTTTTTTCTCTTATAGTTAAAAGGCACAAGTCACACACTCTTAACTTTGCCCCCAAATCATGGCAAACCCTATCTCCAAACACTCTTTGGTCTTCAACCTCTCTCTTCGTTGACTGATTTAACTCAAAGGTGTTAAACCATAAAATTCATGATTCTCAGCCCTAGGGGCTTCATGACTTTCATGACCAAATATACTAGGATTTGGGGGAGCACACTCAAAGGGATTAAAATGTAAATGCTAGCTTTTAAAACGTATATATCCAAAAATCAAATAAAAATGTATTTTCACTACTCTATTTAGTTGGTTAGCCCTTAGGCATTGCATTATGACTTAAACATTTCTTTACACTAATCTTCATATACCTACCCCCTCTAGGGCAAGATCCTCCCCTGTGTCAGTACACAAGCAGTGTACCCTACTCTGCAATCTTTCTTCTCAGTAATTCATCTCCCAGGTATCACTGTAACAATATATTCCAACTGGGTAAGCCACCTGTAAAAGTTTGTTGGAACTCCAGTCTACCATGATGCACAGCTTAAATTTGCAAACTATTTCTATTGCTCTGTTTCAAGCAAAAAAAAAAAAAAAAATTGAAGGCTTGAAACTAAGAAAGAATTTTCCAAATAATGAGTTTATTGTATATATTTTAGATGAAAGGCAGAGGCAAATGACTGAGAAAAATTTCTTAGCTTTCCATAGAACATACGTATCTATGGATGCCAATACAACTTCCAAGCATGTAGAGGGACCCCTTCAGTTACTCAAAGGAAGTTGACCACATAGTATGATAGCTGACATGTTAGTTTCCCCAGGACGATGTCAGTTTATGCCTATTGTCCAGCCATCTCAGTGTTCCAAAGATAGCATCTCTTTTCATTCTTATGTGTCCTAATTTGAATAATAAATGATTTGGTCATCTCAGGCATAGAACATCACAAATCTTCCAACCAGCTAAATGCATAATTCTCTTCCAATTTTTTTAGTCAGCTTTAAAATCACATAACTATGGTTGCAAAGAAACAATTCTCTAAAACATGAGTTAACAAATGTCAGCACCTTTGAGAAAGAAATGTAAAATTTTCTAGTATAATAGTGCATCTGGGAACAAACAAGTAAAAAGAAGTCAACTGTCATTTGATGCTGAGACTGGGAAGCATTATAAATAAGAGCTGAAAGAAGTATTCAGATCTTTAGGTCCACATTGCCAAAGTAAATCAAGGCTGCAAAGATTTTTATGAAATTCTAAAGAACACATTAAGCTCTAGTGAATTAAACTCTAGCATTTTTTAAAAAATCATTACTATTGGTTTCGATTTTTTAGAAAAAGTCCTGAAATTACCAGAGGCACTGGAACATATTTTATGAGTGAGATGAAACAAATGCATCTGACTTTAACCATTTTGTAGGTTCTGATCTGCCTAAACCAGACTGTAATAGTCACACTTATACTTCTCGTTGAATAGATACTCCATTAAACTAAATGCAAACCAGAGTGGCAAATGCTGAATCCTGGCATTCAGTAAAATCTTAAGTCAGTTAGGATTGTCATTTTGTGCATTTGAATGAACGGCTATCTACTTTTATGAAGTCTTACTGGCATCCTTTCTGTTCCACTTCAGTCTTTGTTCATGCTTGCAGCTATGAACTTTTAAAGAGCCGTTATCCCATGCCTTTATTTATGTCTTTACTTCCATTCATTCTTCCAAACATTCACAGAACAGTGCATAGGACCTTTTCTACCCTCTCTCAAATTCTACTCAGTGGTTTCTGGATACTGCCCTAATCCAGAATCCCTACTATTTCTCATATACTTTGATAACAGCCTCCTAAATGATTTTTTGAAACAATGGGATTCTGTTTTTAGCCAAGCTGATTTTATTCAAATTTGCAAGTAAAATTTCATGGGAGGCTATAATAAAATGCTTTCTTAATTGCCAAATATACATTTTAGGCTCTACAGTAATTTCATGCCCTTCTTTCAGTACTAGAGAATTTATTTTTCCAAGTCTTTGTAAAATATTTTCTCTTATCTTTTCACCTCTCTCTGTTTTCTGATTATAATAGATCATGCCATTTGATATGACCACAAAGCTGTGCTCTGCTTTTCTATTTAAAGAATTCAAACGAAAGTGACCAGAATGTTATAAAAATCATCTTGAGGTCAACTGAAGGAGATAGAAACTCTTGGCCTGTCCAAAAAGTGCTTAAGTAAAAATATCTGCCTACAGGTATCTGAAGGATTATCAAATTGTAGCATTCAGAAGAAGAACCAGGGCCAAGAAATAAGAATTATATTGGCGGAATATGCCTTAACAGATTTCATTCATTATTTCAGCAAACAGTTATTGACAGCCTTCTAAATATGAAGCATTATTTTGGACCTGTAAAGGATGCAAAGAAGCATTAATTAAAGTCCCTGCTCTCAGTCTTTTACAACCTATTATGGTCACATAATGCATGAGAATAATTTCAATTCTGGGATGGACTGAGCCTTAGAGTAAGGAACAGTTGTTCCCTCGGGAGATATAGGTTAAATCTGAATGACCACCTGTCAGGTATATTGTAGAAAAAATTCCTTTATTGAGTAGGTATTTACTTACTTATTCTCTGACTTCTTTCAGAAAGGCCTCCAAATCTTTTTTTTTTCCCCTGCTCCTAAGCTATTTCTTGAGTATCAGAGATATTAGTTTAGAGTCTTCCCTTATCATGTTCCAGCATCTCCTCCAGTATCAATTTGCCATCGAGGAATTAGGCAAAGAGGTAAAAGGAAAATATAAAATAGATGTCTTTGTCCAACAGAAGGAAGAGGAAAAATAATCTTCATTGGTCCTGTGGCATCTGGGAAGAGATAAGGTTGAAATGTGAAGAAGTCACATGCACAGGTCTTCAAATTCCCCTCACTGGAATGGAACCATAGGAACAAAGGCTAGGTCTATTGCAGTACTTGTGGGAGATTCTCAGTACTGAAGGGTCAATGGCAAGATTTATCAGTTCAGCTTGGGGGAGGCTGTAAGTCTCTAGGAAAAGTCCCAGCGATGTCCAGTATGCTGCAAGATATAGTTTATCAGAATCAGACATATTATACTTGGTATATGAGTTCAAGGCAGCACCCTTGGAGAAATCCAGCTTGTGCATAAAATGCAGTTGAGTCAGAAATGGCTATGTATCTCATTGCGGGAACACACAAGTGCTGAACAGGCAGGAAAAATACAAAAGCCTATGGCTGGAACAAAAAGTCCACAGTGAGCAGTCATTATAAATGGAGGCAAATGGCCACAACCATGGACTCCATTCGTAAGTACCACCACAATATCTAAAGGGATCAGACAGTATCAGAACAACCACTATACCAAGATTGCTAAGAATCCAGATATCTATCTGATCACTTTTTCCTCTAATACCTTAGAATAATATAAGCCTCCTTTTAATTTCCAGATATCAACTTAGAGAAAGCAGAGAAAGACAAAGGAAATCTGAAACAGTGAATGTAGCCAACATAATCAGAAATCAAAAAAGGATTGTTTCAAGTGGAAGAGACTGAAATACTATCACTAATTGGTAGATTCAGATTCCAAGCCCCTTCAACTATCTAATAAATATACAGCCCTCTAAACTCCTACACACAAACATATATATGTACCCTGCTACCCAGTGAAATAGTATTCATAAGAAATATTTTACTCATTTTAGAAAAGCAAGAAAATTAAATGTTCTCTTAAATCTAAACAGTAATGCATACAGATTCTCAATCCCAACACAAAGTCACAAGCATACATTTGAAGGCAAACAGTTAATTCATCAAGAAAAGCTTTCTAGAAGAGAAAGAGAGGTTCTCTTTTAGTGGGGACATCAAAAGGCCCTCTCATAGGTTTACATTGTTTATTTCTGTCTTTCATAATGATTACTTTCTCAAACAGCATTATTAGACTATTTTAATGCTGTATTTTAATCTCCTTCGTGTTCTGAGTTTTAATGTTTTCTCCATACTCTGCATTGTTATTAATTTGCATTCTTGAAGAAGTCTATTACACTTATATTGCTATACTCATCGAACCCAAGAAACTATTTTACATAAATGTGAATTGCAGCAACACAATCACTGAAAGAAAATTTGCCTCCTCTTTCCACCGAATACCTTCCTCCCTGTCCTGATAGTATGTACTTCTTTCCAAACCACAATGCAGGTTTCCCTTCATTTTAAAATATTCTTGTGATTTGCTGCAGAAATCAGAAACTACAGCCTCCTGTACCATGTATATCAGCTTGATGTTCCTGGGATACCATATGGAATTATCACCTACAAAGAATGTTGCTAAACATATATTGTAGGTTCATATATTACTCAATATATATGTAGCTATATGGATTTGTCCAATCAGGTGTATTAGAACAAACCATGAAATCTCAATATCTATATTGAATAGGTAAGGGCATATAAAAGACTTTCACCAAAATCTGTCCTAGGTGATGTTTTATTTCCCAAGAAAAAGAAAAACTTAGCTAGGTTCTCTCGATTTATCATTTGGCATTTCCAGTGATTAAGATTGGGGAGAAATGTAGACAGAGCCATTAAAAAGGAAAACTATCATATCCATGAGGGCTGGAGAGATGGCCAATTATTAATGTGACCTAAATCGAGAACCCTGGAACTGGGCAAGAGATGAAATTACGGCACCGAGATGGTGGTTCTGTCTTAATTTTCCACACTGTGATTTCCAATTCTTCTGAAATTCCCAGCTTTCTCCAAATATCAAAATTCAGAGAGAAATGTAACAATGGTCACAATGGGCTATAGACAGAAACAAAAACAAAACAAAAAGGCAAAAAAAAAAAAAAACAATTAAACAGCCATCCCCCTTTATCTTTAATAGGGCAGGAAGCCGGTAACATGTTAGTTTGATTTTCAACGGTAGATCATGGCATTTTCATTACAAATGTGAAAATGATAAGCGAGACAGAAGGTTTCATATGCCTTTGAGTCCAGCCAACACACACAGTCAATTCTGTCCATGTTCTTTTTATTACACCGGTTACTGAAAAGGTATAAGGTCTTGGCAAAGCTATATCAAATACTAAACAAAATCCTGAAAGATACAAAATTGAAGGGAACACTGAAAACAGCCAGTCAATGTTTGAAGCCCAAAGTTTTTATCTGTACTGTTGCTTTTTTCCCCATCATCTCTCAGTTCATAAGTTCTTTATGGGCTGTGAAAGGAGTCAGGAAGATAGCCTGCTTCAAAAGTTGGCCAAAGTCTAGGACATCAGAGTGCTTACTCTTACTCAAACCTATTTAGGGGAGTTTTTAAAACACACACCCCTACACACACACACACACACACACACACACACACACACACACACACACACACACACACACACACACCCCTAATACACAATTATTCACAGAGATCTAAAACAATGTCTGAAAGATGTCTTCTCTCCAGGTCAAAGTGAAAATTAAAAAAAATAAAAATTCATATTTTTCTTCTATCTTCTCCAATCTGCCATAAAAGGATCATACTGAAGGCCTTATTTTTGACTGTTTAACTTTTGCTTAAAAACAACTTGATAAATGCAATATTGCTTTTCCATTATCAGAGGGAAAAAAAGGGGTAGAGATAATTTTAAGTTTCAGAAAATGCTACAGTCATTATTGTTTGGCCTGGGAATGTATTATGTTATCATTAAGATTACAGCTAACCAGGACTTGTTTTCTGATATAACTCTGGTCCATAGGATTCAATAAGAAACAAAATGAATCTATTTGTCAAATGTTAAGAGAATGTATTGACTTCATGATATCCACTATGCCATGGGTGTTAAATGATATGTTGAACCAAGAGTGACTTAGAAAGACTTTCAAAAGATTTTCTGAGTGAAATAACTTCTAAAATAACTTATCGCCAATTTTACTTTCCTCCCAATTCAAGAGCACTACTCTATCTACACTCATAATGGAGGAGGGGCACATTCTAGTCTGAGAAAAACCTTATTGAAATTGACAGCAATCTTTAATATTTATCTTGGAAAGCTGTTTTACTTTCCAAGTAAAATTTCTCAATAGATCCCTTGGTGTCCCAAGAAACTTAAAAAATCTTCAATTTCCATATCAAATAGAAGGAAGAATAAATTTTATTCAAGAATAATATTTTAATTCAATCAGCCAATATTAAAAAAAGAGAAAGCTTTATGCCATTCAAATCAATAAAAATTAAGGAAGAGATTGAGAGAAAAGCATCAGATCTGAAGGTTTCTAACTTCTTAGATCTCTTCATAATTAATATCAGGTTTCTGCATACTAGAGTTCAACACAAGTTTTTATTACAATAAATTTGGATTTGCTCAATGAAATCTAATTAGAATAGACTTCTACTTCCATTCATGAAGGAATAACAGGAACGGATTTATCTTCCTACATAAACAATTTAAAAAACATAGACAAAATATATGAAACAACAGTTTTCACACATTGGACAACAGGTAAGGTGGCCAATAATCCCAAAAATAAGGAAAATAAATAAGGTAAACTCAACTGTATTAGTTAGTAGGGGCTGTCATAACAAAAATAAAATCACAGATTGAGTAGGTTAAACAATAGAAATTTATTCTTCACAATTCTGGAGGCTGGAAGTCCAAGATCAGGATGCCAGCATAGTCAAGTTCTATTAAGAATCCTCTTCCTAACTTTTAGATAGTCACCTTTTTGTGTGCCCCCATGAGCAAAGGATGGGGGAGCCAGGAGGGAGGGAAAGAGGGAAAGAGCATGCAAGAGTGAGAACAAGCCCTCTCTGGTCTTTATTTTTTTACTTATAAAGACATTAATTCCAGCAAGAGAGTCTCACCTTTGTGACCTCATCAAAGACCCCATCTCCAAATACTGTCACATTAGAGGTTAGAACTTCAACATATGAATTTTGGGGGAACACAAATTGTCCCAGTTAACTAAATGGCATTAATAAAGGCTGGCAAGCTTCTGAGTTGAGGAGACAGGGATAATTTAAAAGGTATATAATAATTAGAATTTACAGGATAATCAGGAGAGAGATGAAAGAGAGATGAGAGGTGGGGAGGGAGAGGAAAAGAGGGAGAGAGAGAGATAAAGAGAAGGGAGAGAGATAGATACCTAAAGAGAACTCCAGGGATATGCAAAGGGTACCTAATGAGTCTTCATCCAAATATCAATCAGCAACTACATGTGATAGAACTATGCAAGGTATGGGAATCATCAGAAAGATGAGATGATACAGTTTTTGGAGATCACATAGGACCAAAAATAGTTTGTAATTCCCACTTCTTAACGCATGGAGTATCAAGTAGAGCCCTCATGAGAGTACTACCTTAAGAAGGGGCCAAATGATGCATGGAGGAACTGCCTAACAGCTTAAAAGCAAGTCCCAAAAGAATCACATTATTTCCAAGTAACTTAACTGCCGCATTCTACAACAAACCTCCCAAAATACTTAATATAAAAACTCCATTAACCTACAAAGTAAAATTCACAATGCCTGGCATCTAATCAAAAATTACCAAGCATGCAATGAAGTAGGAAAACATAAATCATAATGAGAAGAAAAATCAATCAATAAAAACAGACCCAGAAATGGCATAGATGGTAGAATTAGTAGACAATGACAACAAAGTAGCTCTTATAAATATATCTCGAATGGTCAAAAAGGTTCATATGGCATATATAAAAAATCCAGCTTTTAGAGATGAAAATGGAAATATCTTAGATGATAAATTCACTTGATGTGATTAATAACATTGAAACGATGTAGAAGGATTAGTGCTCTTGCAGACATAGCAAGTGAAACTCTATGAACTAAAACACAGAGGAGAAAAGACCACAAATAAATGAACACAGTGTCAGTGAGCTGTGGGAAAACAGAAACAGACTAAAATGCACGTAATCAGAATCTAGAGGAAAAGGAAAAATGTAAAATAAAGATTCAAAGAAAAAAAGCTGAAAATTATCACAATTCAATGAAAATGACCAACCCACAGGTGCGAAAAATTCAATGAACCTCAAGCCCAAGAAACATAAAGAAATTTACACCCAACATCTAGAATATCATTTAGTCCTGCTTCTTTAGCATGACCTTTCCAGGTTCTCTACTGAGTGTCTAGCAAGATCTTTTTCTCTGGATAGAATGTGAATGTCTCCCCGTACTGTATAAGCTCACACCTCCCCAACAGTCATTCTTTCTCCAGTAGTTGTTCTTTGCTGGGCCATATGGAATCTTCCTTCCCTATATAACTCTCATTTCCCCAGTTCTCTTTCTACCCCACAAATTTCAATTTTCTCATGAGGCTCAAAATCCGAACTCCAAATGCTCAGCTCAGTGATACCACTAGGCTCTGTTTGGGCTCCTTCTGCACTGCAGTCTAGAGAGTGGTTCCAGGCAAAAACTCACTGCCTTGTAGTAGTACAGATGACCCATTTATGGCATTTAGAGTGCTTCTAGAATATTATTCACTCTAGGGCTAAATTAGTCCTACTTCTGGAGCATGACCTTTTTAGGTTCTCTACTGAATGTGGCTGCCACATTCTTTGTGATTTTAGATAAAATTTCTAAGACCAGCCTAACATAACTCATTTGCCTTTCCAAGTGCTACTGAAAAAGGTCTAGACAGATGTTCTTTATCAAATTGTCTCGCAAGCACTTTATATTGTAGAAAAGGCCATTTTATCTTTTAACATTTAGAATTCTCACTATGTTCTTCAGACTGCAGTTGGCTTGGGGATAAGAAGATGAGCTGGAGACAAGCCTCCAGTAGATACTTAATCATCGTAATCAGCACTTATAGCCATTCACAGAAGGCAAGGATGTCAAGTGGAGAAGAAGTGACTTCACTATGTTTTCAGGGTTATTACAAATCCTGCTAAGGTTCCACTCATTAAAAGTGCTATTAACTTTTCTTCCTCCATCAGGATAGTTAATTAATTCTTCTTCATATTTTAAGATTAAGACAACTGAAAGGGTAGGGGAAAATAAGAGTTCACACATCCATACACGGGGCAAACTGATTCCTTTAGAAAATTGTTAGAAGAGCTTTTAAAAAAGGCATATAAAAATGAGAATTTTGTCTATGGCCATGCCACCCTGAACAAGCTTGATCCCATCTGATCTCAGAAGCTAAGCCGGGTCGAGCGGGCTGAGTACTTGGATGGGAGACCACCTAGGAAGACCAGGTACTGTAGGCGTAAAAAATAAAAAATAAAAAAATAAGGAGTTGTAAGGTGACAAGGTCCTTGCAATCTGTGAGGTCAACCAAGGGTTGCCTTGCCTAAAAAAATTAAAATAAAAATAAAATAAACAATAAGTGGGAATTTTGTTAAGTTACTCTGAACCTCAGCTCAAAAAGCAAAAGTCAGTAATCAATGATAATTTTATATATCTATCTCACCAATTTGGACTGAATTCCCCTTCTGTTTTATCTTCCTGAATAGTGTTTTTCATTTTGATTTAGTAGATCCAGGTATTACAAATCCTAAAATTTACATAATTTAAGACAAACTCTTTAAGAAGAAGAATGAAAAATTATAAATGTAAAATTGCTGTGACCTTCTTAGGACCTAGCTAGGGGTCAGTGAATGTGGAAAATCTGCTCTTGTTGATATCCTTTAGCAAACTGCATTTTTTAAGTCTTCTTTTAGGCATACAATGACATTTTGAACTTCATTTTATCTTCGGTGATTTTATTTTATCTGTGATTAGTTTATTCTTTATTCTCCCCATACTTTTCTATAACATCTGTATAACCCTCGTGAATGCCTAATCTTTGAGAGTAAAATAGTCGATATTCTAAAAGCATTTACAATGCACTGAAAAATTTTATAAATTACTCATGTATGTTAACTCATTTAATCCTGCAAACACTTTAGGAAGTAGATACATTCTTATTTTCTTACATGTGAGAGATTAGAACACTAAGGTACAGAGAAGCACACAGCTCATTGAAACGACAGAACTTACCTCCACACCCAGGACCAGGCTCCAGGACCTGAGCTCTTAAACACCATGTTCTTCTGCTTCTCTTTGATGTATGGATACTGAGTGTTGGAAGGATATACATATGATTTTGAGCAGTATCCTCGGTACCAAGATATCAGGAGCATCTGGGTCCAAGTACACTTACTCAAATGTTGATTGGCAGATGCTATACATTAGGAACCCATGAGATTGAAGATGAGACTCCAGAGGACAAAACTGAATATTATGCCTTTCCCTTTTCAGGTCAGGCTTCATCCTACTGCTATTATCAGATATGAGTTTGTATGGTGATGGGAAGGGGCAGAACTAGAATGAACAGTTTAAGATGTTGCACTGAGGCTGCTTTGCTGAGCTGTTGTGAATATTTACTTTTGTGAACCTCATTTGAGATGTCCCATTATTTACTTCCAGGACCCATCTAAAAATAAAAGCACGAAGAAAGACTGAAAAGAAACATATCGATCAAATATTAGCCAAAATTAAGCCAGTATGGTTTTATTATTATACAAACCATACTCTTAAGTCAAAAACATCCTAAGGAATTCTATGTGAGCCTCATAGTATAATTTCAAAATACTTAAAGTAAAAGGTACATGAATCATAAGAAATTTACAAATCTACCATTAATATGAGAAAACTTCAAACTACTTCTCTCAATAATTTTTGAAGGAAACATAAATCAATGGAGAGAGAGAGAATAATGTATCCAATTATAAAATGCACATTTTTATAAAGAACACTTAAAGACTTTTTTAGATCACTATGTATTAGGCCACAAAGCAAGACCAAACTACTACCAAAAGACGGACAGAACCTAGACTAAATTTTATAAATTTATTTTAATTAAGTGAAAAGTTAATGTCAAAATGATAAATTCATAAAATAGAGTAAAATTATTAAATATAAAATAATACGCGAGAAATAACAGGGTCAAAAATGAAAATTAGAACATATTTAGAATGAAATAATAATGAAAATACTCTCTATCAGAACCTGAAGAATACTGTTACATGCATTTAGAGAGAGATTCATAGCTTTTCATCCTTGTATTAGAAAAAAACCCACTAAAATTAATGAACTTAAAATATTAGAAAAAGGGAACAGAACTTATACATTAAGAAAATTGAAAACAGGAAACAATAAAAATGGGTATCAACTAATTAAATGAAAAACAAATATATAAAAGAAAAATCAAGAAAAAAGGCTTAAGTGAGATACATTGTGAATTAAAAACGGATTTAATTATTATAATTATGATATGGCTAAAAAAATTTAAAAGAAACTATTATGAAAAATATTATGCCAGCAAATTTGAAAATGTAGAAAAATGGTCTAAAACTGATTCAAAAGAAATTAAAAACATGTATTAATGATTGCATTAAATATATGAAAGTAGTATCTATACACAAACACACACTCACACACACACACACACACATGCACACACACTTGACCAATGTGCATTTAGGGGTAAATTCTATCAGAATTCAAGGAACAGATAAGTTTGATCTATATGAACTTTTCTAGAGAATAAAGAAAAAAGGAGAATATTCCTCAACTTATTTTCTGAGCTTGGTATATAAAATATTGATACCAAAGTCTGATAAGGTCAATATGAAAAGGGAAAAATGTGAGTAAGAAAAAAATCTTACTTATGATGTAATTTTAAACATTATTAGCAAATCAAATCAGCATTGCGTTTTTAAAACTCATGTCTAAGCTGAATTTAAACCAGGATGCTAAGAAATAGAACATCTACTAACTTAATGCTGTAGATTTACAAATATTAAAGATGAAAATTCATATAATAGTGTTAATAGATGCAGCAAGGGCATTTGCCAAAAACCAACCCTCACTCATGATTATTCAAAAACTGAAATAAATAAAATTTCTTCTCAAATTTGGAATAGAAGGCAATTTCTCCTGTCCGATAAAAGACATTTTCCAAAACACACAGGAAAGATCATAATGGTAAAATTTTAGGAGATTTCTTTTTAACATGAAGAAGCAACAAGGATGCCTACTGTCGCTGCTTCTATTATTCACTGCACTCGATGTCCTCGCCAGTACAATATAAAAAGAAATGTATCTCACTTCAGTTACTGACTCACTTTTCTGCTCAGCTTTATAGCAAAACTCATTAAAAGAATTGTCTGTATTCTTATATTTTTTTTCTACATGGAAATAAACAAAATCCACCCAAATGAGAACAAGCAAAGGCTATTTATTCATAACCTGCTATAACAAAGGAGTCAACCACTATCATTTACGTTCCGTAGAGACTCAAAGGCAGGCAGAGAAAGGTAAAAGTTTTACAGAAAAAAAATGAAAGGCTTCAGGTATGCCACGATTAGAGGCTAATTCCATGTGGAAGCTGCAGGCAGGCTATTAGAAGCAGGACATTCTGTATGACCGGTCAGGGGTCTATATCTGTCTTTCTGTTTGGTCCTAAGTTGGAAGCAGGGACAAAAATTAGGGAAGCTATCAAGACCAAGCTATTGGGGCCAACTGTTCGCAGGTGTTTAGTTTCTTGGATTGTCTGCTAGAGATAGTGTGATCTGACTTTCTACACCTGTGACTTGTAGATAGTAGGCTGACTTCCTGGCCTAGTTAGTGTAGATGATGGCTTGGTTTCCTGAACTGGTTGCTGCAGATTGTGGGTCAGAAATCTATGTGTATATATTTTCTGGCAAATGTCTATTTATATATTTAGTCTCTCACCTAGAATTATTCCAATCATACCTTCATTCTCATCAGTTTCCTGAAATGGCTCTTGTCAAGGCTATTAATAACTAACTTTATTAAATGCAGTGGTCAGATCCTACCCTCATTTCGTCTAAATCTATCACCTACATTTGGCAGTTGATTCCCCCGTTCCTGGAAGCATTTTCTTCACTTGGCTTCCAGAACATCTCACCTTCAGTTTTCCTCCTACCTTACTACCTATTTTGTTCACATCTGCATCCCTCGTTCCTTGAACAATTTAAGCTTATAAGAGGTGCTCAATACATATTTGCTTGATTTTTTTTTTAATTTATTGAGAATCTTAGAGAACCCTCCAGCTAGTCCTCAATTCAGTGTTTGGAAATGAGGAATATAAATCCTAAAGAGTACACTCTCTTGCTTTAATTAATATAATGGCTTAATAAAAGAAAAAGAATGTAACCCAGGTCTCCTGACTTCCAAAATTCAATGTTTTTTCTATAACAGACTATATCGGATGTTTTGACTTCAATTATTCTCATTTTAGGATCTGTTGAAATATACCTTACTAAGGCGGTAACTTTAAAAAATAATATGAGTAACCTTGCAAATCAATCCTTCATTGTAGAAAAATAAATGCATTATCAATAACAAAAAGATAACACCTGGGTTTCTGAGTCTAAGCATCTTATTAATCAGCATTTCACAGCTGGGAAATACATATCTCAGTTCGTCATGCTCATTTAAATTCATCTGTGTAAATATATAAATTCTTTAAGAGACTGATTTACTCATCCTTGTATTCTTAGCACATAAACCTATACCTGGAACATAGTAGGTGCATGATAAATTTCTGATAAGTGAATAACGACATAATGAATGAGTGATCTCTGTTAGATTGAAAGCTATTGTAAAAATTAAATTTGCCTAATTAGAATTTAAAGTTTAACAGTGGGAACCAACTATTTCTAAATTTAGGAAATGAGAAGTTAAGAATCGGGTCTATTCACTTGGTCTGCTTCCTCAGGCAACTTTACACAAACCCTTGTCCTGCTCCTGATCTTTGCTTTTACATTTAGAATACTGGTCAAATGTGCTTCTCAGGCATCATAATTCTATTCAAGTAGTATTTTTCAAATCCTTGCAAATCCTTAAGTGAGAGGGGACGCGGTCACCAAGAATTATTATTTTATAATGGCAAAGAAGAGAAGAATTCTTCAAATCAGTTTGCAAAAACAGCCACTTCAGCGGCTTCCTATCGCTGCCCCAGTTTTCTAAATCAGCCAATAATAATTATTCCCTATAAATCAGACCTCCCTGAAGTCTTTTTCTTCTTTACAGTTGCAGCAAGCTGGCTGCTTTCCCACATTACATTTTATGTCTTTGTTTTCTCTGCAGAGCCCCCTTTTTTCCTACCATTGTAATTCTCACTATGTCACCAGATGTTAATTTATGGGTGGAAAATGTTGGTTTCTAGCAGCTCTTAATAAAAAATGTACCCTAATTAACAAAAAAAAAAAAAAAAGAAGAAGAAGAAGAAGAAGAAGAAGAAGAAGAAGAAGAAGAAGAATTAAAAATAAAAACACTCCACTCTTTGCAAGGACTGATCTACTTGCACATTCTGACAAACAACCTGTGTAGTGGCAAATTACCCTGAAGGAAACCCATTTCCCTCCCACTCAGAGATCTACATGCAGAAATGCTCAGTATGAGAACCTTCTCTATATGAGAGAGAGTTATTTGATAGATATGGTTAGCACCCACTAGGAAAAAAAATAAACATGATAGAGAAAGCAAAGCCAAGCCCAGCTTCTCCAATATGAATGATCTCTCTAGACCCAAGCCCTAAGATACAGCCCTCTAACCTTAAGAGAAAGACTTAGGAGTCAAAGGAAGAAAACTAGCAACTGATCACCCAAATGCATTATTCAAGTAGAGGGACAGCTATATAAATAGTTCTCTAAGGGGTTAAATATCAATGGGCTCCACCCAACTGGCAGATTAGAACATGCTTGGAAGATATTTAATGGGTTGTATTTGACCTTACTAAAAAGATCATATTTGGGGTTCTGAAACCATTAACATCTAATATATGATATTGTATTTTGTAATGTTTATTTAACATAACTAAACAGATTATTTTTAAGTGCTTTTACTGAACTTCCATGAAATCTGAAAAGGATAATCTGAGACTAAAATGACAGTATATTAATACCAAACAACTGTTTGAAGTGACTAAAATTATATTATAGAGAAAGACTCACTAGCGAAAGTTCCCTTAATAATGAACAAAGATATGGAACTGACCAGCAATAACTAAATTATTAAATTCCAGGACCATCTGCTTCAATTTCACATGTCAAAAATCAAAATTGCATAAACTGGTGAATAGTCAATCTTCACGAACACCAGAGTCAAATTAAGGAAATTACCAACACACCAAATGCAGCTCAGCACATCATCAAACCATTAAAACAGTAATCTTATACCAAAAAAATAACCATATGCATCAGAATTTTGTGCAAATGGAATAATAATAATAACCAGATGGAACAATATAAACTCGGATGGTAGGCAGCGTGATCCTTGGAGCAGTGAATATATGTCATGTGGAAAGTCAATAGGGGTTCATCATAGAATCATCCAAATGAGGCTCAGGAAATTCATCCTGAACAAAGAGAAGAAGAAAGGCCTTAGCTTTTAAGAAGTCAAGATGACCAGACGATATGGGTATAATAGAAACAGCAGGGATACTAAAGTGGGACAAAGTCAGATATTAACAATAAATCTACCATCTAGTTGTGGCATTAAATTGTTAGCTCTTTCGTTTCTTCTAGAAAGTGAGAGTCATAGCACCCACATCATAGAGTTGCCAGGATTAAATATTAGCTTCTAATCCTAGGCAATCAGAGCACACTTTCCCAGACATCCAAGCTATAAAACATTGTTGGTGGGTTGAGAAAACACAGCGAGAACCCCCGAATAGTGTCTGTCACATCACAAGTTTTCAGTTAACATTGTTACTACAAAACCATTAGATTCCTGTCTTCTAAGTTGTGTAATGTTCTGGATTTCAAAGTGGCTGCCTGTGACAGCGATGATGCTAACATGTTCAAATCATTCTTCCTGGACACACAGGTGGAGCTTTCCAGGTCTCAGGAACAAGACTGAGGTCATGGGCCTGGACCCTGGCCAATTAGGCGCCAGCAGAAAGGGTCCGCCACTTCTGGGCCTGCTCTTCAAATTCCTTGTGGAAATGGTTTTATATCTTTCAGTCACTGATTTTTCCATCCTATGTTAAATACTTTTTCTACCCCTTACCAATTTTTTTTTCATATTTTATGATTTTCTGATTATTTTTGATTGTTAAAATATAGTCTAATCATGTTTAAATTTTCAGCATTCAAAACATTCCCCACTCTGTTCCCCAGCACAAGCTACAGTGGCTCTGGCTTCTCAGAGTGAAGAAAGATTGTGGGAATGGCCTGCACGTACCCCAACCTCTCCTCACTCTTCTGCATAGAGACCCTGATGTTGGGGTCAGGGAGGAAAGGTAGGGATATGGGGTCTTCTTCAATGACTGTCTATCTGTCACTTATACAATGAGTCCCTGGCCTCAGTCTGATTCATTTCCATTTTGTCTGATGTTCGTAGCCTCCTTGGATGTGTCGGTCTTCACATCAGCACAATATTTTCTTGGCAATAGCACTTATCTTCTCTTTGGCTCTCCTCACCTGTTCAATGGAGCAACTAGTTCTCTCATAAATCCTGCCTGCTAGACAAGCCCCCTTTCTCTTCTTTAGGCGAGGTGTCTCCTGGCTAGGCCTAGTGGCCACCTGGGCAGTCAATCCTCAGATGCTGGTCTTTTCTAGCATCTGAAGCATCTGGGGAGTCCCAGGGACTGTTAGGCTGACCGCTCTGAGGGCAAAAATTAATGGAATGTGGTAAAGGTTGCCCCATATTCTTCTCAACAGACCTCACTGTAGTCCTCTGAAGCCCATGGATCTGTGCTATACCAATGGTCTCACCTTCAGACCTCCACAGCAAAATCAGATATCAGTCCTTACCTTTACTGACACCCATACCCACACTCCTGACAACTCACCCAGTGTTTTTGAATCTGCACCAGAAGAAGCCAGCTGAATTTTCAAATTCGACAGCTCTCTTTTTAAGGACTCCTGATTCTTATGGAAATTGCTTCATTTGGTCCTTTGCACTCCAAAAGAATAGGGAAAAAAGCTTCTAGGAACACAAGTCTCACCACAAAGCCAACCACTCAGTGGCTTTAGCCTTCACTCCAATCCCTTTCTCATTCAGATTCAAGTAGAGGTGTGGGGAGGCAGTGGAATTAAAAAACAAACAAACAAACAAACAAACAAAAAACAAAAAACAAAAAACACACTTCCTCCAATTTTCAAAAAACATTCAGGGAGGTGTCTGGTCCTGTAACAGACAGTTCTCTATGGCTCTCCTTAGAAGGTGGGGTACTTGAACTCTTGCTCTCAGCTTTGGCCTTTATCTAATTCTGGTACAACGAGAAACTGACTAAAGATCCCATTAGTTTGGGGACTCGGCACTAAGTCCTATGCAGCATTCTTTAAGTCAAATTTTCAAGACAAGAACATTTTATCTCAACGATTTCACCATAAAGATCTTTTCTCCTAATTGTGGAGTGCTTTATCTGATCTCATGGCTGTCTCTCTAAATTAGACTGTAAGTTATTTAAAGGCAGGAATCAAGTTTTACCCATCATTATGTCCTCAGAAACTAGAAATGCCCAACACTCAGGATCCACTCAATAAACCCTGAATGAATGAGTGAATGAACAAATGAACTTCCTGATTTTTTTTTTCTGCTTCAGTCCGAGTCATCTACAAAAGCAGAACATGAGACATGGACTAAAGAGCCAGTACTTGACCAGAGACGTCTAAGACCAGAATGGTACAGATCAGGAAACGGGGGGCGGCGGGGGGGGGGCGAGGCAAGAAAGGATGTATCACAGTGAGAAGCAGCGTGCTGTGTCCTGCCATGCCGGCCACTCTTCCCAGTGAACCAGAAAGGGACCCAGCACGTCTCTCTGCAGGAATGTTCCCTCGGCATACAGACCTTCTCCAGAAGGCTGGAAAGGAGAAACTGTACCTCGAAATAGTCCGCCTCAGAGGGGACTTCACTGAGGAGCTGACTTCCTTCCATCAGCCAGAGACAAATGAGAAAATCACCCAGGCTCTACATGTTTTCAATATTACTCTTTCTCCTATCCAGACCAGCTTTGGTTTATGTATCCTGCTGCCTTCCCCCTGAACATGGTGCAGAAGACACCTGGTATCACTCAGACCTTGGATGATATGTGAAACGTGGACAAGAGGACCTCCTCAAAGGACTCGGCAGATTGCGGGGTAATGAAAAAAGCGGGGTACTTTATCTTCCCAGCTGCCATTCCCACTGGGGAAAGTTTTCTCTATGGAAGCTGGCTCTCCCACACTTCTTTGTTCTGTCATCTGAGCCTTGACAGGCGCCCAGGCAGTCTGGCTCTGTGCTCCGTGTGAGGCATTTATTTGTCCAGATGTGAAGGGGTGACTCAGTGTATATCTTAGAGGCTCAGGACTTCTGGTCATATTGCCACCTGCATAAGGTATTTAGCAAGGATGCTAGGAGAGGCAGGAGCTGCAACATCGCCTGGGAGGCAGTCGGCAGCTTCAGAAAGAATATCAGCAAAAAGTACAAGGTTTACATTCAACACATGTACTTATTACTCTTCTCTTTGAATCCACTGAAAGAAAACAAGTGATATATTCGGTGACTTAGAGATATTAAGAGATTATACTTCCCTGCAATTTGAAGATGGACAACTTTGAATTTGACTTAGGGCCACATAACTGTATATACCATTTCATGTTGCCTCTGAAATAAGCATACATTTCACCTTCTCCCAGCATGAAATTAAACTCTGCTAGTTGCCCATTCTGATTCTTGGAAGATGTTCTATTCACTCCATGCTCAGAAATGGGAATGGAATTGCTTTTGATAAATTAAAGCAGCATGAACTTCTGCCTGTCCCCGAAAGCAGCAAGCCTGTCATTCTTTGATTACTGCAGAGATTCGCAATCTGCTGAGTCCTTTGAGGAGGTCCTCTTGTCCACGTTTCACATATCATCCAAGGTCTGGGTGATACCAGGTGCCTTCTGCACCATAGTTCAGGGGGAAGGCAGCAGAATACATAAACCAAAGCTGGTCTGGATAGGAGAGAGGGTAATATTGAAAACATGTAGAGCTTGGATGATTTTCTCATTTGTCTTTGGCTGATGGAAGGAGGTCTGCTCCTCAGTGAAGGATGCCTCCACACTAATGAAGCTGTCTGCAGCAACGAGAGCTGCTTGGCCATGGCACATAGCTCAGAATTACTGCAACTGCCTGTGTGTCAGAAGCCATCAATTGTCCCAGACTCACCTGCCGAGCTCAGAGCCATGGACCATGGGGCTAAAACATCATCATTCTCCCAGACGAGACCCACACTTACCTCTTCATCACTGGTTTCCCTTCCTCCCTCCCAAAACATCCCCATTGATCAAGTCCCGTTATTTCTCCAAGTACAGAGTCATGGAACATAGAGTAGCATCATCATTCTTACTCACAGTTCACAGCCACCAAGGAGTTATTTCCTTCTTCTTCACATGAATTACTGTCCGACAGCCCAGATCTTGGCCCTTATGTGGTCTGAATACAAAGTGAGGGGTAAAGGAAATCCAAGAAGGTCTATTCTAAGCTATTCAGCTCTCTCCATCATTTCTGCCACTTGGTCAAAAGGTCCTTCCTGTCCATCAACAACCACAGAGTACTGTCCAACTAAGCAATGAAGAATACATGGAAAAAGCACCCTGTCTTTGAATCAGAGACCACCTCAGAGCTCTGAATTCAATCATCTATGCATATCAGGGATTACGTGTGATGACAGCCATCCTGTTCTCAGGTTAAACTCTTCCAGTGAGGTGGGCAAAGACTATCCCAAAGCTGTCACTTCATCGATGGAAATACCTAATTGCTACAAATTTCCTATGAATAGTGACCCAGCATCTGTTTCCTTATAACTTTCATTCTTTGGGCTACGTAACAGAAGCTGAATTATCCTTTAATACAACCAGCATTCAAGTGCTAGAAAGTCCAACCGTTGTTTACCTTGTGAGGACGTTTATTCTGTGGTCTAGTCCCAATCTCTTCTCAATCCTCATAAAAAATGTAGTTTCCACACACATTTTCTTCTCCAGCATTATCATTTTAAAATATTATCTGGGTAACTGTACTCAATATTTCAGCCACAATCTCTTCAGTGAGGCACACAGTATGCATATACTTTGTACATATTTTTCTTTTATTTCTAAAAATAATACCCCACAATTGCATTAAATATAAAATGGAATAAAAGACGCATCATACTTTGGTATAAAATAAGTTTATCAATTAAAGCTCTGGTAAGAAATTTAACATATTTTTTTACAGTAGAAAAGCTTTATTGAGAAAGAAAGTACACTTCCAGATGTGGAGGTGGGCCTAAGCAAGAGAAGTGTGGCTCAAAAGACCACAAATACTTTAAGATATATCTCCCCTAGTTTGTGATGCAGTTGATTTTTAAAAACCTAATTACAGTATTTTATATTTATATTATTACATTTGGTTGATCATTATTCATCTCTCTTTGTGAATTCTGACTCTCAAACAGTGTACTGATTTTCTCTTCTAGCTTACTTTCACTCCAAAATGTAATCAATGAGTTATGTCCTCATTCTAATCACTAGTGGAAAGAGAAAAGTAGAAGTCTGAGCCTAGAATTATCTCATAGACAGTTCAAAGTTAACACAAACACACCAGCTGATATTCTTTGAGTATGCATTTAATTACTTATGAACCCAGGTAATTCTACACATTTAATCTTCAATTTAACCCACTGAATACTTGATTACTCTTTACTGTATGCCAGAAAATACAAACAGAATCTGTCATCTGCCCTCAAGAGACTCACAGACCACTGGGGAAATAATCGTGCACTCAACACAGCCATTCCCTATGACGGGTGCTGGCATATAAGTGGACTTGGAATCAAAGAGAAGTTCAGGGAGGAGCACCAGACTCCACCAGCGGTTGTTGAGAAAACTTTAAAAAAAAAAAAAAAAAAAAAAAGGTGTGATTTTTTTTTCCTATCCCCTCCCTTTTTTTTAAGTTTCGCAGATGTGAAAAGGTGAAGCCTTTTACTATAGTCCTAACAGCAAGAATGGTGTACAGAGAAAAGGTTGATTGGACTATTTAATAGAGACACTATTTTACAAACATTACACTATTAAATTTCAAATTTTCTCCTTAAAACATGGACCCCTTGCAGCCTTCAATCTTCAAGACCAGGCCATGCAGGAGGTTCCCCTAGGAGAAGGTGAGTATGTAAGATCTTTAAAAATAACAGGATTGAAAGCCAGGTTTGGTAGACTGGTCACTAAAGAGTGTTTCATGAAAGGAAGGTCCAGACAGGATGAGAGAGTGGACTAAGGAATTGTGGAAAGAAAAGAGCCAGAGGGGCCACCTTAACTAATAGAAGTGTGCAGACAATTGGATTCTCATTCATTCTCATTCTCTCTCTCTCTCTCTCTCTCTCTCTCTCTCTCTCTCTCTCTCTCTCTCTCTCTCTCTCACACACACACACACACACACACACACACACACACACAACCATCAGGGATAATTTTGTCTTAATGCTCTATTAGGAAGTAAGTATATGGAGGAAAACATTGAGAAAGCAGCTAGATCCCCACATGCGATTTCTGGGGGTATGGCATAAGTTTCCTGAAAAAGACTGAAGAGTTCTGGAACATATAGCTTTTTTTTTTTTTTTTTTTTAAGGTTCAGGACTAAATTCATAAGCCAAATAAACATTTAACTGAAAATACTCAGCCATGTCAGAAGCACGACAACTTTCTAGTACTGAGACAAGCCAGCGTTGGGGTAGGGCTTCACCGTATTTGGCAGGGAAATAGCACTTCCATTTGAAGAGCCTCTAAATATTTCATCGGCCTTGCTTTCAACCTGCATCTTGACATTTCTTTTTATCAACATTTTAACAGCTTTATTTCGAAACATCATCTTTAATTAGAAAAAGCCGTGCATGAAGAACTTGATAAATTTATTACCTTTCTCTTTCTGCTTTGATACTTCAGTTCATAGGATAAATTTTTAAGTGGAAATGTGATTCCTGATAAAAGCGGTACAGTACCCATGAGGAAATGCAAACGACTTGGAATGGTATGTGACTTGCACGGAAGAAGGTATGGTGGAGGGGTGGGCAAGAGAGTGAAGAAATTGAGTTCCATCTGGAATATCAAATACACTGATACTTAGAACCCCATGTTTATCTTGAATTATACAGTATTAGGAGAGTTTATAATTCCTCAATTTTCCCATCAGCCAAGAAGATATGAACAGAATGACTAATACAAAGATAATCTAATATAGAAATAGCGTCCCCTTCATAAACTGGCCCCCAGGCTACTCACCTAGTATTAGCTCCTACCAATATCCTACGCTAGTTACTAACAAAATACCCAAATATGCCATGCTCTCTCACACCTCTGTATCTTCACACAGGCTACTCCTCCCTGGATACATTTCTCCCCCTTTTTACCTGGAAAAATCCAACTCACCTTTTAAGACCAGGCTCAACTATTTTTCCTCTATTACCAAACTCTTTTTTTTGTACTTCCATTGGTCTCTGTATGTACATCTCTTATAGCATTCACCATATAACATTAGATGGGCTTAACCATTCATGGCAGGCTTCTGGATTCAATAGCTACAATCAGATGGCACACAGACAGACATAATCAAGGATAATTCTGTCTGGATACTTGGCTTGAAAACCTCACAGATAAAGGCATTGAAAAAAAACAGAAGACTTCTAGGAATTTAGCATCTTTTATAGAAACTCTGTGCATCCTGTCTCCAGAAGAGAAGAAAATTGACACTTGTTCATCTGTTAGACATGCTCAAGTAAGAAGACAAGGTCGTATTCATTTTGTACACTCAGCACTGAACATGATGCTGTGTATATACAAGGTGTTCAATGAATGTATTCAGGCTGGATGAACACGGGAGATGAAGTTAAGAGTCATGGTGTTCCTATGAACTGTACTCTCTCAGTCTTCCCAAATAGGCAAACATGAAGTAAATTGACAAATGACAAGTAAACTGACAATCGACATGCCTTGCGCCATTGTTTAGTAACTGGAAATATGGTGCTAAAGTTTTATAAGATGGAATACCATTCAGAAATCACACGCCAGTTCCCAGAAGCAAACTGGTACTCACTGAGCAGTGAACTTCTTAGTCTCACTTTTGTAGGTAAGTCTCCCTAGTTCTCAAAAGTAATAAGTCCTTGTTCTCCTAACTTTTAAAATAGAATTTGATCTATTAAAGCTGACCCAAGAGCTGTTGGTTTTGGAGTAAGTAGATATATGTAATTTCCAGCAATGTCATTATATTGTTCCTTAAAGTAGATGACCAAGACGGAGCTTGAGTTATTACGCAAGCCGCAGGACATAGTGAAACTGACAAATTTCTTTCTCTTCAGTGATAATAATAATGAACATCATTGTGTCCCGGATTCCATCTCACAGAATGGCAAATGGATTTCCAGGGTCCTCTCTAAAGAATTAGAGGTTGAAGCAGAAAAATAAAACATGATGCTATCTAAACGATAGTTGGAAAAATATTACTTAGGATTGGTAAAGAGAGCAATTTCATAGGCTCTTGTTTTTCTCTTGCTGGTTGATCCCGCTTTCTGTTCTCAGGAAATCTTCAAGTTTTATTTATGAGAATTTATGCTTTAATATCCTCAGTCTTTAAGTTACTTCATGATCTGCCTCACCCTCACTTGGGAGGAAGAGGAGAAACGAATCAGCCCTGTGCCCGGATCTGGTGAATGTGTCCACTCAAAGGAGCAGTTCACCTTGTTCACTGTGGTCTCCCTTCAGAGCACAGACTCGTGGTTTCCAAACCCTTAACTACGACTAGAATAACACTATACACTAAAAATTTTAATTGTCTTTCCGAGAAGGAGGCTATGGTGCCAGTGCTGACTTTCTTTTACCTCCATGTCTTCTCTACAACTTATCCTCATTCCCAATTTACTCCCCAGATCTATAAAAAAAAAAAAAAAAAGACCTAAATCAGTTGTCGAGTAGCCCCAGTTCTAGTCCAGTGCTACTAACTAGCTAGTGAACCATTTAATATTTTAACAGCACTTTCGACTTACAAAGCCACCGCCGAATTTCATTTTTGTAACGGCCTTTGCCGTGATGGATGTGATTGCCAACTGGAAGATGAAGACTTGTCAGCTGTGAGACGTCACACATGTGGAAAAGGCTTAACACTCTGGGGACTGCAGTGTAATGGGAGTGAGCGACAGTCACTGTCCACCTTTCAAGGCAGAGGTCTGTGGGCAGCACCGGCCTAGCGTCCCTTCTGTCTTTGCTCCCCGTCACACTGTCATCACTCTAACGGATTTCAGTTCTTTCACATTAAACTTCAATTTTTATAGTGTTCGTTAGATAATCTAATCTAGCTTTTTTTTTTTTTTTTTTTTTTTTGGACCATCCCTACATTTGTTACGTAGGCCTATCTATTGGTGCTAGGTATGAGGAGAGCACTTGTTTTAAAGCCAAGAATCCAGATGGCAGCTTTCAAATGTTAATTGACCCATGTATATCAACATCCAAGAATGAGAACATCAAGAGAAACACTTTCAGATCAGGAACAAAAACTGAATTTGCCAAGCTCTCATTAGAACTGTGTGTGAGTTGTTTCGGGGATCAGAGAGTCTGAACGGCTAAGGATGTAGCAATGTGCAGAGGGGATTTAATCTACATCTATATTTACATTGCAAATGCCAGCAAATATCAGGAATTCTGCCTAATTCCTGAAAGTCATATGTGGCCTTGAGTTTTCCACATTACTCCAGAAGCCTCAGAAGGTCAGGTCACAGGGTAAGGGTACTGGTATCAAAACTAAGTCGCAAAGATCATCACTGTCACAGCTGGTACCTGAACTCAGTTCTTCTGACTCCAGTTTTTTTTTCTGTTCCATTTTTCTGCAGCTTAGCTTCTCTGAGTCTGTTTCCACATCTGCTAAATGAGAGGTTGGCGTGGATGCTACGTAAGATTGTTAACCCCTCAAATTGTTTGATTTATTTTCCTTTGAGTAGCATCCTAGCCCAGATCCCTCCTTTAATACTGCAAACACTAACGTTCTTTTTTTTTTCCCCCCACATCACTCTCACTCACCTCTAATCAAAGACAATAGATTAAAAGGAAACCAAATTTTCCTACTCAGGACTTGACAGCTTAAACTGAAAGTCTCAGTGAGAAATCTCATGTACCAATCTTACTGCGGACGAAAGATCATTATGTATGTTTACTTGGGGCTAGACAAGCTTCTCTTTAAAGTTTAATTACCATGAAATCAGACAACTCCTTCTATATATTGAATGCTTGAGTTAACATGGCATTTGTTTTGCCACCATTCAGACTCAATTTATTTTCTTCTCTTCTCTCTCTCTTTTCAGTGCCACTCTGGTGACTTATTTGAGAAATCCATATATTTCTCAAGCAAGGTCAGAAAGCTGGTTGGAGACTCCTGGTCACCAGTGGGTCGAGTATGTATTGCTTCGGAGAATCATTAATGGCATTTGAAAAAAAAGAAAAAAGAATAGGAAATAACTTGGCCATCAACTTCAGGAAAAAGAAAAGACAAAAAGAAAGTCAAACCAGAGTTATCAGGCACTAACAGCGGATCTCGAGTAGACAGCAACTGTAAGAAACATTTGCAACAGGGCGAGTTTACCTGGACCTGGCACTGTGCTCTAGGATGGGTGATAGCTCCTAGGTAGAGGTAAAGGGCATGCCATTCATCCTTACCCACAACCCGGGCTAGTTTGCATCCTTCCACGGGCTCAGTCCAGCTGTAAGACTCTAATGCTAACCCCAACCGTAGCCCTCTTCCCATTTGCTTTGTTCCTCGGCACTTAAACACCCTACTAGTGCTGCTTTAACACTTCCAGGTGATCCCAGGTGTCTCTATTCCCTTGTTCCCACAGCATGTGTGTCTGTGTCCCTTTACCATTTGGGGCCCTAAGTGTCCATCATAGAAGTTTCCAACCCACTCACGTCACTCACAGTTTGCATTTGCTGATTTGAGTTCATAGTCAGGATCTCCACACTCCAGAATTCCAAACCATATACAAAAAAAAAAAAAGAAAGAAAGAAACCTAATTAATTAATAAAAGTTAATGGCATGAATTTTGTCTTGGTAATTAATGATGTTCCTTGAGATGGGTATCAATAGGAACAAAATCACTCCACAGTTCATTTCTGAGAAGCTCATTAAATTAATTTGGAGAAGGAGCAGGGGCCCAGTGGGTGGCATTCTCAACATAAAAATATCCACAGAAGCTGGCAACGGCGATGCTTGCCAAGGACGAGGTACAGCAGCCATGGAGACGCACCTCTCGGCTCTCCAAGAAAGAACTGGCTGTGAGGAGTGCAGTTAGCTGACAGCCTCAACTACAGTGCCTTTGCAATTCTGGGGCATGCAGGCCCAAGCCGTGCTCTCCCTGAACACCGTACGCCTTCTAGAACCTGGCAATGTTTGCCCAGTACTGGATTTCTCTAATGAATGAATAAGTATTGGGCTAAATTAGACTTTCCCGACATTTCGCTGAAGTCTGAGGATCTTCCAATCTAACCCTTCTTCCTCTCCATTCACGCGTCGGACCGCCATCATAATCTGAAGACAATCTCTGCCTACTCCTGTTCTCTCTCCTCTTCTGTCCTTTGTGGGTTTGACCTCCAAAAAATAGCTTTTGCATTTTTAATTTTCTCTCCGTATATGCCTCCTGTAGGTCCCAAAATAACAAGGTGATGGTGACCCTCACAGGGTGAGGAGAGAACTAAAAGGGCCGTAAGGGGACTGACTCGTTTACCATTCTACCCTCAGTGCCCAGTGGAACGAAGTTGACATTCGTGGGCCACAGGCTCCACTCTGGCACTCGCTGAGACGCAGGTTCCAATCAAGCCATTCAGGTCACCAAGTCATCCATGTAGTGACTCTGAGTCCTTTCCAGATCCACCAGTTATTTCCAAGCCCCTTTTAAAAAGGTCTTAAAAATTGTTGGATATTTTCTCATTATACTCTGGGGCCATAGAAAAGCTAATGTGGCAGTTTCAGGCCCTGTCTAGACACACTGTGTCACTGTTTATTATCCTCAACTGACGCCCAGATTTCTGGGCATGGAGGCTTTCTAGAAGATTTGCCTCCACTCTAGGCTTTATATATTTTTAAAAATCAATCAATAAACAAACGAAAATCCTTGCATCATGCTTATCTGCTATCAAATTCCCAAACCTGTCCGATACGCATGTGGCTGACTCCTTGTTATCATTCCAGTTTCGGCTCAACTGGGACCTTCTCAGAGAGATCTTTCATTGATATCTAACTTAATATTGTACCTCTCTATCTCATTGCCCTCGTGTAATTTCTTCATAGAAATTACTACTACCTGAAATTTTCTTCATGCCTGTTTACTATTTCTTTCTTACTCTAGAAAGTACACTTCAGGAGAGACAAGATGTTAACTGTCTTGTTCTCTCCTGTATCCTTGGCTCCTAAAACCATGCCAAGAAATGGCCCGTTTCCATGGAGCCAATAACTGATCAAAACTCAAGCAAGTGAAGAATCATTCACAATCTCATTTGAGGAATTCAAGCCCCAACTCAGAGAGCTATACTTTTCCAGTAGCCTCCTTGTCCTTCATTCACTTTTCTCTTGTCTAAGGAAGAGTCCCTGTGTAAACAACTATGCCACTTTTGCCCCGCAAGGAAATTGCTTTTGATGCTAATCTAAACCAGTAGCCTAAAAAAATTTTTTAGTTACTTATTTTTATCAGTAATCAATTTTTTAACAACCTTCCTAATGTTTGTTTATAGTAGTCCCACCTTATCCATAGAGGGTATGTTCCAAGACCCTCAGTGGATACCTGAAAACATGAATAGTACTGAAACCTCATATATACTATTTTTTTCCTATTCAGACATACTTATATAAAATTTAATTTTACATTAAGGACAATAAGAGATTAACAATAACTACTAATAGAACAATTATACCAATACAGCATAATAAAAGTTATATAAATGCAATCTCTCTCGAAATATCTTATTGTGATGATGTGAGGTGGTACCACACCTACGTGTTGAGATGAAGTGCGGTAGATATGCTAGACAAAGGGGTGGAAAGAGACAGCGCGAGATTTCATCACGCTACTCAGAACGGCATGCAATTTTAAACTTATGAATTGTTTATTTCTGAACATTTTTATTTACTATTGTCAGACTTCAGTTGACCACAGAGAAATGAAACCATGAAAAGCAAAACTGTGGATAAGAAGGAAACTACTGTATTTGTAAATCATATATGTGTACCACAAGTGCTAATATGTGCATTTTAAAACATAAACAAAAATTGAAATATGAATAGATGAGATTAAAAAATAGTAATATAAATTCTGTTACTTTCTTTCTTCCCCTTTCTGTCATCTTGTGAATCCCCTAGAATATATATAGCATATTCTGAAAACAACTAAATAAAGCAATTTTTACCTGGAGATAAGAGGTTTCCAGGGCGAGAAGTAGGAGAGGAAATAAGTATAAAGGGACATCACAAGAGCATTACTTGGGGGTGCTGGAGTTGTTTATATCCTATCTTCAGTAGTGGTAATGAGAATCTGATACCGAAGTGTTAAAATCCATAGAACCGCATACACCAAAAACAGTGGATACTACTAGATGTAATTTTTTCTAAAACTTTTAAGAAATCAACCAAAAAAAAAAAAGAGTCTAGAGAGTAGTTAGACACTGGGCATTTTATTTTTCTGACCAGGTGAAATATCCTGTAAAAACCCACATTTCCATCCTTGCTCAGCTTTTCCCTCCAGAGATCTGAATCACATGAAAGCAAAGAAAATAATGTACCTTTATAGCCACCTCATTGATCCTTGAACCCTGTAGCTGACTGTGGCAGATGGCTCCGACAATATCTCCCACTCCACATGCTCTTCTATAATGTGACCCTGCCACCTCTCATCAAGAGGTGGAGTTCTCCTCCCCTTGTATCTGATCTGACCTTAATGAATTACTTATAACTGGTAACATTCATGAACTTGAAGTCTAGGTCAGAAAAGGCCAAACAGCTTCTGCCCTAGTCTCTTAGAGCAGTTTCTCTCAGAACCCAGTCCTCATACTGAGAAAAGCCCAGGGCACACAGAGAGCCACACAGGCTGGTTTTCTCTCTAGTTGACAGTCCCAGTTGGGGCCATCTTTGAGTCATCCCATCCCACAAAGGCTAATTTTATGTGTCAACTTGACTGGATCTCAGGGTACCCAGATAGCTGAATAAACATTTCTTAGTGGTTCCAGAAGAAATTAGCCTTTGAAATGGTGAACTGAGCAAAGCAGCTGGCCCTCCCAACGTGGCCTGGTACCATCCAACCAACCGAGGGCCTGAGTAGAACAAAATGGTGGACAAAGGTTGAATTTGCTCCCTGCCTGACTGTGTGGGCTGGGGCATTGACCACCTCCTGTCCTCAGCACCCCTGGTTCTCCAGCCTTCGGATTCATTTCTTTGAACCATACCACTGGCTTTCCTGGGTCACCATCTTGCACATGACAGATCATGGAACGTCTCAGCTTCCATAATCATACAAACCAATTCCTTATAATAAATCTTGTTATATAGATAGATATAATGATAAAACCTTTATCTTACCAAAGATAAAATCTCCATCTCTATGTATCTCTCTATCCTACTGGCCTGTTTCCCTGGAGAACCCTAACCAATACACATCACAAGGATGAATTCCTGAAAGTTCCAGCAGGTATTTGGAGTCACCCCCAGGTATTTGAGTCTTTTCAGCTGAGGCTCTAGATAGTACAGAGCCAAACCAGACCCATTGAGCCCTGTCTGAATCCCAGAAACACAGATTCTAGAAGTATCATTAAAGAGTTATAGTATGCTACCAAATTTTGGGGTGGTTTGATAGATCATACTTATGTCCTACCCATTATCCATTTTGCACATTTTTCTTAACAAGAGAATATTGATTTGAAAGCTCCGCTAAAAATATTAACTCTCCTGGGTTCCTTTGCTGCAAAGTATGGCCAAGTAATATAATCATGGCCAATGAGAGATAAGCTGAAGTTGCTAACTGGAACTTCCAAAAATAAAAAATAAAATGGCAAGTTATTTTAGATGAAAAATGAAATAGCTGGGGTTTTTTTTCTTTTGTCTTTTCTTGTTTTTTGTTTTTACTTTCTTCATTCTTCCTTTCTACCATACAGTTTTGATTCTTAGAAGGGCAGGAGCCACCAAGAGGTTAAAAGCCATAGTCTAGAAAGGGTGTTGCAAAGTGATACAAATACACTGATTTCATGATGATCTTGTGGAGGCTAAATTGACCACCTCATACTTATTGTTACATAAGAGAAATAAACTCCTCTATGATTAGCAATTTCTAGTTTTCTGCTACACAGAGCCAAACACACTTGGTACCAAAAAAAAGATGATGCAGGAAGTAAGAGAATCTAAAATTTGGTTTCGTTTAATTTAGGAGGCGGACTGCCTTCAAGAGGGCCCAGAAGAGCCCAATTCGTGGTTTAACGCTCTGCCATCCTTTTCTTGAAACTTTTAATAATTTTTTTTTTGAACTTGTGTCTTGTAAGTAAAGTCTGATGAGACGATGGAGCGTGTATGTTAACAGAAAAGACAGACACAGCAGGCATGTTGTTCCTTGCCAACCATTTGCATATAGCAATGCCCATGAGCACAGGATTCCAGTCGGCCCACAGCACACACACGTTCAAAGAGACAGATAAAATGTACAAGATAAATGTGTTTTATTTAAGTCTGTATAAGTAGGTTGAGGGGGAGGTGCTGACAGCTCCAAAAGGCCACTCTATTTAAATCAGCATTTTTTTAATGTAGAAAGAAGGCAATGGCATTCTAAGAAAAAAAAAATAGATGACCAAAGAACCCTATCATATCTTTTCTCACTTATGTTACTTCTTGGAATTATCTCATCACTTATGCTGGAAATGGAAACAATGCCATGGACTGAATCGTGTGTCCTCCAAATTCATACGTTGAATCCTTAACCCCCAATGTGATCGTATCTGGAGATAGGGTCTTCAGGAGGTAATTATGGCTAAATGAGGTCATAAGGGTGGGGTCCTAATTTAATACAATTGTGGCCTTCTAAGAAAAAGAAAGAGAAAGGAATCTTTCTTTCTCTGCCATGTGAGAACACAGCAAGAAGATAGCCATGCACAAGCAAGAAAAGAGCCCTCACCCAAATGTCAAACATGCTGGCACTGTGATCTCAGACTTCCAGCCCCCAGAACTGTGAGGAAAGCAATTTCTGCCAAGCCATCCAGTGTATGGCATTTTGTTATGGCAAACCAAGCAGACATGGAATGAAAAGGAAATACAGGATAACCCATAGCTCCTTTTCCTTTTAGTCCTTCCTTACTCATCAGTAAGACAAAAGGGCAGAATATTGGTAGAATATAGACGTATTAGGAAGTAAAATAAAAGTAAAAACACTTGAGTTACCATTAGTCTGTACTTCCACTGTTCTGGTAAGAAAAAAATTATAGATATATTATATGTATGTATGTATATAATATATACTTTATATATATATATATAAATTTTTTTCTTACCAGAGCAGTGGAAATATAAAATAATGTATATGTAATATGTAATATACATTATAATATAGAATACATATGTAACATATATTCTATATTAGCAAATATGATACATATAAAACATACATAAATACAGAATAACATCTATATTTGTTATATATAAATATATATTATATATAACAAAAACATGTATACACACACATATACACATAACCATGCACCAAATAATGACATTTCAGTCAACAAAAGACCGCCTATATAAAAGTGATCCTATAAGATTATAATAGAGCTAGAAAATTCCTATTTTCCACTTCAAAGTCCTCGCAACATTGTAGTGAAATGCGTTACTCGTGTGTTTCTGGTGATGCTAGTATAAACGAACCTTTATTTACCATTGTGTTACAACTGCCTACAGCATTTAGTGCAGTAAGATGCTGTACGGGCTTGCAGCCTGAGAGCAGCGGGCTCCACCACACAGCCTAGGTGTGCGTAGGCTCCGTCTAGGTTTGTGTAAGTGCACTCTAAGATGTTCGCACGTTACGAAATCGTCTAATAACACACCAAAAGAGGGAGTGTGTGCAAGGTCCTTCTTGCCGCACTCGGCAACATTAGAAAGAGAAAGATAAAATTAATCTGGAGTTAGTAAGAGTACATGGAGGGAAAGCAGGGAAGAGGCAAGAGAACTAAAATGTCAAATCAAGCTGTTACATTCAGAGACTGCACTATGCTGATCGGCTCTGCAGTCAGGCCAGGAGGACGCCTGCAGAACAAAGGAGGATTTCTGCTAGGATTGCTAGCAATCCACTTCTCCACACCATGTAGGGGAAACAGGAAAAAAACAGTCTTTAAGTGGCTGCCCTACACAAATAAAATCATCCATTCCCTATAGGTAAAACTATAGGGAAACCTATGGATTAAAGGCTGGGACCTGCCAGCAGGCCTGTCATGCTAACTATTCCTACCTTTACAGCTTCTCACTCTTCCCCTTCCCCTTCCTCACTGTATGTCCCTATCAAATGAAATGGGTAAATAAAGTCTTTAAACAGTGACTCACAGGAACTGAAGAACGATATATAAACAGAAAACCAGGCGTTGTCTCACTGCCTTTACTCTCAGAGTCTTTACTCTGTCTCTCTCACTGTCCTCGTCTCTATTGTCTCCGTCCCTCTGAGTCTCTCTCAGGCTCTCTCAGTCTCTGCCTCTGAGAGGAGACCACGCTCTGTCTGTGGAGTGTTATCCCTCTTCTAATAAACTTTCCTTTCGACTCTAACTTTGGCCTGTGTGTTGAATTCTTTCTATCTTCTCTGCTAAGACCTTCTTCTTCTCTCAGCGCAGGGCTTGGTCTCCCCACCACTCAGAGAAATTTACCCTGTTCTGCATTAGAGTGAGGGAAGTAAATAACAATTTGCTAAGGAACAGACTCTCTGCCGGCAGCTTGCAATTTAAGTTAAGTTGGAGTTCCACAATTTGAAATCTTGCAGTTGGAAAAAAGTCAGGCTCTTCGATGACCCTAAAACAAAAATGATAAAAGGGGCAGGCACAAAACTGCAAGCCTTCCCACAAATGCCTTGTATTAATAGATCTCTGCAAGGGAGAAGAGGCCGACCTGCTGGTGTTTGGGGGGGTTAAGAACCTGTTCTGCCATTTACGCCTACTGTTCTCAATTGCCTCAGAACAGAAACCATTAAGCTAAGAGGCAGTTTGGCGGTCAGACCACAAAGGTAACAGAGAAGAATCTTCAGGCTTAAAAACATCTAAACAAGATGTGCACTATTATTAATATTGAAGGTAATGAATAGGCTAGACACCTGCCAAGAACTTTGAGGGAACTTTTTGCCAAAGAAACTCCAGATATGGCCACCTATGGTCTGTGACTATTTATCCTGTAAAATAATCCCCAGGTCCTTAGCTTCTATGAACAAGAATTAGGCCACAGAAACAGTGAAGTCACACAAATGATGTCCTTTCCAAAACTCTCCTCAATTTTGGCCTTGGAGGATAATGGACAAGGACTATGGTCCAGCAAGCAGAGCCAGGGGCCACAATCCACTTAGGCCATAAGTGCAGTAGAACAAGAAGCCAGACCTGATGATTATTTTTGACTGGTGTGTCCTTGATTCTCCTCTTTTCTGAACTGTAGTTTTACTATTGTTATCGCCCTCTTCCTTCTCCACAACTGAGAATTCACAGGTATAGGATGCAGAAAAATACATTTATTCCTTATGGGAACTCAAGAACCTGAAAATACTCTGAACTTTGAGTTGAAAGTTATAAGTGAATGAAATGCCAGGGGGTGGTGACGTATGCCTGAAAAGAAGGGTAAGTATGGATGTTGCTGACCAGGGCAGACTACGGCAAGGACTATGCAGCATCCTCTCTCTGTTCTCCCTCAGTTACAGAACTCTGCTTCATGTGAAGCAGCAGTGTGCCGGATTGTATGGCAAACTCAGGTGGTCCTGTGTCACTCTTCTTAGCATTGCGATACTAAGTTTTTGAAAGGAGAAGACACAGCTATTTGGATTGCTTGGATTGCTTTTTGTTTTCCTTCTTTCCCATCCCCTCTTTCCTGGCTAGAATGCAAATGCGATGCTAGGATAAAGAGCTATCTTGAGGATGAAAACCAAACCAAAGTATGGCAAAGTGAAGACAGAAAGGGGTCTGAGTCCTTGACCACTTCAAGGAATAAGGAAACTGACTCAGGTATTTTTGATTCGCAGGGGACATAAACCCCAATGTGATGAAACTACTATTTGCACATGTGGTCCAAAGCAAATCCTAATCAGTGGCAGACCACAAAATGAAAAAGCCTAATGAGCCAATAAGAAAGCTTTCCCAAGAGCTGAAAACTGTGAAATGTCACAAAACCTGGAAATTCGGAAATAAGAGTATCAAGCCAATTCTCCAAAATAACTTAGAAGCCTCCAAGCTGGTAGCTACATGGACTCCACCCCTTGCCACATTGTTACTCTGTGCATTTGAGCGCCTGAAATGGGCATCATATCAATATTCGATGTGTGCCCAAGAATCCTGAATACAAAAAGTACCTTGCCACACATAAACACATCACATTTCATACAAACACAGTGTCTCTGTTGTGTCAGATTTGGTTTAAAAATAAACTAAATAAATAAATAAATATGCTATCAGAGATATCAATATTTGAGTATTGGCAACATCGCTTACAATCTATAATCTCATGATGATGTTTAAATGAAATAATTTCACAGCATTAAAAAAAAAATCTTGGGTATCCTCAAGACACCACTGTATAAGAGAAGCTGTCCCCAAAAGGAATATAGAAAGTATTTTTGTATTTTTTTCATTTATAAGTTAGCTTTCTTTTTTTTTTAATTCATTCAATCGGACTTCATTAATCACTACCCTGTGCAAGGCACTGGGAACACAAAGATGTAAAAAGGCACAGAGATTGCCTTTGAGGAGTTAGCTCACCTTCTAACGAAACTGAAAAGATAATAGATCAAAAAGACCCAAGAGATGAAGTTAATGACAATAATAAGTCAGCATCAGGTAAGGTACCATACAGGAAACCCAGGGGCAAACGTTGCCAGAAATGTCATATCTTAAAGCCAGACATGGTCCAGGACACCTCTCATAGCTGGAGAACAGCACAGAATTGACTTCAATTCCCAGATTACTCCAGGCTGAAAAGGAAACACTATTATTTTTATTGCAGCATAATTGCCATACACTATCTTATTAGTTTCAGGTGTACATCATAGTGATTTGATATTTATGCATGTTATGAAATGATTACCATGTTAAGTCTAGTCACCGAAGTTATTATAATATTATTGACTATATTACCTATGTCGTACATTATATCCCTATGACTCAATTTATCTTAGAATTGAAAGTTTATACCTCTTAATCCCTTTTACTTATTTTGCCCACTCCCAACCCTTCTCCATTCTGTTGACTACTAAGTTGCTTCCCATATCCTGAGTTTCTGTTTCGTTTTGTTTATTCGTTTTGTTTTTTAGATTCCACATATAAGTGAAATCATATGGTATTTGTTTTTCTATGTCTGACTTATTTCACTTAGTATAATACCCTCTGGATCCAACCATGTTGTCATAAAAGGCAAGATTTCATTCATTTTAAGGCTGAGTAATATTCTATTATACTATATATCTACTGCATCCTGCATCTTCCTTATCCATTCATCTATCAATGGACACTTAGATTGCTTCCATAACTTGACTACTATAAACAGTGCTACAATAAACATAGGGGTGTATATATCTCTTCGAATTAGTGTTTTCATTTTCTCCAGATAAATTCCCAGAAGTAGAACTGCTGGATCAGTAGTGCTATTTTTAACTTGTGAGGAACCTCCATATTGTTCTCCATAGTGGCTGCCCCAATTTACAGTCTCATCAACAATGTACAAGGGTTCCCTGTTCTCCACATCCTTGCCAACACCTGTTATCTTTTGTCTTTTTGATAACAGCCGTGCTGACAGGTGTGAAATGATATCTCATTACAGTTCTGACTTGAATGCAAGACCTTATATTGTAAAACTCCCAGAAGAAGACATAGGTAAAAAGCTTTTGACATTGATCTTAGCAATATTTTCTTGGACCAGTCTCCTCAGACAAGGGCAACAAAAACAAAAAGAAATAAATTGAATTAGATCAAATTAAAAAGCTTTTGCACAGCAAAGGAAACCATCAACAAAATGAAAAGGCAACCTACTAAATGGGAGAAGATATTTACAAATCATACATCTGATAAGGGGTTAATATCCAACATTTATAAAGAACTGACAAAACGTATTTTAAAAATCCAATTAAAAAATGGGCAGAGGATTTAAATAGACATTTTGCCAGAGAAGACAGAGATGGCCAACAGGCATATGAAAAGATGCTCAATAGCACTAATCACCAGGAAATGCCATTTCTGATATGCAATGAACAGGAGGATGATTTTCTAATTTTTTACTGCTGGACATTTACTGATTTCTCTCCAGAGCAATCTGTTTACCATAGACTGTTCACTGTGGCTACAGCTAGGTTGGGAATAGGGTACAAGAACAGAAGAGTGTGAGATTAAAAACCTGAGAACCTTCTATTCCAACCCATTAATCAGTGATCTCAGGGTAGGCTAGTCTGACCAGAGGATATCTTTCATATAAACTGTTCTCCCAAACTGTAGCATAAATGCTGCTTAATAACAGAAAAGAAATCATCATTCTGACTGGCCACCATATGTCACCTTTTCCTGTAAGAGTATAGTATCAGAATCCTAGATGGTCAACTACAAATTAACCACCAAACAGGCCTATTTTAAAAATATAGCATGCAGTCCATTCTACACAGGCCTCTTCAGTCTTCGGATTCTGGGAATGAGAAAAGAGACAAATTAGAACCAAGTTCCTCTCCTTTGGAAACTGACAGAAGCATCATCGTGACTTCTCTTCCCAGTTGAATCCTTGGTGATATTGCAGTGATCGAGTCTGGCTGCCTTCAGGCCTCTAAAAGAGGAAATCAAGGTCCTGACACCATGTGGTCATTAATGAGCTCATGGTGCTGGCAATCAGCTAAGAGGGTTACTTACTGACCTGACTTCAGGGGCATACTGCCATTCTGTCTTCCCAAGAGAGTACTTATGCCATTTCAATGATATAAATTACTCTTGATTTTCTAGACTAGACTATCCCAAAATGGAAGGCAATGAAAGTCCAAACAATCAGCAGGCGAGAGAGTGATAAGCGTCACTAATATTGATCAAAAGCATAAACGACCATAAAAGCAGAATAGACAAATTAAAATCCTTTGAGGAAGAAAATATGAGAAATGTCTGAGTAAGTACATTATCGTGTGTCCAATGTCTGAGTTCCTGGACAGTGGTGTCATTTCTTGATAAGGGATAGAGGAGGTATGAGTCAATATTCCTATTTTGCCCATATTTTTGTGGTAATTATTAGATGCCCAAGTGGAGACTTCAGGACAGTTGCCAGATACATCAGTATGAAATCCCACCCACAAAACAACACCTGAGCTTTAAGGGTCACCAGCAGATGGATGGTATTCAGTGTCATAAGCCAAGGTAAAGATGTCAATAAAGAAGAGAAGAGCTTCTCCCATGTCTCCAGTAATACAAGCTGATAAGGAGTGATGGTCAAGTGAGAGAACGAGATTAATCTTGTATTACAATAGCCTGGAGAAGACAGTGTCCAGTCAAAGCAAAGCAACTCAAGAAGAGGAAAGTCTCATCTTCAACTCTTTAGTCCTCTATTCCTACTCCTGGTATGTAGTAGTGGTTCTATTAGTGCCCTTCGAATTGGTCTTATAGAAGCTTGAAGTCTATAAATGTCATAAGATCTATTGGAAGAACAGGCTCTGGAAAACAATGACAGTCATTAAAGAGTTCCAGGTTCTTAACTCACTTGTTCAATCATCATCATAGCTAACGCTTTCTATTCAACACTTTCTCCTCATGAGGCGCTGTAAGTAAAGAATTCATTACTAACCCTTTCAGGAACACTGCAAGCTAAACAGTAACAGCTCTATTTTGAAGATGAAGAAACTGAAGCTTGAAGAGATTATCTGACTTGCTACTGTAAATTGCAAATACTTGTGATAAAAACCCAGTTTTGTGTCATTGCAAAGCCTATATTCTTTTCATCTCTCCACACTGACTACATCTATTACAAGTCCCCAGGAAAAGCAACTCTGTGCTTAGGGCCAACTTCATGGGCATGTCACCTACTCACAGGAGGACCCTGTTTGGTTTAATGCTCCACCATCACTGTGTTTGAAATCCTTCATAATTTGTAAACAAGAGGACTTGCATTTTCATGTTGCTATAGGCTCCACAAATTATGTAGTTGGTCCTGTCTCCACTCACAGGTAAAGCATTTTGGCAGGATGCACTTAACCTTTCATAAAACTGGGTTTCTGGTTCACAAACATGGGGGCTGCTGTATACACATGCAGAAAGGGTGCACGGTGTGAGTTTTTCAACTTAAAAACCTACCCGCCAATATTTTCCCTCAAAATATTGCCTCGAGATGTTCATTCCTTTAAATTAACAAAAGACTGGCCCCCTGCCCTATAACAAATAGTTTTATACAACCCAGGGTCTCGCTTCGCTCACCTCAAACATCCTTTTTCTCTCCCCCACCCTAATAGCCTCCAAAAAACACTCTTGTAATTCCTCTTAAGACTGCTAGAAGGACACCCATTAATAAAAACTCTAAATCTATACTTGTAAGGAGATAAATTATTGGGTGATTATTTACAGCACAAAGGATTACTCACCATGGATTCTTTTAAATGTACACCGAGAGCTCATTCCTTGTTTCCGAGCCATTAACTACTCAAATATTATGGTGCAGAAAAACAAACTAGAGGATTGGCTACTCCAAGGCCGAAGAGAGGGAGGTGTGGGGCCTAAGCCACTGCTGTGGGACAGCAGACAGCAGGGAAAGGGGGTTGGAGTGAGGACACCAGCGAGGAGAGAATCCATCACATCTGCGTAACTTGCAGCATAATCTTAAAGGTGGATTTGGGGCCGAATTAACAATAAACGCTAAGGCTTAAAAAGGCATGAAAGTAGAGTGTTATTCCCCAGAAGGAAATATTTAGACTATGTCGTAGATTATCTAGTGATGTGAAACTTCAGCTTAAATGACTAAACAATGAAAACTTTAGCCTAAAATAACAATAACATGAACAACCTGATCTCTTCATAACTCTACCCACGTCTTCCTGGCTTGCCCCTGCTCAGGCGAGATTCAACATCTTCCGGTGACAGGCTGGTGGTGCACCCCAATGATGATAGAAGATTCAAATTCTAAGCAACAGCCTCTGTCTTCAGTGGCTTTTGGGGGCTGGCCAAAATACCATGATACACGGCGTAGTGTTATTTTCTTAAACCCAGTGTCCTGATACAGGAAACATAAAGTTCAGTACCTATGCCAGACACAACGGCTCTAAGAGAAAAATGACCTAGAGTACAAAAGCCCCCAGTACCCACACAGAAACTAAACTAGAATGTTCCCCACCTCCAAGCCTTGCTAAAGTGAGGGGGAACAAAGGTAGCATCTACTTGTTGCGAGTTCTATAGTACCTGCTTAAACTCTTCCCGTTGCACTTAGAATAAAATCCGCCCTCATTATATGCCCTGTCTTACCTGGCGTAGCCTCTCCAGTCTCGCCTTTTCCCATTCTTCCGCGTATCCACTCCAGCCACACAAATCTTGCTGTTTTTTTAATAGATCAAGCCTGTACCCACCATGTGGCATTTGCTCTTGCTATTCTAGCTTCCGGATCTCCTCAGATCCCGGACGTTTGCATGAATTACTATATCTTGTCATTTGTTGCTTAAATCAATTGCATCTCTTAAAGGGTGGTGTTCTTCGAAAAGATATTGCTAATTTGTTTGCATGTTCGTTTACTGTCTGTCATACCCCCTCATAAATCTAAGCTCCATGAGAACAGAAGCCTTGCCTTTCTGTTTTGTTGCTAAATCTCCATTTCCTAGAATCTGCCCTGGCGCATAGGCTACAACTAATAAACTATCTCTTGAATGAATAAACACATAAGTATACTATCGATATTTACTTGCAACCTATAGTCCAGATGCTGGAAATTGCTGGACAAAGCAGGGGCATGACATTGATAAAGCTGAGTTGAAGTGAAATAGAATAAAGAGAAAAGAAGGATGCAGAGAAACAGAAGAAGAAAGCCATTTCTTGCAAGGACAAAATGAAAAAATCCCTGATCACCCAGGGCACTGTAGGGAAACCCTAAACTAGGAGGGTTTATTCCTAAAAGTCCCATTAGAATTTGATGGGTTCTCACCACTGAGCCCAATGCAGAAATTAAAAGGATTGAAGTTGATGCACAGACAGCCACATGCATGGATGTTACAACACAGTGCAGACTGAATTTTTCAAAAAGGCAGGAACAACACATCTTAATACATAAATTAATAATCCAAAAATATAAAGCAAGAAAGCACATTTTACAAGATCACATACAAAAGTACATACATTAAAAACATTAGAATGGTTTTCCGTGAGGAGGGAAAGAAATGAGAATGGGAAAAAGAGACAAAAAATAAATAAATAGATTAAATACAAATGAAAGAGACCTCATGTGGACCAACGGCAACGGTGTTCCATGAATTGAGGGTCGTGTTTAACTCAACCTTCTGTGCCTGAAGTACAAGAGAAAAGGGAACTTCATCTTCGGATTCAAGTCACTTTACACAGAGAGCTAAATTTCTGGCAGAGAAGTTTAAACTTGTTGAGGTACCTAGGTCTCTCTCAAGTTTTCCTGATTAAGAGCTACTTTTGACTTCTCTAGAGTCTCTACCTAAAGATGGCCTGAACATTCAAGCTACTGATTTGGTGGGTGGGAGAAAGGGGATCCAAGAGGGCCTTCAGTGGCTGAGAGGGTCATGGCCTATTCCCATAAAGAATCCTAATAATGCCAGGAAAGAGAATGGGGAAAGGAGGGATGTTGGAAAATTGGGGGCCCATCATAGTCAAAATGGAGTCATAACCCATGATGAAGTTCATGGGGATGGGAGGAGTAATATGTATTAAAAATGCTGTTATTTGTCCAGCTCAGGCCTGGTGTTAGATCTATTAATATTCATTCATTTATTCATTCATTCATTCAATTAATATTTATTGAACACATTTAAGTGCCAGGTTTTCTTCAAGTCACTGGGGATACAGAAGTGAACAGAACAGCTACCTCATTTTCATGACTACATAAATAACAAGATGCAAACCAAGTTAAATAAAAATGTATGTCAGAGATAATTGCTATGTAAAGAGTTTACACCGGGTGATGTGAGAGATGGCTTCTTAAGTTTGAGTGGCTAGAAAGGCACAATGATTAAACAGTAGGCTTTAGTATTTGTTTACATTCATTCGTATCCCACTTTTGTCACTTCTTAGTTGTGTGACCTTGGGGCAAGTTACTGAACCTACCTGTGCTTTAGTTTCCTCATTTTTTAAAATAGGGATAATACTTTAACCCACTTTTAAGGTTGAGATGAAGATTAAATAAGTTAGCACATGTCATGCTAAAGAATAGCTCTGAGCCCAATAAGTACCTAATAAATGTCAATAATGATGGTGGTGGTGGTGGTGGTGGTGAATTAAGCTGAGAAAGAAAGTAGCATGCAAAAATTTGTGGCAAGAGCACTCCAGGTAGAGGGAAGACCATGTGTAAAGACTTGATAAACTGAAAGAAGTATGGCTTGTTGAAAGAAGCGGGGGTGTGGGCGGTGGGGGGGAAGGTTAGGAAATTCAGATCCTGATGGGCAAAGGGAGAGTAGTAGATAATGATGTCACAAAGGTAAGCGGTGGCCAGATAACAGGATAAGGATTAATCCAGGAGAGGAGCTGGGATTTTATTCTAAACTCAGTGAGAAACCACTGGAGAGTTATCAGCAAGGAAGTAACACGACTCTTAAAATAACCAGCCTGGTAACAGAGGCTCAGTGTGGCTATTGACTGGTGGAGCCAAAATTTGAACCCAAGTCTACTGGGCTCTAGTCCTCCGCCCCACCAAGGATCATACTTTACACCTAGAGGATTTCTGAGTGCCCTTCCTGCTACAACTGGTTTCCAATTAATGAAAACAACACTCTGCAAACATTTTGGCTAAAATCAGCATGTTAGGCACTTAGCTTTCTATGCTTTGCTCTCCTCGAGCGTCTAGAAAAGAAAACCAGACTCATCAGGCCAGGCAGGCATTCAGGCATATGAATGAGATAACACATCAAACTGGCCTTCTCTGAGGCTGCCAGGCTTTCAGCAATATCACAGGTGCCTTGATATAACTGGTGCTTACAAACTGCCACCCGGCTCCTGGGACCTGGCAGTCTTTCCTTTCTAATTGGCATGTTTGATTACTTGGGGGAGGATATCGCCACTTGTTTTCTTCAGCCAGCTTCAAGGAGGAAGAGAGAGAGAAAAGGAACAAGAAACAGAGCAGGAGAGAAAATGTTATCATAGTAATTAACTGAGCCTGTTCTTGGTCCCCAGGCTATACCAGGCATTCAGAATACATTGTTCTGTTTTGATGTTTTGTTTTATTTTTTTGCTGTAGTGCTATGAATAACTGTTACCACAGGCTCCAACGCAAAGGCTGAGGACTGGTACCAGCTCTTGCCGATCTGCGGTGTTACTGAGCAACAGTACTTTTATATTCTTTCCACTCTTCAGTAGATCTGCAAATCCATTTCAACTTTCCAGCAATAAAGGACTATAATTAAATTCATGAAACACTTATTAATAATAAGAGCAAGCATTTTTACGTGCTGGGCACTGTGCTGAGAGCTTGGCATGCATTATCTCACTTAATACAGCATTTTATAGGGTGCAAGGAAATAGAAAGTGCTGAGGGGACATGTGTGGGGCCACGGAGCATCTGCTGGATGCTGAGTCCTGACCTATCTGACCTCGACATGCATATGCCCACCCGCTCATGACACCGAGGAACTCTGCTCCCTCTCCCTGTGTTAGGTGCCACGGGGCATTCAAAGATGAATTTGAGTCTTTCCCTACAGAGAATCTCAGTCATAGAGTTATAGACTATTAAAGCTGAAAGAGATCCAGGTGATCTAAGAAAAAGTGGAGTAATGTAGAAACAGTAAACACATGTCCCTCCTCTGTACCTCTCTCTGGGCAGATATCACTAATTAATCACAAGCCTATTCTTGGCATTAGAACCCTTTTCAACACAGCCCAGGAGTCAACCACTACCACTGCTTCAATAATTCATTTCTCAAAAATATTTATCTAATATATATTATGGTCTAGGTGCTAGGGATACAGAGATGAGGAGGACATTGGTTTCTGGATTTCTTCCAAATCACATTTTTATTGAGAATTGTCTATGATTCTCCTCATACTACTCTCACTATAGTGTTATATCTCACTGGACAAGTGCCTTTTAACAAAAACCAGTTTCATGAATTGCTTGTTTTTTTTTCTCTGTAGAGTATTAGATGGTTGCATCCACCTTACAGATTGAAGCTATGACCTCACCAAGCATTCTACTATAATTTATCCAAAAAGGCTCTCTGTTTTGGCCAGAAATCTGTGTAATGCCTCCAACTGTGGTTAGAGCAGACAACCCTATTTTATTGATGGTGTGGTTGACCATACTACTTGCTTTATCCAATGGAACATAATGGGGGAACAGCTGCTTTAAATGTCTTGTCTGTTTTGCCTCGCCGTAGAGTGCGCCTATGATTTGTCATGAGAAACACCTGCCTGGGAGAGCTGCAAGTCCAAGGAGAATGAAGAAACAAGTGGAGCTGACCTGAACCCAACTCACAACTGGACACAAGCCCAGTCAATTCTCATCTTAGCCTAGCACAGTTCAGCCAACCTGCAGACCTGTGAACGAGAAAATGTTTGTTGTCGTAAGCTACTCGGGTTTTAAGGCTGTGTGTTGTAGAGTCAAAACTAAACAATCCGTAATTCTCATTACCTTAGACCTCTTTATATTCTTTTCACTTCCACTTTTCGGCAGGAGCTATTGCCTTTCAAGAAATAAAGCTTCATCTTTTTATAAGAACTGTTGTGCATGAGACCACCATCATTTTACTTCCCAGAAAAAGCCAGTCTAAGATATGAACAGTGACCTGTCTACTAGGTGCATTCGCTAGCTGGTAATATACACATTTTCCAAAATAAACAATTCAAACCAAAAGTTGAAAATCACATGCCACAAAGTTTAAGGTGAGGTAGTCAACAGTCAACTTATTTTACTAATCAGAGTTAATCAGGCAAAGAATAATCACTGCTAGTATAGAGAGTAGAAAAAGCTTTACTATAGAAAAAGAGAGATTTGCATAACCATTGGAAGGCTGCAGGAAGAAAGCACAGGAAGGCTGCTATCAGGAAATCCAGAAGTGCAGAGATTTTAGGGAAGCTGCCCCTAGTAGTCTCAGCAACCCACAGTCCCAAAGCAGGTGATTCTCAAGATCCTCAAAAGTCATGGACAAAACATTGCCTCTGCCATTTCCAATGCCCAAAAGCCTGCCCAGCAGAGAAAAACTGGCTTCTCTTCTACTGTACCCTCTAAATCTCATGTGAGGGCATCGCACTGATGTAATCTATTTGTAGAGTCCTACGGGTAAAGAAGCCCAGTTTCTAGGCTTATGCCCTCTGATACAGGGGAGAACTTAGAAGGGCTGGGACGAGACTTGGCATCAACAGTCTCTCTCTCTGCTGTATCAAGGTCTAGATACTCAGGGTTAAACAAAACAGATATAAGCCCCTACCTTCCTGGAGCACGCGGCCCAAAGGCAATTTTCCTCAAAAGCGATTAAAATATGGTGAATATCAAGGGTAATTACGATATGACGCAATATGTACAAAGCATCAAGAAACAGAGAGGGCGTGATTCCTACTCATTTAAGGGGATGAGCAAATCATTTCCTTCTCAGTCACACACACACACACACACACTTGGAAAAACACTGCACACCTGACATACAGAAAACATCATGTAGCCCTAAGGACAGGATGCAGAATGAGAAAAGTAAATGGAGTTCTAAAGCATTTGAGATCTGTTACCACAATAGCCCTTATTAGAATTAGCTGCCCTTAACCCAAAATTTATTCTTGAGAGAAACATCAAGGCCTCGATTTATATTTTTTTTTGCAATCGCAAGCTCCCGTGGTGTACTGCAGGAGTCCGCGAATAAGCCAACTTCTGAGATTTCCATTTAAAGACACCTGCTTTCTGAAATATATTAAGGCAACCTGGGTGTTCCATGCTAACCCACTATGTGGGGACTTTAAATTAAGCTTCTTTTTTTTTTTTTTTTTTTGGTATGGAGGGTTTCCCCTCATTCTTTTTCTCATGAATTACTTTTAAGTCCTCATATCGTCAAGAAGTCCTGAGGTGCAATATGTTAATAAAAGCTTTTCCGAATGGACGGTGGGTGGATAGGCAGTGAATTAATTGAAAACTGAACAGTATACTGTGCTTTAAGAAAATTCCCGTCGTTTCCACATTTACAATTTCCCTGCCAAACAGTATTATGTTCGAAGTTTAAAAAGCAGATATTACAGAGCCACAAGACTCCAGTTTTACTTAACAACCTCTTTTCCAACTAACGCCCAGAAGCACAGTGGCTGCCCACCCCCCTTGCTGAAATGGAAGACAAGGCTTGCATTTGCCTGGCAGTTTGCATAAGGATGTGGTTTAAAAGTCCATGCCTGCTTCGAATCAACTTACTTGAACTCTCAACATGAACAAAGAACAGCAACCTTAACATTTTACTGTGACAAAAACCCAGCTCAGTTCGGCTTAAGCAAAAGAGGAAATTTACAGTCTCCTGTTACAAAGAAACCCAGAGATTTCTAGCTTCAGGCTTGTCTGGATCTAGGACTCACACAATGCCAGCAGGAATTCAGTCTCTCAGCTCTGCTTCCTCCAGTGTTGGTTCTAATATAAAGCAGACTCTTCTTAAGCAAGGGCAAGCCAGCAGCTGCAGACTTTTATTCTACCAGGTTAAAAACACCCAGTGGAAAAAAGAGTGTCTCCTTTCCAACAATCCCAGATAAAGTCCTATAGCTGGTACAGGGTAGACTAACGTGGGTCCCTAACTCAATGCCATGTCTAAGGAACTGGAGTACAACACTGTAGGCAACTGATTATTGAGTCTGAAATTCAATCAAGAGGTTGGAGCTACAGATATAAATCTGACAACTGTCAGCATAGGGATGCTGTTTAAAGCCATGGAGGCACAATTACCTAAAGAGCAGAGGTTGATGGTATATAATCCTCTAGCGGCAAATGTTGTCCATATAGACATATTTTATGTGATGAGTGACACCTGCACTGCGTCGTAATCTAAATCATAGGCTTTGCCTCTGGCAGCCACCCCTCGTACAGCAGTGAACGGCGATCTCATGCAGCAGTGAACACCCGACCCATGCAAGTCATAGAACTTGTCTAGCAGTTGAGTGAGAGATTTACTAGGTTTTATCACAATTACTCCTTTTGAAAGAAAAATAAGAAAAACAAATGTCATGCAGCAATGAACACCTAACCCATGCAAGTCATATAACTTGTCTAGCAGTTGAGTGAGAGATTTACTAGGTTTTATCACAATTACTCCTTTTGAAAGAAAAATAAGAAAAACAGATATAGTACCAGAATGAGGGGCTATATAGAGCAACGTGCCCAAAAAATTCCAATTTCTTCAACACTTTGAAAAGGATTTATTTAAGACCCTTCCCAGAAACCAGAAAAAAGTGAGAGAGAAATCTGTGAAGCTTCGTGAGGCCTAGGAACGCCTGCATATTTGATCCCCAGCCATCTCCTCTTTAGTTCTAAGTGTCTGGAGCATCTGCTCTCACTGCCAAGATGTGAAATGTCCAGCGTGCCACTCTAATCGGGGATGGGGGGATGGGGAAGATACCTGCTAGCAGAGAGACCAAGGCAGGTCGCTGGAATCCTGAACCAGCTTTTCCCGACATCTGGAGTTGGTAATTAAACCTCTCCCAAGTGGACAGTTGTTTACATCGGTCTAATGATCAGAAGTCTATCTCTGGAAAAAAACATCATGCATTTCCAAAAAGCATTATAAATATCATATGGCACCTCCGAACACATCATTTCAGGGTAATGACACTGACTTTCATTCTCCCATCGAAATGGGTGCAGATGGGAGGGAAGGTGAAGACGGTGTGAAATAAAAAGAAACTGCACTGGGAGGTCGAGCATCCTAGGTTCTAGTCTCCAGCCTGCCAGGACTTACCATGGACGTTGGCAAGTTACATGGAACATCTTCATAACTGAATCGCACTGAAGATTAAGAGGGAGAGAAGAGGCATTTGCAAGCTACCCGCTTCCGCTTTCTCAATTGAGATACAGAAAGCAAGGCACAGACCGTTCTGGGTTCTCTTCAGGAAATCAGCATCTTGCCAGAAACATGTATTCTAGTCTGTGCTCTTTCATGAAATATTTTTTTAAAAGATTGTCCCTGCACAAGTGCACTGGCTGGGTAGATAAATCTCTTGTATTGTGAAGTGAGGCATTTACAAGCTCATGTGCCTGAAGATCTAAAAGTACATGCCTAACACAGTAGTTTATCAAAATAAAGGTATTGTTTATCTGACTCACTTAGATCCACACTCGGTGACAAAAAGAATGACATTTATTCCTCCAAACCCTAACAATTGTTGAGGCATGATAAACTGAACATTCTCGTTAAAATGCAAACATTTTACTTGGAAGAACTGATATTAACACATTAATACCCACATACTCATTAGTGCCAGGGAATGACAGAGCAGAGCTACTCCGGGAGAAAAACAGGGCCCTAGAAGAAGGGATGCAAGCCAGGCTAAGCTTAATGGATAGGTAAGAAAGATCTGGGACAAAAAAGCTAACAGCAGATTCGGGATGCCACCTATACTGGGGACCTGGGAAGCTAGTATATCTTCAAAATCACACCCAACGGAACATTTTGTCTAGAAAGACTTTCTCCTCTGGAAATTCACGAAAACTTGTTTGTGAGCTGGGTGTTCCCTGCCCTGCCATTCACTAGCTGTATCAGCTCCGGCGCTTTATTGCCCCTTCCTGAGCTTGTGTTTCCTTCTCTGTAATAATAGAGCAGCACCTACCACTTATTCATCTCCCACTGGTGCCCGGCATCGCACTAATAAAAATAATTATGACTCCACATTATTTAAGATTTCCCAAGTCATTTAAGGGTCTCCTACTCCTATGTGAACAAGTGTGTCACATGAATTAAGTCCCTTAAACTTCACGAAAGCCCTATGAGGTAGGTGTTATGTTCCCCATTCCGCAGATAAGGAAACTGAGGAACAGAGAGGTTAAATAACTTGCTCAAAGTCACACAGCTAATAAGAGAGAATTTAGATCCAATCATTGTGATTTGAGAACTTTCCTTTTAACTACACCATGGTGTTTCACTTCATTAAATTTTAAAGAGGTCAAAATGCAATGAAAGCATATTTGGAAAAGAGACAGAAGGACACCGCTTTTTAACTACTATGCTAGGCTGCCAATCCAGGGCCAGGTAAATTTCAGAGTGAGGCGTTTAACCCCAAGTGTGAACTGAGTAATTAATTAAACCTTATTTATTAGCTTCACAGATTCGCACAAAGAACCTTTCGAACTGTAGAGTATCTTAGAGTCAGCGGCCACTAATACACATGCACACAGCAAAGAACTTGTAACACAGGCAAGTAAGACACAAACTCTCTTGGAAGTAGGGAAATACGAGTAAGATCTTATCGGACATTGACAAAGGCAGTGTATTCGTTTCCTGTGGTTTGAAACAAACTGCCACATACTGGGTGGCTTAAGACAGAAAATGACTGTCTCTGGAGTCTGCAATCAAGGTGTCCCCAGGGCCACATCCCCTCTGGAAGCGCTGGAGGAGAATCTGTTCTTTCTTCCAGCTTCTGGTGGATCTCGGTATTCTCTGACTTGAGGCCACATCACTTCAGTTTCTGCCTTGTGGTCACATTGCCACCTCCCTCCTCTTCTCCCCACTTTCTCCCGTAAAAACACTGGGATGGCATTTAGGGCCTAACTGATCATCCAGGATGACACCTTCATCCCATAATTCTTAACTTAATTACATCTGCAAAGACTCTTTTTTTCAAGTAAAGTAACATTCACAGGTTTTGGGAGTTTGACAGCATATCTTTGGCAGGGGCTGGGGTGGCAGTGAAACAGTTTGGGGTCTACACAGGCAGTAATGGCTGCAGGTGGACCCCACTTTAAGAAGGGTAACAGATTACTCATGCAAAAAGATGTGTGCTAGATGAAATCATTAGTGCCAGGTTCTACTAAGAAAAAAGCGCTTTCCTGCCACTGAGACAGTCCAAATTTCCAAAACTCTTTTTCAGACAATTCCCAATTTGATGACTAAGATTCCTTATTATATAGACCCAAAGGCTCACACACTTTGTTGTGAGCAGCCCGCTCCTCTGCTGGGCTAAGCCCAGACATCAGGAGGGACACCCTTCTGAACAGACTGAGGCTTTGACACATGAGCTGCCACCATGTAAGCCGACTTCCAAGAATGCTTAAGGGGACTGAGCATGATGCTAATTTGTCATTTCTCAAATGTGCTGCTGATCTCTGCTTGCCTTTGATCAGGAGAAGTGGCAGCATTTTGTCAGAGTTCCAAAGCCAGTCCACCCTGACCCTTCTTAAAATCAAGTCTACTGTGAACTCTATAAAAAGAGTAAGACTCTGACCAAATGCAGAACGCAAATCCAAAAGGCAGTGGCAGCCATTTGAGCAAAGAGCAGAGGCAATACACCTGCCCAAAGGCACCCTCCAGACAGCAGCCCATTGACAAGCCCAACTCCAAATAGAAATTGGAAGAACGAGATGGAAATGGCATCTTCTCTTGAGAGGAAAGCATACCAAGTACAAGAGCAGATGCAACATGGCCTTACACTAATCCAGGTTCCATAATTAAATTCCGGAACCACGACAGCAAAGGAAGATGGTTTTCAAAAATAGCAGGTGCCTCCTGGAGACTTTTGCTAGAGATGTTTTTATAATCCATTGGATTATAGCCTAGAGGATGAAAACACTGGTGAAACTAAGTATCCAACTAGCTCTACAGAGGAGACCAGAATAAGCTGGTGCTCCTTTTATATGCCATAGGGAAGTACTGGCTGCTAAATAGATTTAATTGCCTCTGGGGTCCTTCAGCTATGCATGGACTTTGTTGATTCGGGGATAGTCACAGATATGGAGCAGTTCTGGCACCAAAAATAATTGCCCACCTGCCTCAATCAATACACCTCCTAGCTATTGTGCATCTCAAAGCTGCACCAGAGAGATGACTTCAAAGACAGTGCCCGTTAATGTGGTCCAGCCAATTTTCCAGTATCATATACAGTAACGGCATGATGCACTGATTTGACAACTTGACTCTAGTGTCAGGTGGACCTGGATGGTTGTCCAGCTCTACAACTTACTAGAAGGGAAGTGACTTACCAGTCAGGGAAGTGACTGAGCCTCACGAAGCTATGGGGCTTTTATTTTTTTCATCTGTGAATAAAGAATATAATATGTCTCCCAGAAGAGCTGTATAGTGAAGAATAAGCGATACGGTGACAAAGCAAGTAGCTCATAGTATGGCACATGGTAAAAGTGTTTAATCACGTTAGTCGCTTTTAAAATGATTAAATGGATAGAATAATATATGTGGCTACCAGGCACAAACGCAGAAGCCCATCATGCATAGAAACTCACAAAAAAGGAAGGAGGAGGCAGCAGCACTCAGAGCTCTGTTGCATGAGTTTTATTTTGCTGCCTCAAGTCTGAGGGATGCTCGCTCCTTTCATCCGGTCTTGGCAAGCAAGGAGTAGACAAAGACCACATAACTGCTACACAGTGCGGGCTGGAACTCTCACACAGGAACTCAGCAGCAGGAAGGTGCACATGGTCCCCCATTCTCTCAGCATCCCACAGATATGCTGGCTCAGGCACAGCTGGACACATCACCGTTTGTACTCTAGAAAATGAACCCCTTTCCCTGCTGTTTTCTCTTTTTACAAGGTTTTCAAGGAAGCAGACTTCCAAGTCTAAAAAAAAAAAAGAATGCGTTTAGGCACCAGCTGCTCAGGGGAGTTGCACGACAGTGCTGAAAACCCCAGCGGACAGCAACCTGGAGAACTTGCATGAAGCAGAGGCACAGCCGCTCCCTCCAAAGGCAGCGGGACCACCTCTCCCTCCCAGCTGCCTCATTTCCAGGCAACCTTGTGAGAACCATCTGGCTCATCCAGTTAACAATCCTGCCTGTATCCCCATAGTCCTTCTTTAGGTAATTAAACACGGATTTATCAAACACCTACTCTGGTCTGCGTAGGCATGCAGCCCATCCTCACGGTTAGAACTTTGTTGAACTTCAGAATTCAATAGTCACGGATTCAAACTATAGCTTCACCACTAATGAGCTATGTGGCCTTGGGCAAATCAGATAGCCTCGCCATGATTCAGTTTCTATATCTGCGAAAGGAGTATAAAAATTGTACCTACAGTCATAGAATTGTTTAGAGGATTAAATGAGATAATGTGCGAGAAGCACTTAACGGAGGGCCTGGCCTATGCTAGCACGAATACACCCTGACTAAACTTAGCTGGATTCTACGCTAAATTTAAAAAGTGCCAAACCAGGTCTCTTCAAATCAAGTTGATACTTAGGGTACTACGACATATCAATGTGGAAAAAATATCTCCTCCTCATTTCCTTCCGACTATTTACAGTTGAAATTGATAAAAATTCACCTCAACTTCCACCTCAAAACATTGGTCAGAGCTTATAACTGCTGTGAAGATGACTTCCCACTACGCGATTACTGTCATTTCTCTGGTTCCCATTCAATATTCTGTCCTAATGGAATTCTAGCCAATATCCCCTTACTCTAGTTCTGATCTTCCTGTTTTTCCAGTACCTCTCACTAACACTGTCTCTGGAGGTAATTTTATTCAGTCATTCATTCTTTTAACAAATATTGACCCACCCAACTCTTACAGACCTATTCCAAGATAAACCTGGAGATGCAATAACCAGAAGGCACTTAAACTAGTAAAACCAGGACACCTGGAAGAAAAACAGTAGCTCAAAGCAGATGCAAAAGACCTGGTCTTGAGCAAGTGGATAATGTTGTTGAAATCTCTGCATTTCTCCAGCACTAAAGCCTTTCCATCACGACCTCGATTTATTCAGAGAAAGAGGGAGAAAGAAAAATGGGTTACTTTCGGAAAAGCTCGAAAGCTCTCCTCTTGTGAACTGTGGAGGACACTTGTTGATCAGAATGCCAGAGAAAGATGACAGAAACACAAGGCCACCTTCCTTCCTCCCTCTCAAGACAGGAGTCCAGCATTGCCTCAGACCCAAATAGAGAATGACCCAGCTGACAAGGTCAGGCCATTTCTTTGCCTGTCAGAAAAAATGGACTTTCTCAGTTTCCGCTGTGAATGAAAATGTAATATTTCTGTTTGCAATTTCAATTTCACAGCTGACTGGCATCTGCAGAGACAGAGAATTCTAATAAAATTGCAGAAGCATTTAATACAATGACTGGCAGAAGGGAAAAGGGTTTGTAGCAACTCCATTTTTCTGATTATGTTAACAAAACATGGCATGTGCTTTTCTAATACACCAACTCTGTTTCATTTACAATTTAAATCTGATGACTAAAAACAGTGATTAGGACTTTTGGGGGGCAATGCTGTTTACCACCTGAATGGCTTAATAATATATAGATCCATTTTTTTCCCCCTTTTCCAACCAGACAAATTAGCAATCCGAGTTCTGCTCTTAATAAAGTTACACAGGGCAATTTTAAAATATTGTCTAAGCACAACACTGCGTCCATAAATTACTTATGCACACTTGATTTGGAAATTAAGCAACAACTGCGTATTCTTTAACCATAATAAAAAGCACTTTAAATAAAAAGTAGGCCCAGTGGAACATTATGAAACTAAAAGACGTTACTGATAGAACAGGATGAGGCCTTTGAGTACCAATGCAGGAAATGCTGCTACTCAGCTTGTTAAAAAGAAACATGTCAGCACCTTCTCGCTTAAAACTCAGCCAGTTTGTCAACGCTTCCTAAGTGGTCAATGTGAAGCAAAGTTTAAAGACCATCAAAAAGCTGGTCTTGGAGGCAATTTGCTTACAGTCTTGCTCTGTGATGGACCAAGTTTTTTGGGCCTAAGTTTCAACATTCATAAACTAAAAAGTGTTCGACTGGTTCCCAAGTACTGGTCCTTGGACTACAGGCCCATTGACTGCATAAGAGATTTGTTTTTGCTCCTTTTAATACAGATTCTTGGGATTTGTGGGCCCCGCCCACCAGAGTCAGAGTCTGGAACTGAGGTAGGGTCTAGGAATCCATCCGCTTTTGGTTTGGGAGCCATTGGCCTAGATCACCTCCAGGTCTAAAAGGATCATCCAAACATACAACGGAAAACCCAAGGCACAGACTTGCATCTGACTAAAAACAGCAAATGCATAAGAAAGAGTGTGTGTGTGTGCGCGCGCGCGCGCGCTCTTTTTTTTTTTTTTTTTTTTTTTTTTACTAACTGACTTTGTAACTATATCTAGATGCTCTGAGACTAGATGTGGGTCCAAGCATTTGTTAAGGTCCATTTACCTAAATTGAGTTTGGTAATCCCTTTTGTCTTCAGACTCAGTTGTATAGCTAAGTGGAGCCTGTGTGAGCCAAGGGCAGGCTAAGCTGAGTAAAGAGAAGAGATCAAATTAAAAGCCAAGAGCTACTGGAGCAAGAGAGCAAGGATAGAGAGCAGTTCGCCTGAAACAGGCTGTTTTTCTCAGGGCCAAGATAAAAACTGGAAGCCACAGCAGGCTCTGAAGATGAACATAATGTTCTCTGAGGTAAATGGTTCTTTCTCCTGAACCAAAACATAGGCTTCTCTGGATGTTAGGCCACTCATCAGGAGGTCCTCAAACTGTGCTCTGCTAGTTAAATATTATTTGGTCTTTAAGTAACTGTAAAATACAAATACTTCTAAAGGTAAGAAATAACATCTTAAGATATGTAATTTTTCATCTCAACTCCTCATAGAGATAACCAGATAAAAAGAGAAGGACTCTGAAAGAAAGAACTTCAGGATGAGAGAAGTTGAGGGAGGGAGAGAGAGAGGGAGAGAGAGGAGGAGAGAGGGGGAGACAGGGGGGTGGAGAGAGAGAGAAACGAACCATGGAGGGCTGAATGGCAAGAGAAGCGCCTCACAGTATTTCCTGTCAACAACCTTCCCAATCCAAAAAAATAAGAAAAATGTCATGCTGTGCCTTCCCACTTCTCGGAAGGCTTGCAAGGTTACAGTTGATGTTGTCATAATACATCCCGGTACTATGAAGAAATTAGCTGCACAGATCCACTGTGCTCACCTCTCGCCTAGGGCAACTGGAATGTCAAGTTCAGCTGATGATTGGCGGGAGAGCATTTAAAGAATATCATTTCTGTCATTTTGTTTCCTGACCCACCACCTGTTGTCTTCCCAGCCTATTCCAAGTCATCAGTTGCCATGGATGCATCTCCTTATCTAAATGACATTTTTGTTAAGATCTGCCCTATCACCACCCCTAGAGTGGTGTGTGAGTTTTCCAAGGAGAACTCTGGGAACATGTCAGCGTGTTTCTTTATTATTATTGTTGTTGTTGTTATTGTTGTCATCATTATCATTATTATTTCATTATTTAGTTTTCGGCTCATATGAAGACTACCTCTCCTGTTGAAGATTCCTATAAATAAGATCGAAGAGTTACTTAAATTGTATCTGGGGAAAATTTCCAATTTGACACTCCTAACTTATACACATAACATTCAGAGCACAAGTATGTGGCCAGCTCCTCAAAACGATGGCTGCTCTGTAGGTCTCACTAGTCCCGCAGGACAACAAAGATAAATGGCATACCTGCTCACTTCAGGCACTGTGCTAGACCCATTATAGCCACCACAGGTAAGCCTCTAGCCCGATGGGAGGCTAGGTTATCCCTGTCACACGGGTGAGGAAATGGAGGTTTGGAGTGGTTAAGTACAATAGAAACTACCACAGACATAAGCCCTTAATATGAGCCAGGCCTGGTCTAGAAGCTTTACATGCATCAACTCATTTAATCCCCTTAAGAACGTATAAAGTATGTTTAATTGTCCCCATGCTAGGATGAGCATACTGAGGCACAGAGAGCTTAAACAGTTTGCAGTTTCACACAGCTAGTCAGCATCACAGCCAGGAATCAAATGCAGGCAATTTGGCTCCAGAGTCTGTGTATTTAACCACTACTTGGTTTCACTTGTGAATGGCCTGAAGTCATGGAGATAGTCCTTAATGGAGATGGATTCTAACTCAGCCAGACTCCGAGTACATATTTCCACACATTTCACCTGAAGGCACCTGCTTTCAATTCAGATCACAATCTAAATTCTTTCATGGCATAGACCTAGACCCCAGGAATCATCTAAGCTAAGTCTTTAAATTGCGGATGCTCATTAATAATTGACAAGTGAGTTAAGGCTTCATAGTCCTTTCTAACCCATATATTTAAGAAGATACATGCATTATAAAGCCTCAGTCCTGTACACCTGAAGATGTCTAGGCAGAGATTCTTAGGACTTCAATGAAGGACCAGAGTTAGCAAGCAGGAGGGTACCACAGGAAAGAAGAATAGAAGAAAAGGAAAGGAACAGGAAGGAAAGAGCAAAGGAGAAGAGGGAGAAAAAGACATTTATTGAGTACATACTCTGTTCCAGGAATTCTTCTATATAGTCTATCTATGTTACTGCAATCTACCCTCATAACGACATATGAGGTATGTAATAATATCCCCAAGATTATCTTGCTAGCATGCAGAACAAATCAAAATTAAACTAGTGTCTATCCAACTTCAAAGTCCAATCTCTTTCCATTACTCTCTTGCTGCCTCCTCTAAATAAACTCTTCAATTTCCATTCCACTGAGCAAAAATATATTTGCCCGATCTCTCTTGTCTCCATTTCTCCATCTGTAAAGTAGGGATAACAGTAGTTTTTTTCATTAGAGTTACTCCGAAGATTCAATGAGATAGTATTTGCAAAGCACTTAAAACTGGGCTTGGGCTCACAGGGAACACCCAGTTGATTGATGATGTAGCCATAATGAAGAGAAGGCACACCAGGCACTGTGCTGGGTGTGGTGTCATGATATTACACGAGCCTGAGCAAACATACCTAGTCCACTACGGCCCATAACCCTCCCTGAGCATCTCGAAGAACCACAGGAGACGTCCCAGAGCAGTGCTCCTCAAACTGTAATGTGCACACAAATCACATGGGATCCTGTTAAAATACAGATTCTGATTCAGCAGATGTGGGTGAGGACATGGGATTCTACACTTCTAACAAACTCCCAGGTGATGTTCTAGCCTAGACACCATGCTCTGAGTTGCCAGGACCTAGAGAACGGTTTTCCCATTTTCTGCTCTCTAAATTTCCCTCTCAAGCGCCTGAGATAATAAAAACAAGCCAGGGAAAATAAATCATCTTCAACAACCAAATGTCAAATAAATTAAAGTCTCAAGCACTGAGACTATAAAAGCTATTGAAAGCAGCTTCCCAGGGCTCCTGGGACTGAAAATCTTTTCTGCACATTCTCCTGGCAGCCAGATAATCACAGAGAGGAGTGAATGCCTCCATTTTCTTCCTCCTTCTGAATCAAAAGGAATAAGGACAAATCTAGGTCCTTCCACAATCCATCTGAATTCCCATATCTATCCAAAGAAGGGGAAAGACTAGTTAACTTATATTTGTTAGAATATTTTTAGTCTTTCTCCTCTCATTGTGTTCTTTCTCACTGACTTCCTCTAGCTGGATTTTCCCCACCAGTGGCATTCCAAATTAATCTGTGCTACTATGAAGACAGATGCTACAAAGTTCATTTGTTATTAAGTGACCACAGGAAATGGCAGGGATCATGATAAGTAATTGAAATTATAGCACATAACGGCCAGACAGACCCTCCTCACTTGCACCCCTCAGGATCCTGGGTAACATCAATTAAGACAAATTAAGACAAAGAAAGTTGAGTTGGAAGAAATGTTATTTCTCCCAAGAAATATTACTGGCCTCATAGTGAGGTTCAGGCCACAGGAGTCAAGAAATGTTTCGAGGCTGACTCTGAGGAAAGCTTTCATAAATATTTTATGAGCTCTAAAATTACAATAACTCACCAAGTGGTTCTTTCTTCTTCTCTGTCTTCCCAAACACAACACCGAGACCATCCACATTCAAACGAGAGGGGTATGGGGCGAAGAAAGCGTACGCACTGAGCTTGTTCCTTTCACTCTTGGACCTAGGCGGTCACAAATCCCACCTTGTCTTGATACTGTTAGGACTTTATGATCCTTGTCCACCCATGTACAATGAAAAGAAGCCAAGTTCTACCAGAAACTAAAAGCTAGATTTTGCCCACTTTTCACACATGTAGCTTCTTTTGCAGGAAGTGCTCTAAATGGTCTCATTCCGAGCATAGGTCAAGAACACAGACTCTGCAATCAGATTTGGGCTCTGACACTATCAATGTCATCTTAGAAATGTCATAACTTCTCTTAACCTCACTTTATTTATTTATGAACTGTGGTTAATAAAAGCACCAACCTCTAGGTTACTATGACACTGAAATAAGGTGATGCATATAAAGTGCTTAGCACAATGCCTGGCACATGTGAAAACCATTACTATCCTGCCTTGCAGAGCTCCCCGGTTGTAAATGAAATAGGAAGCAAAATTTGCAAGTTTTTGTCCCCTGTAACTATCCTGCTGGTTCTATTTTAATATTAAGTCATTGCATGATGAATTATATAATTCAATACCTAAAGATAACTTTTCCTTCACTCCGGGCTTCAGGATCCTAATCTGCAAAACGAGGTGATTATATTAAATTGCTTATGGAAGCCTCGGTTCCAACAGGAACCATCTAGATACTTATGAGCAATGCTCCAGGATGCAAGAAAATCCCCAAAGACCCCCTCCTTAACCCTGAGGTTGGGGCTAAGCCCATGCTGGGGCTGCACAAACAGTAACTACCCCACACTACTTTACCTGGTATTGCCTGTGTGTCTTTTCCTTCATCTAGTGAGAACGTTATTACTATGTGCTGGACACAAACTCAGGTGCCAAAGTGGCAGGATGCTTAGAAGAGTGAGATGTGGCCCCTAGAACCAAGAGACTCACAAACCAGTAACAGAATCAAGTCAGATAACTAATAAGTGTGAAGACGAGAGGTGTTAGGCAGTGGGAATAATTGTTTGGCTGCCAATGCCACAAAAAAAAAGTCATTGATGCCCTTCGGGATATCTCCCACAGACCCCAATACTTAAGTAAGGAACAGCAACCACTACAACTTCTATGATTAGAGCTGCTTCTACTGTTATCAGTACTTCGGTCTCTACTCTGTACCAAGCCTATACCAGCTATGATGAACCCTCCATAACAATCCCCTGAATTTGGCATTTTTATCCTCAATGGACTACAAACATCGGCCATCTTCCTGCTATGGCATTTTCCAATAGCAACCAGCTCTTTCAGTTTTTCAGCCTAATAGGCTACACTTAACCCATATGAACCCCCATCCTGATTACAGCTGTTTAGATCACAGACAAGAACTTGATCTAGGGCAGTCACCATTCATGGACTAGCTGAAAAATGTCAACTTGGCCAATTAAATTCTCTAGGCTTTCTCCGGCCAGGCTGAATCACATGGTGACTTTTTTAAACATTCAGGTCCCAGGCTCCACCACGGACCAATTAAATCAGTCTGGGTGACTGCATATACATATTTGCAAAGCTCTCTTGTTGATTCTGATATAAAGCCAAAAGTATCACAGCTTTAGAACAGTGGTTCTCCAAGTGTGGTCCCCAAAGTAGTGGTATTTGCATCTCTTGGAAACTTGTTAGAAATACAGATTATCAGGCTCTGCTTCACACTATTGGATTAGAAACTCTACTGGTGGTATTCAGAAATCTGCATCTGGACAAGCCCTCCGGACGATTCAGGTGCACCCCGAAGTCTGAGCCTCATGGCTCTAAAGCCTTGCTACTCAAAGCATGGTTCACCAACCAGCAGCAGGGACGTCCCCTGGAAACTTGCCAGAAACACAATATTCTGCCAACCTAGAAGCCATGAATCAGAATCAGCATTTTAACAACATCGCCAAATGATTGGTATGCACATACTAAAGTCTGAGTTTCAAAGGAAGGAGGTAAAAATAGCCAAAGTTGAAAGTAACAATTCTCAACCACGGAGGTGTGCTCTACCTAAAGGGAATTCATCAGAACAAACTGAGGGGCTTTCTCAAGCTATTGGTACAGATACCCAGAGATTTCGGTATGTAAGAATCGCTGCTACTGATGAGAACATGTCATATTTGTCAGTGTGTGGGATGGAAACTAGAATTATAAAGCAGAAATTGAGAGAGGCTGGTAGAAAAGGCATGATGAGCATGGCAAGATGAAGATACGGAAAAGCAAAGGAAGATAATTGTATGAAAAGATCTACACAAACAAACAGAAAGAGGCAGACATGGGATGGGGGTAGATAGAGAAAGAAACAGAGAGAAAAAGAAACAGAATAAAAAAGTAGCTGAGCTTAAGAGTTGCCTTAGCTCTCCTACCTTCCCAGTTTCGGTTCAAGTTTAGCAGTTTCCTCATAATAATCGGCCCTTCTTGAGAGGATTTGGAAGGGTCTCTATCCCTATAGCTATAAGCATTCATTCTGTGTCATGGCCGCCCTAGAGTGCTCACGGGTGGGGCATTAGGGAGATGACAAGGAGGCTTCACTAGCATCTGCAATTCCATTCCAGGTCTCAGCTGCTAAATAAAAATCTTTCTGGAATCACACTTGCCCTCCTGAGATCCACTGTGTACCCCCAAACCAAACAAATGCCTGAGAGATAGAAAGATCAATAGCAAGCATTGACCAGATGGTGGAAAATGCACAATTTTCCTCTCACACAAAAATCAGGAAAGGTCTCAGCAGCTAGGCCTGCATGTGCCCACATACCTCACCTCACCGCACCTGGCAAAACACCTGCTCCATTCACACCTCGTGTTTTGCCAAGAGTAGATGAGGAAGGTTTGAGGCATGAGAGGAAAGGGCACAAAAAGAAAAGAATGCCACTTAAATAAAATATAGTCACTAAAACTGCAACCTTCATATTCAAGAAGGGGGATGTGCCAAAATTACGGAAAATTATATACTTGATAAGAAAACAGACCTGCCTCATCTTTAGTGAAAATAAAGATCTCTATGAATAGCTAAATAGATGATTCATACTGTTCTAGTGGAGAATATCCATCACTGAAAGTTCAAGCTACAAAATACTAATAAGATACCTTATGAGCAGTGTATCTACATGTTCCAAGACCCATGGGCACTGGACCAATATAATCCAAGTACTCAATCCATGTTCTCGTATTCAAACCATGAAATAAAAAATTACCACATGAAGAAGTCTGCCTGTGTTTACTCAGGCTTCAGTAAAGACTTTACCTTACTATAGGAAAAGCCCTGTGTTCCCTACAATGGCCAATTGTCAACCTGTCTTCCATTCAACCTCTTTCACCGGTGGCTCAAACCTATAAGACTATGTCCTTGCACGATTCTCCATGAACAAGTGGATATTGTCCCTTTTTTCTCTTTAACCCATAAACTACAATGCAACATAAAGGAAGAATGATATTGTAGATAACCTTGAGTATATTCAGAATTCTTTTTAAGTAAGTTATTTACAACTTTGGCACTTTATTGCAAATAACATACTTTTTATTCATTCATTCAACAAACATATGTGGTGCACCCACTATGTACCAGAGAACATGTCAGAGGCTGAAATAGAAACAATGTACAGGTTCTCTGTTCTCTGTTTGGGAGACAGAACATAATACAAGCATTTAGAGAGAGAGAAAAAAAAGGTAGATTGAAGAATAATAGATGTAACAGTTTCATTTAGGAAAAAAAAAATATACAAACCAAAACATCAACATGTATGAGTACATAAAATAACCATAAAAGTTCTGGTAACATATCCTCTAAATCAGTGATGAACATTTTTTTGTAAAGGACAAGATAGTAAATATTTTCAGCTTTGTGGGCCATACAGTTGCTATCGCAACTACTCAACCCTGTGACTATAACGTGAAGGCAACCCTAGAGCTTACATACTTAAACAATGGATGGCTGTGTTTCAATAAAACTTTATTTACAAAAGCAGGTGGCAGGACATATTTGGTCCTCCGGTTGCAGTATGCTGACCTCTGCTCTAAATTATTAAAAGTAGGTTTCTTCAGATGAATGAGATGGAGGGAGATGTAAAAGATTTCAAAAGAACTTTCACTTCTACCCCACACACTTCCATTCTGTTTAAATATTTTGTCCACCACTGAATCTTCAGTCTCTCGCACAGTGCCTGGCACATGGCAGTCACAAATTAGGACTTGTTTAATAAATCAATAAGTGAACGAGTTCATTTTTTACAGAATAAAATTTTAACTTAGAAAACACACATTAAGTATCATAAATATAGGGACAGAGGAAGTACAGGGCTATCTGGGGGCGCACGAAACAGGCACCAACCCCAGAATATGTCAAAAACTGGTTCCCAAGAAACTGGGATAGATCCAAGTCCATTAAGACTCACCACTGCATACAGCAATATCAAGATGGGGAACAGTTATACCTCAAAGTGCACAGCAGCCAGACCACTTAACCAGTAGTTGAGCAGCAATCAATCAGCTCAAGTGGGAGGCTCAGAAGTGTTTGGGCTCCAGCTGTGTCCCAGCAAGGCAGCTCCTCCGCTCAGCAAACCATCCTCCCCGACCCCAAGCTTGGCCATACTGGGACAAATGGCAGAGGAAGGGTCTGGCTCCCCCACTGAGTGTAATGCCATCCAGATTCAATCATAGAAGGGGCAGAATGGAGAGACCCTCAGCTTTCCCGCTGAATCGGGGTTTTGAGAACAGCAAGAAATTACAGGTGTGAGTTCTTCCCTACCAACTGATGTCTGTGAACGATTTCTCCTCCATAGCAAAGAAAGTGTCAGTCACTTCTCTTAAGTGAACAAAGAGAAGACAAAACTGCCACTCTTTCCCAGAAGCCCACACCACACACTGCTTGTGAATGGCTGTCATTCAAACAAACCCCTATGGAGAGAGATTAAATGCTACCTCTATAACTTTCAACTCCCTTCAAAAGAAATTACAAATGAAACCCAGCTTTGCCTTTGAAGTTTATTTTTAAAAGACCAAAACGAGTTAGTTTATTAATGAAAAATAAACAACAACATTTCGAGTATACCATATTCTTTGTATTAAACAGATACAGAGTTAACCAAAATCTGCATATTCACATGAAAAAATCCTCTATAACCCTTTGTTAATTCCCATTATCTGGCCTGGCTCTGGAAATTTTTAAAAAATATATCACTCTTCTTCAAGATCTTGTATGTGGATCTTTGGCTCCACTAGCTGGTAGCAATTTAAACATGAATGAAAGGGAAGTGGCGGGGAGTGGCAGGGAATGTAGCTAAGGACAGAGGCATGGAGAAGACTTCTGCAGAACTACAGAACAACCTCTCTCTTTCGGAAGGTTGAATCCACACACTGGAGAGAAATTGTGTGTATTCAGAGTTTATAGGTCTCCAGCCCTAACCCCTAGTGAGCCTAAGAGCCCAACACCCTCCAATGTTGGAGAGAAGGGTTCCCTCTCACCAACAGAATGTTGGCTCTCTATGACCCTAGCTTTCTTCAATGCCCTCTCCTATATCCTACAATATGTTAAGTCCTTCCATGTCATCAAACAGCCTCTAGAACCTTCTGCCATCCATTAGCTTATTTGTCTCTTGGCATCACATTCAGAGAATAGCTCCTGGCAGTCAGGGTCCATTCTGAGCCCTCCAGTGACAGCTAAACTGATCCATAGCTATTTCCCTTAAGGATTTTTTTTTTTTTTTGGAAGCCTTAAGAGCTGCATCTGGGAAGAAAGACTGTGGAACACTGGTGTCAAACTCTGAGGTGTCCTCCTTGATCCTGAGACAGGTTGGGGGTGGTGGGGTGGGAGCAGGAACAGAGCCAAAGAGAAAATGACAAGACACAGCTTCTGTCTCTCTGAGAGCACCACGCCCAGGAGAGACAGAGCCAACATTCTCTCAGTTCAAAATGAGTCTTATTCTAGGTCTTAAATTTTTCAAGTTTTGCCTCCCTGGGCACAGGGCAATTAATATAAATTGAGTCCTGAAAAATTATTTTATTTTATTTTATTTTATTTTATTTTTCCCCTTCTTTAATCCCCACTCCCCCACTTCCACTCCTGACCTATGGATGTTGTTGTTTCCCCTTAGGAACTGGATCTCTGAAGGTGGGGCATTTCACACCTGGGGGGCCTGGTGCACCTGGGGCCTGGTCCATGGCTCCACCTGGGGTGCGAACCCAGGACCTTCTGGGTGTAAAGCAGATGTGCTAATCACTACACTAAAGAGCCACCCCTGGAAATTATTTTATTTATTCAAACCCCCAATACAGATTTTTCTGCATGTCCAGGGAAAATTCACGTAGATTGGAGGGTATTACCATCTTGCATTAACGAATTTCTTCCTTTGAGGTTGTTAACACATGCTTGCCTTGAAGACAGAAACAATAACACTGATCTCTCTCTTCTCCCAGCTGGTGACGGGACCCATAATATATACTTTTTGAATGTTTGATGGATGGATGAATGAATGAATGAATATGTGAGTGATATCTGCAGTAATTCAACATTAGACTACCCAGGAGTAATTTCAAACTCAATCCATCTCTTGGTGATGGCCTCTTTCATACTTTATGTATTGCTCTCTCCATATAATTATAGAGCACGTATTTCTCATACATCCTTTATAACAATATATTACTAAATTTCAGACTTATTGTTGACTTTTCACAGAAAAGCCATACTCTATGGATGGGAGTATCCACACAGGATTCCGACAGTGTACCTCACTTTAGCCTATCACTCCCCTGGGATACACTCAGGAGATGACACACATGTTATATATTGAGAACCACCCACTCCTACCATGCTCCCTTGGGTTCTTATTCAGGAGAGCTATTCCAGCCAGACGGGCTTTCTTCTAGACAAAAATTTTGACTGCCTTACTCTGCCTATCATTAGCTCTTTTCCCTTCTCAAATCACTTGGACTTTTAAGAAATTTTAGAACTTTCTTATAATGCTAGACCTTCCCTGTTATGGGTTGAACTGTGTTCCCCCAAAATTTATATGTTAAAGTTTTAACCCCCAGTACCTCAGAATGAGACCTTATTTGAAGAGTGGGCTTTGACAGAGGTAATCAAGTAAAACTATGGTCATCAGAATGCACCCTACTCCAATATGAATGGGGTCCTTCTGAAGAAGGGGAATTTAGAGACAAACACACATACAGGAAGAACACCATGCGAACATACAGAAAGCCAAGAAAAGAGGTTTGGGACAGATCCTTCCCTCGCAGCCCTCAGAAGGAACCAACTCTGCCAACGACTTGATTTTGGATTTCTTGGCTCTAGAACTGAGACAATAAATTTGTTGCTTAAGCCAGTAGTCCCCAACCTTTTTGGCATTAGGGACCGGTGCTCCTATGAGAACCTAATCCCTGATGATCTGAGGTGGAGCTGAGGCGGTGACGCTAGCACTAGGGAGCGGCTGCAAATGCAGATGAAGCTTTGCTCGCTTGCCCGCAGTTCACCTCCTGCTGTGCAGTACCATGGCCTGTTACACCGTTTGTAGTACTTTGTTATAGTAGCCATAGGAAACTAATACATGCCCCCTACTGCCCCTCTTCAGGCCACGTCTACAGGGTCCATGAGCATACTGACTTCTCAGCCAAGAGGTAACATGGTGGGTGAGGACAGAGCCAAGAGTCAAACTGCCAGGGCTCACTTGCCAGATGTGTGACTTGAGTTATGGTATTTATCCAACCTGTACCTCAGTTTTTGTATCTCTAAAAAGAGACTGTACCTGAATAATACCTCAAAGTCCAGTTGTGAGTATTAAACAAGATGATGCAGCCCAGCGCCTTACACGGAGTAAACGCTTAATCAATGTTAGCTGTTGTTTCGGGTGGTAGTGGTAGTTCATGGTGGTAGTAACTGTTAACAGGTATTATGATATATATTAGAAGGAAAACAGAGCTTCGATACAAACAGACCCAGATTCAAGCTCCAGTTCCACTTCTTAGCAGCTTCATGACTTTGGACAACTCATTTTTACCCCTTTAAACCTTAATAAATTGGAGATAATCCAAAAATTGGAGATAATCATATATCTGTCATAGAACCGCTATGTAGATTAAATGAGAAAATTAATACAAAGCATTTAGCACTGTCTCAGGCTCAGAGCGAGGCCCTAATAAATGGCCACTTTTAAATACAGATGATCTGATATCTCGCCTCATTCCCACTTCACTTAGTTTTTTTCAACCACATCCTTTCCCCAAGCCATAAAAAGATACATCATTTTGCAAAACAAAAAGACTAGAAACAGTTAAGCGACAGCTGTTTATCAACTAACTGTAGTGTGGGCAATACCATTAAAACACATTGGTGCCCCTTTAATAAAAGGCAGGCTCAACCCAAGAGGGCAGTTCATTTCTAAGCCCACATGTTCTCCAACCAAAATGAGCCACTCATCCCTCGAAGGTACTTTGAACAGTATTTCAAGGTCACTTCCTCGGATAGAAAGTTGTCCCTCAGCAGTCACATAGCTGACATTTCCTTTCTTTTACCTTCAAGGCCCTATAAGTCTTCTGAGTGAAATCTTTTTGCCTTCAAAGATTGTGCTGCAGGTAGACGTTACTGACTGCGGCACACCTGGGGCTCTCTATTCCAAATAATTCATAAAACATCCCTGTTTTTTACACATGTACATTAAAAAACTGAGAAGGTTTTATACGGACAAAAATTCATTTTGCCTCTTTCAAACCATTTGAAAAACTTGAAAATCTCAAATATTTCATCAATGATGTGGAGCATTTACCATTATTTTCCACATAAGTGCAAATGCTAGCCCCCAAACAAATCCACGGTAAATGTACAAAGAAGAATAGTTAATTATTAGTTTCATAATCCTGTAACCCTAATAGCTGCAAACTACTTTTTCAGCAGTGACTAAGTATTCCTGTAAATCACGCTTAAAAACTACCATTATAACTACTGTTCCCAAAACTTAGGAAGGGTGTTTTTCTTTACCTGAAGGAACGGGGAAACCAAAGTTTAATGTCTAGTTTATAGTTTATATGATGCTCTCTAAGTACTTTCTCCACTGCCATTCAATTCTTCTCCCCACAAATTTCCTAAACACTTCACTGTCACCCCTGAAACTTTCCTCAGTTTTTATGGATTCAATTTACTAGGAGTACTTAGAGAGCCACTCCAGCAGCAAAATATTCCCCTCCAAAACCTATATTTGAAGAGATAATATTGGAGAAAAGAAGTTATTTCTTAATGTCAAGATGAAATCAAGTAGGCATGAGATTGGGGAACAAATTCTAGCATAAATTAGGCTCTGAGGACACAAATTCCACCTAGGGCCACCCAGTAAGCTCCATGAAGACGAGGGTTATCTCTAGCTCATTTAGTATTACACCAGGTGCCTGGCATGGTATTGACCCAGATGTCCATAGTATTTGGTAAATGTCGAATATATACTGAGACTCTTTGATATAAGGCATACTACTTTATTCAGTTTTGTATCTCACGCATACCTACTATGGTTTTTTTTTGTATAATATTTTTTTTACCTGCCTGGTCAACAGTATTGTTAAATACTTGTATTCCATGCTTTGAATTAGACACTGGACTATGCGTTGTCTTATTTAATATTCACAATAATCTTATTGGACAAAGTATTATACCCAATTTACAAAAAGAGAAACAGAACTCAGAAAAGTTAAAGCAGTTGCTCTAGGTCACATAGCAGTGGGTAGCAAGAATTAAATTTGAACCCAAGTATGTCTGACTCCAATGTCCATAATATTTCTTCTACCACATACTTCCCAAAGAGTATTAGTAGCACTCACAAAAGCACACATGCGCGCACGCACACACACACACACACACAGGGGTTGCATAGTCAAATTAGGGCAAGATGGTTATTAAGTTTTCTCTACTACACATCTCAGAGCCTTTTCCATGCTAATATTAAGTGTACATCTCCAAGGAGACTCTAAGATTAAGTGGATTTCCCCAAATTAATTTTACAAAATCCTTTGTTCATGGAGCATCCAATGGAACAATTGTCCCATAAAGAAGATTTTAATAAACAGTGTGCTATATCACTCCATATTTTAATAAACACCTGCTGAAGTGAAATTATTTGGTCTTAGGTCTCGGAGAAGAACACCAGTTATCTGGGAGAGGGCACGGCACGTGGGACATCTCGCTCTCTACCAAGTCATTAAGCCCCCAAATCCTTTCCCTCTTCACACGAATTCAAAAACAACAATTTCATTCGGTGGAAACTAGTGAAATTCAAGTTATCTTCATAGAAAAAAATGAACCTTCAGCTTCCCTAGGTATTAATATGCTCAGTAGCAACTAAATCCTAAAGCTCCAGAAATACACTAGAGTATAAGTGTAGAAGAGAGGGCTATTTCACTAAATGGAATATTTTAAAATTGTTTCTCCCTTCTCCTATTCCAAATATGTCCCTTTGAGATCCCTTGATGTTCCATATTCTTTCTTTCTCCCTTAGTCAAAAATTTGATATTTAATCAGATCCCCAAGGAAATCGAATAGGAATAATGGCCTCCGTATTTAATAGAAATTGGAGACTGGAGTAAGTCTAAGCTGAGAGTCTTCTAAAATCGACATTCCAGATTTCCAATCCAAGAAATTACCACATTTACTTTCCCATATCCCTTTCAGTCTTATTTTTGTTTCTGTAATTTTAACGTGACGCAAGACAAGCCTCGGACGAACTTTATATGTCTCTTTGAATGTCTCTTCCGGTTTCCTTTCTTGCCCACCAAGATCAGCTTTTCTCTCTCAGAGGCTATGCCTAAGGATCTAGTGTGTCTGCAGGACAACCTCGGCTCATTCGTTCATTCATTCACTCACGCAGTAAATAGCCCTTGGCACATAACAAAATGCAGAAAACGCAAAAGGGAAAAGACATTGTGCCTGTCATTGTTTACAACATAGCTGCATACTAGTTCAAAGGTAGAGGCTGCACTGGAAGTAAAACAATGATATTTAGTTCAGCCTAAAGGGACATGAAAGCGTTCCCAGAATAAGGGTATGGGATCTTAAGGTAGACTTGTTCATTCATTCTGCAAATAATATTGCGTACCTGCCATGTGCTGAAGACTATTCTACACATTAAATAAGGCAAACCATATCTCTTTTTTCGTGGGTTTTACATTCCAACAGAAGGACAGAAATCAAAAGTAAATTTTTTTAAAAAAAAAAGAAAATGCCAGGTAATAATATATGCTTTGTTGAAAATAAAGAGGATTTGGTTTCTGGTCAAGATGGCAGGGTAGGTAAACACTGTGCTCACCTCCTCTCACGGCCACATCAAAATTACAAGGAAATCACAGAACCATCATCACTGGGAGTCACCTGAAGTCTAGTGAAGCAGAAGTCCTACAAATGGGAACACACAGAAGAGGCTACCACAAGACTAGCAGGAGGAGGAGAGATGCAGAACAATCTGGTCTCATACTCGCATGTGGCAGTTGAGAATAAGTGGCAGGCATGTCTCAGCTACAGAGGTCCCCTGGAGAAGCAAGAGGTCCCAGCACCCACACTGGGCTCCCAAGCCCAGGGCTCCAGTGCTGGAAGGAGAAGTCCTCACTACTTCTGGCTGTGAAAATCAGTGAAGTTTGAGCTGAGTGAGATGGAAGGTGGCTCGAGTAGTGGACATTCTTCTTAACAGGCCCACACACAGGCTTACTCACTATCAGACTCACTGAGCTCTAGCACTGTGGCACCTGACAGAAGTGCTAGCAGAGGACATTATTCTTTTGTTGAGCCCTCCCCTACTCCCAGCATGCAGACACAGACAGCCACCATAATTGAGTCTCCATCAACCTGGCTAAAACTGGTTACCCCACCCTGGCGATTCCAAGACCCCACTCCTCCCATTTTGTGGGCCCACCCAAGCCACTTCCAGTGGATTTTCCATACAAATTGCCTATCTCGGCTCATGCTATAGACTTTCCTAAAATCTCTCAAAGGTTCACTAAACCTAAATAAGCAGCATCTGGCCTTAGCATGCCCAGTCTCTCTTGCTGAGCCGCCTCAAGGCCAGAACTAGCAGCAGTCAACCTTGGTTTGCAGCTTGGCCTCTCGAGGCACCTCCAGGCCCAATGTGGGTGGCAGCCATCTGTGGATTGCTTGGTGTCTCATGCCAGGTAGCCCTGGTAAGGGCACAGGCTATGGCAAAACTTGGCCTGCAGAGGGATTTCCCCTCCCAAGAGGTCCCAGCCTGCATACCTGGTAGCTTGCTGTGCTGTGAGCTGGAACACAAACTGGAGTCATAACCAAGTACGATACACACAAAGGGTAGACTGGGCAGGCACCAGAGCCCTGCTAAAGTGAATCCTGCTCCATAGAGTCAGCCACTGCACAATGTCTCCTCCACTGTAGTCATGGCTAGTCCTCACAAATAATCAGTCCAAGAGTCAATTCTTCCTATTGATGTGCAAACAGCAACCAAGGGGTCAACTACAATACGAGGGCACATACAACCCATACAAGGGACACACTTGGAGCACCTGGCTCAGGTGACCCGGGAGACTGTGCCACTGGGCCCCACAGGACACTACTACATAAGACCAAGCTACTAAGACAGAAAGATACAGCAGCCCTACCTAATACATGGAAACAAACAAAGAGAGGCAGCCAAAATGGGGAGACAAAGAAACATGCCCCAAATGAAAGAAAAGAACAAAGCTCCAGAAAAATAACTAAATAAAATGGAGACAAGCAATCTACCACATGCAGAGTTCAAAACACTGGTTATAAGGATGCTCAATGAACTTAGGGATAGAGTAGATGAACTCAATGAGAATTTCAACAGAGATAGGAAACATAAAAAAGAACCAGTCAAAAATAAATAATGTAATAACTGAAATGAAGAATGCCTTAAGAAGAGTCAACAGTAGAGGACTAAATCAGCGATTTAGAATATAAGGAAACAGAAAACACCCAATCAGAACAGCAACAAGAAAAAAGAATCCTAAAGAAAGGATAGTTTAAGGGGCCTCTGGGACATCAAGTGTACCAATATTCTCTTCTCCAGAAGGAGAAGAGAGACAGCAAGGAATTGAAAACCTATTTCAAGAAATAATGGCAGAAAGCTTGCCTAACCTGGCAAAGGAAATAGACATACAAGCCCAGGAAGAGCAGAGAGTAAGTACAAAACAAGATGAGCCCAAAGAGGCCCACACCAAGACATATCATAATTAAAATGCCAAAGGTTAAAAACAGAGAGAATCTTAAAAGAAGCAAGAGAAAAGCAGTTAACTACAAGGGAGCTTCCATAAGATGGCCAGCTGATTTCTCAACAGGAACTTTGCAGGCCGGAAAGATATGGCACACAACATTCAAAGTGATGAAAAGCAAGGTCCTAAAACCAAAATTAGTATATCCAGCAAGATTATCATTTAGAATCAAAGGATAGAGAAAGAGCTTCCCAGACAAGAAAAAGCTGAAGAAGTTCATTGCCACCAAACCAGTATTACAAGAAATGTTAAAGAGAATTCTTTAAGAAGAAAAAAAATCAAAAATACAAATAATAAAATGGCAATAACTACATATCAACAATTACTTTAAATGTAAATAAATTAAATGCTCTAATCCAAAGACTTAGAGTGGCTGAACAGATAAAAATTAAAACCCTTAAAAATGCTGCCAACAAGAGTCTCACTTCAATGAAGATCAAAAGACACACATAGACTGAAAGTAAAGGGATGGAAAAAATGTTTTGTGAAACTATAAACAAACAAAAAAAGAAGCTTGGAGATAGCAATATTTATACCAGACGAAACAGATTTTAAAACAAAGGCTATAACAAGAAACAAAGAAGGACCCAGTTATCCTACTTCTCGGTATTTAACCAAAGAAACCCAAAACACTGCCTCTAAAGGACATGTGAATTCATATGTTCATTGCAACATTACTGACAATAGTCAGGATATGGAGGTTACCTGGGTGTCCATCAATGGATGATGAATAAAGAAGAGGGCGCGAGCGTGTGCGGGCACGCGCGCGCACACACGCACACACACACACACACACACACACACAGAAATATTATAGAGGAAGCCTTTGCTCTCTGATTCCCTGTGTCTCCTTTGTACCTAACCAGCATTGAAGCAATGACTTCCTTGAATTCTACGAGGAGCTTTGTCTCACACATGGCCCAGGACAAAGGATTTTCTAAGGTTCCCTTCAAACCGTTCTCTCAATATCTTCATTTTGCCATTTCTCTTGAAGTTCCTTCCCTGCAGCTTCTCATCACCTAGAGTCACTAGCCCTCCTGGCAAGCACCGTGCCCACAGCCATATTTCCAACTCTGTATTCTCAGTGTAAATCCCAAAGCATCTGAAATATAACCTCATTTTAATGATCCTCAACCAGGTTGGTGATTATTTTCTCTTCAAATATTATATAGGGAGAAAAGGTTACGTTGCTTATTTTGCCTCTTGCGTTACCCTTTGCTCCAACCAAGATTTAAGAATTACACATATTATCTCATTTGTTGCCCTTTCATTGATTAATTTCAGCCTTGGTGACATTCAGATAAATAATTAAAAGTTTCTTATTCATTCGTTCAAAGCAAAAACAAAAAAAATAAAAAAATTAATAGGCCACTGACCACCAGGTAATAGATTCTTGTCCTCAAGAGCTATGAGGGATAGTGAAGATTACAAAGAAAGCATAATATGCAAAGTTTCCATGAAAATGGTGCTTTCGGTGAAAGGAATATTCTTCATTCAACATAACATTCTAAAATGCTCCAGATATGCTTTCGAAATATGACCTGTGCCTTTGTCTTTAATTATAACCGTCCTTCTCACTGGAAAGGCTATACTTTTCCGCAGAACCTTCCTTCTTTGTGTGCTACATCTGCTGCTCTCTGCTTATTCCTTCCGCTTCCCACCCCATCCACAATTCCGGGACCATAAAAAGACTACCTCTTGCTATGTTTGATGATGTTGTCAAGGATATGGTTCTTTCCAAAAATTCACTATCCCATCCTCATTGGAATGTTCTGACCCATTGGGGTATAGTGGAGAATCCCCAGGAACACTTGGGTTCTCTTTCTGACCCCCCTTACCTAGCCCTGCAACATGCGGCAAGTATCTTTCCTTCTCTGGATCTCAGGTTCCATTCTAAAGTTAAATATGAATGACATGTGGATTATTTATACCAGTATTCCTTCCTAATACCATATAAAAATTAAAGTATGTAACCTCCAATTATAAAGGACCCAGTTTTTCTGTTCCATCTGGTCAATGGACATGAGCATGCACTAATTGACAGGCACAAATTGATTACAGACTAAAACAATATAAACTGAATTTGCCTGTGAGAATGATTCAATCTTCAGATGCAAAGGTGGGGGATGAGGAGGGGCACAGGGGAAAGGCCGGAGGTAGATCTGTAGCCCATTATCATTACCACTCTGATAACAGCCAGCTCTACCCTACGACTTAAGGATTGTGTATAATAAGGAGAACCACAGCCAGAAGACTAAATAGAATAGCAGAAACCATTGCTAAAATCCCTGGAGACTCAGGAGTTTCACATCTGGACAAATGGCCTCATTAAGATTTCACTCGACATGGAATAGAAGATGTGTCTCTGATTGCTAAACTGAAACATGTTGAAATTTCTCTTTACCAGCTGCTGGCATTATTGGGGAAGAGGAAAAGGCCTCATCTCTAACAAAAAGGATTTAGTGAGGGAATGAAACAGAACTTCCTAACAGCAAATAGAATATTTCAAAATTATTACATAATAGCAAAGAATGGGGGGTGGGGGAAGGACCAAAATAAAAGAATAATAATAAGGGATTAGTTAAATCAATTGCTAGTTTTATACAATGGGATACTAAGCAACCTTAAAAATGACGGTCGTACAAATCTTATAAGTTGTTCGAAATCCATGGTTAAGGTGGAAAAGGCAAAGTACAAATCAGCATGTCTAGTACAATCTCTCTTTTAAAAAGAGAAAGTCTATATTTACATCTTTGTAACAAGATTTATGTTTGGAGAGTGGGATATAAGCCCTTTTTCCCGGTTCAGCTGAGGCAGGCATAACTTGTCATGCTGCTTTATCTCGAGCTCTTCTACAGGTATCTTTTATCACTCCTACTTTAACTTCTTTCTCTCTTGCTGGTCTTTTCTTATGTCATTCTCCAAATCTTCCAGTCTCTGAATTGGAAGAAGCTTTAGATACATTTTACGCACTCCAACCTCCAGCGCTGTATTAGGTAAAATGCAGATGAGTTAAGAAACAGAAAACCTTAACTCAGCTGTCTAAACCAGGGTTCAGCAAACAAACACAACTGCAGTCATGCTACCTTAAACCCAAATCTTTCACTTTATATATAAAAGAGATATCTTTTCATGTCAATAAATGTTTATGAACTATTTTAATATTAATTTGCTAATTTTAATATTAATTTCCACAGAACCTTCCTTCTTTGTGTACTACATCTGCTGCTCTGCGTTTGCTCTTTCCACTTTCCACCCCATCCACAACTCTGGGACCCTGGATGAGCCCTTCCCATGCCCCCTTGGTATGTTCGGCAAACTACCAATAATGGTAAATACTGCCAGCTGCTTGTTTTTATAAATAAAGTTTTATTAGAACAGAGACACGATCATTTGTTTCCATATTATCATCTATGGCTACTTTCACACTACGGTTGCAGAGATGGCCTACAAAGCCAAAAGTATTTTCTATGTGGCCCTTTACAGGAAAAGTTTGCCAACTCCTGTTCTAAACAACAACAACAAAAATAGTTACTTCACAAAGCCAGAAGCCCAAAGATGAGAAATTCCAGGGATGGTTTATTTAGCAGTTTGATAACGTCATCAAGGATATGGTTCTTTCTGAATATCCACTATCTCATCCTCATTGTAGCAGCTTTATCCCCAGACCAGCTACCCGCACAGTTGCAAGATGGCTACAGGGGTTCCACACATCACATTATGACCTAGTCCCCATGTCCAACAACGGAAGATACCATCCCTTCTGATACGTTTTCTTTCAAGAGTGTGAAGTTTTTCTCTCTGGGAGAAAATACATTCTGTCTCACATCTCATAAGTCAAATTTCATCAGCTGCCATCACATGGTCAAGCCTAAACCAATCAGTCAAGAAACTGGAATTTCTCATGGCTTAAACTAATCAGTTTACAAGTGAGCTAGAGCTGGAAATGTGATCTGATAGGCAGTGTATCTCTTAGGGACTTGGTTTGACACTGTGTAACATGGTACCCAAATTACAGTGACCTAAAGTGGTGCCCATTATTCTTTCACATTACTAGAAGTCTAGAACAGATCCAGGACTGATTCTAAGGCTTTAAAATATAATTTCCAACAAATATGTCTGCATTTCTTAGTCTTTACCTGTCCTTCACAAGATGGTTCCCATAGCTCCAGACATCGTGCCTACAGTTTATGAAGAAACAATGAAAATGGGGGGGAAAAAAGAGGCCAAATGACACTGCTCCCTTTTAAGAGCTTTTCTAGGATCTTGTTAATATAACAAGTTCCCCTTTTATCTTACTGGCCAGAATTACATCACATGATAACCCTTACCATACACAACAAACCCACAGCTAACATTATACTTAATGGTAAAAAATGAAAGTGTTTCCTCTAAAATAAAAAACAAAACAAGGATGCCTGCTCTCATCACTCTTATTTAATACAGCATTGACAGTTCTACCCAGAGCTATTAGGCAAGACAAGGAAATAAAAGGCAATCAAGTTTGAAAGGAAGAAGGAAAATTGTTGTTATGTACAGATGATATGATCTTATATATAGAAAATCCCAAAAACTCAACCAAAAACCTATGGAACTAATCAATAAATACAATTAGGTTGCAAGATATAAAGTCGACATACAGAAGTCAGCTGCATTTTTATACAATAATAATAAAACATCTGAAACAAAAGTAAACTATCTAGTCACAATAGCATCAAAAACAATAAAATACCTAGGGATAAGTTTAACCATGGAAGTGAAAGAGCTGTACACTGAAAACTACAAAACTTTGTTCAAAGAAATCAAAGAAGACACAAACCAATGGAAAGATGTCCCATGTTCATATATTGGAAGAAATACTATTGTTAAAATGTCCATATGCCCCAAGGCAATTCCTAACAAAATTCCAATGGTATTCTTCACAGAAATAGAAAAAACAATCCTAAAATTTGTATTGAACCAAAAGGACCCTGAATAGCCAAAGCAATCCTGAGAAAAAAGAACAAGGCATCACACTTCCTGATTTCAAATTATACTACAAAACTATAGTAATTAAAACATTATGGTACTGGCATAAAAATAGAGACATAGACCATTGGAACAGAATAGAGAGCCCAGAATGAAACCCTTACATATATAGTCAACTACTCTTCAATAAGGGAGCCAAGAATACTCAGTGAGGAAAGAATATTCTCTTTAACAAATGGTGTTGGGAAAACTAAACATTTACACAAAATAAAATAAAATTGGACCTCTATCTTATACCACTCACAAAAATGAAGTTGAAATGTATCAGATAATTAAATATAAGACCTGATACCATAAAACTCCTAGAAGAAAAGAGAGGAAAGATGCTCCTCAACATTGGCAATGATTTTTTTGGATAGAACACCAAAAGCACAAACAACAAAAGCAAAAGTCAACAAATAGGATTACATCAACCTAAAAGCTCTGCACATCAAAAGAATCAACAAAATAAAAAGGCAACCTACAGATGGGAGAAAGTATTTGCAAACCATATATCAGATAAGGGGTTAATATCCAAAACATATAAAGAACCCATACAATTCAATAGCAAACAACTATCTGATCAAAAATAGGCAGAGAAACTAAATAAACATTTCTCCAAAAGACATCCGAATAGCCACCAGGTATGTGAAAAAGTGCTCACCATCACTAATCATCAGGGAAATGCAAGTCAAAACCACAACAGGATATCACCTCACATGAGTTAGAAGGGCTACCATCAAGAAGGCAAGAGACACCAAGCATTGCAAAGGTTGTGGAAAAAAGGGAAACCTTGTGAACCATTGGTGGAATGTAAAATGGTTTATCCACTATGGAAACAATACGAAAGTTCCTCAAAAAATTAAAAGTAAAACTACCATATAATCCAGAAATTCCACTTCTGGGTATATATTCAAAGGTGAAAAAAAAAAAAAAAGACAAGATAGCAAAGAGATATATGTATTCATGTTTACTGAAGCACTGTTCACAACATCAAAGACGTGGAAACAACTAAGTGCCTGTCAACTAATGAATGGAAAAGAAGATGTGATATGCACACACTCACACATGCACACACATACAGAGGAATATTATTCAGCCATAAAAAAAAAAAATGAAATCCTGCCACTTATGACAGTGTGGATGAACCTGGAAGACGCTATGTTAAGTGAAATAAGTCAGACAGAGAAAGACAAATACTATACAATATCACTTATATGTGGAATCTAAAACAGTCAGCTCATTAAAACAGAGTAAAATAATGGTTACTGGGGGTGGAGGGTGGGGCGATCGGAGAGATGTTGTTTAAGGGTAAAAACTTGCAACTAGTGGACAAATAAGTCCTGGAGATCAAATGCACAGTATAGAAAATATAGACAACAATATTACATTATAATCATCAAACAAGCCAAGAGACTAGAGCTTAATTATTCCCACTACAAAAAGAAATGGTAGTTATGTGACCTGACAGAGGTACTATTGCTACAATGGAAATCATATTACAATATATCAATATATCAAATTTCCACAGTGTTAAATGTATTTCAATTTTTTAAAAAGACGGTCTGAAAAATATAGTTCTTTAGCTAGGCATTTTTACTTCTCGAAATCCAATTAAATTTCTGTGAGTAAAAATTTGATATTGGGTAGGCAACTAGAAGTCTCTGCCAGAGGTGAATCCTTGAAGAAATTCAGAGTTTTGATCAAAAGAAAGGGAACTGAGGCTGTGTAGGCAATCCACAATATTTACTATATCCAACAGTAGAAAAACCTTTATAGAAGAAAAACCTCTATAGCATCTCTAGTAAATAATTATATTTTACCACCTCTTCATCTCTCATTGTCCAGTCAAAAAAAAGAAACTGTAAACAAAGCTTTTGCTTCCCTTTATTTTGACAGAAAACATCTCAACTGCACTGGGAATTAATGTCCCCTTGTCCTCTGCACACCTTGGTTTAATGATACTGCAAAAGAAAAAGAAAAAAGCCTTGACCACGTTCTTTTCTTTTAGATTCCTCGTTTGATCCACCTCCTGGGCATACTGTTCCTTAATTAACATTTGGGATGAAAGGTGATACAGAAACACTAGCGTCACAGAAACAAACTGAAAATATTTTTTTTAATTTTCATCCCTGAATTTCTCTATTCATGCCATTGGAAATAATGTTTAAAAATCATTTCAATTTCATTCATTCCATCTGACAAGTTAGTATTGAAATGGTTCTTTAAATATTTAATAATTGCTTGAGACATTTCCCTTTATTATAATTCTGTGGTCAGAATCCCCTGGCACTATCATCAATCCCAGGGTCTGGAACAAACAGAGGCAGTAATTTCCAGGCAAACGTTAGGTCATGTGATCTCTATTGCAATTTCCTGAAGGTCAAATGAAGCACTCAGTTGAAGGGGAGGTGTGTATTCCTCTCCTTCCCTTTCTCCAGTCATTCTTTCACTGTCCATCTGACTCTCCCAGCCTCCACCCACACACACCCTCCCAATCAAATCAAACTGGGCTTCTCTTAATCATCATCAGGGAGACAAAAAGGTATAGCTGTGGAGCATCGAGCCACAATTTCACACTCCATTTGCACAAGAACTCAGAAGGCCACTAATGTGCTGTTTGCTTTTTAGCAAGCATCTCTGCAGTCATCATGGAAATGTATTTTGGCACACCTCCCAGGGCATGAGAGCTATTTACGAGACCTTGTCTTGAAGAGCCTACACGCAACATTAGGATGTCCACTGCCATCTGCAAACTGGACGTGACCCAGGGACATTTGGGGACAGCCCAGGAGAACTTCGATTTGTGAGGAAGGTGAAAGTAAATGTCAGTTTTCATTTATTTCAACCCTGCCTGCCTCTCTACCTAGCCAGTCCCACTTGCCAGGCGCTTGTCAGATCCACCATTTACCAATCCTCTTCTAGATCACTTGACAGTACAAAATCTTACCTTTGAACCCATGGTGATGACCCAAGTCACATCTAACTTTTCTTTGCTTGCTCAATTCTTCAGCTTAGAATGAAAACTATCTCCTAGCCTTCTCCCTTGCCTGCCGTCCAACACCTTCAGATCAGGAAACACTCTTCCCCACATTCACCATATGAAACATTCAAAGTAGCAAGAGAAACCAAGGCTAAATAATCACCTTTGTCTCATGATGTGACCATAATGTTGACACTTCCTGCCACACTCTTCCTGAGTTCTAATTTCTTGCTATTCCAAGTCATTAAAAAGTAATTTATAAGTATAATCATTTCCCTTCAATCTCAAGTTACCGAATACCAACTACGTGCTAGGCATCAAAAACAAGGGAGATTTCCTTCTCTGAGGGAACTCTGCAGCCTGCCAGAGTCATTGAAACAAATTGTAAACACACATACACATTTGTCCCAGTGACATATATATATATATGAATGAATAACATGCACATATGTGTGTGAAATGCAAGGATGGTAGTGCACATACATGGATATATAAAAGCGCAGAAAAGGGATACTTCACAAAACCAGAGAAATGAGAAGTTCCCTCCTAGGGAAGAATATACATGGCAAGTCATATCTTGAAGATGGTATTAGATCCTTTTTAGTCAAGTAAAAAAAAAAAAAAAAAGATGTCAGGCAGAGGAAATCACAGGAGCAAAGGTACAGACTCCAGAAACCCAAGTGGAGGGGACAAAAATAGGCAGTGCTGTATGACACGGGCGAAATGGTGAAACGAGGAGTGAAACGAGATGAAGCAAGAGAGGCGAGCTAGGGCCAGGGCAGAGAAGGCCTTGTATACCATGCCAAGGGACAGAGATTTGATTCCACACAGGGGATTAACTGAAGTGTTTTGGCGGGGGAGCTATCTGATGAGATTTATGCTTTGAATAGGTCACTTTGGTACCTGAGCGGAAGATCAATTTAAAAGGGAAAAGACAAAAGCAGGTGGCAGTTAGGTGGCTGTAGCAGCAGAGCAGAGAGATTACGAGAGCAGACATCACGGAGACGAAGGAAGGGGATGGATTCAAAAACATATGTGAAAGGAAACACTGAAAGGATTTGCTGATTACCTGGATCTATGGAATGAAAAAGAGGTAGATTAGGATGACTCCGGCACTGGTGACTTCTGAGACTATGGATGCAAATCTAGAAGAAGGTGGTGTGAGGAGGAGAACAGACACTGTGCCCTGTTTTGTGCATACTGAATTTTAGAAGATGTTTATAGGACAGCTCGGTGGATATGTTCAGATAATAACTGGGTATCGGATTGTGGAACTAGGGGATGAAGTCAGGGAAGGAGACAAAGATATGAGTTATTTGCCTACAGAGGTTATGAAAACCATGACAGAATATTAATGTCACTTTATCAAAATATATAACACAAGAATAAAAGTAGAACCAGTGAGGGAAGGTTACGAAAGATCACTGTTGAAAATCGTATGCATCATATCAGCAATTTTAAAATGTATTCAATACATAGGATTAGAAGATGAAGTAAAATCCCCCTGATAGTAGAAAACAAGCAAATATGAAAAAAAAAAAATTCTAGATATAGGAAACTAAGGAAATACAAGAGAGATTAACAAAGGAAATAATGTAAGAAAACTTTCAAAACTGAAGGACATCAGTTTCCAGAATGAGAGGATCCAACAAGTAGTCAACATAAAAGATAAAGAATAACCACACTAAGGTACATCACTGTGAAATTTCAGAATATCAGAAGATATCCTGAAAAATTCCAGAGATAAAATAAGTCATCTATTTATTATTTATTCAATAAATATTTATTGAGCACCTACTATGTACAGAATTTATCCATAAGATGGTTTAAGTCTTCAGATCAGAAGGAAATTTGGGAGTAAGCTCTACGGATATAAAAAGATATTTGCCAGAGAGAACAGTAAGTCGAGTGTTCTTGACATGCCTGTTGCACAGCATGGAAGCCAGTGTCGTCAGAACAGAATGAATGAGGAGAGTGGGAAGGGGTGTGGTCAGAGACCAAAGAGGGGGAAGATCTAGTAGCAACTTAGAACTTTGAATTTAACTCTATTTAGGCTGGTCAGCTAGTAGAGGGTTTTGAGCAAAAGTATTGTATAATCTGATTTACTTAAAAAAAAAAAAAAAGTCGACTCTTGCTGCAGAAGTGAGAATAGACTATAAGAGAAGTAAAGGTCAAAGCTGAGACTCGTTAGGAGGCTAGTGAGATAAACCAAGTGGGTTTATAACAGATAAAACCCAAACTTGGATCCTGAACTTTCTGCCTCCAGAACTGTGACATTTATTTCTGTTGTTTAAGCTACCCAGTCTGCTGAGTTATGTTATGGCAGCTCTAGCAAACTAATACAAGGTGGACAGGTCAAGGTTTCTTAGTGACTTGGAAGATAATGTGACCTGAGAGTCAAGGAAGGAAGCAGTGGCAGATGGCTGAGCTTAAAAGACTGATGGAAACTGGAAATATTTGCTGTTCAAGATTGTTTCATCGGAGGTTTGTCCCCTCTGAAATATAAATGTCCTAGGGACAGATGACATAGTGAATACTAGACTTATATTCCGGGTCAGTCATTCTCAACAAGGGGCAATTTTGACCCCCTAGGGATATTTGGCAATGTCTTGAGACATTTTTGGTTGTCACACCTGGGGAACAGAAAATGCTATGGGTAGCTAGTGAGTAGATGCCAGGGATGCTACTAAGCATCCTACGTTACATGAGACAGCCCCCATGACAACAAATTATCCAGCCCAAAATATCAATATTGTGGAGGTTGCAAAATTCTGCTCTACATGGGTAAGAATCAGATTCCTAACACAAGATCAGGTTCTGCAGATTATAAAAGTCAAATATTTAGAAAGACTAGAAGGCACAAAGACAAATTTGAGCGATTTTATCCAGAGATTCGTGTTCAAAACAATGCCAGCTTGGTCATGCTGTCCTTCTAAAAGGGCAGTATAGTGAAGGGAACATGGTCTTTGGAGTCAAATAAAATTGAGGTCAAACCCTGACTCTGCCACTTTATAGCCATGTGATCTTAAAGAAGTTATTTGACATCGTAAGCCTCAGAAAATTGAGGGGAAAGGGCTCTTGTTAGTATGTGGATAAAATAAGACATTGCATATAAAACACGCACTGCATATAAAACAGTCTGCCACAGAGTAATATTACCTATCATTTTTTTAATGCTAACTATGCACCAGACATTTCTCTAAGTGCATTATAAGAATTAATGTATTTAATCCTCCCAACACCCCTATGTGGTAGGTACTACTATTATACTTATATTCCAAAACAAGAATCTAGAACTGGAGCGGTCATCCAGAACCAATCCTCATCATCCTCAGTTAACACATAAAAATATATATTAAGCCTTCATTACATAGTTGAGTTTTACCTAGGCCCTAGAAACAGTTAAGTTTCTATCTTTCCAGTCTACAAAAAGTCACGCAGAAATCTTACCAGCTTTCAAAATCAAAATAAATGTCTAAATGGAAAGGAAGTTTCAGCTTTCAGTTCTACACAAAGGGACAACCTCTTCTTGACACTGTATTAACAAGAGTTCTACAATTGCCAATTTCACTACTTCCCAGGCCAGGGAAGGGAGGGCGGGAGGGAGGGAGGAGGGAGGCGGAGAGTGTCTCGGAGATGTGTTTCTTTGACCTCCCCCTTCAAAGCTTTGAATTTAAGTTGATCACTACTTACCAAAATCCTTTCTAATCAAGGCACCAGAGAAGATAGGAGGCTGAGAAGTCAATGTCTCCACCCAGGAATTGCTGGTAATCCCAAGGGAAAGCAGATGCTGGAACAATTCACTAACCTCAGCCAAAGGTGATAAGTATAATTATAGGAAAGTAGACAAAGTACTGTGAGATAAGAGAAAAAAAAAATGAAAGGAAACCAGGATCTGAACATAGAGATCATGGAAAAGACAAGAGACTGGTGGCAAAAAAAGAGGTACAATGGAATAAGAATATGGGCACAAGTTCAACAAAATTCTACCCTTGAGACTGAAATGATTGAAAGTCAATATGTAACAATTGCGATCAGCCATCCGGGAAAAAAAATAGATTCTGAGAAATGAAATTAATTCATATCAGCGATCAGGGTCCAGCAGCTATTCCAGACACTAAGGATGGAAGACAACTCTCTTGTCCTCATGAAGTTTGCGGGTTAATGGGGAAAACGGAGGATATCGGAATATAATGCACTATCTGCCATGGCAGAAGCAAGCATGGGATGCTGTGCAAGACGTGGGCCAGCACTTAACCCAGGCTTAGTGGGCAAGCGAGAGGTCCTGGAGGTGGCGGGGGCGGGGGGATGTTTCTGAAGGAGTGATAGCTTCCTCTGCATCCTGAAGATGGGTAAGAGTTAGCCATTCACAGGGCCTGGGAGAAAGAGAAGTGTGTTCTGGTCAGCGAGTCCATCGAATGGTCTCAGTCAGAGGAGGCTCCTAATTAGATCTGAATTTTAGAAAACTCACTCTAGCTACAGTGTAAAGAATGAATCAATGGCACAACATTGTACAGGCAGGAACGGGTATGAGACTGTTGTGGGGACAAGGCATCGAAACTAAGATAATGTCAGAAAAAAAATGAAACATGAATTTAGCAGTGTTCAGAAATCATAGTCAATTCTAAATCTCTGTTTAAATAAAAATAATAGCTAACACTGTTTACTAAGCACTTGTTAAATGCTGGGCCCCGTTTCAAGTGCTTTCTGGGTATTAACATGTTTGTCACTAACAGCAACCACATGAAGAGCAGATGAGGATAATGAAGTGCCTGTTAAGTGGAAAAGCTGGAACTTAGTCCAGGATATTTAATCCAGCGTCTCTCTGCATAACCACTAGCCATATTAGCAGGGACTGAGCTAAAAGCCTGTCTAGAAATGTGGAGGGGGAAGCCACACCTGGATCCCGATGCTGCCTCTGAGACCTGGTGCCCAAGGATGCTCTGATCAGTCAGCAAGCCCAGGCCTCTTTCTCCTGGGTCAGATTAAGTGCAACATGTGAGAGTAAGGCGATGAGACAAAGGATGATTAGAGGAAAGAAGGCTGCGATGAGATGTAGAGGAGATCAAAGATATGGCCCAACCGAGGTGGCACAGTCCCGCCAGAAGTGAGAAGGCCAAACCTGATGCAGCAGAAGAGTGAGTCACATGGGGAGGGAGTTAAATAAAAAGACAAAGCAGGCGGTGACGTGATCCCATTTTTGTAAGATTTACATATGTGCATGTATATGTGTATATAGACAGATAGATGATTGATAGATAGATAGATAGATAGATAGATAGATAGATAGATAGATAGATGATAGACACATTATATGCTAATGGGTTATCTCTGCACTGTAAATACATTTTTTAAATTTTTCTTTCTTTTGTTTATCCTTTTCTAAAACGGTAAATGTATTACTTTAGTAGAAGGAGGAGGAGGAGGAGGAGGAGGAGGAGATGGAGGTAAAGGAGGAGAAGAAACAAACTGGTTCTCAAAGGAGTGATGGTTCCAGAAGACACATTGTAAAAGGCAGGAGATTCCAAGACAGGAGGAGTAAAGATATGGGTTCAGATAAAAACAGAATTAGATACCACACTGACATGCCTACTTGTCTTTACTTGGAAGATTAAAATTTGAACTGGAGACTGACCTAATAAATTTCTAAAACCTTCTAAATCAAATAATGCATTTCTTCAGCTCTTTCTGAAGGTCCCAACATGTTTCCCCAAGTACTAATTAGCCCATTAACAAATATGTCCTCTCTCAATTTTCAATCAAATTATAATTTCAGCATCCCAATCTCTGAGCACTCTCTGCAGTGATGCTTTGCAAAAATTTATGGTGCTAGCACTGAGGATTTACATCTATATTAAAAATTGCCTTGAGAGAAAGGAAAAGATGAAAAGAGGACAGGCACAAATTGAAAGGAGTCATCATAACTTAAAATCTATTTATGTATAATATATCCTTGATTGAAAAGACAGTAACGACAAACGACATTTGATTCAGAATTCTACCTCTACTGTAAAGTCAAAAGGTCTCTGCGAGCATATTTCATGCATTCCTTTGTCTTCATGAATAACTGCAACTCTTCAACTTCAGACCAAAAAGAAACAGAAGCAGGTAACCAACCTCTCTAGAGGTGAGTGGAGTTCATGGTCACATTTTCAATTCCATCATCAAGCGCACACATCGGCATTACCATCAGATTGTGAACCTCATCATCGTCATCACTAATACACAGCACATACTCCAGACATTTTACTGATATTCACTCATTTAATCTTTGGAACAACCCTATGAGCTGGGTTCTGTTATAATTTTTATTGCAGATGAAACAATTAATGCAGAGAAATGAATTAACTCGCCCAAGATCCCCTAAGTGTCAGAAGCAGGATTCAAACTCAAGAAGTGTGGCTCAGATTCTAAGCTCTTAACCATCACACTGTAAAAACAGACATAATAAAGAACAATCAGGGTAATCATTTATAATCTAGAAGAGTGTCTAACCAATGTACTGTATAATTGAAATTAATAATAAAATAATTTTTTTAAAGTAAAAAAAAAACAGGTATAATAAATATCTACCCACCTACAGGCTATAATGCCATTTTAGATTCAGGAGTTCTACATCAAAATGGTAATTCAAAAGCAATGATAGCATTAACCTCACTATCATCATTCGGTCTCAAAAAGAAACCATCTCTTCCTTCAACCAGTCAGGAGTGATTCCCAAATTTATGAAACCTGGAGGTGGAAGGAAGATAATGGAAGCGAGACCACATTTAGCAACAGAACAATTATTAGTATAAGCAGACTTCAAAGTGCTTTGGACAAGTCATAACTTATGCCGAAATTAACAATGACAGACTTAAAAAGAAATTTACGATCCTCACGCTTTAATAACAATTGCATAGGTACTTATTTTAGTCATGTCTTTAGATTTCTTACTATACAGACACTGAGCCAGTGAAAAAAACTGTTTATTCCCTTTTGATGATCTACATATGCTAGGAGAATGGTATCCAGCTCCAACAGAAAAAGAAAAATCAAAGAATTCCTGTAATGTGATGGAAGAGGCTAATTCATTCTGCTACCAATCCAGGTTCCTCTAGATTCTTTCTCCACTCAATTTCCCAAAGACGCAGAGTTACCTTTTGTCCAGGAGCCTCTCTCTACATCTTCAGCCTCAGTAACTTTGGCATTTGACCATGTTTGTTGTTTGACGCCTTATTGGCATCATTTTGTTATCATCTATGCTAAGTACCAGGTCTATCTTTACTTACAATAGCCCTTGAAAGTGGTTGAGAGACCATTTCTTTCAGAGACACATTATAGAATCCAGATGCACTGTCACATATTTATTTTCTCTGCATTACAGCCAATGTTTTAGATAATCATTAAGTCATATGTGAATTCAGCTCTGCCCAACATTTGAGTAATTGATATATATATATATTTTAAAGCTGTTAAGAAGTAGAAATTTAAACTCTGTGGTGATAATGTTTTGGGAGAGTATCTTTTGGGAAGAACAAGATAAATATCAAGCTCTCAAATGGAAGAAACCCTATTTTCCCATAAGCATCACCTTCCCCAGACTTCAACAAAGTATTCATGAAGTTCCTAACGGCATTTTCAGTAACCAAAGAACCAAAACCTTCTCAAGGTTACTGGGAGATATGGTAGGTGGGCAGAGAAAGAGGAGCCAAAAGGACAACTATTATAGAGAAAATATCACAGTAGTAGCATATGACATACTTTTGTGCCCTAAATTAGCAGCAGGCGAGCTCTGGAGGAGATGAGGTAGCCTCATATTGAAAACAGGAGATGAAGAGGTCAAGAAAGAACAAATTTACACCTTCAAGCATGTAATTTTCTCTACTCAAAATACAAACATGACCCTATTAATCCAAATCAAACCAAAACTTGTGACATTTTTCTCATTTGAAAGATTAATATTCAAGCAAGCAACTTAAATTTCTAACCCTGAGTTCAAAAACCTAAGAACTCACCCCTGCAGAGTTCAAGCACCCTGGGTCCTTTGAGGCAGGAAACACAATGTGGAATAGTTTGTGATTCATAAGTCACCTCACTTCATCATGAATTCCCCAAGAGTGGCTTGTCAAACCTAATTTCTCTTGCCACATTCACACCAGGGACAAAGGCATGTGAATTCAGTTCTCCATTCCTCATTTCTCTTATTCTGTATCGTTTGAATCTCTCATTCATATAAACACTTAATTCCCACTATGTGTTAAATGGCACAAGATTTCTGTAGATAAAATAAATGTTACATTTGTTTAGTCACACATTCTCACTAGGTCTTCCCAGCATGTATTTGAGATTATGAAGACAAAGTTCATAAACTCATTCAAATCTAAGTTTCCAATGCTGAACTCATTAACTGTGTGCCCTAAAGAAAACAACTAGTCATAGCCCAATCACATCCTCATTGGTACAGCAATATCCATAAATATCAAGAAAGTGATACACAGTTAACATTTAATTATCCATACTAATGAAGGAGAACAGTGGCATGGTTAATCCAAAGTAGTTTACAATCCAATATTAATTTCTATTAAGATTTGGAATTCATTATGTGACTTTCTTCCCAGAAGATTTACCTTCTGATTATATTTCCCAAGTGAGAAACTTAATATCTATTTACAGTTTTAAAATGCATAGGCCTCAGCCTTAATCACAGGCTTATAGAACAAAAATGTAATGCATTTCACTAAAGTTTATGACACCACCATCACTTCGTATAATCCCATCCAGAACTTTCCATGGATGATGAGTTATTAGAACCTAATGTCATTCTTTCCCAAGAAATAAATACCTAAGGATTCAGCTCACGATTTCTGAACTCTTTCTCTGTCATCCTTTTAACTATTCTATCTTTGTCTGGGCTGCTATAACAAAATACCACAGATTGGGTAAAACAAATATTTCTCACAGTTCTACAGGCTGCCACGTCCAAGATCAAGAAGCCACCAAAGTGACATTTTGATGAGGACTTTTTCCCTTGTTCATAGCCAGCATCTTCCTGCTGTGTCTTCACATTGTGGAAGGGGTAAACAATCTCTGTGAGGTCTCTTAGATAAAGCATTAATCTCGTTCCTGAGGGCTCCCCCTTCATGACTTACATACCTCCCAAAGGACCCACCTCCTAATAACATTATCTTGGGGGAGGGGTCAGAATATAAACATATGAATTTTTGGAAGATACAAACATTCAGAACACCACATCATCTTATCTAACTCTGTATTACTCATCCATGTTTTGGTTCAAACATTTAAGTACCTGTATTAATCAGCTGTTTCTGTGGCAACACTGAGTAACACACTACATTGAAGTCCAATGACCAAAAGCAGCAAGCATTTATTTCTTGCTCCTTCTCATAGATATCAGTCGGCTGAACTTGGGTCAAGCCTTTCATTTCGGTTCAAGTCTGCTTCATGCATATCCCCAATTGCCTTGGACCAATGGTTTGACAGAATCAAAGGAACACGAGAAGACAAGCCATCCATGCACATTTAAAACCTATGCTTATGTCATGGCTGTTGACATCCCACTGGCTAAGGAAGTCATATTGCCATGCTCAAAGTCAGTGGGCAAAAAAAAATATACACCATCCCAAGAAGGAAAGAATGAAGGCAAATTTTTTAGTGAAAAATACTCCAACCTATCATTTAATATGCATTAGACTCTCCAGGAGGCTCTGACAATGCCAGGACGAATAAGTCAAGGTTCCTGTCCTCAAGAACTCACATTTCAAGAAAAATAAAACAGTATTAAAAAGATAATGTTAAAACTACTAAGATACATCTAAAATACTTTGTGGGAGGGGAAACAATGAAAGAGTTTAATGCTTCTTGAGCTGAGGAAATCAACAAAATCTTTCACATTTGAGTGTCTGAGGTGAAACTTGAAGATAAACACAAATTTCCAAGGGAAAAGATAAAGGAGGGATGCAGAAATGTGGGAGTAAATGGTCTCTTCAGGTCATCTGGTGTGACGACAACCCAATATATGTGAGGGTGGCCAAGAACAAAAATCAGTCCTATAGGCTAAGTTCAGGTGATAAAAAGCCTTATGGACCATATTAATGAATTCTGAAATCATCTTAATGAGGAGACTGGTGGATTTCAAACAGGGTAGCAAGAGATATCACTGGCATCACAGAACCTAAATTTCAAAAGACACCTATTGGCAGGTGAAGAGACTGGAGGATGGAGGAGATGCTAGAGGTGGGAAAATCAGTTAAGGGGCTATGACAGTCCTGCAGGTAGAACAATTAGGATATGAACCTGGACAGCACTGGAAGCAAGGAAGGAGAGTCAGTTTGAAACACGCTTTGGAAATGGAATCATTAAATAATCAGATGAGAGAGAGGGAGAAGAAGGGGCCTGGAACGGCTCTGTTTTCCAAGCCTATACAATTAGTTAAAAGTTGAAGCCGCTCTATTTTCTGCTTTCCAGGGCACTCTGTACTACTGTCCCTCCTCGCCACCCCTCCCCAGGAGACAATGAATTCTGTCTCTTACCCTAATTCAAAGTCCTAGGGCAGCAGAACAGAAGAGGTGTTGAGGCAAGGGAAGAGTTGGTTGATGAGAAAAGATTGATATGATACATCCCTTTCTATAATCAGTGGAACACAGGTGGATAAATTGAGCAGATTCTTTATCGAGTGTCTTTAATCACCACTCAAATCGATATTCCTTTAGAGGAACATAAGTTAATTCTTCAAACAAAATAGCTGATGTCTGCAAAGAGATGCCTGTAGTGTTTACACACTCCGGCTCCCCTGTAATGGGGTTGATGAAAGAAAGGCAACAAGGAACCCAGAGGCAGAACCTGTGCTTGGAAGTGCATAAGGTCAGGAGGCGTAAATTCCTAACTGTACGAACACATCTATAATTTCAACATCAGCTGAACTGATGCTGATAGACAATTACCACAGATAATACAGCATTCCCTGCTCCCACCACTGGTCTTAAGCCTTCAGATGCTGGGTAGAATGGCTCTATTTCTCCACTCTGAGCCCTTCCCATTTTCCACTTCCGCTAGGTTGGAAGTAGTGAGAGGAGAGGAGTTTGGAGTAGCTCCTAGAACTCCAAGGCCCCAACAGAGCCTATGGAAAGGATCTGAGATAGATCTGTGTTCCAAGCCTGGTTCACCTGCCATGTGACACTGAACAAGTCTCTTCACCTCTTCTGAGTCCCCATTTCTGCATCTGTGAATGAAAATTAATACCTACATCTTTGCTTATCCTGGTGCTGGGATAAGATAACCCAAAGGTGTACAACCTCGGGCGCACTCAAAAATATTAGAATTTTTCCTCCCTCATCCAATATGTCACTTTGCTAAACCGGGGCTGATTTACTTAAATGACTGTCAAATAAAATTATCTAACAAAACTTCCCCAAGTTGAAAGTCTGCAGAGACAATATGTAGCTTGTGCAAAATGCTAGCGCGATGCTCATTTCCTATCTGCAATCTTTCTCCTGCTATTTCCTCTGACAGGAAGAGCCAGACCAAAATTCTAAAGACCAACCATCCATGCTGAGAGCAAGGCCATGGGTTAACACAAGCCTTTTTAAATGATCCCAGCTGTTGTTCTAAATAATGGTAGCCATTATCAGTATTATTAATAAAGGCTATTCCACCAACTGGTGTGTGAGTTCTGCTTAAATGTGAGGCAAATAGGTCAAGGCATGAAGGATGAGACTGGATTTCTTTTTCCAGAATTACTTTACAGCAATTTCGAAGAGATTCAACCAACGAAGGAAACAGCTAATGTCTGCTGCTTCTGGTTTTGCACCCCTTCCTCCAAATTAGACATCCCTTCTGCAGCCTACAATACCCCCAGTTTGAGAATTAATATGCAAATTCTCTAATTACATGGACAAGAATTTTACAGGTCTCACCTGAAGTGGTAAATGATTTCCTAGGTCTCTGCCTCCCTCAGTAGGGGGTCTAGAAACCTCAGCTTCAGGACTGACATAGGGACCATTAGTGTCACTAAATTAACCAGCTCTCAGAATGAGCCGAGAGAAAGTGCATATTGATCTGATTTAGTGATGTGAGAACGGAGCACTTCCTTTCATGATTAACCTTTCAGAGTCCTTTTAGGCTACTCAGACTTCTCAGCTGATGGAAAGATTACTGGGGAACCATTAAAATGTCCCTAGAACCACTGAGTCTTTGTGCCATTATTTCCCTTAAAATTATCAAATTACTTATACCTTTAACTGTAAGCTTCTTTTAGAGTTACTCAGAGCAAAAATATGTAGATAACAGAAATATAAAATAATGGTCTCTATCACTCAGAAAATTATTTAATAGATCAAACTATTATCATTTCTATATCTTGCTAAAGTTAATGAAATGTTTTTCATATACATCACTTTGTTAAAATGTTCACGACTGTGAGAGATAGATGGTACCTTTATCCCTAAGTTACTGGTTGAGGATAAAAAGACAAAGACAAGTAAAACAATTTACCAAAAGTTCCATAGCTAGTAAGAAACCAGGTGAAGAGGCAATTAGTTCTGCAAAGATGAAAGGGAAGTATGAAAATCAGAAAAACCTACAGGGAATAATGATGTGCTGAGTTTTGAAGGACCAGTAAAAGTCTGATGGACTCAGAAGTAATTTATAAAACAGCTAGTATGAGCCAAACACTATGCTTAAGACTGAGATTCAGAAATGCAAGGCAGATGCCCTCAAGCAACTTACATTCTAATAGTAGATAAAGCATGCAAGGGTCATCACAAATTCCACCCGTGATCTGTGAGGAAAGTACAGCTTACATCCCCCATGGTCACTGTATGCCTCCATCTAAGCTACCAATGTCTCCTCCTCCCCACTCCTCCCCTTTAAACACATGAGCCAGAGCAAAGGAATGGCCAACTAACTGGCCACTCAGAATTTATTACTATCAGGCCAGATCTCAAATCCAGCCCCTTGCTGGTTTGCCAAAAGGAGTATAAAAGGCAGAAAAAATGGGTCCACCCACTTGGTGGCAAGCATCCTCTGCAGCATCTGTGTACCTGGGTAGTCCTAGACTCCAAAGGTCATGGGGAAAATCTCATACTGGTTTTAAAAAACAAAAACAAAACAAACAAACAAACAAACAAACAGAAATTATCTTAGAGACAGAAACTTGTAACCAGTCTTTACGGATCTGTTCAAAGTTATGGCCTTGTTATGGGGAGGACAAGGGGGCCCTAAGATGGGCTGATTTTACTTGGGGGGGGGCAATAAACAAGGGCACTACAGAGTACAGATTTAAGGGCCAGACTGCACTGATTTGAATCTCACATCTTCTATATAACTATATAAACTTAGATAAGTTATTAATGTCTCTTGACCCGGTTTTCCAATCTGTAAAATGGGGATGATTCATAATAGCACCTACCTCATAGAGGGTTGTAAGGATTAAAAGAGTTCTTTGACATATGCCAAGTTCTTAGAATAATGCCTGGCACAGAATAAGCACCATTTCAGTGTTAGTTACTCACCTATGTCAAGACTAAGGGTTAACAGAGGGATCAGTCACTCTAACCTGCTTCAAAATCAGTATCACTTAATCAATTAATTATATTTGACTCTTTAAATGATTATTTCTAATACACAACTCAAATGTTCACTCAAAAGCAAGTTATTTACCTCCTTCAAGCCTGCTAAAGCCTACCACCTTAGGAAACATGACAGCTTCCTGGAGGGCAAGTCAGCTCTTAGGAATATAGTCTGATTTTGACTCATGATTTGCTCTCTGACGCCTTACCTGACCACGTGCGCATAGAGACACTTACACACACACACTTAAACACACCCACTTACACACACACACATACACATCAGTGTAGTGTAGATTCTTTTATGACTGATAAACCCAAGTTCAAACTTCTTACCACTTACTAACTGTGATAGTGGGCAAATTAGCTGAATTTGCAGGCCTCAGTATCCTCATCTGAAAATGGGAGCAATAAAACCCATCTTAAATGAAACGAGGTCCTATCTGTCAGCATGTGATCAGGCCCTGTCATGAAGAAGCACTCAGTAAATGGCAGCTAAAAACTCCCATAGAGCATCACTCACCTGAAAAGGGGCCTCATAAAAATAATGCAATTTTTCTTTCCAATGAGGTTATTGATTCCCTTTAAAGAGACTCACATCAGGATAAATGACCCTTCATTATTTCCCTGCCAGACTCCTGGCATTTTGGGGTTCCAAACAAATTGGACTTAACTCATCTGTGTGTCCCAAAGGTTGACAAACATTGCTTCATAATGGCAGAAGATGATCACATCGATGAAAATCGACCACCGTTCAAATACTGAATTCCTCTGAAGAACTCTACCTGGGGGATTCTGGGATGGGAAAGCAGGCCTGATTAGGGTCTACCATCTTTATCCAGGATGTCCTTACAGGCTAACTAAGCCAGATATACTCAGAAAATAAACTAGGGAGTACAAAAGAACAACTGATTTTCACCCTCAGTTGTCAATCCCCACAATGATGTTGAAGGGATACCTTAAAATCTGTATTTAATTGTGTCACTTTCCCCTTGACATAATTCCATGGCTTTCCACCCTCACTTACCCTCCTACCTCTTCAGCCTCTTGATATTCTGCCCCTATGTCTGCAACCTATATCCGGTCCCACCAAACCTCACTGTCAACTCATGACATCCATCTTAGACTCAAGACGTTTTACACATCACCTTCTTAAGTCAACCACTTTATTGTCAGCCATTTTGACTACAATTTAACAACTTTGTGATGATTATATATTCTTTGAGATGAATATATTTCTTTCTCATCTTTCAGTCATGCCCAGTCAACCATCAAAGTAGAGAAAGATTTGTATAGTGACCAATTTTCCTATACCTGTTTAGATCATAACCAATTTCCCATCTATTTTGACATCTATGGGGCTTATTATCTAACCTTATTGGACAATCAAGTTCTGCATTTGAGAATGTCTGCAGTGTCTGAGATCACTCATTCAAACTGTCCTTATACTTCAGCTCACATTGAAAACAGCATACCAACCAAAGGCAGCTAGGCGTGAACGAGGAATCCTAATCAAGAGGAAAAGAATGACTTGGAGAGTGCCCTCTGGTTACAGGGGGCATGTGTTGTATCCATTTGTTAGCATATCAGAGAGGCGACCTAGGACAGAGTCAATAGTGTGAGCTGCCCGGGTGTGAGTCCTGGCTCTGTCACTTATGACAGGCGTGACCTGGGGCATGTTACTTCATGTCTTTGTACCTCGATTTCTTCCTCTGTAAAATGGGGATAATAAAACCCAACTCATTAAGTTATTCAGAGGATTGAGATAATTGTAAATATACACATAGAAAATAGGGCCTGGCACAAAACAAACATTATCCAAATGATTGTTAAGTAAAATAAGCACAATATTGTGTAGTTATAGTGCTGATGGCCACGAATGTGCCACAATGGCTGTCAAAAGCTGAAATTTCTGAGGTTTCTTTTTTAGGATCATAAAATAGGTATTATCTACTGTTGCCAAAAAAAAAAAAAAAATCCCAATTTGTTCTTTTTACCAGAAATGGAAATAAGTACCATTATCCTTCATCAAACATTACTGTCAAAGGTCAAAAATCTTTGTTTATCAGGGCGAAAAACTGCACAAAAGCTAACAGTTATAAAGTGTCAAAACACTGGCATCAAAAGATCCTGCTTTATCCAATGATACCCTATTCCTCTGAAAGCAAATTTCAACCAGGAAATATTAACACCACCACAGAGCATCTTTAATAACTGGGGCTTAAATGTCCCTTTCATCCTAAATGACCTCTTATTCATATGAGGATTACTAACCACCAACAACAGTGGGGAAAAAAAATAGCAAAACTACAAGGCAATATCACATAGAAAGATAATTTTAAAAATAACTACACATTAGAGTAAGGGAGCGAAGACTAAGCCTGCTACTACTGAGTCTACTACTACGATTAAGTCTATTACAGCTTACAAAGGCACACTAGGATGTCCAAGAGGCCTAAGGGCTCCCAGTCCTGCTGGCCTTGCTGGACACGGCAGGGTGAAGCGGCTGACTGTGCACCTGGAATGGTACAGGTGAAGGAACTTGCACAGGCTTCCTGGTTTGAAACCCACTGCTTTAACACCTATTGTCTATGAGATCTTAGGTAATATATTTGCCTTTTTAGGTCTCGGTTTTCCCAACAGTAAAATGGAAATATTACCTTACTGAGCTAGACCAGCTGACATAAGATTATAGAGCCCTTATATGGTGTCTGATACACAGAAGAAACCCAATTCTCTAGCTCTCCTTTCCTACTCAACAAAAATAATGTCTTCTCCAGAATCTGTAGAACTTAATTAGGTCAGTTATGTGCTCCTTATCATCCAATGGGAAGTACAGATTAAATGTCCTTCCCATACTTCATGCATCCTCAGTTCTTCCCAGCATGTACTAGTAAGAGTTCTTGTTGCAAGTGGCAGAAACTGACTTGTAAACATTTAAGGAAAGTAATGTACTAGAAGGGTCAATTGGAGGCTCTGAGGTCCAGGACTGAAAACCAAGCAGGCGTGAGGAATGATCCAGAGCTTGGCAGCAGGATTCCCAAGCAAAAGCCACACAATACGCACAAGATGGGACATAGGACATACTTGCCACCATGCTTAATCTGATCTTCAAATCTCCCTCCTTCTGCAGGTCCCTCAATGTCCCTAGACATTTAGGACTCAATGTCCCTAGATCTAACAGCACTTGGAGCCCATTCCTGCCCCTGGCTTCCCCAGGTCATGCAGAGAGAAAGGATCTGACTTCCTCTGATTCCGAAGAAAAAGGGGACAAGCAAAGTCAAGAATAACTCTCCTAGCAACACAGTGGGGAATTCTTCAGAAAGGAGATGGATGTACTAATAGGAAGAAAGGGTTAGATGCTGGATAAGCAAAAAGGAACAAATCACACACGTTGAGAAAAAAAGGAAGATAAATGCCCTGCATCATTGTCCTCTGATTTGAAACAGGCTCCAATGTACCTCCATCCATTCGTTCAACAAATATGTACTGACTATCTACAACTTCCTTTCAATGAGGATACAATGGTCAAAGACTCACAGATGATCCCTGTCCTCAAAGAGATAAATAACAAGTAATTGTCATAGTAGGTATCACTTGCAAGTAAGCACACATCACTGAACTTAATCCAATCTTGTAAGGAAGATAGGCAAGATGATGGTAAAGCTGAAACACAAAGTGAAAAATAAGCCTACCTCTTTGCCCAACACCTATACTTCTGTGCCCACCTCTTGATTCCTATACACAGCTGGTATCAGTTCCATCCTTTGAGCCTGTTCTAATTCAACCCCAGATAGCACACCACCTCTCTCCCTACCACAAGTCAACGAGAATTAAACTAGTTTATAATAAGAGAAAGGATTAGGTCCAGCTCTAAGATAAATTTTGAAGCAAGGTACCTGTGGCTCTTTCCCACTTCTTTTTCTGTCTTTGCTGCACTATCTCACATTTCAATCATCCTTCTGCTAGGTACCCTAAAAATCCCGAACCCTCAATGTACGTGCATCCGCACCTGAGATGATCCAAATGTCTATCGTCAGTACTTAGCAATAAAAACTTAGAATGAAACAAAATGGGCTTATAAGATTTATATAATAAAATTAAATGGGGGCAGTGAGCATCCTTCTAAAGAGAAATTTGTAAACAAGTAACAGAAGTATTTTCTAAATTTAGGCACCCAAGTGGAGCTCTCTGTAAGATTTCTTCCACTTACCCCTCCCGATCTACTCTCTACCTTTTTCTACCCTACCCTATTCCCTGTGAGATCGACCTGGATAAACTATATGCATAAGCTCCCTTGATGAATCTATTTTAAAGTACATGTATTTATATTTTATTGCTGCATAAAAAATTAGCCCCAAAACTTAGTGGCTAAGATAACACATATTTATTATCTCACAGTATATTTGGGTCAAGAATCTAGACACAGCATAGCTTGGTCCTCCACTTCAGAATCTCTAATAGGCTGCAGCCAAGGTGCCTACTGAGCTATAGTAATCTCAAGGTTCAAGTGAAGAAGAAACATCTTCTAAAAACTCAACAGCGCAGTGGGCAGGGTTCAGCTGTTGGCCAGAGGCCACCCTCAGTTCCTTGCCGTGTAGACTTCTCCAACATGGCAGCTTCCTTCATTGAAGTGTGCAAGATGGAAAGGCAATAGAGAGTCTGCTAAGAAGATGAAAGCCACAATCTTTTGTAACCTAATCACAGAGATACCACCTTTACTATCTATTATTCATTAAAACGAGTCACTAAACCCAGTCCGCACTCAAGGAGAGGGTGTTACAGAAGGGAGTGAGTACCAGCAGGTGGGGATCATTGGAGATCACCTTAAAAACCTGCCCACAACACAAATTACCAAAAGAAAACAGCCCCTTTCGCAGATTCAGTAAAATCTGTGGAGTTTGCGGAGAAGTAGAGTTAGAGGTCATTGAGTATCTTGGTTGAAAAATGAGGAACCTCAAAAAAGTGCTAGGAACATGAACACTGCATTTCATTATATCCTAGATCTAGGATGTCAGAGCAAAGGCATTCATAACCTCAAACTGGCAGAGGAGGCAAAGAATCAGAATTCCTTTATCATTCATCAGTTGGCAGATACTTTAAGTCTTCCTTTAATCTTCATTTCACTATTACAAGCTGGATATTACTATCCCTAGTTTATAAAAAAGAAAATTGATGAATAAAATTAAATTTCTGTCCTGAGTAACACAGCTAGAAAAAAAAAATAATAATAATAAAATAAATAAAAGCAGTTCTAATTAACATAGACATTAGAATCAGATAGAAACAGGCCAAAGTCTACATCCCACCATTTACTTGACCATTTGAAGCTAACTTGTTTTATTGTTTAAAGTTATATCCTGACTGCCCAGGAGATGCATAGATAGGACTGTAATTAATCAACCTCAGTTCTAACTGTAAAATGGGCTTAATAATGGCACCTACTCCAAGCATTGTTGTGAGGATTATATGAGATTATTCAAACACTTAAAACAGTGCTTAGTTCTTATTAGGAGCTCTAAATATGGCAGTTTCTATCATTATGTTGCTTGCCCTGGTTCCAATCTTAACCTCAAACACTGCATTCAGTCTAAGTGCAATGTTACTAAATGACACCATAAATCTCCAGCTTCCCAGTGTCAACCTCTTCCAGTCTCTTCCTGGGGAATCCCTCGTTCCAAGTCTTAATGCCCAGTTCATTAAACAGACATTATCAGGTCCAGAAAACCTGCTCACCGTCCATTTCGTATAAACACCACATGGTCCCCACACCTCTGCTCCAGGAACACTGGACCCTACCCATTTTCACATAAACAACACATGGTCCCCACGTCCTCTATACCAGGAAAATTGGTCTCTACCCTTTCCTGCATGGACAGCAAATGGTTCCACTTTCTCTGCTCCAAGACAATGGACCACATCTCTTCCCACATGGATCGTGTATGGTTCCTCTCCACAGAGAAAACTAGGTCCCATCCTTCCTGCATGGACACCACATGGTTCCCACACCTTCTGCTCTGGGAAAACTGGGCACCATCTTTTTCTACATGGATACTACATTGTTCCTATATTTTCATCATTGCCGACATTTGTGCCTTGTTCAGTTATATAGAGATAAACCAATCTGAATTCAAGTACTAACAAGTCCCTTAACCTCTCTGAGCTTTGGATGCAATAGCCATACAATGTAATTCTTAGCAAATGACCCAGTGAAACGCACCGAACAATTAGTGACATTGGAGGAAGCCAGCAGAAAAGGCTGCCCTGCTTCACTGGTGCCTTACCGTGGGCTGTACAGGAGCTTAACCTCCAGAATAACACTGCCGTCTTTTTGCTTTATTTGGCCTTATTGTTTCTCCATTTGGGAGCCAAATTATAGCTTCATAAAACAGCAGGAGTGCCAGAAAATTGCTTAAATACAGTAACTATTAAAACCTCAAACTGCTGTGCTAATTAAATTGCCTTATTGCAACAAATTTTGTAATACAAGGCAAGTAAAAATGCCAATCTCCCTCTTTGGCAAGAGGAAATGACCCCTTCGAGTTGTGCTCATGTTTGACTCCAAGGCAGACCTCAGCCCCAGGGGGTAGTATATGCTGGGATCAGTCGGCTAGATTTCCCTCTTCTCCAAGGAGACTTTGTCCACTCAGTCAGTGAAGGTGACTTGGAGCTCGTAGACAACAACAAAAACAAACAAACAAGGACTGCCAAATAAGGGTAGATTGCTGACTGGACCCAAGAGTTCAACAGAGAAGCTCAGAGGATTCTGTGCAAACAATTGGTCAGTAATGAATGAGCATCTGGTTGTCTACCATGTAATATTTTAAGTCTCCCATGCATGAAAAAAGAGGACATTGGTATCCAGTTCTTGCCTAAGAGAGAGAGGCAGGCCAAATGAAAAGGATACGTAATGTACAGTTATAGATCAGGAAGGTTAATAATGCAGGCTCTGAAACCAGATTGCCTGATTTGAACCCTAGTCTACCAGTTACTAGCTAGATGACCTTGAATTAGTTACTTAACCTCTCTCTGCTCATACGTAAGACAAGGCTAATACCAATACATATATAAGAAAGTTGGGTGAGGGTTAAACAAGTTAATATGTGAGAATATCTTAACACAAGGCCTAGCACAAGTCTATTTGCACTAAATTTGGAGACTATTATTACAATTACCAATACTGAAGAATGTAAAAAACACTGATTAGGAGACTGAAATTCTAGTGCTGACTAATCTGAGGCCATTTTCCTTCTGTGTCTTTAAATTTATTAATTTGTGAACTAGGGGAATAAAAAGGAAGAGTTATCTTTAAAATTCTTTCCAGCACTAAAATATTATGACCAATTAGAGCTGTACTGAGTTAAGTGTGATATATTCCAACACTGTGTCACAGAGCAGGGCATCAAGGGGAAGGCATTAATTCAAGTATCTACTGAGCATCTAGTGGGTGCCAGGCTTTGTGCTAGGCACTATTTGCCAGGGTCAGTAAAAGGACAGTGGGTTGAGTCCAAGTACATCGAAACATAAGCCCCTGGCTACGCATACCTGGCTCTCTTCCCTCTACCTTCGAGGCCAGAAAACATGCACTGCGTAGCAGTCAGGGTTACAGCAAGAGAGAAGCAGCACATCAGATAAAATAACCACAGGACGGGTTACTAAAGGGTCTGTGTATAAAGGGGAAGGCAGTGTAAAGGGAAACTAGAGACCACCTGGTTCTAAAACGCACCTGGGATTTGTTTTTCAGTTGGATGTGGTGAGATCAACAGACCAGGAGATAGTTACTATTGAAAAGATAGTTTGTTACTTAAAACAGTTCCCAAGAGGAAGACAAGTGTCGCACTGGGCAGGAGGGATGGGGAGGATGTGTCACACCGGGAAACACCAGGGTCCATCAGGAGGCAGAGGGAGTGGGAGAAAAACATGGCAGGAGCCTTAACCGTGGTTTCCTCAGGAGGAAACAGGAGAAGCGGTATAAGCAGGGTAAGTAAGGATTAACTAGCCTGAATAACTTTGGTGGGCTCTTTCAGAGTAGCTCCTAATTGTCTGGTACCTGATCCTGGCGTGATTTAGGACTGGGGGACAGTGTCGCTGACTGCAGATGCCTGATAAAAGGACTCGGTATTGGTTGGCTCGCTCGGCAAAGGCATGTTCCAGGCGAGTCTTTAACTATCGATAAGAATTAGCTTGTCTTGAGAAAGGCAGTCCCTCCCCTTCTTCGGGCCTACAGGCTTCACCAAGCCACAGCATCATAAATGTAGAAAGTAAAAAATGTGATTAATATACACCTGTAGGCCTGAAGAAATAAGAAAGTGGTTACTAGAACCCCAAAGCAGAGAATCACCTGGAGAGGCGACACCTTGAAAGGACCTACAATCTAGTCAAAGTATGTAGTAAACCAATGACAACTAGAACACAGAAGGTTACCAGCAAGGAAAATAAATACCCAACCTTTCTCCTCCCTTTCTTAGATTCCTTATTAGGGCTTCCCATTGGCAAAATCCAACTGAAAGCCAGAATGCAAAAGGGACCAGTGATGTGGTCCATCCCAGTCTGCCTGCTTGGCAACAGGGCAGGCTGGAGAAGGGTGGGGAGTGGAAATGGAGGGGCAAAGAGAAGACATCAGCACACACAGGAAGAACATTGCAACTCAGGACTGGGAAAACACAAGAACCGGCTTCTGCTTCGGGGAGGACATGCAAATAGCCTTCAAAAATAAAAAATAAAAAAAACCTGGGTTGAAGGTTGCCTAGAGAAGATAGAGCAACCAAAAATGAAAGAAGGAATTTATTTCTTCAGTCTAACCCTTAGCCTCTCCTTTCATCTCAGCACAAAGGTGGAACGCCACAGGTATGATTTCATTCATCTCCTCCTGACGGAAACCTCTGTGAGTGCATCCTTCAGGCACTCCAGGATAGTCAGAGCCTATTGTGTTCCAAAGACTGCTGACCTCACCTCTGTTGCCAGGAAACCTGCCGCAGACTCTAGAGCCTGAGCACCTACATCACTACTGTCTCCAGATGATCCAGGAGGAAGTAACGGCTGATGCTGATGTCTATAGTTGGAGCAGAGTGTACCGCACTCACCTGAGTCATGTGAGAAAGCCAGCCCTGCTCCTGCTGCTTAGATTAATGCCTGCAGGACACACCTACAGCAGGTAACTGAGGTAGACTGAACAGTACTATTTAAAAATCAGTAAGTGAGCCTACTCCCTGCTCAGTTCTAGGAACATGAGAGTGAAACGCACACAGCCCCTGCCCTTCAATTCACAAATATATTAAAGGAAGACACAAATAAACCAATGTTAGTAATGCAGCACATGCAATTAATCAGAGAACTCCATGCCCAGCCTTCTGCTAGGGATAAAAGCAGCAAAAGGCTGACTAGCCTACATAGCTGGGGTAAAAAAATTTTTTCTTAGGAGGAGAATGCAAAAAACAATCTTACTTTTTTTTATGTATAAAGCACAGATAGACATACAGTACATAAACAGATATACTAAAATCTCATGGAGAGAGACAATTAGGAAAGAAAATAACCAAAAAGCCTTCTTAAGGAGGTGATGCTCAAAGCTTTGAGAAACATTGAGATTAGTGGATTGGAGGATGGGGCCTGAGACTCTGAATCCCAGCTCACTTCTTACAGATTGTGCCTTCCACTCAGTATACTCAGCTTTCCTGTGCCTGTCTCATCTATAAATCAGAGATAATAGGAGTACCACTTCCTATGTATTCTGATTGAGATAATACATCTGTAGTGCCTAAAAGAGTATCTGATATATAATAAATGCCCAATAACTATATGCTATTGTTATTAACTCATCCAACAAATAATGTGAACTTGCCAATATAAGAAAGTATAAAATCCAACCCTGGTCCTTAAGAAATGTTTAAAAAAAAAAAAAAAGTGGCCTAGAACAGAAGATAGGAGATTCAGCTTTGCAGGCAGACTGGAGTTTGAACCCAGGATTCACCACCTGTAAGCGAATCATTTAACTTCACCTAATCTCAGGTCCTCCTCCTTCTACAAAGCGGGCAGGACTAATACCTACAGTATTTACTGAGTACCCAGTATGAGCCAGGTAGAAGGTTCTGGGAACAGAATAGTAAGTAAACATCTCATTCCTCTAGGAGCTTAGATTCTAATAGAGTAGATAGACAATAAACACACAAACTATAAATATGTCATAGACTACTGGAGTAATAAACGTCAAAAAGGAAGGTAAAGCAGAGTAGGTTTTAGAACAAAGAGCGATAAGGAGTGCTAAATAGAGAGTTTCTAAGGAAGGATTCTTTGAGAAGGTGACATTTGAATACAAACATGAATGAAGTGAAGTAATAAACCCTGTAAATATCTGGGAAAAGAGTGTTCCTGGGAGAGAAAATACTAAATGCAAACATCCTGAAGTAGGAACATGCTTGGTGTTTTTGAGGCTAGCATTGCTAGAGAAGGTGAACAAGGGAAAACGTAGTGGGAGATGAAGTCAGAAAGCGAGCCAGGGGCCAGGACTTTAAGTGTGACCAGGGATAAAAACAGGGAAACAACATAATCTGAACTGTGTTTTAGGAGGAAGTTTCTGGCTGCTGTGTGAGAACGGATGGAGGAGCAGGATGAAAAGCAGAGATAGTAGTTAAGTGGCTACTCATGTAGGTAAAGCACTTTAAACTGCAGCCAACACAGCAAATATTCAGTAAATAGCACCTTGAAAAAATCCACCTCAAGGCAAACAACATGAAGAATGTTCATCATGCTGCCCTTGTCATTTCTTAGTGCTCACGTTAGGGCTGAATCCAGGGCCAAATTAAACCACTGGTCTCATCGCGTGATGTCTAATAAGGAACATTTTATTCAAGGCCAAAAAGTTCTAAAACTCTACTCATCATCAGTTTCCCAAAATCCCTTTTTAAAGTGAGACTTTTCTAAGTCTGTGCCAAAGATACTTATATATCCTGGTGGTCCATGGCATCTAAAAAATAAATCTGCATAGTAAAATAGTATCAATTTAAAATGACTAGTAGATCAAGAAAATGTTTGAGAGTTTCAAGAATTGTGTTTCTGATCAAATTTTAAGCATAAACCAGCTTCATATGCCAGTGCCTGAGATACATAGTAGGTAATAGAAAAGATCTGTTAAAGAATCAATCAATAAATAAATAAATACTCTCAGAAAAAAACTACACTGTGGTGACAAGGAGCCTAAAGTATGATTAAAAACTTGCCCCTTTGTGGCTGTTTATTTTATAATTTATTTTATACTTAGTATAATTATTTTATAATTAGAAGCACATAGAGTCTCTTCTTGATGGTTTATTCCTAGGAGTCAGGAAATCAAAGTGACACCAGTGAGTGAGTATAAGACCAACTTGGCTAAACATCTTTAAAATGAATTTTGATCAGTCATTGTTTCTTAGGTGGAGATAATTATTCAGCAGGAATAATACTTACAGTAAGTACAGTAATACCTACAAAAGGTCAATGCCGAGAATATAGTAGATGCTCCATAAATATTTGCCAACTTAATTGAAAAGCATATGAATAAAACTTTGTTTAAAAGGATGCTTTTGTCAGTTTCAATACATTAAACTTCTATCTAATTCCATATATAGAGAAAAGTCAATGACTTCTGCTTCACTTAAAACCATTTGAGGAATGTGATGGGCAAATAAAACAGGGTTCCTTTTCCTGACCACATCATGTCTATTACAAGTCAATTCCAAAAGGCTAATCTTGAGACTAATCTACCAGCAAGCCAGAAGATGCAACGATGCTCAATGGAAAAGCTCACCTGAGTCATACCTATTACTCTTAATAATAGCAGTCAATTTCAGCTATCTATTCCCATCACAGAGGAAGGAACAAGGATTGAGTACCTCGATGGAGTTCTTATCCATAAAGCAACAGGCTGGAACGAAAGAGATCTTTTCAGATACATCTGTCTTTGAGAGGCATAGCATTTCCCATCTTTTTTTTTTTTTTTTATCTTGAACTGGATTAATTGCCTGGGATTAGGTAATTGAGGAGTTCCCAGACATTGAGGCAGTTCTAATTTATATACCCTTCCTTGGACCACCTGGCTCTGCCCTCCACTGTCACCCATCTGAAGCAAAGAACAGAATGCCTTCCCTAGTCTCCAACTAGTGCAAAATGAAAAAAGATCTGACTTTCACCCCATATCATTTTCATCTTTCATCTTAATTATCACCACCAAAAGTACAGAAATCATTATCTTTACAATGATGAACGTCCAATTAGTATTTCCCATATAAATTTCATATTATAAAGGAGGTTGTAATGGATAATGCAAATTGCTAATAGCCTTTTTTTCTGAGCTGAAAAATTGAGGTGCTTAACAAAATGAAATTAAATCTGAGCCATTTTCAAACAAGTCAAGAACTTTAATTACTTGACGAAAAAAAAAAGCGAAACTAAATTTTTTAAATGGTTATATTTTTTAATTGTTTCCCTCTCCACCACACTGCTCAAGCTGTCCCTCTAGATAGCTAAATGTTTGTCTTGTTGTGCTCAATGGGTTTTAAACTATTGTGAAAATTGTTAGATGTGATTTTTTCCATTAGCGGTACTATTTAGTAAGTTGGAAACTTACTCTAAACATTCTGTTAGCTCTATGGCTTTTTAATGGGTTCCCTTCCACCATAACACTTCACAAAGACAGATCTCATAAGTGGTACCATCTCCTCTCTAATTAGATGTTGATTTGAGCAACAACATAAGATATTATAATTTGCTAAAGTAGAACCTAGTATTGACCAGTCAGATCAAGCTGGCCTAGGTGTTAGGCAACATGACAGTAGTTGAACATTCATGTTCTGAAGTGAAACAGACCTAGGTTCCAAACCTGCCTTAACCACTTACCATCTCTGTCAATTAATCTCCATGACATAAGATGAAAGTAATGTCTGAGAGCTATTATGAGAATTAATTTATACATATATATCCCCTAGAACAATAGCTAAAAATAGTGTGTTCAATAAACAGTAGAGGGAAAAGTAACCATAACTTTGTGGGTGAATTATTAATTCATTCAATAAATATTCATTGAGCACTCAGTATGTACCAGACAGTGTTCAAGACACTTGAGATATATCAAAGAAGAAAACAGACCCCCCCCCACATACACACACACACACAATAATATCCCTGGGGAGATAAACAATAAATAAGAAACATAATAAATAGGTATGTAGTAAGTGCCTCCAAAAGGAAATAAAAATACAGCCAGGTAAGGAAAAGGGTTGGGTGGACGTAGTTTGTTGATTTCAATTGTAAATAGGGAAATCAGATTGGATTCTAGATTTCTAAAGTAGATCCGAAAAAATTTACTGAAGAATTAAATATGGGATGCAAGAGAAAGCGAGGAGTTAAGGATGACTCCCAAGGTTTTGCCTGAGCAACTGCATGGATAAAGTTGCTGCTTATTGAGGTGGGAAAGATTAAAAGTGGTGCCACTTGGTTGGTGAGTGTCTACACGTGCTATATCGCCTTCCTAGCATCTGGAGATGGTAACGGCTTCCATCCTATGATGTTTTCATTTGGCTCTGATAATGTTTCATTGTATTACATCAACAGAGGTTCTGGTTTGACAAACTCCCCTTTCTCTATTTTATAATGGAGGAAGGTAAAACGGCATGGTATGTATATGCATTAAATATAGCCAAATATACACAGGTATTTATATGTGTGCAAATATTACTCATCTAATGCTCAGACCTCCTGCTTTCTCATCTAGCTCCATGAGATATTGCACAGGTTATTTAAACTCTCAATATCTCAGTTTCCTCATCTGTCAAATAGAACTGATAATAATGGTAACTCCTTTATAAGGACTAAATCAGTGAATGCATTTAAGGTTAGGACACTTCTTGGTACAAATAAATTCTTAAAAATTATTTATCTTTAAAATTCTCATCAGAAGCTAACTCAGTGAAGAATCATCCTCTATTAAAGCAGTGATTATCTCTACTGAGCATATCCCACCATCGGCCTAGACTAATATCAAGTTATAAACAATAAGCGAAAACCTTCTGCTGATATTACTTATGTAAGACAAAGTAAACTTTTATTCCATATCTTACCAATCTTAAATCATTCTTACAAATGATCATGTACTCCAATTCTCTATTATCTACTTCAAAAATAAATACGCTGTCATGCTGTAAGAATTTCTAGAGGTACCTACTAGAAAGCCTATGTTCTCCAAAGTGGCATTCCCAAGAGTTGCCTAAAAAGCCAAGCATCACAATCCTCATTCTTGTAAAACAAAGTCCAATTACTACTCCATGTCCCTTGTCCCTACTCTTCCCTCATCTTCGAGCCCTGACACATATTTATTACAGAAAAAAACGAAGGCAAAGAAGAAAGCCAAAAAAGAAGAAGAAGAAAGAAGTGGAAGAAGGCAGAAAGAAGAAAGAAGAAGGAAGAAGGAAGAAGAAGAAGAATCTGTTAAACTACATTTTAGGAAATCTACTTCCCAACGGACCTTACCTGTGAGAGTGGAAAATTAGCAGGGACACAATAGAACAGGATTGAACTGAATTACACTTTATTCATGGTCCCACAGAGCCACAGCGTATTCATTCATACTCATTAAATGCAATCAATATTCTATAATGGAACCATCAATTGCAATATGCCTGACATAAACAACCAACAAACTAAATCCAAGTTAAGAAACAGAGAAACAGTCCTGGCTTTCAGACACTGGCTTGAAACTCACAGCTTGACAGCATAGTGGAGACTTAATTTCCCCTGAGAGGCAGTCATAGAATTAGGAGTGTCATTTTACACAGTCATATTTACAATCTCTCTGCCCCCTCATTCACCCTCTTCCTGAAATCCAACTCACATGTGCAATTTTCCTCTCTTTAAACAACTTATAAAAAGTGGTATTCTATTTTCTTTTTTCTTCCAGATTATAGCTAATATAAGTTAAAATGCTTTTTTACCTATAAACATCAATCGAGAATTTGTCTTCCTTGTAGCTTTCCAAATAAACCCAAAGAACTCTAGGACTTCCAACTAAAAATGGACGATTAGCCGCATGCCTTTAATTGCTATCTTTTCCATGACTTTCAAAATGATAATGAAAGGATCAAAAAATATCAATTCATGATGACAAAGCAAATAAGAGAAAGAAAACAGTGAACATATAAGTGCAATAAATGTGTGAAAGACAGTGAAAGGAGCCAGGGGGGAGGGGAAGAAATTTTATCTTAAGTAAATGCATAGGAATAAGTAGAGGTTACAAGAGCTGATTTTTCACTGAACTCCAGAGAATCTCAGGGTTTAGAGTCACCAGACACAATGGATGTTCACGGAGGTCTGAAAATAGGAAGACTGGCTAACTATCAGCATTTGAAATAGTCATTCTCCCCACTACACACACACACACACACACACACACACACACAAAGAAGACATAAGTTTCCATGTAGAAAGAACACACTGAGTACCCGACATTGTAATGACAAAAGACATTAGGCCAATGTGCTTCCGTTGGCCAAAGATGGGACTATTTGTGCATCTACAAGGATAACTGCAATTGTTTTTAATATATCATATATATTTAAGTGTATTAAATTATAATTATACACCAAAATATCACGGGTAACTTTTTAGAGAATGATAGAGAATCAAAAACTTAGGCAGTTGTCCTGCTTTTTCTATATAAGTCTGTGAGAAAGTTCTCAAGTTGGAAAAAAGAACCAAGATACAGAAAAGTCACTTGGACCAAATCCAAGATACAGCAAATTTGAGAAACAGACCCTGTGATAGAATGACCAGCTTAGGCCTCTCCCTGTTTTAGCACAAAAAGTCTTACATCCTAGGAAACCCCTCAGTTCTAGGCAAATCAAAACAGTTGGTCACACTACCTACAGAAACACTCCCAAGGTCAAAAGCTCACACAAGGGGCAGAAGATAGGTTATAATAAAACTAATCTAGCACTTGATTGAAGGCCTAGCTTCTACCCTTGAATGTAATTCTGTTCATTTTTAAAGGGTAACTGGTACTGAATTGTAATTGATACACAGCGAACTATTTTTATCCATAATACAATAGCTTCTGAGCATTTGCCTTCTGCCAAGCATCATATAAACGATTTACAAGAATTTCTTACTTAATCTTCCTGCTAACCATATGAGATAAATACTATTTTTATTTCCATTTACAAATGAAAAAACTCAAATTTCTATAGATTAACTTACTTTCCCAAGGCAACTCAGTTCCTAAGCGGCAGAATGTGGATTAGAACTTAGGTCTGCCTTTCTCCAAAATCTTTTTCCTTTATTATTATACCATATTGCCTCATTTACTCTTCTACCAAGCAAATATTTCAATTATCAATAATCAAGAATTAAACACAAGATCTTACAGTCTGCCATCTTCTCCAAGTTTGAGAAATATTTTTGATAGACTCAAATATAGAATATAGCTCAAGAATGTTATTCTCCAAACTACAAAATCTAGGTCTAGACCAGCCAATATCAATTTAACTTTGTTTTATGTTAGAACTGAAGCAGGAGTCTTTATAGCCTATAAATTCAATTGGTGTTTGTCTTAAAAATCCAAAATATTATATGAGAGAGTGCCAAAGTTTTACTACCTACACAGATAAATAACCACAGAATTTCAAACTTCCTGACAGAGAACAAAAAAGCAAACCAACAAGTGAGAATCAGCTGCAAGATATATAATGGATCACCCAAACTCACTCATTTAGATATCTTAATGGTGACTGGCAGGTCTCTGCATTTATGGAGGCAGAAAGGTGAGCAAGGAGATCCCTTTTGAGCTGCAGACTGACAGCCAAGGATCCAGCTTCTAAAATGCAACCTTTTGGGAATCAATAAAATACACCATCACAAAACTAAATAGAGACCGTCTGTAGCGAAGAAAATCAAACTCTGAACCTAGGGCTCAACTGAGGCTCTATTACTACCAGGTTAGATAAATACATAGAGAATAGAACCATAATAAGTACTTTTTAAATTATTTAAAATAAATTAGGGAGAATTCATTCATTTAACAAATATGTGGGAGTCCACATAGTTTAATATCAAAATATGTAGATTTTGGAACCAAATGGGCTAAAGCTCTTATCCTCGCCCTTCCAGTTAGTAGTAATAATTCAAATCATTACTACTGCTAGCATTTATTAATTGTTTAGTGTGTGCCAAGCACTGTAATAAGTATTTGACTATGTTCTCAGAAAGGTCATATAGATAACGAGTGATTCCAATCCAGGTCTGTCTCACTTTAAAAGTATTCTTCACACCAGAAACACCTTCTCTCAGACACCTGGGATCTCCCAGCACTTCTAGAGAGGCTGGGTTCCTTCCTCTCCACCCTTCCCACACAGCCCCTCATTCTCACCCAATGTACTTAGTAGGTGTGGCAACGTGGGGAACTGCTGTGGAGCCTCAACTTCTTCATCTTTCAAATATGGATAAAAGTACTTGCCTCATTGAGTTGTTGAAAGAATTATGTAAAATCATGGCCCAATGGAGAGCTTATCTCACGGTACGATTTTCATAAGTGTTAGCTCCCATTGTATACAACTACACTAGGAAGTAATGTGAAACTTAAGAAGCATAGAGCCCAGCCCTTGTTCTTAAAATCTTTACCATCAATTTCATGTTATTTATCATGGAGAGTAAACAGACTAATCTTATGGTAATGTCTTGACATTCACATTTGGGCAAAATTCTGTGCTAGATGATGTACTGATTTGATCCAATGTGACCTTGCATTTGTCTTTAGGTCTTTAGCTTATATAACACCCTCCCTTAATCAATTTCCTACCTCTGAAGGGAAAAAAAACTAAGTCTCAACCAATGGAAGTGCACCCAACTTCCTGGCACCACCGTCAAAACTACCAGGCATCTTCCTGGAGCAAAGCAGGTCCCTGAAGCAGTGTGTCCCATTCTTGTGAGGACAGAATCACACCTATTTGTTATCAATAATGGTTGAAATGGCAAAATCATCAAATACTTTTATGGATTTGAACATAATTATAACAAAGTATTGCCTCTCTTATGCTAGCTTTCTAATATATTTTGCTCAGTGAGAGAAGGTGGACTGATGGTCTGTCCACTGTAAATTGTTCAAATGAGGGTCATCCAATATAGATGTCATGCCAGGAAATTAGGTTGAGAATTACTGATCTGTTGGGTCAGCAGCTTTGGGGAAAAAAGTGAAAGGGATTTTTATCCTAAGTCAGGACATCAAGATAAATATACATATGACACTCTATTATATCACCATGTGCTCTTCTAATATATTAATTTAAATTATCACAAGTCAATTAACTACATATCCAGACCTTGGATTCTCTGTTTCAAATATTATTCTCACAGCATCTTTCCTTATACCTACTGTACTTAATTTCCTTCTCCCACCCCCAGTTAAAGATTATTTATTATATTCGCATCACATATAATTAGAATACTCTTCTACAAATTCCAAAATTCTAAAACTAATGATAAATAATATTCATTTCCTGCAAAATATGACATTGCTTAACTGCACATCTCCATTCATCCATTCACCCATCCAAATATTTATCAAACATCTACCATATGCCTGGTCCTTCACTAAGTATTTACAAAGTTATAAAGATAAATTAAATGAAGACCCTGCTTTTTGGGAGTTTATAATCCAGTCTTGAAAATAAGATGTATTTGCCAAAACCAAATTATCTACCAGCAGAAAAAGCAATAAAGCATAATGATTAAAACTCCTAATTTTGGATTTAGACACCTTATAGTTGAATTCGGGCTCTGGTACTTCACAGCTTTGTTACTGGGAGGGAGCCTGGTGACAGTGGTCATTGCACTGGGGAGTGTTAGACTGAGACAGTCGATTGTGAGGCTGTAGAGGTTAAGGTTACATGAGCACCGTGGTTGGTGAGATGGTCAATAAAACAGGAGCGCATACAAAGTGCTGCCAAGTTCCAAGCTGGCAGGGATTCATGCCAATGTGAGGTTGTCACATTGGAGAATGTGGCATTCCAACTTGGTCTGGAAAGATGAGGAATTATGGCCACATGGAGGAAGACCGAAAAAAGGGCAAAGAAAGCAAAAGAAACATCATAAATAAAAGCAAAGAAATGAGAATACGAGATGTATATTCTGGAAACACAAGCAATTCAATTTGACTAAAGAACAGAGACAGAAATAAGGTTGGAAAGAAAGGTACAGGCCAGATTGTGGAGAATTTTAAACTTCAAGGAAGTTGAGGGATTTAGACTTTGATTAGCATGGACATTCACAAGAAGCCTAGGAGTGCTTCTTAAAAGAAAGTAATCTTTGTGAGTAAGGTGTAGGTTCCAGTACAGGGTGATAGTTTAACACATTTCTATTACTATTATCACAGGAAAATCAATAACTCTACAGTATAGTCCATGCTGGAATCATGCCTGCTACCTGTCAACAGACCAAAGAGAAATGACTTCTGGCAACTATAAATGTAAGTTGAGGGAAAATGTGTTTATTGGTGCTTAGTTTAATTTATTGCTGCTTCAAGGGCTTGACAGAAAGAGATGGCAAGCTTAGAGGAAAATTGCAAGGGTGGTAACATGGCTCAGATCATTTTAAGGAAAAAGAGAAAAACTACCAAGACAAAATCAAGTTACCATTGAAGCAGACCCTTCAAGGACTTAGAAATTGCAAGGTATTCATGAAATCAACACAGAGGTCACCAAATCAAGGTTCCCTCATGAGCAGTTATTCATTTTTCACATTGCAGCTAATTAAATAAAAGTTCTTATAGAGTGAAAACCAAAGAACTCTAAGACTTCATAAAGCACTGCAATTATATATGACTCTCGCTCTAGCTTCTGGTTATATTAGCCAGGCCTCTTTCAGCTGCAAGTGACAGAAACTGAACTCAAATTAGTTTAAACAGAAAAAAAAAATTAACTCACATAGTTGCAAAGCCTACAATTTAGACATAGACAATTCCAGATGCTCAAATGGTGTCACGACCCACATTTGCCATCACATAGCTCTGCTCTCCTGAGTGAGTGTCATTCTTCTCATAAGGAAATAAGAATTGCCACAGCAATTCCAACATATATTACCTTTATAACTTATCCCTCTTTTAAAAAATATATTAAAATAGTCTTTTATCTCCGAGTTTCCACTCTCATTTGTTAAATGAAGGCATCATATCAAGATTCATGAAGTGTTCAGATTGATCCTGCTTAAAACATGTGACCACTCCTTGAATCAATCACTATGGTCAGTCAGAAAGAATTCAGCTTGCCCAGCCTACTATTAAAGGTAATACCTGGTAACAGGGTATCATATCAATCCTGAAATCTCAGAAATTTAACATGCGAAGTTTATTCCTTGATCAAACTTGAGTTCGGAATGGGTGTTCCTAATTGGCAGAGGGGAGGCTCGGCTCCATGCATTCACTCAGGGTCTGTGTATATACTTTATACTTATTGTAAATGCAAAACTTTAGAGCAGGGAAATAAAAATCACATGATGACACTTTTGTTTAACAAGTAAGCAAAGGGACAAAAAGGGGCAACATAAGGCCACTACTATCTTGTTCAAAGGATTAGAGTTGTAGACCCAGACTAACAACTTGTTCATTATATGACCTGTAATACCTCTCTTCATTTTATCCCGGAGTCCCTACTCTCATTTATAAAGTGAAGGCATCAAGCCACGTCACTCCCCTGCTCCAAGCCTTTACTTTTTAAATATCTATATGGTGTATACAGATAAAATACTTAGCATTCCTTATAAAAATTCATTGATCTCTACAAAATATAGATAATTGAACTCACTCTGACACAGCAGGATCAAGGAAGTGAAAAGACTGTGGCGATCTGATCCTAACCTATTTGGATATCAAAAACATAGATGATGCTGTTCTCACAAGATAGAAATAATGTCCCTATACCCACAACTTGACATGTGGATGTGTATGAGCATGGCATTGTGATGTGAAAATACTGTAATTTAAAGCTTATATAATTTTTGAAAGACTTGTTCTCTGAGTCAAGCTTGGATTAGGAAAGTGTACCAATAAGCTCTCCTAAGAGTCTATCTGCCAAAAAGTCTATTTATTTCATAACTCCAATGATTATAATTACTGGTATGAACAGGAAGGGCTCCTGATACTTAAAACACCCAGAATCTAACCCAATAGATTCTATTGGCTAGCAGAGATTAAGCATCAATAAATATTTCAAGAAGAAAAGAGGGAGGGGAGGGGAGGGAAGGAGTGGGGAGTAGAAGGGAAGCGAAGGAAGAGGAAGGAACAGGAGGGAGGGAGAGAGAGAGGGAGGGAGGGAGTGAGGGAAGGAGGGAAGGAAGGAAGGAAGGAAGGAAGGAAGGAAGGAAGGAAGGAAGGAAGGAAGGAAGGAAGGAAGGAAGGAAATAAGGCAAGGAGAGAGGGAGAGAGGGAAAGAGAGAAGGGAAGGAGAGAAAGAAAGGTAAGCTTAAGGATTTTTCATAGTTGGAGAGGTTTGTTTCAGTGCTTACCGCACATGCATGCGCGCGCGCGCGCGCACACACACACACAGAAACCCACTTGCTCTTTGTTATCATAAAACACTTCCTTGTACCAAGGAAATTGCTTTGAGCAACCCTCCCCATAAGGGCTGAAAAGGGGTTGTTGTAGGAAATAAAAGACCCATTAAAGATAATTCTGTCCGCCAGCAACTATGCTGCACAGATGACTTTCCCATGTGTTTATTATGGAGACCAGTGGGTCGGGAAATATTTTGTTCATGATAACCATCCCTATAACATTTAAATATCAGTCGGAGGAAGTTAAATTCTATTACAAACAACTCCAAAATATAAGTGACTTAACACATAAAAAATTTCTCACATCACCATCTAGTATGGGTTAGCCGTGGGGAAATGGGTCATTCAGGGTGACTCAAGTTCCTTACATCATTACTGGGGCTTCACAGTCCTTGCAATCTTCCACTTCAGCTGTAGATTGGGGACAGAGAATGGAGAATCACTCCTAGGAGATGAGCTGAGCCTTGGCTATAATCTGCCCACATTCCATCGGCCAGAACTCAGTCACATGGCCCTACCTAACTGCAAGGAAGGCTGAGAATGTAATATGCGGTGCAGAAAATGGTTTCACAACCAGTCAGCTTCTGACGCAAATTACACATTATTTCTCCCTACTCTTTCACCACTAATTCCAGATTCATGCTACATTTCTGTGACTTCCAATGCCAGTGACTTTTTTTTTATAATCATGATGCTGGCTGAAGTCACCCAGTGAGGATTTCGCTAACTGGCAATAAAAAAGACTACAGCAGCACCTCCACCATCCAGCTCCCAATTCAGCAGAACTATCAAGAAGAACACTAAGAAGACTTTTAGGTTGCCCAGGTGAGCATCCCACATTGACCAACCAGTAGATCCTGACCTCTGGTCCCTTCTCCAGCCACAGCCTGGGAAGGTGCTCCAGAAAGCTGAGCAGCCTATTACCGGTGGCAGAGGAAGAGAAAGCCAGCCGTGTGGAAAATCACCTTGAATTTTGCTACACAAATCATATCATATCATTTCTGGTCAATCTATTAAATCCCATCTCCTTCAAACGCATGCCCCATGAGCGAAGGACAAGGCAAGTGAAACAAAGAAGGAGAGGAAAAGCTAACTGAAGCTACGTGATCGAGCTGGCTACTGCTAAGTACAACTAATTGCCCTGTCTTATAGGATCATTTGAAAAGCTACAAATACTACTGGTAAGTCTCCCCCCAATCCTAGTTCAAATTTCTAGGGAGGAAATCATTTTTCGAAGCCATTCCACAAAGAGCATGAGCCATTACCTATGCCGTAGGTCTCCTGCCTGCCCCAAGAGTTCGCCACCCCTACTTGTTTTCACTGTGGCTGAGAGGTAAAGCTCTGAGGTTTACCGTCCATTATTTGAGACTCCAGAAAGTCAAATCACTCCCTTTTCCAAATTCTAACCAACTGAGGCCAGCACAAGGAGCAAAAGCAGCATCAAACTAGTGCCCACTTCATTCCTGGTATACCTAGGCCGGGAATCATGGCCGGGCTTCCCCACTGCCACCTCTGCTCTGAACTTATCCAGCCAATTACAGGCAGAAAGCCTAGGGCAGAGAAAGCAGAGGCGCAAGCAGAAGCAGACTCCCTTTGGCCAGTCATCAAATGTTAACCGGAAAGAAAAATTAGCCCACTCCCTTGAGCGGAAGCTCTCCAAGAAAAAGCAAAAGGGCAGCATCCGGTTCTAGCAAACTGATAACTTGGCCCAAGGAGATGGCCAAGGAAGGAATATGAAAGAAGATTCCTTTCCAGGACTTTTGGGGGAGCGGATCTGCTGGCATATGTTCCTTCTGTGGGAAGAGTTAGAAAGGTGGTATGAGAAAAGAGAAGGGTTCCCCTCTACTGAGCTACCAAAGCCTGCCGGTGGGAACTTCCTGACGTTGGTTCCCACAGACTTCTAACATCTACAGAGAAATAAAAATCTTACTTTCCAAACAAAGTCAGAGCAGAGCCAGGCAGAGAGCAGGAAGGAAGCTGTTCGGTGATATTTAAAAAACTCTGTATAATAAGAATCCTATTGTACTTTCCTTTTGCTTCTAAATTGAAATCTATAAGATGAGGTGTCTGGAATCCAAATGAATTTCAACATCGAGAGGATATTACTTGGAAGCAAGGCAAGCAGTCAGCATGGGCAACTGTGCATTCCCGATGGAAAGGCACTGGGGAGGTGTTCAGAGTTGCCGCCTCTCCAGCTGAGCCGGCAGATTGAAAACCATTTCTTGGAGGTCAGGAGTGAATCTGATCTTTTGCCTACTTGCCTCGCCTTTGGCAGGCTGCAGGGCTCTCAGCAAAAGAGTTCAATTCCCTAAGCACCCCCTGCAAAAAAATTTCCTCCTCTATTTATGGTTTGAATGATTTGTCTCAGCATTTGCCCCAAGTGGCAATATAATTAGTGGCAATATAATTAGATGCGCAGATCTGCCTGCACATATTAGCCATGTCCACAGAGTGGTGGGATAAGGAGCTGCACACATGCTGGGACAGTATTCTCACGTAGTTTGGCGTGCACTCCACTGCACGAAGGGGCAATAAACACCCCGAAATCATATGCGGACCAACCGTGGGCCTCAGTGTGGGGAAGATGATAAAGTGATTCGGCCATTGTTTTATTTGCTTTTCATTCAACTAATATTTGAGTGTGTCCCTACAGTTACCATAAAAGTTCTATTAATCCATATATGCATGAAGAATCATTTGTAGATTGAAAAACATATGCATCTTGCATACATATGAATATTTTTAAGTAGATATACAGTGCAGATAAGAAGCTATTCCTTTGCTAGCTTCTCCTCACCTCCCTTATCTTTCTAAGTTGCAGTGTGCCAAGCCTCTTATTTTTCTATAAATATACCCATTCTCTGGGCAATGTCACCTCATTTTGTGGTTTGAAAAACTATCAGTATCGGATGATTCTAAAATTTAGATTGCTAGCTCAGATCTCCCCACTGAACCTGAGACATTTCCATTCCCTAATTGACATCTACCTGCTGACATCCATAGGCAAAATATGCCCCCAAAAAGCTTCTGATCTTCCTCCACCAAACATGCACCCTCTGTAGTCTTTCCTGTTTAACTCATGATAACCACATCCTTCAAAATGCTCATCCCAGAAGCCTGAGACATCTTTATCACTTCTCTCTTAGTGATATAGATAACCAGTCAGCAAATTCTGCCAGCATTACATTCAAAAAATATATAGACTTCAATCACTTCCTACCACTGTCCCCACCACAACATCCCTGGACCAAGCCAGCTTCAGTTCTCACCTGGATTACTTTAACTGTCTCCCAGTTTATCTCCCTAGTTCTGCCCTTGGCTCTTCAGCATCAATTTTCAAGACAGCAACCGAAGAGATTCTCTAGAAACATAAATCGGATCAACTCGCTCCTCTGTTCCGACCCTTCCAATGGCTCCTATCTCATTCAAAAAAAGACCAAAGTTCCTTCCAATGATTCATAAAGGCTGTTCAGATATGAACTACATCCAGTCTTCCCACCATACTCCTACTCATTCACTTGGCTACAGCCATATGGGCTCTTGGCTCTTCCTTGAAACAGATCAGCAGACTTCTACCCCAGGACCCCTGCGCTTGATGTGTCCTCCTCCTGGAACACTCTTCTCTAAAGCATCAATATGGCTCACTTACTCACTTCCTTCTGACATATCAGGTTATATATAACGCTCTATACAAAATAACTATTCTCCTTCAAGATTCCTCATTCCTTCATCATGATTTACTTTTTTCCTTTGTGGTATTTGCACCATCTTAATACCAAAGTTTATTGTTTGCTTCTCTTCTATAAAAGCATACACTTTGCTTCATTCACTGGTATGTTCCCAGAACTTAGAACAGTCCCTGGTACCTAGTAATTCCTCCGTAAGGAAAATGCATGCACCACTTGATGCACAAATGAATTGCCTTAAAAACTGGGAACAGAATTTCTCGTAGGAAGAAAACTGACTTTGTTGGCAAAATACCTTGATAAGTCTTTGGGAAAAAAAGGGGAAGTCTCAGGGACGTGAATTAAGTAAGAGCCAAGAGAACAAAGAAGAAAAACATGAGATAGTAAGAGAAATTTGTTTCTTGTTCTTGAGAGAAATGGATAGATAAAAGAAAGGACAGAAAGGGCAGAGGGGAGCTATGGAAATGGTGCAAAATAAGGACCAAGTGAGATAAAATGGCCAGTGGAAAGGAACCCTATGAGGTGAAAAACCTTCTGTAAATGGTATTATCCAGTATTCTCTTTGAAGCTGTTTAATTAAACTTCCAACATTCCCTCAATGTATAAATCTTGTTAAACTTATGCCACTGTATGTCTTATGTATACAGACCAGCTACTACTAAGTACCTGACTCTTCCACCTAGGCAGTTTGAGGGAACCAGGCAGGACCTACAAGAGCACAATGAAAAGACCAGACTCTGAGTTCTGGCACCATCACTTATGAACTAGAAATCGCTGGGCAGGTCTCCGAGCTTTGGTTTCCCCAACTGTAAATAACAGATAGAAACACTGGAGATACAAATAAAGTCACATCACTTCTACGAGATTCACTAGCTATAAAGCCAATATCTCCCTCTTGAATGTCCCCATTCCCATGAATTATTAGGAATTTAAAGACCCATAAAGGGGTTTTTCTTACCCAGGGATACGGAAAATAGAGTCTGATCAGTCAACAGGCCTGCTATAGTTTCTTTGTTGGGGCTGGTTCTTTACCAAAATAGCTGTGGATTCACCACTGTGATATTTCACCACTCAAGATTCCAGCACAGCCTGCAGTAGTTCTTCTAGAAAGGTGAGTTTCCATCTTAGAAATAGGCTCAGCCAAGAAAGCCCCAAAATTAGACTTCTGCCATTGAAGATCTAATGATCAACAACTGCAGTTCCCATACACAGCCACTTGCCAGGAAACCATAAGGCCACAGGAGTCCTGAATCACTCTTGATACTTTATCCTCTGCCTCTCAGGTCCATCCATCGTCTTTCTAGACCAGGGAATAGGCCGCTTTTCTTTTGATCCCAGCACAACTAAGAAGGTCTAACTATAGCCTCTGCCTATGGAATATCGGGTTGCTGGTCTACTCTTTTAAGAGTGGCTACCCAGAGACTTAAGAAGGACAAACCCCACCATTCTAAGACAAGCTAGCCTCGGTGCTCTAATTGCATTTACCCTTCTAAAAAGATGCTCCCTACATGATGTGAAGATGACCACACCTATTCTACTGAATGAGGAGGATCTGCCTGTTGTGATTCCAAGGTGACTTCCTGGCAATCAGAGACAAGATAAAATAATCTCTTGAGGGTGACATTGCTGGGTGTCCAACTTTGTTACTGGAAGAATCATGTGATAATGCGTAAGTGTTTCATTAATCATGGTGCACTATACTGACATTAATTGTTGTCATAAAGATGGATGGGGCAGTCTAGCAGTGGAAAGAGCATAAGCCACAGGGTAAAGCAGACTGGGAAAATGATCCAGCACTGTCACTTAATATCTGTGCAATTTTGTGCAAGTTACTTAACCTCTTTGGGCGTTCATTTGTAAAATGGGAATGTTATATTAATATTATAATATTAATATACTGTATTAACAATAGAATATTAATAACCACCTCTTGGAGTTGTAAGGCATGTCAATCAAACAGGCAAAACATCTGTATTAATGCCAGGCACAGAATAGTAAATGCTCAATAAATTATAGCTATCGTTGTTATGCTTATAGCTCTAAACTACAACAAATGTTTGAGTACAAAGTACAATGAAATACACTTATATGTATTGTTTCATTTAGTGCTTACCAGTGTGGTAGCTATTTACTGCCTATTTTGCCAATAAAGCAATGAAGGCCTAAAAATGGTGGTATGTTGCCAGAATCACACAACTAAAATGTAGCAGAAGAAATACTTGTACCCACGTGTCTACAGAGCTACAGAACTATTCCCATATTCAGTGACAAGAGCATTTATTTTCATGCTCAGGGATCTACAGGTAAACTGTGATTCAGCTGATAAGCTATCCTCAGGTGGGTGGCTTTGCTTCAGGCTGAAAATTACAAGTCTGCTCCATTATCTCTGGATCCCAGGCTGAAAGGATTGCTGCTACCAGGGCCACGTCCTTCCTGTGATGGATTACCAGAGCGCAACGGAGCAGGCCCATCTGCACTAGCACACTTCAAGCCTCTGCTCCCATCACATCTGCTCACCTCCCAAAGCAAGTCACATGGCTAAGCTCAACATCAGTGTACCACTCTACACAGCAATGGGGGAAGAATATTTTTAGAACAATAATTCAGACTATCACACTAGGTCTCACCAACTCCAGAATTTCAGTCCTTATTCATTGTCCTACAATGCCTCTGTATTATTCTAAGACAGTACCTCTCTAATCAAAAAGTCATTATTAAACACATTATTCACTATTAATCTGCATGGAATTTTAGGACGTTCCTTTTACTTATTGCCTACAGTCAGTTGCCTGTCTTGGCTCTTCCAAAGAGCAGAGAAGACCCAGCTGGAGGGTAAATGTAAGCTGATAGCCCATCATTCCATGTTCATCACAGAAGCCAGACTGTGCAGCCCCAATAAGCAACCCGCTGGGTCTACAAATTTGCCATGCTCCGCTCTGTTAAAACTTTATTGGGCACAGTATGGTAACTCAATTAATAGTGAGAATGACACTGGCAAGTGTCACCGGAATTGCAACCAATTATTTTTTCCTTAATGTCTTTTTAAATCACAAGCTGACCAAGCTCAACAGGAGCCCTGTCCTTCCACAGGGCATATTCAGTCTGCCTCTGCCTTCTCCATCAGCTTCCATCGCCAGGGTCCTACAATAGTGTCAGCCTCTCTCTTCTCCCAACAGCAGTGTAGCTACAACCACCAACCCCTTCCTCTCCCCCCACCCCCATCCTCCCACCCCGAAGGAACCAACTGAAAACACAAATCAGGCTGTTTGGCAGGCTCTTGTCTTATTGGTAGATTTTTGTTTGTTTTCCCCATAAATCAATAATTTGCTGGCTTTTTTCTCTCGTCTTCTTCACAGTGCTCCTGATTTAGAAAGCACAGACACAGAAACACCCCAAAGCCAAGCTGAATTACCGCCTAAAGAAATGCATAAAGACAGATTCAAAACCAAGCAGCAGCTACCCTGAAAAAGCAATCGGTACCTGGACTTCAGTGGTGTCCTGGACCCCTGCTGTCCTATTGAACTTATTATCTCCAATCCAAAGTTGAAACTTGTCTGGCTCACAGGAGCCAGCTGGGCTGCACACCCATGGCTAAAAGTTAAAGAATGACTAATTTTATTCATAAGTAATTGGCTTGCCAATCTATGACCTTCAAGAAAAAAAAATTTTACTATACCCAATGTTCAATGTGGAAAGTCTCATTATTAAGTTATTCCAAGCCTTTTAAGCTGAAGTCAAGATGGGCAAGGGATGACCCTCTCTATGTTAAATACATATTTGTCAAGATTGAGGAGGTCATCAGAAAAGATATATGAACTTACAGATTTTTTTCCATCTTGTCTCTCAGGTTTTGATTCTGAAAATAAATGATTGAAGAAGAGCCACCTGAATGGATGCTAGTATATCTGATGAAGTCCTGCAGGATCTTCCACCCCCAATCCTGGTATTTCTTATCCCCAACGAGGCAGTACAGATAGAACAGGCTCTCCATTGTCTCTGGTCACAGCAGACTGAAATTGCCTTCAGGCCAGATGTTCACATCTTTATAGCTAGTTTTGCGGTTAATGTTGAAGTACACAATTTCCAGGCATAGTCCCATCTTAAACTGATGATACATCTGGTATCAGGCCTCCATAAATGCTTCAGCTAACTCTATGTAATCATAAGTTAGACCACAGTGTGTATCCAGAGCCAGGGCCCAGGGTCCCATGCAAAAAAAAAAAAAAAAACTAAATGACCCACCTGGCTTTGAATTTGGCATTTGCAACTTCCCCTATGAAGGTCAGCTTGCTGGGCTCAGACTGCTGAATCAGGTGTTTTTTCATTCCTTCTATGGTTTCAACATAATCTTGTAGCAACTGAATTTCCTTCTTTCATCCTCGAATCCACTGCTTAAAGCAGAGCTTGGGCTCCAAGGGTGAAAATCTACTGGAGTAAAGCAGTCTGTTTGTATAAATACAGGCACTAGCCCATCATTCTTCCCAGGCAGGGAATATACATACTTTGTCACTTCCATTACTGCCTCCTGAAATTTCTCATCTCTAGTGAGACGAGAGAGCTCTCTGAACTCAACCTGAACGCTTGTCACTTTTGACTCTATACTGACACCAGTGACTATATTTATATGAAGTACTATGGAAAGAAGTTCGCAGCCCGTCAGAAAGGCTGCCAAGGAAAAGAATTAGATACCATGACAGTAACTTCTCTTTCCGCACGCAAGCACCATCCTTCGCCTGCTGCTGCTCCCTGTGGCTCACAGTCACCTAGGTCACACCCAAAGGTGGTGATGCTGGTTCTGCGCACAGGACTTTCCCCTTCTGCTTCCGTTTCCTCCCAGGGCACTGACCCCAGCCCTCCCAGTGCAGCTCTGCAACACAGCACCTAAGGCTCAGTTTGGCCAGAGCAAATTTAGTTCTTTTTCTCATAGCCATTGGGCATGTCCTGAGAATATTTTTTCAGTGGGCTAGTGAAAAACAGCACCTTTAAGGAGCAGGCGGCCTTCCTGTTACACAGTGATGTTTTAACTAAGCCCCAAACTCACTCCTGTAATGCTTCTCAGACTTTTGCATGCCTGAGAATTATCTGAGGGCTTACTAAAACACAGGCTGCTTATCTTCATTCCCAGAAGGTCTGATTCAGTAGATCTAGGGTTGAGAGATTTTGCTTTTCTAATGTGTTCTCAGGTGATGCTAATGCTGCTGGTTTACAGACCACACTTTGAGAACCACTGTTCTGAATCCTGGCAGTTCCAGAAGGAACAGGGCTGGGGATCCCAAGATGGCCAGGCCTGGCACCATCTCCCACATCCTTCCACCAAAACAGGAACTCTCTGTTTTACCCATTCAGCAGTAGAATGAGATTTCATTAGGATTCAAGTTTTTGCGCTAAAAATGGTTGGATAACCACTTCTCTAGGTGAAGCCAACATTGTGAATTGTGCAAACCAAAGGCAGAGAAAGAGTAACATAGTCAAGAAAACTAGGGAAAAGAAAGGAGAAGCTTTCTTTTCATTTGTTCAGCAAAAGCTGAGGGTTACTAGATGCTGAAAGACTGTGCTTGTTGCTGGAGTGAAAAGACAAATTAGCCAGAGACCTACTCACCAGAATGCACATCTGGTTTGTTAAGATGAACATGCAAAATAAGTGAGGGCAACTAACGCTATATAGTTACTATGACAGAGGACTCTTTATGGAAAAGCAGAGTAATTCACGTGTGGCTCACATAGTATCCTCCCACCTCCCATTCCAGAAAATAATTTACTAACTGACCATAGTACTCCTCCCAGCAGGTCCCATATTTGACCTCAGAATCCTTCTCAACATATTACTCTAACACTGAACCACAAACAATTGATCAAAGTTAGCATTCAAGTTGAAAGCAGTGGGCTATCACTGATTCAAGTTCTGGCTGGAATCATCTCACAATTCTATCTAGGTGTTATAGACTGAATGTCTGTACTCCCCCCCACATTCATATGTTGAAACTAATCCCCAATATGATAGTATTTGGAGGAGGCCTTAGGGAGGTGATCAGGTCAGGAGTGTGGAGCCCTCATGAATGGGATTAGTGCCCTTATTAAAAAGACCCCAGAGAATTCACCCTGTGGCCATGTGGGGACACAAAGAAACGGGAAGCTGATCCTCACCAGACACTGAATCTGCCAGTGCCCGGATCCTGGAATTCTCAGCTTCCAGAACTCTGAGAAATAAATGTTTGCTGTTTATAAGCCACCCGATCTATGGTTATTTTGTTAGAGCAGCCCAAATGGACTAAAACAGGTTTAGTAAATAATTCAGAGAGAAGATGGTACTTGACAAGATCTTGAAAGATATATATACCCAGGAGCTGGAGGGGGAGAAGGGAAGAGGTGGCGATGGTCGTATTCATTCCAGCAGATGGAAAGGGATTAAACTCCTTAAGAGGATTAAGAAATGAATGGTAACTGGAGCCAGCAATTATAGACCATGCCTTCGTGGATCTTATAGATAAAAGAGAAGGAAAAAAGATTACTAGAGGTGCCCAGAAGTGCATGCAGGGTCAAGAGACAATTTTTTAAAACTTAATTGGACCATGTTTATGGGCTATGGAGAAGGATGTAGAGAGAGAGGTTGGGGAAAAAAAAAAAAAAAGGTGAGAAAGGGAATAACATAATGAGCAAGTCCCCAGAGGAAACTTGAGCCCAGTCATCGTTCCCAACATTGCCCTAAGGTTGTGTGATTCCCACCCTTAACAGGGAGACTGTGATGGAAACAGAAGCGCACAGTCGAGGTCTCAGGGGACAGCCACAGAGGAGAAATGCCAAAGGCCATCCCCGATGGAGACCAAGGTTGAGCCACAGAAGCATGCCGAGAATGGTTTGGGGTTGGGGTGGGGGGCCGGGGACTAGTGAAGCCAAGAATAAGTATCTTTTCCGAACTAGGAAAAGGCAGTAGTAGGGAGGAATTCTAGATTAAAGAGGGATGACGCGCCCATTGGGACTTTCACTGCCTCCCAAGAAAAGGTCTGCACAGGAAGACCAAGGAATTTTCAAAGAACTGGAATGAAACAGACAGAAGGACTGGCTCTACTATAGGATTGTGACCAATTCTTAAGGAAATCATTTGCCTGACAATAGATATTTTTTAAAAAGCTATAATTTTTTTCGATAGTGAGGAGTAATAACCAAAATATATCAGGCAATCTCCTTAACTTAATCCTTATAATACCTATGAGGTAGGACTTATTATTTTCATTTTATATATAAGGAAATTTAATTTTATAGATGTTAAAACACTTGATAAGTTTGTGTGAGACAGCTCTGGGGTTTGAACCCAGGTTAGCTCCCAGGGCCCAGGCTTCTATCCTATCCACTCTGTACATTCTTTTTTTTCCAAAAGCACCTCTGACTCCACAAAAACCCTGCCTACTTTCACTGAAAAAACTCTATTTTAATTTCATCAAAATAGATCAAAACAGTCATCAAAATAGATCCCATAAGACCTTGGCTTCTCAATAGTTTAATTTGAGTTGCTATAAAGAGTTTAAAAATAATAAAACTACAATTGTTTTTAAATGACTATCAAGTTCTTACTAAATTGGATTCCAACCTCTTTCCTCCAATTTACCTCAATGAATGAAGTTTTATTGTATTTACAGTTCAAGACCAAGAGCAAAGTAAACAAAACAAAGTAATCTCAAATCCGAATTTTGGAGAACCATAGCAAAAGGTTCTTTCAGATTAATTGTACAATGTTTCTGAAGAACAGTGAAAACTATTTTCTGTCTACAGTAAGTACATCGTCATATATGAGAGTGTAGGTAGAGCAAGACTAGTCATGGAAGTGATGGGTACATGGAGCTACATTATACTCTACATAGCATTGAAATTTTCTGTGACAAAAATTTATTTAGAAAACTCATATCCAAAAAGATATCTGCACATCGATGTTTATAGTAGCATTATTCACAGTGGCCGGGACATGGAAGCAACTAAAGTGTCCAACGATAAGATGACTGGATAAAGAAGCTGTGGTGCATATATACTATGGAATATTACTCAGCCATAAGAAGAGATGAAATACTGCCAATTGCAACAACATGGATGGACCTCGAGATAATCATGCTAAGAGAAATAAGCCAAACAGAAAAAGTTGAAAATCACATGATATCATTTATATGTGGGATATAAACCTAAAAGCAATAAATGAACAGGACAAATAAACAGAGACTCATGGACATGTACTATAGTGGTTACCAGAGAGTAGAAGGTTGGGGCAGGGGGGAGATAGATGGGGTAAATGGGGTCAAATATGTGACAGAAAGAAATCTAACTATGGGAGGTGAACACACAATGTAAATACATATATATGCCTGATTGTTAGAGTGTACAGCTGAAACTTATTGGATTTCATTAACCAATGTCACCATAAAAAAAAAAAAACAATTTTTTTTTTAAAAAGACAAAAATATCATCATCATCATTTGTTAAATGTATTAAGAGTTTGCTAGGTGTAACATCTTTCTTAATTCATAAAATTATCACTTCCTTTTCAAGAGAAGGAAACTTTAAAGCTTAAAGAGATTACATACATTTATCAAATTCGCATCCCTAATAAGTGGCAGATTTTAGGACCCAAATGATTAACTGGCTCAAGAGATCCAGAAGGAAAAAGAAAATATGATATTCCCCAGGGAAAAGCAATGTTTCCTTCTTCTTCGGGAACACTGTAAGCAGAACCCCAAGCTACAAGCAGTGTGACAGCTGGAGACACTTACGTGGCCTGCGGCCTCCCAGGGAGCAGAACAAGTAGAGCAGAGGACAGCAGGAGCAAGGGATGGGGCTGGCAGAAGTGAGGAAACAGCACTTCCACTGGGATGTATCAGAAAGGTAGATGAATCAGAGAATCTGATGAATCAGAAGATTTAGAATGTGCGGTGTGCAAAAACTGGAGAATGAATAACTCACCCTAGTGGAGATTTATCCAGACGTTTCTTCTCCAAGAAAAACTGTGAAGTGACTACACAGAGTTTCAGAGAATTCTGGCAGCAGAACCAAGGGAAAAACATACCCCAAGATTTCAGAGGCGGAACCCAGTCTCCATGTGGCCAGAGGAAGGAAGGGGCCACTTAAAGCCCAATGTCAACCAGGAATTCTCGATCACAATATGAGAGATATGCACTTAGCGTCTTTTTGTCAACACACAACAAATATTTACTGAGCAAATATTGTGCTTGGCAATAGCTGTATACTGAAATACAATAGTCAACTAGACAGATTCAATCCTCCCAAGGTAGTGGGAAAACAGACGAAATGAGTCAAAGAACAAAAAAAAAAATGAAATAGAGCCTACTAAGCGCTACTTTATTTATTATCTGGGGCCGCCATAACAAAATATCACAGACTGGGTAGATAACACAAACAAAATTTATTTTCTCTACAGTTCTGGAGGATAAAAGTCCAAGATTAAGGTGTCAACAACTTTGGTTACTTTGAGACCTTTGTTGTTGGTTTGCAGATGGCCTTCTCACTATGTCCTTAGATGATCAGCTCTCTATCTATTGTCTGTGTCCTAATCCCCTCTTCTTATAAGGAGACCAGTCATTCAGGACTAGGGCCCACCCACATGACCTCATTTTACCTTAACCACCTCTTTAAAGGGCCTATCTCCAAATACAGTCACCTTCCGAGGTAGTAAAAGTTAGGATTTCAACGTATGAATTTTGGGGGACACAATTCAGCCTATGACAGTCATGAAGCTAAAACACAAGATGCTGGTTTCGCCTCTTCTGGAAAGTTCTGCCTATCCAATCTGACTAGGTTAGAGTCTAATTCCTCCCGAGAGCATGGGTCACCTGCTCTTCAAGGTACCTTTACAGTCGCAACTTTACAATTTCTTGTGCTCACTTGCTTAAGGTCTTCTTCCCTCCCCTCGCCCTAAGCTCCAGGAGGGAGAGAAGCTCTTCTGCTTTTGCCTATCACAGTATTCGAACATCCAGCAGTAATAGTGCCTGACATATAGAGCTGAGACGTCCAGTAAATGTATCGTGTTAAATAAAAGGATAAACGAATGAATGAGCATCAAGATCGAGAACAATGCTGGGATAGTAGGTAGCATCTAAACAGACTTGAAGGGTGAGATGAGCCATTGGGAATAATAAATGAGAGAAAGACTCCAGCCAGAAAAGAATATGTGTGAAAGGCCTGAAAAAAGAAAGAGCCAGACATGTTATAAAATATGTGGGTTACCAGTGCCATATGTTAATTAAACTTAATACGACATTAAGGTGAGGCTGTCACGTGTTTCAAATATTTTTGGATATACTGAAAAAGTTTTGGGAAAAGAGGCTAGCAATATCCTATAATTACTTTGGAGAATTCAAATAAAAATGGACCAACAAGAACACGGCAGAGACCAATAATCCCTCATTTTTTCCCCAGTTTCAAACTAGGAAGTGTCTTCCTCAATCAGTTGTAAACTCTCCCATACTGCAAAGCACAACAATCACCAAACTGTACAAATTCATCTACCGTGAATAGCCTGTGAATATTTCATCATAATTTTGCAGCTAAATTGTATATGACCTTGGGCTCAATTTATTGTTACTGTACATGGGCTTTTTAGAGCACTTTCTGTTCCAGAAATTCAAAGGTCATTCCATTGGTTCTGAAACTCTCACAGTAGAATAACTCTTTGTGTGTGTGCATATAACTTTAAAAGACTGCTAACACCAGGCTGCATGAGTCTTCATGGAGAGCTGCAGATAGTAAGATAAGCGATAAACACAGTGAAGCTTTTGCTCCTGAGTTACACATTCCTAGAAATACGTAAACATATACATCGTTTATGAAACACTCACATATATGATGCACTGCTCACCAGGAAAAGAACAGAGTCTAATGGTCAAAATATTCCATATCTGAGTCCTAACTTTGCCAGCAGCCAGCTGTGTGACCTTGACTTCATCATCATGATATATTCATGTGTGTATTAATCTCCCTCTCTATATTATAATTCCATAAGGGTAAAGGCTATGTTTCATTTTTTTTTTTTTTTTAATCTTTTACCTCTAGTTGGGGGTGTATTAACTGACTGGCAAGGAGGCTGTAAAATGATTAGTGGGTCTGCGGTGCCTGGGTTCTCTATACTGGGGTCCATCCTCTCCCCATTCCTTAAACTCTTTGGAATATAACCATATTCATATTCTGCTGTAAAAGAAAGCGATAGCTCCTCTTTTTTCGACTATTACGTTTTTCAAATCTAATAGTTTTACTAGGTTCTGTTTTAGAAGATTGCAAATATCTTCCTTATTTCCTTAAGTATATTTATCATACTCATGCTAAATTCTCTTTCCATCTGTTCCAATACTTTTGCTTCAGATGGTAAATGTTAACCAATTTCGTGTTATCTCTCTTTTGAGGAAATTGTACTCCTTTGATGTTTGATTATTTAGGCTTGTGAATTCACATTCCCCTAGGGGCATCAGCCAGCCTGGGTGGCCATGCACATTGAGAAAGGTCCAAAGGCCAGGCTCTATCTTTGTCATTACCATAAAGATTAAGGAGAGGGGAGATGCTGAGCCCCAGTGCAAAGAAACCTGCACTGGAACCATCACTCCTGCTTGCTGTCATCTCACCGGATAACTCCTCTGGCCAGGTTTTCACTTTTAAACCCTTATTTAGGAAGAATCAGCAGGGGGAAGAGGCAGAACCCTAGTTTGCTGGGGTCTTAATGCAGAAGGGGAGTTAATGCCCAAGAACAATCAGTCTACACTTATTTTCATCAGCCCATCATCCCAATAAGGCAATCACCTGTGCTGGAGGCCTAGCACTAGAAGAAGCAGGCATTGATTTGTCCTAAGACAGTGCGGGAAAGAGGTGAGAACTGAAGACTTAATGACTTCCCCCTAGCATCCAGCTTCTATGTACCCCTGGCCAGAGCCACCCACCTCCTACACTCCCCATCAGTCTCCCAGGACTCCTCAGCCTTTGCCTTGTTTGCGCCTGGATTCCACCACCTTAAATTCTTCTTCTACAGATACTCTAAGGTTGACTTTGAAATAGGTTGCCAGGAGTTCAGGCTCCTTTGCTTGTTTTCACGATCCGGAAGCCCATCCCCACCATGCTTTCCTTTTAACAGACTTCTCAGCCTGCTTTCAGGTATCATTAGTCTACATGTAAATCGATACCTTTTGAGGCGCAGTTTAGCTATATGAATCAAAGCCTTCAGATGTGCCTACCAGTTCTACTCTTAGAAATGGATCCTAAGGAGGTAAGCTGATATGTACGCAAAAGTGTTTAGGGTCCTCCACTGCTGGGTACTGCTAAGTGAAACAGTCTGGAAACAGCTTAGTGGCCAAGAACAGGGCACTGAATAAATGAAGTCTGGTACATAAACATGACCCAGTGCCACCGAGTCATAAAAATGGTGATTCAGATCTGTATTTACAGGCATAAAAGATAAACTCAGTGATTGTTAAATTGCATTTATAATATGATTTTGTTTATGTAAAATGAAAGAAAGGGAGAAAGAGGTCTGGACCACATACAGCAAAATGCTAATGACTGCATTAGATTGCACAAAAATCCAAAATAATTGCTGAGTTTGGATTTAAGATTGTTGCTTTCTTCATTATGATGTTCTGTGTTGTTTCCTAAGCAAATATTTATTTTTATAATGTTTATGATCAGAAAAAAATATAAATTATTTTCATCTTTGAAAATTAAAAGTAATAAACATTCCTCTCCCATCCCCTACTCCCCCATCATGAACCCACAGACTAAATTTTTCTGATGACTTAAACCTCATTCATGTAGTGGCAGGTGCTTCAGAGTAATCTGCTGCAGGCCTTCAGCAATAATTTGCTTGTTTTATAACTTAATAGCCCCTGTAACCCAAGGGTACAATAAAATAGGAGTGCTAATTCATTGGAGCTGAAGGAAGACTAATTATCCTGGGGAGAGGGCTTCCCCTGAGCTTAGTCACTTGTAACCCATAGTGGGACCACCAGGAACAAAGAGGGCCACAGCAAGCTGATGAATTATTCATGGTCTTGACTGCTGGGAGGGGTCTGTTGAAGCAATGTTTATGCCGCTCCTTCCTGCAAGTCTGAGTGACCCATTAGCTGAAGTCAGGTTGGGGGGAAAGAGTAGCATTGAACATAAACATTGTCAGGATCTGATGTTGAAAGCAGGAATGAAAGAATGAGTCAGATATCTTGCTGAGGCTCCACGGCCTTATGACCTTGAGATTCTTGGTTTAGAGTCTGGAAATTTAATTTGACTGAGCTAATGGGCTCCCCTGGAGCAAAATAGCTTTTGGTGTTGGTGAGAAATGAAAAGATAGCTATAGTTTGCTGAGGCATCAGGAAAGGATCAACACTTAGGCCTGTTCGGTGTCTATTATTGATATTAAAATATATTTATAGCTCTTATAAATTTCAAGAAATCAGGTTTTTTCCACTATTCGAAGAAGAGATGCTGAGAATAAAAGATGAAGTTATTTAACAATCCACTTCCACCTACCATATAAGGAGATACAAAGGATCAGACACAGCTTGGCAGGTGGACTAAATGACCTAAGGAAAAGTCATTATGTTGATAATTTCAGAATCAATTTAGTGACTATAAACTAAAAGGGAACTTATCTACTCTGTGCCATGCACTATACTGGGTTACTTTATATGCATAATCTCATTTAGTTCTCACAAAACTGAATAAGATAGGAAAATTATCCCCAAATTGTAGATAAGAAAAAAAAATGGGGATCCAAAAGTAATTATCTTGGCCAACATTCAAAGCCAGTTTAGAGGTTCATACCCAGGTTCAAGACTCAGTCAGATTGTTTGGCTTCAGGAACAGAATAAATGTTCTTTAAACTCACTCATCATGTTGGCTTCCAAACTCCTCTATTGGCCCAAATAGCTGCAAATCAAAAATTCTTTGGTCTGACCTCAAGTCTCAAGCCTGAGGCTTTAATAACTTGGCTGGGTTTGTTTGTTAGTCACACCAAGGCAAGCGTGCTGATTGTTGATTCAGTATCCTTTTCTTCTTCCCTCTGCCTGACTATACTTCCAAGCAGCTCAGGTACTTTGGGTAATTCTGACTCCATCCTTGCTTCAGGCCTAAACCCCAATATACTCAGACCAGTCAGTACAGTCAATTATACTGGCCAAAATGACTGGATTGGCGAGGAGAGTATGGCAGGGATGTGACCTAAAAATGTCTTATCAAGGTGTATGTCGGGATTCTTGCTCGGAATCCTGGTGGGGCCTGGTGTGCAGATGCAAAGCCTGGGACTGCTGCAGCCTTCTTGTCATCACGTGTGATGCACAGTCTGGGATGAAGCTGACAAAGGAAAAGTCAGCAGAATAAAAGAAAAAGAAACTGGATCCCTAAAAACAGCATTAAATTGCTGGATTAGCCAAAATTGTGTCTGGATTTTCCTATTGTGTGAGTCAGAAAATTTGTGTTATTGCTTAAGGCAGCGTGAGCTTTGACATTGTTTCCTAACTGATACAGAATTTGGTGCCAGAGTGAAGTAATGGAAGTAATAAGCCTATAAATGTGAAATTGGCTGGGGAGAGAAGGTAAAGAGAAGAGCAGTAAGAACCCATTGATCTTGAACTAGAAATCTGGTGATCTTTGTTCTGATTATATAACAACTGGTTATACTATAGCCTGTTAATAAAATGATCAGATAGTTTATTGTCCAAACATGAACATATTCGAGAATGAAATAGAAGTGTTATTATTATGTCAGGATAACTATTCACCATTCAGGTTTTAATTCACTTTTTTTCCTTAACCCTTGAGCCCAGCAACACATTTACCATACGTAGTTGTTATAATTTATCCAGGATCTGTTGTATTTTAAGCTCCCGCTCAGAATATGCAGTTTATCTTTATGGCTGAAGTAGGTGTGCCTAACGGTTCATTATGGCTGGACCAAAGTTACATGTAGAAAATTGGCAACAGACAAATCACGAAAAAATTTTTTTGCTAAGCCAAGGAGGCAGATCTAATGTGAAAGTGATTGGGATACCACAATGAGAGTTTAAGAAAAGTAGTAACCTACCAATCTGGCATTTAAAAAAAAAAAATCACTCTTTTACTATCTCTTTTACTATGAGAAAGACAGATACGGGATGAGGAAGTCATATGTAGACTATTACTCTAAGAATAATGAGCATTTTTAACACTGAGTGTGGCAATGTGGATGGGGAGGGAGGGGACAAATATGAAAGGCTGAGAAGCAAGACGATAGAAGAGCAATTCACCCGAAGCCATTCTCATAACGATACACTGGCCTAAAATTCTTAACAACGAACAACACTTTAAAACTGATATAACAGTTTCAGCCCATTTTGAGAAAGTTCATAATCTTTTAGGTTTCTTTTTCTTCTTCTGCATTGTTCGAGGACCTTTTCTCAATTTATCTGAGACAATTTTCACATTTACATCATATGGTCCCTTAGTGTTTAATGAATGCAATGCGTTTTGCACACAAAACATTTGTGTACTCTTTTCATTCTTTCAGCTGTCTTGTCCCATTATGCCTACAACTGAGCTTTTCAAGGTTTTTTGTTCAATTAGTCTAAGGGCACATCTGTCTATGTTTCATTTTTCTAATAAGTGTTTATCACACTTATGGAATTCTACATGACTCTCCTAATTTATCCTTTTTGAGGGTTCTTGCCTTTCTTGCTGGATTTGTATATATATTTTGCATCTTCTGAGTACTAAATGGATTTATTAAGCAAATTAGGTCATATCTAATATTTTCTCACATTTAGCTAAGTATAACCTTTTATAAAGTAGCAATCAATGGATATATAAAAAGTATTTTTAGCTCCACTGAATGAGTTAATGTGTATAAAGTACTTAGACCCATGCCAAGCTCATAGCCTGGCACGGATCTAAGCAGCAAAGTGCTTACACATTAACTCATTTAATCCTCACAATAACTCTATAAATTGTGACTTTTATCATCTTCATTTTACCAATTACGACACTGAAACACAAAAGAGCTTAAGTAACCTATCTCAATCACAGAGTGAGTAAGTAATTTGGACAGATTTGGACCCAGACTTGCTCAAACACCACACAATTAACCACACTACTCTGCCTCCACCGACAGAGGATGGGAAGTGACAAGCAGAACAGGAGTAAACCTGGGTGGGGCGGGGGTGGGGGGCGGACTCTGTAACAGCCTGTGGCTTCAAGGAGCAACTCATCATGTGTCCCACTCACCCACCCATCCTTGCTCACTAATAAAAACACCTAAGACACGCTTTTACAAGCTGAAATAAACTGCCTCTTGAAAAACATGACCATGTAAGAGACGTTTTTCCAAACATGACAAAAGACAGCTGGGGTTGTTAAATACCCGAAGTAGACAGAAACCACATTGAGCCATGCTTGGCACTTTCTGGCCATAAAGTTAATTTTGAGTTTCCTGAAACAGATGCCCAGCTGGGCGTCCAGCTGTGCCAGGATCCTCAGTGGGAAGGTCTAGATGCAGGGGTGACGCGAAGTCCGACTCAGAAAAAAACTGAAGGGTTTCAAGAACTAAGTGTCCACGACCACAATAGTTTCTCCGTCACTGCACTTTCCCAGTCCTCAGGTGGTCCAAGACCTGCACTGACTCTTCGCAAGGAAATCGCATGCATTGAGGGAACTCCCAAGCTCTGTGCTGCCCAGAGCATTTTAAAAGCCAGTGAACTAGGCAGCCTTCATATCCATGAACAGTTCTCAGAATGTCCTATCACTTATCTGTTTGCATATCTTGCTACCTCGCCTAGCAGAAAATAAGTGTGGTGGACCGCAGAACTGGCCACAAATACCTCCCCTACCACCAAGAGGTGGCATCTAATTCTCCATCCCTGAATGCGGGTGGGTTGGTCACATGACTTGCTTTGGCCAATAAGACACCGGCTAACAGGGAAGGAGGAAGTGGGCAAGCAGAGACTTACAAAGCGATGGTGCACTAGGGTTTGCTCTCTTGTTGTGCTTAGAACCCAGAGACTACCTTGTGAATAAGCCCAGGGCAGCTGCTGAAAGGCTCAGTAGAGGAGAACCAGGAAGCTCACCCAATGGCCAGTTGACCTTCAGATGTAACTGAAGCCATCCTACATCACCGAGACGCCTGCCACCTGCAAGCTGACCACAGATACATGAGAGAGAGCAATAGACAACCACTGACATGGTCCAGACCAGAAAAACCTCCCAACTGACACACAAAATCGGGAGCTAAATAAAATCGTTACTGTTTTAAGCTTCCAAGTTTGGGAATCGTTTGTTAACTGCAAATGCTAACTGACATAAAAAGGTAAATTATTAAAGGGAAAGGTTTTGAAATCAGAAATACCTATATTCAAATTCCAGCTTTTCCTCATCCTAGGTATGTGGCTATTGACAACTAATTTACCTTCTCTGATTCCCAGTCTCTTCACCTGTAAAATAAGGAAAATAAACGGAGCTATCTCCTGGGTTTTTCTAAAGACTCAATGAGATATGTGTGGACCACTGTATTTGCCATGTGGTAGTGATTATTATTATTAGTAGTAGTAGTAGTCGTTGTCATCATGGTGGAGGAGGAAATGTTTGTTGCTTTGAACTGAGCTAAGTGCTAGAACAAAGCTATTGAGCTTGACAGATTTCAGAGATAAAGAAATGAATCTAACAAGGAGTCAGTAAAGTTCTATAGATGTGAATTGCATTGTGTGACCAATAACCACTATCCGAGGACTTCTGGGCTGCACATGGTTTGTCGTTTTCAGTTCTTAGATTTTAGGGGAAGAGAAGGGGGAGGGCAGAAAACAGCAGCAATCAAGTGAAAATGCAGGCAACCTAATGCTACAGAATAATTGGTGGTATAGGGGGATCGTGGGCTTTACATAGAGCTGCCGGAGAGGACGCCCCATTGGCCTTCAGGATCTGTATGAAATAGAAGCAAGAATCAAACATTCAGGACCATCTTAACATAATGAGAACACAAATTTGGAATCAGAAAGAGTAGGTCAAATCCAAGTATGGGTCTCAGTTTGCTCATCCACAAATTTGAACTACAGTACCAGTAAAATTCATATGTTGGTTTGTATCTGACAAAATACTAATATATAAAACACCTAACATAGTACCTAGCACACGGCAGGTGATCAACCAACACAGTTTCTTTCCTCATATCTTCCATGTTCATATAAAGCCACCACTGTGGTCTATCTCTTGACATGACCAGTGTCCTATAACATGAGGACGCAGCAATACGTGGAGGCCAGCGCACTGACCACGAATGCCACTTCTGGTTTTGTGACCTTGCACTTAGCCTCTCTGTTTATCAGCTTCTCACTGGTGAAATGAGGATAATATTTTCTGTCCCTGATGCAGTTTTCAAGGATAATGGGATGATTCATTCAATTTAAAATCTAACTCGGGGCTTGATGACGCTGTATAGAAAATAAATAAAACACAAAAATAAAGTCAAATGACTAATATTTGAAGTCCTGAGGCACTAATGCATAGTCAGTAATATTTCCATCACTGCCCATTCCTTTTCCTCCTCTCTTTATCCTAGACTCTCCTAGATGCCGTCCTTAGCCTGGCTTTGCTGCCTCCATCCTCCTCCCGTCCTTGGTTCCCCCACCAAGCCTGCAGCTTCTCAACTTGGACCGAAAGCCAAAACTGAGGGATGAATAGGCAGCAGGAAGCAGAGCTAGAATCAGACCTAGGAAATAACAATCGCAATTGAGTATTTCCCCTGTGGTAAGCACTCTGCTATGTACTGTACATGTGGTACCTCAACTAATCTTAATGATTTATTAAAGAAAATATTATTTTAATGTTACGAAGTTTCGACAATTTGCCAAAATCACGTGGTTAATAGTAGTAGCAGAGTCGGGATTTAGATCTAGTCTAGCTGACCTCAAAGCTCACAAGTTTATCCTTTAGAGAACAACATATAGTCAAGATCAGTATGGCAAAGAGGTTGAAACCAAAGGTTCTAGAGTCAGAAGTCTCATCTGAATGCCAGGTCTGTTATCACAGAATGACTGTGAGCACTCACTTAGAAATATATAGTTCATACGATATATATAGTAGATCATATTATATTAATAATATATAAATACATAATATATAAATGTAACAAATACATTATATTATATAAATATAAATATAGTCTATAATATAAAACATACTTATTACATAAGTATATGTAATATGCTATAGTACATATTACATATACTCATATATAGTATACATATGTAAATATATGTAATATCTAATGTATTGCATATATTACAATGATATAACAGTAATATATTATATATACTGTATTTATAGATTACCATATGCCAGATCTGTTTTTAATACTAATAACAGCCCCATGAGGAATATTATCCCCACTTTACTAATAGGGAAAGTGAGACACAAGAGGTTAGGACACCTATCCAAGATGACATAGCTAGTAAATGGCAGAGCCAAAATTTTGAACGTGGCCAGTCTAACTCCAGGGTCTAGACCCTCACCCGTCACGCCACACAGCCTCAGCAATGGGAGACGTTCTACTGACCTGACTCCTCGCCAGACCCTTTTGAGTTGCTGCCATTTTCTGGCTGCTCCAGCCGCGATGCCCACCAAAGTCTAGGAGGCACAGATCGCGCTGTGCCCACAACTCTCGCCGCACTCCGCTCTGGGCGAGGAGCATCATCAGGTGAGCGTGGGAGCTCCTTCAGCTCAGCAAGCACCCAACCAGACTAGGACAGAGACAGGAGAGAAGCCAAGTGCTCTGCATGCAGACGGCTCCAAGCTCCACAGGCAGCTCTCTCAGGGGCCCCCTCTTTAGGCTTGAAGCGCTGGGGTGGGGAGAGGAAGCACCTTCTACTCCACAAATTCCCTTTCGCAGAAAACACTGCTGCCGCCACTGCACCTAAGTCCCTAGGGTCCCTTTTTCATCTCACTCCCAACTCACCCCGAGCTGCTAACCTGCTAACGCTGGCATCTGCAACCTTCAGAGGATTACTGCTGGGTGCACAACTAAGAGCAGGCCCTGCATGAGAACAAAAGCCCAGCTCTTTTGCCTCAAGGTAGAACAAACAATGGGGTGTGAGTTTCATTTTAGAGCTTAGCAGGAATCAACCTGACCCAGGGACCTCAGCCAAAATAGCACCCTCACTTGAGTCTTCCTCTTCCCTGTTCGCCCTCCTACTCCCTTGCTGGTTTCTCCAGGGAATATTTCCTTAATAATTTACATGTACATGAATCTTGGGCTTAGGCTCTGCTTCTGGAAGAACCCAACCCAAGGAAGAATTTTTGGTTGCTTTACTTTAATGAATTTCTAGACTATTATTAAATGCACTTGTTAAAAGTGACAGGAGTTGGTGGCTATCTCTTAGCAAGTCTTACATAAACGTGATTGACAATTCTCTTTGCAGAGGGTGTAAGCGTTTATCAACTAATGTCCTTGGCTTCAGGGCCTCAGCTGAAGCTCCAAAAAGAACATGGAATTTTCCATTTAACATCCTGTTATGTGATTTTTTTTTTCCCCCTCAGTATTGTCCAGATTCTGTGATAAGAGCAAACCTCTTTCTTTTCTCCCTGTTAATGCATGATTTGGAGCAGAGCTTCCTCCTCAGTGCTGACATATTTACTGGGGCTCTTATGCCTCAGCTGCCACAAAGATGAGTTTGGCTCCATTTGGAGAACTGACAGGCAGGAAAAATGTTTAAAAAACAAAAGTCAAAACCAAGACACCTAGCTGCCACCTTGGAGCCTGACCGTGTCACATGAAGGCTTTTTCCTCTATAAACTCTAGCCAGTATCTCTCACGCTAACAGGCTACTATCAGTTCTCTCTATCCCTCTCATGTTCAGTTCTCAGAAGCTCACAAATTCCATCTCCGTGAGGTGAGTCATGTCCTGGGAGATCATAGCCTGCAAGTCACCGAACACACTAGGGTAAGTGGATGTGATCACTGAGAGCTGGGGGTGACCTTCCCAGGGACTCTTGCTGCTCCAGGCCCACCCCGACCCAGCAGGCCTATACTCTAAGGGCAGCTCCCCGGCCAGGGAGCTTGCCTCTAGGGAATGAGGAAAGTCGAGGAAAGCATGTGGGGGTCCAAATATGCCGGAAGCAAGCAGTCTCCTGTGAAGCCTCTTCCTTTATGTCAGTGACATCAATTTCCATAAAAGTAGCACAGAGGAAAATCAGTGTAGAGCGTCATGCAGTGTGGGTAAGAGCACAAGTTTAAAATCACACAGATCTGAGTTTGAAAGCCCTTACTGGGGTTGTACCTTAAGCAAGTTCATACCTTTAGATAAGCCATGTAACCCCTTAAACCTTGGTTTCCTCAGTTGTAAACTCGAGCTTCTGCCTTAAAAGGTTGCTTTGAAAATCGATGAAATAGTCTATGTAAAATAATTGCACATAATATGTATGGTCAATTCACAGGTTTTGTATGGTCAATTCAGGCAAGCTGGGACTACGTTTCTCAGAAGTCCCTTCCCTGCCTGGTCCTGGGCTGGGGTAGGTCACACGGAAACTTGTGTGAGATTTGGAAAGCGGAAATGAAGCGGTAGCAGTTGGCTCTGAAGGCACCGCAGCAGCTCACCCACATGGTCTCTGATCCGCTGGCACCCATGTTGTAAGTCGGACTCACTCATCAGCTCCTTTGAGTCCCAGGCCAGAACAGGCGCCAGCCACTTCCGTCACCCACATTGCTAAGAGGGGTAGACGTGAAAGACAGACACGGTTCCAGTTTGTCCTCCCTCTCTCCCACTTTAGGTCTAGTTCTCCTTTCTGACTGCCTACTCTGCCGAGTGACTTCAGGCTGCTACCAATGTGGAGACAACGTCCTCCGGTGCACTTCTCCAGCCCCACAAGCGTGCAAAGCCTAATCCCAGTAATAAACCCTTAACCGCATAGAACTCTCAGAGGTTCTGCTTCCTGCGGAAACCTAAACTGATAAACCTGGCACAGAGTAAAGGCTCACAAAGAGAACACTGACGTAATTTAAGTGTAGACAGTTGTTGAAAATACTGACTTTTGATTCCAGTCAACTGCATCTTGGACAAATCACTCAGTCTTTCTGAGACTCAGTTTCTCCAGCTGTAAAATGGCGATACTAATATGATCTGTTTCGTTGGCCTGTGGACATGGTTAAATGAGACTGAGCATGCAAACACAGCGCCTGACATTAAAACTATTAGGGAGAAAACTTTTATTTCCCATTCTAATTCATGGGATTAGCATTTAGAAATCCCTCACCAATAAATAAAACTTTATCCTTCAAAGTATCTTTGTCGATAATGAAATATTTTTATCCTCCAAGTGTTTTATGTTATTTGTCAATTGGATTAGAACTTAGCCATGAAAGAAGAATGCCCCCTCCCCTCAACTGTTAGGACTCAGTAAATGATTAATAACCGTTCGCTACTGTAAGGGTTCAATCAAGACCCTTTCATCAGCATGATCTCATATGCCTCCGCCCAGTAAGACTGTGATGCAGACAGCATTAAATAGCAGGGTTTTAAAGATACTGCACCGGAACTCAAAGGTCCTGGGTTTTCATCCTGGCTCTGCCGACAAGCATTTTTCTGAGCCTCAGTTTCCTCAAGTACAAAGGGAGAGGGTTAAATTCATAAGGTCTTTCAAACCCCAGCAGACCCTAAATCTATTATTATTTTCATTTTTACCTGTGGCGGGGGGGAGGGCGGTGAAGAAGTTGCAAGAGATTAATTTAATCCAATGATTTTTAAAGTACTATCCCAGGACCAGCAACCGCCACTCCTAGAAACTATTAGAAACGCCAATAATCAGGCCTCTCTCTAGACCCACAGAATTAGAAAATTTGGAGACGAGTCCTTGAAGTCTGTGTTTGAACAAGCCCTCCAAGTGATTCCAATGCATGCTCAAATTTAAGAGTCTCTGACTTCATCGATGTCACAGCAAAAAGTGTCTTAACCAGGACTTGAACCCAGGTCTATGATTCCTTTCTAGTTGTCCTGTGGATCTAGAGAAAAGGACCTGATAAGAACAAATGCATCTGAAGATAAGGCACGTTCAAAAATATAAGGAAAACAGCAGAAATAAATCCTGAGTAACATTATTTAAAAATCTCAGGGTTCTATGATTGAGAACATTTGATCCCTAGCCCTGAACTGGGATGATGCCGACCTTCATGCAATCTCCAACACAGTCATCAGAACTTTTCACTGGAATCTTCCACTGAGCTATAACAGTTGTCAGATGGCAACCAAGGAGTATGCAACTTGTAGATCAGCCTAGTGCAGCCGAGAAAGGGAAAGCATTCACTGTTCAAATTCAGCATCTGCTTTTTTCATGTTCTTTCTTTTAACATATGAACATAGGTATTCAAAAATGCATAAACAAATTCATGTATACTCTAAGTATTTTTAGTTCCATATTTGATTTCTCCTTTTCCTTTTTTTCCTCCCCTTGATTCCTACCTTCTTCTTTACTCCCACTCGAATAAAGCATGTTAATAACCTAGTATATTTTTCCCCATGGTTATAAAATCAAATACGAATACACATACTTTCACTCACATGTCTTGTTTTACTCACACTTGATGTAAATTCTTCCAAAACAAGAGATACAGTACAGCTCTCATCCACGATTCTCAAAATATGTAATACTCCTACGACGTGAACCTACAATAATTTATATTGGTAGCCCCTGACTAATGAAAATTCAATAGGTTTCCAATTTTTTTTACCACCTCAAGTGTTGCTAGAATAAATAACCTTGTACATATGTGCTTATGTAGTGGCAAGTTTATTTGTATAGGATACATTTCCAAGTGTGGAATATTGGGCTCGAAGGCTCTATGTATTTTTAATTTAATAAATGTTGTTACATGGCGCTTCAAAAAGGCCATAACAATTTACATTTCCAGTACAATATATCAGAGTTCTCATTTCTTGCATCCCAACCAACAACAAATGTTATCTCTTTTTTTTTCATGTTTTTCATGTTTGAATACTAGGAAGTGATATCTCATTGCTATTTTAATTCTCGATTTTCTAATTTGCATCTGAATCTGACCTTTTCAAGTGTTGAGTATTTGAACTTGTATTCTGGGTCTGTGCATGTATTCATAATCTTTTCCTCTTTTTTTTCTTTTGGGTCTTTTGTCCTATTCTAATCAACTTTCAAGAGCTCTAGGATAAATTAGAATATTAATCCTCTGTCTTTCATCAGCACTACAATTATTTTTTAAAGCCATCTTTTCTCTATTAACTTTGTTTATATCATTAATTATAGCTATTTGTATGCAGTCAAAAAGCTTAAGATCTCACTGCCCCTAGAGTATATGTGTAAACACCTAAATTTCTTGTAGAATTTTTATTATTTTTTGTGTTTTGTACTTCTCTGAATGGATCTTTTTCTTTCTCTGGTGGTTATTGATAAAATAGAGAATAGTTACTGCTATTTGTGTATTCATCAAACTACTTACCAAATTCCCTTAGAAATTTTAACATATTTGTAACACATTCTCCTGGGTTATTTAGGTACACAATCATACAGTCAGAAAATGTGATAATGTTATCTCTTTATTTTTCAATATTTTATATGTTACTTAATATTGTTTTCTTATTCAATTAAGTAATTGCATTAAAATTATTCAACATTCCAATTCAGCACTGAATAATAACAATGATACACAGAAATATCTATTCTTCATTTTAATAGAAAATTTTTCATGGATTTTTATCTATTTTTAAATCTATTAATGCAAGGATATGACTTTTATTCCATAATTTGTTAGTGCATTTTCTGCTATCAAATCACCTTTGCATTCCTAGAAGAAAACTTTCCTTAATAATAGGATGCATTGTTATAGATGTCTCACGGTAATTTCATTTAGAATTTCATTAGCATTTTTAAGTAATATTGGAGTACAATTTTCTTTTTCACACTATTTATATCAGGTTTTGGTATTGAAGGTATCAGTCATAAAATGAATTTAAGAACTTAATGTTTTTTAATGGCTTGGAATAGTTTAAATAACATTAAAGGTAACTATTTGTTAAACTTTAAATAAAACTCATCGATGAAATCTACCATTTTGGTGGCTTTTTCAAAAGTAGATTTTTCAAATCATTTTTCCATTTTTGTCTAAGTTAATTGGTCTGTTCATTTTCTATTTCTTCTAGAATGTTATATTTTGCTAGAAAATTATCTAATTCCTACCAGTCCAGGTTGACCGAGGTTTTCTATAAAGGCACAGATGTTTTAGGCTTGTGGACCATACAGTCCATCACTACTTGACTCTACCAAGATAATGCAAAAGCAGCTATAATCAGTGTATAAATTAATGGATGCAGCTGCTCCAATAAAACTTTATTCATAAACACTAATTTTTGAATTTTATATAATTTTCAAATACCACAGAATATTATCATTTTTTTCAACTATTTAAAAATGTAAAAGCCATTCTCAGTTTGTGAGTCATATAAAAACATGCAGTAGGCCAGATTTTGCACGTGGGTCTTAGTTTGCCAGTTTTTGCTCCAGATTTTTCAAAATGTTCCCATGTAGGTGCATAGTATATGCTCATAATTTAAAATATAAAACTATCATTTTTACATATTCAATATCTGTGACTACTCTGCTTTCCTAATTACTAATTTTTGGGGGGGGGGTTGGTTTTTTTTTTTTTTTTTTTTTCCTTGCTCTATTTTTCTTAATCAACTTACTGGGAACTTTCTTGTTATTTTCCTTAGAACCAATTTTTAAAAATATTCTTCATCCCCTTTTATTTTATGTTTGATTATTCTTGACTTTTATCTTTAATATTCCCTTTTCCCAAGTCCTTTGGTTCATTTCATTGACCTCCTTCTTAAGGTAAAGACGAGTAACCATGTTTTTTCTTTACTAATGAAAGTACTTAAAACTAAAATTTTTCTTCTTAGTACAGTGGTCACACATCTCTGCTATGGGTTGACCTGTGTCCCTTAACAATCTGGTTAAGTCCTAACCTCTGGAACCTGTGAATATGACCTTATTTGGGAATAGGGTCCTTGCAAATATAATCAAGTTAAGATGAGGTCATGCTGAGTTTGAGTAGGCCCTAACCCCAAATCACTGGTATCCTTGCAAGTGAAGGGACACAGACACAAATTTAGAGCAAAGTCAACCCTGTGGAGATGAAGGTATAAACTGATGCTAAGGTGCCACAAGCCAAGGAAGGTGTGGGGCTATCAGAAGCTGGACAAGGCAAGGATAAGTCCTCCTCCAGAGGCCTGGGAGGGAGCGTGGCCCTTCCACACCAAGATTTTGGATTTCTAGGCTCCAGAACTGTGAGAAAATGTATTTCTATTGTTTTAAGCCACTCACAGCCTTTAATGGTAGCCTGAACAAAGTACAGTGTCCCCTTAGAATCAGATATTAAGTGATTTGTTTCTTTTGTCTTCTAAATGAGCTGAAATCTCTCTTATTTTTTTATCTAATGGTTAGCTAAAACTATGATTCTTAATATTCTAAATAATCAAGACTTTTTCAGTCATATTTTTATTCTTTTTCAATATGTTGAATTATGATTAAAGGAGGGCTGTAAAATCTGTTTTTGATTTGTAATTGTTTCCTTTGTACCTATTTATGATTTTGTAAACATACCACAAATCTATATACATATATATAATTATATGCATGTATAATTTGTTAATAAATTTTTATGTCCTTACCCAGCTTTTGTCTAACATACCTATATAATTCTAAAAGAGAAGTACAAAAATTTCTATAATTGTATGTTTAGAAAATTTTTCTGACATTTCTTAGCATCTCTTCTTTATATACTTAGTGGTTCTGGTTTGATTTTTACAAAAAAATACGTAACTTAAAATGTTTAATACATCCCAGCTTTTCTCATTACATAATGACCCCTTCACTCTCTTTAGTATTTTTATTTTTTATTTTTTAGGCAAGGCAACCCTTGTTTGACCTCACAGATTGCAAGGACCTTGGCAGCTTACAATCCATTACTTTTTATTTTTTACACCAACAGCACCTGGTCTCCCATCCAAGTACTAACCAGGCCCAACTCTGCTTAGCTTTCGAGATCAGACAGGATTGGGCTTGTTCAGGGTAGCATGCTGTAGACTGTTTAGTATTTCAAACTACAATTTCATCTTGTAAAATAATTGTATAATATCTCTACTACTTATATTATTTCCCTAGTTCCCTTTGCCCATTCCTTTATTTCCTTCCTTCCTGCCTTCCTCCTTTTTTTTTTCTTAACATCGGTAGCATATATAATTGGATTAATTATAATCCTTGTTCCATTAATCCTTATTTTCCTTAGTTTACTTTCACCCAACATGAAAAACTTAAACCAGCTTAGATCTATAATTGCACTCCTTCTCCATCCAGTGCACTTGCCTCACTCACATGAGGAAACCACCACCTTGAACCTCACAGCTGCGGGCTTTCTGAAAATATTATACATACGCACAGAGATAAATAAATATATAAATATATATCATGGTTTGAGCACGTAGGGTCTTCATGACGTGATTAAGTCATGAGGATGGGCCCTCGTGAATGGGATTAATGCCCTTATGAGGCGCTATAGGGACCAGGATTCTCCCCTTCTACCACGTGAAGATATAGCAAGAAGGCAGCAATCTACCAACCAGGATGCAAGCTCTCATCAGACAGCTAATCTGTTGGTGTCTTGATCTTATGCATCCCAGCCTCCGGAATCGTGAGAAATAAATTTCTGTTGTCACAAGATACACAGTCTATGTTATATTATTACAGCAGCCAGAATGGACTAAGACAGACAGACACACACACACACACCCTAAATTCTTTTCTGATCAGCACTTCCTCAAGTCTGTAAGCCCTTTTGACCTGCAGATTCGGTCCTTTCCTTAAGGAAATATTCATTGTATTATTTGTTTGCTCCCTGACTTCCTTTTTTTCTACTACTCTAGAGCATTTATTATTTTCATGTTTGGTTTAATGGTTCTATCCTCTAAACTTTTTCTATTTTTCTCTATTTTCCATTTTCTTACATTTTTGTTTAGCAGTAAGAGAGAAATCTCTTCCATTCACTCTTCAAAGCCAGCTATTTGTCTTAACAGTGGTCATTTTGCCTTAAGAATGTAGGAAGTGTTTTTAGCTCCAAAACATCCTTTCAAACTGCATTTGAACCTTTCTCTTTAAGTTCACTTATTTTTTTGTCACATCTCCCTCGCCAGCTGCATCTGTGGCTGTCTTCTGTGTGTTCTCATAGGTCTTGCTATCTCTGGTTTGGACATATTGTGATTTTTTTTTGATAACTGAGACTCAGATGCTGCTGCTGATGCTGTTATTGTTGAAATACTCTACGAGGTAGCAAGTCAACAAATGGAGGAAGGGAAAATGGTCCTCTGCAGGAGCCTCCCCGTTCCTCAAGAACAGAAATGACTAAGTCCATACTTTCAGCTATTCCTTGGCATCTCAGGTATCATGGAAACATAGTAAATGCACACCGAAGGTCATTACACTTCTTCTCAAAATCCACAAATCTCTTTGGGCCAACCTCTTCTCAGCATCCCCAATTTATAATCCTGGCTTCAGGGCACTCTGTCTCTAGTAGCTAGACATTTTCCCAGCCCATAGAGCAGAAAACTCTGTACCAATTCTCTCCAAAAGGACTTCCACAGAGTCCCTGGTCTCATTTCCACTGAGCACTCTTTAGGCCCCAACAAGCTGACTCAAAAGAGGAAGATACACTGGAGTTGATTGATGCCGAATAGAAAAGAAAGTTAGGTTCATGTTGCTATCTTTCCAGAACCCCACTCTAGAATCGACATCTTTGTCCATCCCCACCTAGTGAGTCAGCTTCCTCCAGCACAAGGCAGCAAGTCCTACTGAAAGATCATCAGCTTCGGAGTCAGATTTGTGCTCCAATCTGCCCTTTATAAGTGCAATCTTGTATGTACTCTGTAATCCATATTTCTGAGCCTCAATTCCTCATTTTAAAAAAATGGTACTAATTATGAAGAGTAAATGAAATAATATATTTAAAGCACTTTGACCAGTGTGAAACACATGATAGGTTTTGTAAAAGTGTTAGGCTCTTTCCCCTGTGTTTGATTTTTAAGATGTGACAGTTGACCAGTTGGCCTTCCTCTGGATTTGACATTTAAGCAACAACTGTTGTCCTTAGTCGCCCTTCCTTATATTTTTTACTCAATCCATCACCTCGAAGTATCTAGGTTAATGGTCGATGTTTCAGGCATCTTGGTGTCCCATGCCTTCCTGGAGGTAGCAACTGTGCCTTACGAATTATGAAAATCACTCATCACACTTACAGTCAGAGGCCATGCTGGGAGGAAATGGTCAGACATCAGCTCTGACAACAAAGCTGGCACTGTTAAGAACATAATTATCCTCTCAAAGCTTATATCATTGAACCTCTGTTCTTCTTGAATGTAGATTAATTCACTTAGCTGAGATCCCCAAGAAAAAGCAATATCCCTAGAGCTCTGCAAGACAGCCAAAGAAATTTTTAATTGCAACAAATCACGTGAAGAGATGCTGCCGTATGAAAGGGAAAAATATACAGCAAACCTTTGTGTGATACTTAAAGTGAAAGATATCAAAGTCCTGTTAATAAGGGCCCTAAAATCCACACAATGAAGAATGTCAGTGTCCACATTTTTGAAATATCCATATCTATATATATATATATGCGCAGAAAGGGTTTTCTCTTTTACTTCCTGTACCTCTTAACAATGGGCAATGGCAATATTTTACTTTGTATCAGAAAAATTCTGAGCAAACTGATTTTTAGGTTTCCATAGAGGCCTGAGAATTCATTACTAGTACTAGCTTACACACACTAATTGATTTGCTTAAAATCTTTCAGTTAGTAAATGATAGATCCAAGATTTGAAATAGTGTTTCTGACTTCCAGTCCACAATTCTATAAGAATGCAAAGGATGGGGGCAAATCAAGCCCTTGGGCAAAATGTCAGAGATTAAGGAAAATAGAAAGGGGGAAAACTGAAAAATGTCTTCTCAAAGCCCCAGAAACAGCCAAAGTCAAAAAATTGAATCATTTTAATTCACATTTCATAAATCAATAGTGCATATCAAACAAAAAATATGTATTGAGCTCTTACTATGTGAAAGACACTATATTGATGACAATTAAAAATGAAAAAGAGTAGTTTTTTTTCCCCCTTAAAGTGTTTGCAGTCTTCGACAGGGAGAACAAGGCTCCTTTATTGATTCATACTGTTACCACTGGCCTTGGGAAGAACTCTGTATGGGACAAGTAGCAGGGGGTTTCAAAGAAACAGGCAATAGGAACCCAAATGGAAAAGGAGAGAAACAAACTAATTTAGAAAACCTATTACCTGTACACTCAAACCCACTTCCTTACATCTTATCCCAGTATCAATATCAGTACCCAGCGGTAGTACAGTGGTACAGTTTTACAAGATGTTACTGTTGGGGAAACTGAGTAAAGAGTATAGAAGATCTCTCTGTATTATTTATTACAGCTGCATGTGAACCTATAGTTATCTCCAAATAAAAAGTTTAACTTAAAAATTAAGGAGGAGGTAAAGTTCCAAAAAATAACCAATAGAATCAAAAGTGGTTGACTTTTAGAAGTAGATATCATGGGTAGAGAATGATGAGGAAAGAAGTTGTTCATTTTCATTAAAAGCCTGATAGAACCATCTAAATTTCCTGAATCATGTGATAAAAATTAATTTACAAATTTTTGGCTGAGATACTCTTGTGATGAAAGATACTAACATGCAATAGGTTGTGAGGTTCTACCTTTTTCTAATGAAAAAAAAATGATTAGCATTTCTTGAGCATTTGTTATTTGCCCACCACTGGGCTGAGCATTCTCATTTAATCCTCAGGAAAATCTACGACCCTGGCGCCATCTTTCCTTCTGTTTCACTCATGTACACTGAGGTGCAGAGTTTGAGGGATTTCTCCAAGATCTAGTAAGGAGGACAGTCCAGCCTGGCATTCTTAATGATACCCCTTTAGAAGGGAAATGTCGGCTGCCAAGTTCTCTTGGTGCCCTGACTTACTCCTGGGTAAACTGAGGGGAAGAATGTGGGGGAGGGGCAAGACTGGCTTTCAAAGTAGACAGGTACAGATTTGAGACCAAGTTCTACAAATTATAGCTGTGTGACTTTGGATGAGCAACCAGTCTGAGCCTCTGCTTCCTCGTCTACAGTGTAGGAACAATATTTATGGATTTTTACCAGATGAAAGAGCAGGAAGGAAGGGCTGAGTTTCGTAAAATGACCTGAGTCAGAAAACCACCAGGGATTCTGTGATTGCTGATCTCTCCTTTGGTATCCAGGAGACTCAGATGCGGGGAGGAAAGTAGGTACTGCTCTTTACTTTGTGTTGTTTTTAAATAAACTATATCAAACGTGCAAAAGAGGCCAAGACTCATAACACCCAAATTCCCATCTCTCAAATTCTGAACATCTCTATGAACATCTTTCCAAATTTATATCTTTTTGTTGAAAAATAAAACATTACAAATGCAGGTGAAAGTTCCTTCCAGCCCCAGGCATCTCATTCTTCTCCCTCACCACACTTTCCAAGGCAGTTTTGAATGAGTCTAGATTTCCAGGCTATAACTCAGGCACTCACTCCCTAGTCTTACGGGCAGACACCACATATAAATCCATCAACCAGAAAGTTGTTTGTGAGTTTCTGCCCAGTGTTAAGCATGAAAGAGGGGACTACCATTATCCTCCCAATAAGAACCTACCATAAAAATGGGATGATAAACACTGAAGTAGACACATGCCCTGATTTCTCTCTGGAGAACCCCTTGGGCACGTGATTCAACTAGGACTAACTCTACATTCTGTCTCCAGGACCCTGGCTACAATCTTTGGTTCACTGGCAGGCACATGCTCCAAGCTGGAGTAATTAAAACAAGCCCCAGAAATTTTGCTGAGGCTAAGAAGAAAAATGGGAAGATGTGAACCTATTGCTGGAGGAGGCGCCACAAATAGAGCACCTGCCTGAGAGGCAAGCCAGCACAGAGAAAAAAGACACTGCTGAGTGACTCCGCCACGTCCCAGGATCAAGTGATGCCAATATTAGGTATATCACTAGACTTCCCAGTGAACAAGTCAGTAAATTCCCTTGTTATGCCTAGCTGTGTTTGAGCTGTATTTCTGTCCTGAATAATGTATACAACAAAGCAATTAATGAGCAAGACAGGACATAACAGCAAGCACTTATGTAGTACTTACGATGGACACTGCATCTTCCTGAGTGTTTAACTTGCAGAAACTCACTGAATTCTCACAAAAACACTCTAAGGTGTAGGTTCCATGGTGCTACAGAGAGGCAACTTGATCAGGAACACTGAAATATTAAATGACGGAGCAGTGCGTCTAATCCAGGAAATCTGAGTAAGAATCTAAATTGTTAACCACTACTACACAATTCAGAAAGTGAATAGTTACAGCATCCATGATAAAAGGAAAAAAAATATGAGCTGTAGTTATCCAAGAAAATGCATTTCATAAAGGATATTGTGTTTTTAACTGGGCTTTAAAGGATGAGAAGCATACATGATAGATATAGAAAGGGAAGGAGAATTCCAGGAAGGAGAAGCCATGAGCAAAGGGAAGAAATGAGCACAGCACTACTACTGTACTTGGGGAAGATGAATAAAGACCTTATATTGATTTTTTTAATTCTAGGGGAACAAAAAAAACTGTATGTAACATTTAATATGTACCATCATATCCTTATTCTATAATTATTATTTCGGAATACAAATGAGAAGAGAATGAGGTTGGGAAGAGAATGAGGTTAGGCAAATCCCTGAGTGTGTTTTGAGTTGGGGAAGCTAACAAGGAAAGCCCAGTTACCTTCTCTACAAATTTCCCTGTCTCTCTAACCAAGTTGGAGCTTCACAGTATATTTTGGTATCTAGCTAATAAGAGCTTTAGAATCTGATAAGTTGAGTTAATGTAAATGCAACTTACTCGTGACGTGACCATGAGAAATATTTAATATTTCTGAGGCTATTTCTTCATGTAGAAAATGGGGTTAAGAATCTCTAAGTCATTGCATTGCTTTACCATTTAAATGAGAGCATTTACATCTGTGCTTAGCAGAGTGCCTGGCACCAGTAAATCTCCAAAAAGTGGTCGATATTACCAGTAATATGATTAATGTCAAAACAGAGTAAGAATGTACCATGCTGCAACTTGGTACTGCAAAGATCCAGATGATTTGGCCAGATCATCTAAGCTGTCTGTCCCTCTAGGACGTGGGAAAAGGAGCCATCAAGGGCCAACAGAAATCATCTATCACTCTCCTTTTTCAAGCCAGCTGTAGTAATTTTTCAGCCACCAAAATAAAGAAGATGTTCAATGTGCTGATAATTTGATTCTAATTAGAAGCTCCATCCACAGTGCTGGAATTGCAATGAGGGGGGTAAAAACAGAAATGAAACAGCAATTAACCTCTGGTTCCAATCTTTATTTTCTCCTACCCACACAGGTCAGTTGCCATAGAGATTATACCTACGTGATCTGCAGATGAAACCAAAGCCGCCCGGGAGGCTCTGAACCAGCCCCCTCTCAGTATGGCTTCCGGATAATTAGAAATCCACTACAGCAGAGTTAAAAGTTGATATGAAACTCTAATCCAAAGCTGACTTGAATGGAAGTGAAAGGAAATGGGAGGAAGGCGAGCAGGACTCAGAGTCGGAAAATAAATAAAGAACACACGCTACTTTGCCTGACTTTGAAAAAGTCTGTGGCTAAGAAGAGGCTGATATGATGAGGAGGAGGAAATGAGCAGTGTGAAAGTTTGTTGCATCTATTTGAAGAGGACCTTTTAGCTTCAGAGTGACCAAGCCTCCCTTAGCCAGGGAAGCTAAAGGGGAAAAAGAGGTTAGCTCCAGTAAGCTTTTCTAGTCTCTAGAAAAGGAGGTGAGGATGAGGTGACCAAGCAAAAACAGTAAGTGGTATGCAGATTTCTTAATCCAGGTCATACCAGCAATAGCATGGGAACAGTTGTCTGGACCATGATACCTAGTGTGAAAGAACTAGAGGCCAACAAGCCCGCTCCTGGAACCTCAACTCCTTTCAGGAAATCGACTTCCCATTTGCCCCGTGGATTCCTCCATGGCCGGATTGAGCTTCATCAATATGTCTTTACTACCCAGCTAGATCCTGGCACCTTTCATTCTTTTTGACTCAGCCCTCACAAACTCAAGGTCAGGAGGATAATTAAGTTATTTCCCCTTCAAATCTAAGAGCTGTTAATTACCGAAGACAGTGCTAATCACCATTAGGGAACAAACTAGCATCTGACTTAAGTGGATTCTAATTAAAACCTGAGTAGTTATCTCCTAGAGCAGTGACTTTGAGAGTTGTTTTCTTTCATATGCACAACATATATGACATCTGTAGAGGAGGCAACATTCCCTGGGGTCCTCCTCAGTGAAGCCCTCTCTGAGAATGCTCTCCATAGCAGCCGCCATCATTCCTGACCACATCATCCTGTGATGAATTAGAGCTTCACGGAATTTATTACCTGCTGGAATAATCTTGTGTATTGATTTGCTAATATTTGCTATAAGCTTCCTAAGAGCCAGAGCTTGGTGCTTTGCTTTTAATTGTATGTCTGGTGCCTAGAATAGTGTCCAGACAGAGCAAATACTCAGTACGCACTTGCTGACTAAATAAAATGAATGCTCCATAGGCTTACTCAGTGTATGTGGAACTTACAGCAAATGAGTTATCCTTCCACCCCTCTCTTTCTTTTTTTAGAAAGTATTTTAGAATGTGTGAGTAAGAGTGACAGAATTATTGAACTACTCATTCTTTCTTTCAGCAAATATTTACTGAATGTTTACTACATGTCAGGTACTGTGCTAGGTGCTGGCAGTAAAATGATAAATGAGTTAGACAGGGCCCTGGCCTTATAGCAGTTCCATTATACTAGTGAGAATAGCTGCTATACCTGGATATACAAATGAAAAACCAGATTTAATCATTAATAATGCAGGGAAGGTGGAGAACCAAGGGGTGATGTGGTAGCAAGTGCGGGAGGCAATTTCAGCTCAGGTAGTCAGGGAAGGCATCCCCCATGAGGTAACATTTGCGATCTCGTTACATAAAGAATTGGGATAAAAGAATTTTAGGTAGAGGGAATAGAAACACAAGCTCCCAGAGGTGGGAAAGAATTCAGCAATTTCTAGAGCTCAAGGGGAGTGGTCCAGGGGAAGTGAAAGAGATGTCAGTGGAAAGGTAGATTCATTTTATGCAGGGCCTTAAGAATCAGAACGGGATTTGCATTTTATTCTTAGTACAAAGGGAAGGCACCAGCAGATTTAAGCGGGAGAATGACGTGATGTGATTGACATGTTAAGAAAATGACTCTGGCTGCTGGGTGGAGAACGGGAGGAGGGGTGAGGATAGATGTGAAAGAGAAGCAAGGAGGCCCCTGCAGCCGGATGACGGCTCACGCTTTGTCCTTGGCCGGTCGCAAAGACAACGAGGAAAAGGACAGATAACCTCATCTCCCTCTAATATATGCTTTTATTAATTTTTTAAATAAGCCATTTGCAAATCTGTGTTCTTCATTACAGTAACGAATCGTGTATCGTGCTGATTAGGACATACCAGCATGCCGTGAGGTAACGGCTGGGAACTGCTGTTCTAGAGAAATGGACCACGGGAGGGCAGGCTGAGGGGAAGCCTTGGGAGCCCAGGGTTTATACACATGCACTTGTGGTCCTATAAGTACAACTGCTTTGTCATCCCCACCTGGGTGTTATTGGATTTGTCCTCTCTTGCCTCTACACATCAACCTTGGGCCTGACTTCAGCAATGCCACCTTGATCACGTCCCTTTTGGAAGAGTCCATGGCTGCTGGGTTAGTTAGTATCCTGACTTCACTCACAAGTCAGCACTCATGAGTGATCAATTTTACCTAAATGAGTCACTAGTGACCCACTGACTGGGAACCCATTTGCACTGAGACAGAGATGGGCTAGACAGTGGCTCACTACCAAAGTCTTCTGCATTCTCAGATTATCAGTCCAGTGATTCTCAAACTAACCGCACAGTCAGAATCGCTGTTAGCTTTTCAAAAATAATGTTGCAGAGATAATCATCTCTCTCGATTCAGAGATCATTATGCTTTTAAATCTCTCCACATGATGCTATTGGAGACCAAAGATCCTAACTCAACAGTTTTATCTACCACATCCTACCTTGTTTAGGTCCCTGTGGGACCTTCCCAATCCTCAGGCTTATGCTGGGCTTTGACAAAAGAATACATTGCAGTAGACTCTAACAGCTACCATTTATTTGATGGTCGGCAGATAACCAAAAATGTGATCAGTATTCTACCAATATTATATAATTTCGCCCTCATAGCCATCCTCTGAAGTAGCAGCATCAAGAGACGCCCAAAGAAGTAATGTAACATGCCCAAAGCCACTAGCTAATAAGAGACGAGTCAGGGTCCACTCCTAGGTCTTACAATTCCATAGCCATGCTCTTCACCACTAAGCAATAATAACACTGTCACTTAGAGAAATCAAGGTTTCAATCCATCCCTGCCCTTTACTAGCTGTGTGATTTGCGGTGAGTTATTCAACCTCTCTGAATTCCAGGTCTTTCTCTATTAAGAGATTTTGCCTATGCCAGTCCTCCCCTCCCCCATACTTTCTCTGCTAAATTATTAGTTCTCAAAAGCATCGCATCACCCTGCTGCCTGCCTTGGTCTCCATCTGTAACAGCCATCTCACCACGGGACCCTTCAAATCTTGGCAAGACTACCAGCACCTAGTACAGAGCTTGGCTCAAAGTAAGCAGTCAATGTTCATTGAAGTGAACAATATGGCCTCCCACTGGGATACAACACATAATTTGGAAATTTGGGTTGTGCTCTGGCATTCAGCCAAAACCTCCCCCAAGAGCCACATTGACCCCCATTGATCTCTCCTATCAGGTGACCACGGGCACTCAGTGGAAAACTGCAAAGGGCAAGCTGTCTGGTTGACCCCTGTGACTCATTTAGAAGGATTGACTATATTTGCATAACTTTGCATATGTTATGTATCAATCTAGGATATATTTATTCAAGGCAAAGAAGTCTCAGATGTAGTATACAAAAGATAAGAGTATTTTCCCACCACATAAAACACAAATGTTAGAAAATTATGCATTTCTACAGCCCTCCTTCCCATCTCAACAACCAAAGTTGGGGCTTCTGTATTATCAAAAGGTGACTCTTGTCAGCATGCAAAGAAGGGTAAAAGTCCAGGTCAGAGTTAGAAATCAAAAATCAAGAAACTGAATGGGCATCCCTTGTCTTTATTCCTGCTCTTTTACTACAATGAAACCTGAAGGCTACAGGTGAGCAAGATACAGAGCTCATTTTGGCACACCAAACCCTTTGCAAAGTACCAAAAGAGTAACTGTAGTTTGAAAATCTTTGCATTAGAGAAAATCAACCATCCCTTCAATCCCAAAAGAGATTTTTCTTTAAAAGGTCTCTGTGAGATGACAAGTGTTTACCTTAATTATAATAATTTTATAGTACTGATTCGTGTCTTCATTCATTCATTCAACAAACATTGATTGAGTGCTGAGTACCCTTATCCTCTTCACTGTTCTGTGAGGATTACAGGGGAGAATATGATGAGATTCCTATTGATACAGAACTCATAATTCAAAGAGACAAAAAAAATGACTAAACACTACATGAATTTGAGCGATGTTATTCTTTAAGCCTCAGTTTCTTTACAGAGAGTAAAATGCCAATTTTCTATGGTTAGTGTAATAGAATAGGAATAGTCCTGGTGTGGCTTTTGGCACACAGTAGGTACTCAATAAATAAGAGTCATCGCAATTATTATTGCTATAATGAAATATAGTGAAAGTAGTATGGAATCACTGAGAAGAGAACACCTAACTCTGTGGAACTATTTAGTGGGAGAATAAAGGCATCGGGTCACCAAGTCAACACCATACTTGAGGGTTTTACAGCATTACTGTTATGTACCACTTAGCAACTCCTAAATGCCTATTAACTTGTCATTTGGAGACCTCAGCTCAGGGCTCTGTGTCTCTTTCTGTCCACAGTGACATCTGATGTCTATCTCTTCACTTTCCTGATGGACCTGGGGGCCTGCTAAGGAGAAAAATAAAGGGAAGTTGAGAGTACGTAACCATTAAAATTAATCGCTCACAAACATTAGAACCCAGACACCCACTGCAGTCATGAAATATGGATATGAATTTCCTGAAAGCCATTTATATTAAATTACTTTTATAATAGTATTTAACTTTTAAGCATTAAATATTTAGTGCTCCTTTTTGTCATCTGCAAAGAAGCTTCCAGCTATTTTATAGCTGGAAGAACCTATGCCCAGCCTGTCTTGAGAGTCTACAGGGCTGAACATCATACCAGCAGCTTTGTGAGTTGAGACCAGCAGACGTCAGTGACTCAATATCAACCAACTCTCATTCGCACAACAAAAATTTACTGAAGCCCTTGGTGTTCCAGATATAGGTATATAAATACATACAAAGCATGATCCTTGAACTAAAAAACTAGCAAGACAGACAAAAAAAAAAAAGACGATAATTACAAGTGTTGCCTACATTTTCCCCACACTCCTCTCCAAAATAATTACTTAATAGTTTTTGTAATGCATCTTGCCCTTTCTCACTTTCATGGCTTTACCCATGCTATTCCTTCTGTCTTAAATAGCTCCCCCTTTGCTCAGCCATCTCCCCATTCTCCTCATGGATGTTCCTCAACTGATACCAGTGTCATTCCTTCCAGGAGGCTTTCCTGAGTTCCACCTGAAGTGAGATTTAGACACCTCCCCTCCAAACTCTCAATCCGCTCTGTACACACTTCAGTCACAATACCCATCACACTGCTGTGCAAACACTGATTCACTTCTGAGTCTCCCCTACCAGCCTGTGAGTTACTCGCTTCGAATTCATAATTTTATCCCTAATGTTCTCTGCAGTGCCTGACACAGAGTAGGTGTTCGATAAACTTTTGCCAAGTCAATAAATTGAGCAATTAATTTGATATGAAAGTTTTATAGATGTATTTATTTAGTGTAATGCAAGTATACACAACCATCTGACTGTGGGATTGAGCAAGAGATATGCTATCAGGGAATATTTAGAAGTGATAATGACGATTGAGCAAATTCCTGGAAAAACTGAGTATAATTACGGACATTAAAAAAAACTGAAATTAACTAATTATCATTGTGCCCTCGAAAAACGACTGTAAATATTTTCACACCTAATTAGTACCGAATGGCCTCTGGTCCTCTTCTTCCTGCATTGCCCACCACAGCACCATCAGTATACCTACTAACACCACCTCAATGCCAAAGGACAAGCAAAACAAAGGAAAAAAGACATAGTCTTTTGTCCGTTTCCTACCTACTTTAGATGGTGTGAAGTTCCCAAACTGTTAGCCCTTCTGCTAAGGTATACAAAAAGAATTCCAGCCTGGCATTTGGCTGAAGACTAAGTTGCCTCATAGGTAAGTTATCATTCCAACTCTAAGATTCTGACCCACAAGCTCATGAAAACCATCCCCTTTTCTGGGTGGAACTCTTAATCTATGAGATATTATAGTAACAACAGGGTTCGCAGAGACACCAAATTGCTTCCTAACTCCATTTCGATATCTCAGAAAGTTTTTCAAAAGACAGAGGGTTGAAGAAAGTTCTGGGATCCTCTAGCCCTAAATTCAGTAGAATCCTGTGATTATCATTACCTAATATAACCTCAGTTCCAGCCACCACAAAATTTAGTTGATGATTTGCTAACTGGGAATAGGAATCTGTTACTATTTCTAGAAAAAGTGTCTGATATGAGAAAAAGACAGACCAATCTCCAAACAAAGGGGCAAGAACTTTATCTACTTTCTCTATAACTTTGATTTCATTTGGCTTTGCAGTGCCCTGGAACCTCCACTAAGCACACCCAAGGGAGAACGCCCATGTGTGCAGACCTTGCTCCAACTGTAAATCCCTTTGGCCTACTCCCAACCTGTACTTGGAATAATCCTGCTAGGTCTTCTCGAATTTTTAAGATAAAAGAGTTGGCATTTTGTATTATTTGCATACCCTAAAATCTGTAAAAAGAGATCCAAAAATATCTGGTAGCTAACTACAAGAGAAGTTTCTATGTTGTTTATGTAGCAATATGGGCAGGTCAACAGCTTGTCAGTGGAAACAAGAGGGTAAGACCCCGCCCCACAGTCATTTAGGGAAATACACTGACAGAGACTGCCATCTTTCACCTGTGGGTTCTGTCACTCCAGGGAAAACCTCCATTACAACTAGCTACAAAGAGAAGGACATCTGGGCGTGACACACATCTCTTCTCATCTATTGGATAGAACTCAGCCACACCTACCTGCAAGAGACCCCGGGAATATAGTCTAGCGGCACCTCCAGAAGAAGAAAGGAACACAAATTTTGGTAAAGAGCAGCTATTAATAAAAAATGCCTCAGATTTTTTTATTGGGTATTTATGCAACAATCAGCCTATCATCGTCAACAGCAAACTTGGGGCCACAAGAGCAAGGACACAGTTAGATCTCCTTCTCCTATAATCCTCCTCCTCACTATAATCCTCTCTGAGTCTCAAACAGAGGTAAATACTGACATAGGGTTAACTGAGCTGGTGTGTGTAAAACTCCCATCTCAGTGCCTCGTACACGGTCGGTACTCAACAAATATAGTGGTGCTAGTGGTAATTTGCAAGTAGTCACTGTTCATGGGTAAGAGACTATCATTTGCGATATGGAAAACAAGTAAGTGCCGGGCTCCAAACTATGCTGGGGAAATTAGCCACCACTTTGGTTCACACTTTCACTTCAGTACTGGCCCTGGTGGTCCCCAGTCCACCAGCATGGAAACTCTTAGCCCTTGATGAGGGCCCAAACATCCAGTCCCTACCCTGAGAGTGTTCCTGTTCAGCCTTTAACGGCAGCCCAGACGAACCACTGAGATCATTCTGCCTGTCACAGCACAGAAAATTCTAACCATCATATGCTGATGACATTGTATCCACCACTGGGTGCACAAGTGCACGCTGGCTGGAAGGAGGTCTGATTGCCCAGCAAGTCCATTTGTTCCTTGCTTTAAAGTGATCAATCATTTACTCAGATTTCAGTGAAATGGCCTGAAACAGGGAAGAGAAAAGAACCCGGGGCTTGGGCACAGTAGAATAGAGGCAAGTCTCAGCAGTGGTACTGAACAGGCAGCCACGCCAAGAATAGCAAAGCCCTTGGGCTCTAGGCTCTGGGCTTTTCAGCCAGGAGTTGAGGGTGTGCAACGTGATTGAGTCTCAGTAGGGATGTGCTTCTCTGGCTCCTGCTTAGCTGAGCTGCAGTCACTTGCCAAGGCACTTAGAGCTCTTTCAGTTCAAGGTCATTTCCGGAGTCCCAACCTCAACTTCTGGAGCACTGGCCCCTCCAGTTTATTTCAGGCAGCTCTTCTTCAGCAGCTGCCAAGAAAAATGTATCAAAAAACATTTACCTCTTCAGGTCTTCCAACCCAGCAACTGTGTCTTCAGTAATCTATCCTAATAAAAGAACACTGAATATAGAAATAGCCTGATGCACAAAGATGCTCACTAGCAATACTATAATAACAAAATAGTGGAAACAATCCGTCATTTGTTGGAATACTATTGCTGGTCCAACAGCAAGAAATTTATTTAAAGTGCAGTATGGAACGTCAAGACATTAAAATACATGTTTACTATGAATTTATGATGAAGAAAACTGTGTAGACTATTACATTAAATGAGAGGAATAAGAAACAACTGCAGGATGAGTACAGCTCTGTAAGAAATAAACAACAGAATTATGATTACATAAGATATCACCATTGCTGGGTGAAGCTGGCTGAAAGGTACACAGAAGCTCCATCATTTTTGCAACTTCTTTCGAACTATTTAAAAATAAGAATTATTTCTTTTTAAAAAGCAGAAACAATTGTGCATGAAGAGGCAACATAAAATAATGGCTAAGAGCACATGCTTAAAAAAAAAAATAAGAGTAGGGGATCAGTTATGGAAAGGATTTTAAATCCAATCCACCTTTTCCATTTAACCTCTGCTCACAAAAAAAGGTTCCATAAGAATTCTTTCTGACAATCCTTTCTCCTTGCAGCTGACCATCCTATGACTGAATCTTCTTAGCAGAATAGTCCAGAAACTACAGCTGACACAAAGACTTGGTCCCTTTTAACTACAATCATCAAAGAGTAGTAGCATTTATTAATCATTTACCATTGTGTGCCAGGCACTGTGTTAGGTCTTTCATAAAAATTAGTCCTCGCCGCAACTTAAAAAGGTAGGCATTATTAATTCCATTTTAAAGATGAAAAACTGAGATTGAGAGAGATCAAATGACTTCCAACTTATCATAGCTGATGAGTAACTACGGCAGGATGTAAGTCAGAGCCATTTAACTTCAAATCCTAGGCTCTTTCCAACACATTCAATCTATTCAATCATTTGATTTTTTTAAAGTTTCCTTATCTTATGTAACAGCAATGTCCCGCCAGGGCCTCAGTTGCCCATCTGTGAAACTGAGCTGTTGGGCTGAGTAAGAACTACAGTCCCCCCCAGGCCCAAGACACAGGGATTCCCCTGCAACTTCACCTGTGTCCCGAAATGTTCCCTCTACCAGGCAATGATCTCCGAGCTCGGTAATGCTCAACCACTCAGGGAGCTTTTAATCCCAAGGCTGAGACCTCAAACCCAAAAATTCTGCATTGTCTAGTCTGGGATGGGCTTGGCCATAAGAATTGTACAGCCAAGGTTGAGAACCACTATTCTAACTTGTTGACCTTTCTCCTTCTCCACTCCCCACCCCATCCCATGACTCCCCACAACCCCTCTAGCCTGCTGCCTTTCCAAATCATGCCCCTCACTGGAACTAGAATGATCTTTCTAAAACAGATATGACTACGGGACTCCCCCATTTATGCGACTTCAGTAGTTCCCAGAGTTTACTAGAGAGAGTCCTTAATATGGCTCCCGGGGCCATTCCCAGCTGGCTCTACACCCACCCCCTCCAGCATCTTCTGCAGTCCCTCCAACCGGCACCCCACACAGATCACTTGCCATTTCCCAGACACATCATCCACAACCTCACCTGTTTACTCTTATCTGGAAAACTCTTCCAGCCCTTTATGTACTTTATCCACTCACTCAGCTTTCAAACCCACCGTCCACCTCCTCCCATGCTCTCGCTTTCTTATCTCCCTGCATCATCTGGGAAATCTGTCCTGAGTCCCTCAGGGAGAGCCAAGAATTCTGTCACTTATGTTCCTATATATACGTCATAGGAGGCTTTTAAAACCCTGACCATGCAAAATCGTTAAGAGCACCAGTTTTGCTTGCCTCTCTGTGAGTTCCTTGAGAACCGTGCCGTGTCCACGGCTGCATCTCTAGAGTATGATGTGTTTAAAACAGACCTTCGCTATTTGTTGAATGAATGAATGAATGAATGAATGAATGAATGGACAAAATGAGAGAACAAGCAAATGCTGTGTTCAGGTTTCACTAAAAAAGGTCCAAATATTTCCCCAATAGCTCCTTCCTTAGACCAATTACACGGTCCCCGATGAACAGCCACTTCCATTGAAATTGACTAGAACAGAGTGGCCGGGAGAAGGGAAGCATCCGGAGCCAGACTTCTCCTCACAGCTTAAATCAGGGTTCTCAAGCTGGCAGTCCATGCATTACACAGCTCACGGAAGTGTTTTTGTGTAGCCCAGAAAGTGCTTTGAAAATTGAAAAATTCCACAGAAAATCCAGCTCTACATTTTCTCCTAAACTATCAGAGAATAAGGTGATCTGGGACTTGCATTTCCCCTCAGGCTACAATGACTGGAGCCGGAAGCTGCTACCCCACTCTGAGAAAGCACAGTGAGCCCTCCGGTCTGCCGCAGTCCCCACCAGTCCCTATTGTCTTCACCCAGCTTACCCGCCTCTCCTGGTAATGTTTCCGGCCTGGACCCTGTGGGCATCTGAGTTTGCAACCCCTGGCTTAAATAACCTGTTTGGTGTAAGTAGTTAAAATGCCTGTGTGTGAAAAATAAAATAAAATAAAATGCCTGTGTGTGCTCATTCTTTGCACCAAATAACAAGAGAAAGGATTTCTTCAGCTCCATTTCTCTGCAGGCTAGGGAGTTTAATAAAACCCAGCAGACAGCTGTATGGATTTAGACCTGAGAATGCCAGGGGCCAGGGCTGTGAAAGGGGAACAAGGTGAGGGAGGAATGGGCTAGGTGTGACACAAAGAGGCTGTCTGGAAACGTGACCCTCCCCTCCTCTTGGCTGAGATAAGCTCCTCAGTGGGACTGTTTAGTAGGCAAGGTGAGGAAGGAGCAGACACACACGGAGAGAAGAGCTCAGGCAGGAATTTCCCACCAGGGCCGTTGGACAGGCAGTTATCTCATGAAGCTTTAGCTCCACTCACTGGCTGGCTATAAATTAAGCTCCAGGAAGTCAGCACAACTCTGCGAGGCTTTCAGGCAGCCACAAGGCACCGGATGGAAGAGGAACTTCAGTCCGGGCTTTAGCTGAGCCCCTTGAAGGGCGTCACAACCTGTGTTGGAAGGCGGTCAGTCAGAAAGGGGGTGTACACGGTCCCCTCAGCCACTCAGGCCACTGGTTCGTTTCTCTCTTAGTTTGTCTCCTCATCTTCTTTCTCCTGCTGCTCCTGAGGCCCCACCATCCAAGAGAGAGGGTAGCTAACGACTTCTGAGCACCCGCTTCAGTTAGACTCACAGGTGGACCCAGGTTTGAAGCTTATTCGATTTCAGATACCCTTTCATAGGGAAAAAAAAAAAAAAAGCTACAAAATTATGAATACAAAACAGACTCTGCCTTGAAAGGGAAGTTCATGGTAAGCCCCTTCTCTGGCTGGCCATTTTCTGCATGCCATCACACCTGTGCCTCAGCTTTTCTTCTGTAAAAGAGGGATAACACAAGCTCATGTTGTTGCTGAGAGGACTGAGGCTACATACATAGATAATATTGCTGAATAAACGTTAGTTATTATCGTTACCTCACTTTATCCTCCTGACGGCCTGTAGAACCTCCATATTCTACTGATTTTACAGGTAAGTCTGGGAACTCGCCCTCCTCCCCATCCACTGCAGACCACGCCCAAGCCTGCCTGCGCTAGATGGGAACCAGCAGGCTTGAATCTTCTTATCTCGACTGCAACCAGGACTGACTGATCGTCTTCTGCTCTGTGAGGGACCGGCTGGCTAGCGAACCTGACAACCCAACTCAGGCTATCTGATAACACAGCTGTGATGTGTCGACAGGTGATGTGCATGGCAGGAAACTCCTCCTTGGAGGACATTTCAGCAGGAGCCTTTAGGAAAGAAAGCTTTTGTCCAAGAGATGAAAATATCAGGGACCCAGTGGTAGGTCACTGAGAAGTAGATGAACCAAGGAGGAAGATCTGGTAAGAACATCCCACTGGAAGTCTGATGACCTACTAACCTTGTGACCTTCTCTTAACTTTTGTTAAGAGGTCACAAGGTTAAGAGAAGGTCACAAGGCCTCATAAAAAATGATTTTTTATTGTTATAATTTTTATTTTTTGATAAAAAATAACTGTACCAGCTCAGAGTTGTCTGAGTACTTACTTCACACCAGACACTGTTCTAAGTGCTTCACAGACGTTAAAGGTTTACATTTGACTTGTTTTTTTTAATCTTATTTTTTAATTATTTTTTTATTTTTTAATTAAGTCAACATGCAATATTATTTTATACTAGTTTCGGTGTACAGCATAGTGGTTAGACATTCATATAATTTACGAAATAATCCCTCCGATTAGTCTAGTGCTCACCTGGCACCATACATAGTTATTACAATATTACTGACTATATTCCCTATGCCGCATTTTATATCCCCATGACTATTTTGTAACTACCAATTTGTACATCTTAATCTCTTTTAAAAGATTCGCATTTAATTTAATTAATAAAGCCTGACAGCCCTATTAATCAGATACTATTATTTTGTCATTTCAGAGATAAGGAAAGTGAAGCTCCTAGAAGCGAAATAACTTTCCCAGATCACACAACTGGTATGCCCAGGAGCTGGAAGATTTTCCCCCTGAACTTCTAGAGCCCTTCGTGCACACCCCTAGTAAAAACACTTAGCGTATTGCATTGTTACTGTCAGTCTCTAGGCAGCTACTCTCTGCCAGATACTGTACCAGGCACCTGAGATCAAAGATGAAGACATTGGCCCTGCTCTTTAGGAGCTTAAAGTCTAGAAGAGGTTGTAGAACTTGTTATCACTGACAGTAATGAATTGTGTTTGAGTAAAGAGGCAGGTCAGAGGAAGCTTCTCTGAAGAGAGCCTGGAGGAGAAGAAGAATGAAAGTCTGGCAAGTGAACAAGTCGTGGGAAGGAGTTTGCAGACGAAGGGAACACAAAAGCCTGAAATAGCATAGTGAATTCAAGGAATGACATCATTCAGGGAACCACACATGGCATAGAGGAACAATGAAAGACGGTAGAGGCGCGGGATCCCAAATACCAGGCTAAGAAATTTGGGCTTTTTTTAGTAGGTTCTGAGAGCCTTTGACTAGTTGTAGGCAGAGGAGCCAGTAACAAGTTTTGTTTTAGAAAAATCACTGTGAGTGACTGAATTAGTGAATCACTGTGAGTGACTGAATTAGTGAATGAATATATGAATGAGCACTGCTATAGCCCATCTACCCGGGCTTTTCTCTTCTGAAATCTAGGTCAATGTACTTCTCCACCCTGTTGTTAAAATAATGAGACTAATTAATTGTATTACCTAATGAATAATGGATTCTCAATGCAAGAGGAATATAAATAAAATAACATTTTGAGAGAGATCTGTGTTATATGCTTTAGATTTATTATCTCTCAAGCTAAATGGCATTCAAGCTGAGTCCTGGTTTATAGATGAGAAAACTGAGGCTAAGGGATGCCAAGCAACTTTCTTCGATTCACTAAGACACGAGTAAGAAGTCTGTATTTGAACTCTGGCCTGTCTGACTCCAAAGTCCATATTCGTTCCTCTAGTCTCCTCCCTATATTCCATGAATAAAAATATCTTGAGCAGAGACCTGAATTTTCAAAGAGGAGGAAAAGGAAATTACACAATCTAGCTATGTCCCTATAAAGTTTTTCAATGAAAATTAAGACATTTTAACATGTACCATTACCTTAGCATCCATACTAATTAAAACAAAACAACAACAACGACAAAAAACTATCCTTCATGAAAAGGTTCTTGTTCAGAAAACAGAGCATAAATGATTCAAGTGAAGGCACGTATGAACTGAAAAAATTACCCGAAAAGATACTACTGAATGCTAAGAAGACAACAGCATCAGGCCTTCTCTAACAAAGGTTTGTTTTGAGGCACACATTTCTTAAAAGCATGCAGTCAAGGAGGAAAAAAAATAAAACATTATTCTTATTAGTAGGGGATCATGGAAAAGATCTCTCATTTGAGGGGGGAAATGAATTCAAGCTCTTAATTGCTGGGTAATTTGGGTCAAGACAATGACCCTTTTGGAACCTCAGTTTGCTCATATGTAAATTGGGAATAATAATAATAATAATACCTATATCACAGAAAGGCAAAGTGAAGACTATTTGAAAAGTGTGAACCCCCATTCTGTGTGAATTACCAATCCATACATAAGGCATAAGATAAAATCAATTTAAGAGCCTGGAATATCTTCCTGTTCCTAAGGGTACATGAATTTTAAATGAGAAAGTCTGAAGGAGATAACGTCCGTTAAAGGCATAGATCACGCACTGATTCTGTTATTTCAGCATCTCACCTATCAAGAAAGAGCGGTATTTAGGGGCTGTTCCAGCAGCCTTTACATCTAATTAGAGAGAGCCTGCTGATTGAGTATAAGTGGGTTCAGCACATACAGCCACCCAGCCAGGGTACTGCCTGAGAGCGAGGGGTACCAGTCACACAAACTGCAATGTAATTGTGCTGCACTTCAACGTGTTGGGTAGGGCGCAACCTGCACACTCGTGAACTACAAGTCCAGTTGGGTGTTAACAACAAGCTTCTTTGATCAAAATGGATTTTCCCCATGAATTCTCGAATGGGATGGTGCCATTGTCAGAGTGGGGAATAAAGACCGGCCTCCAACCCTTTTGGTATAAACGTCTCTCCTGAAGAGCAGCATGGAAAGCCATCTGCTTCGACGCAAGGTTGGGTAGGAACCCTGTTTTCCCATCTTGTGAAATGAGGTCAGTAATTATTGACTTCATGTGGTTATTATAAAAAACAAATGGCACCAAGACAAGGAAAAACCTATGCATGGGTAAAGAATTGTCATTAGTGAGATGAAGGGGCCCATACAGGGCCCCGCCAAGGCTCAGATTTGGGTTTCCAATTTTAATGTGATCTGTCTGGAAATGCAATGTACCATCATTTCTACATTCCAAGAGGGCGACACGGCTATAAAACAAGTGTGAGATTACGAAGGCTATGGCTTTCAACCATTCTATATGTCAGGACACCTGGGGAGCTTTAAAAATATATGAGTGAGAAGTTCCCCACCCCACCACTACCACCCCATCTCCCCACTACCCCACCAAGAGATTCTGATTTGATTGGTCTGGAGATACTGTCCAGGCATCAGTTGTTTTGTGTGTTTGTTTTTGTTTATTGCTATTTTAGCTCTCCAGAATATATTAACGTGCAGCCAGAGTTGAGAACCACTGCACTAAGGAATTATTTCTCCAGCAGCTCAGATGCCTCCTGAGCCCCCCGGATCCCAACTGGCTCAAATGGAGTCCATCTGAGAAGACAGAAATGAAAAGTGACGATCTCAACAATAATATACCAGTATCTGTAGAGTGCGTTACAATCACAGCATTTGCACTGACCCAGCTTGACCTGGTTTTCAATAAGAACATTGAGAGGCAGATATTAGCTCTGTGATCTTCCTTTCATAGTTGAGAAAAGGGCTCAGGGGCAGCACTGGAACCCAGAAGAGCACGCTCGCAAGGCGACAGCACAGACGTCACGGGGTTAAGGAGAATTCCATGACATGCTAGAAGGAGCACCGGAAGGAATGAGAAGAACTGAGTTTCTAGTTCCGGCAGTTTGATCTTGAGCAAGGCACGGGCCCCCTCTGTGAGGCAGCACTTGCCACATTGATAACATGAAGGTTCCTGACCCCCTGAGCGCTAAGCTCCCTTTCACTGGCATGTTGTGAGACAGGATCTCAAGAGTCTAACCTCAGGTTTCTCATTCAAGGGTGACTTTCAATGCTTTAACTCTCTGAACATCAAATTCTCCTCCTGTCAAATCAGGAGAGGGCAACAGAATAAAAGAACAAGATCAGGGAGTGTAGTGAAAACCATATGCTCACTTTCCTTATGATTTTTTTCAGCTGATAAAACACCTCTTGGGTGTATTTGGTAGAAACTTGCCCTCTACCCTTCCATTGGCTTCTCCTCCAAAGAATAAGAATGATTTATCTAACGGGTGAAGTGGTAAGAAGCAGACATCCAGTCATCCACATTTCTCTACTGGGGGAAGGTGAACATGCTACATGTCCTTTGCATGGAAGATCTTCTTCTCCTAGACTCCCTACATTTGCCTGGTGGGAGAGAGCCACATTTCTCTGCTCATCTGGCTATAAGCCCAGCCCTTCCCTTCTTGTGAAATGCAGATCCCAAGGTCCAGCTGTAGCAGGAGTGGGGGGGGGGGGGATAAGAAACAACATTTGGCCGTAAATGCAAGACATGCAATCCAAGCCAAGCAATAAACTTAAAACTGGAATCCCAGAGTATTGTATATATTTTGCAAATGATCAAAAGAAGGTGGGATCTGATTAATTGGCCACTAAAATCCCAAATCAAATTCCCCCTTCAAAAGTTCCTTGTAAGGATCCAAAGAGATAACAGGTAAGACAGTCCTTGCTTCTCCATCACTTCTCCAGTAGAAGGTAAATTTCTTAAGACACTGATCAACCAGGCTCTCAGGCAAAATGAAGAACACCATTTATTCCAAGGATTCTCTTAGAAAGGCAACCTCATGTTTTAATCATGAGTTTCAGTAATTGCTTAATTAGCATGGCATTTTTACCTCCCTGGTGCCACTGCTGTATGCTGAGCCTCAGAATTCTAATAGGAATTACCCCTCCAGCTGAGTTCACGCCTGGCCCTTCAAGAAAATCCTCAAAATGGTTTTGTCATTCACTCTGGTTTTTGTTTCTTTTCTTTTTTTTTTTTTTTTTGGGGGGGGGGGGGTAAAGGGAGAAGGAAAGCAGAGCAAGAGTGACACTGTTGACTGTACAGCTCAGGAGGGAGAGAAACAGTAGCATAGAGGTGAAAGACTATCAGCTCTGGATCCAAGCAGGCCGGGGCAGAATCCCTCCTCTACTCGAACCAATCATCTGGGTCATTTTAGGCTGCTAGATTAGCTACTATAGACTGTGTGGCTTATAAATAGCTGATATTTTTTTCTTATAGTTCTGGAAGCTGGGAACTTGAGCTCTTTTCTTGGTCGTAGATGGTTGACTTCACGCTGCCTCTTCACAAGGCACAAAAGGACAAGAGAGCAAATTGGGGTCTCTCTATAGGAGTCATTGAGGCTCCGCCCTCATGACTTAATCACCTGCCAAAGACCCCGCCTCTTAATATCCATCACATTGGGGGTTAGGATTTCAACCTATGAATCTGGGGAGGGCACAAACATTCGGTCTATGACACTGACTATGTGACTCTGGGCAATTTGTTTAATTTTACTGGGCCTTTGTTTTCTTGGCCAGAAAATGGGAATAACAGTAGTATCTCTCTTTCCCAGTGGTATTAAGATTCCATAAGATGCTCTGTGTCCAGCATCTAGTACAGCATGTAGAACATATCACTCACTCAATTAATTTAGTGACTTTTGAATTTTTAATTAGCCTCTTATAGCTGGGCAATATACTTGGCCTCTTTGAGCTTCAATTTTCTAATTAGAAAACAGAAATAATAAAATACCTACACTGAAGGGTAGTTGTGAGAACTGAAAAGAGACTAGCATCATATTTAGCATTAGAAAGTACTTAACAAATATAGCTTTTCTATTAAAATGATCATAAAATTTTGAAGAAATTAAATATAGGTATTCAGCAGGAAACATTTTAGGATGAGCTTTTTAAAACTCTCTGCTCTATGGCCATGCCACCCTGAACATGCCCAATCTCATCTAATAGCAGAAGCTAAGCAGGGTCAGGCCTGGTTATTACTTGGATGGGAGACCACTGAGGAAAACCAGGTGCTGTAGGCATTTAAATAAACAAACAAACAAACAAACAAATGTCTTTGCTGCACAATCAGCTATTCAAGAGAAGAAACGGTGTCTCTTTTCACCTCTGCACTCCCAGTACCCAATGCCTGCAACACAGTAGGCATTCAGCAAAATTTGAAGTGAACTAGATGAAATTTTCTAGCCCATCCCTTAGGCTTGATTTTATGGGTCAGCTATTCCAAATTTTCACCCTGCAAAGAAACATTCATTAAGATATTGTTTCTAAGCTCCTCTATAACCTTCTAAATGTGGTTAGAAATAATGTAGTTTTGTCTTGTAATATATGGACAAAAAAGGCCCCAGACTTTTCATTAATCTCACAGTATTCCTTCTGCCTGAGTTCCCTCCTGCCCGCTACCTTTATCCCACATACGTGTCTTCTTTCATATCTCAGCTTCAATAAATTCTTTCCTGGTCATTCCACCAGCCCATGCATATACACTGTCACCAGGATTCACAGAACCAGGCCATCGTAAAGTCATATGAGTATTTTAGATGTCATTTAGATCAGAGGTCTCCAACCCCTGGGCCATGGACTAGTATTGGTCCATGCATGGCCTCTTAGGATCCAGGCCACATAGCAAGAGATGAGCAGTGGGCCAGTGAGCGAAGCCTCATCTGTATTTGCAGCTGCTCCCCAGCACTAGCATCACTGCCTCAGCTCCATCTCAGTCCATCAGGCATTAAATTCTCATAGGAGCACCAGTCCCTGGTGCCGAAAAGGTTGGGGACTGCTGATCTAGATGCAATAATGCTCTCTGCAAATGCTCCTGCTAAGTACTCAACAGATTGGCTTAAACACCTTGGATAACAAGAAATTCACCTCCCCATAAGGCCGTCTGACCTATCTTTGGTCACCTCTATTAGGAAGTGACATTCGGCCCAGACCTAGCTCTCTATAGCTTCAACCACTTTCTTGGCTATAGATTTGCTTTTTGCAAGATTACAGTATGGGATGACTCCACCTTCAATATTACGAACTCTGAATCCAACTTATGGTACATATATATCCTATCCTCACAACCAGATTAAAAGTTTCTAGCAGGCAGTCACCATGTTTTATGTTCTTTGTGCCCAATAGCTGCTTAATAAATAAATGTTGGAAACACTTCTTTGCTATGTTGCCTTCTTTCTCTTGGTCAGATTCATCCCACTGGGGCCACCATAAACAACTTTTTTTTTTCTCCTCAGGTGTTTAACAGCGGAGTCACGTAATGCTGAGTAAATGGAAAGAGAAAAGGAAGGAGGAAGAAACATTTTTTAAAATTCCATCTTCAGGTGCACCGGGAGGCAATTTTCTTTTGCAGGCACATTATTTGCAACCCTGACAGTCACATATCAAAGTAAGGAACAATTTAAGTGCTTTCCATTTCCCTCCCTCCCAATATGCATGGGAGCTCACGCTAGGTCCTGATGAGCTAGGGACAAATAGAAAGAAGCAGAATGTATTCCTAATTGCTGTTTGCTTGGATTATTTTTGAAAGTGGTCAGAGGGCTTTGCACTTTGCTGAGTGCTCTATACAATATCTCCAAATTTCCACTGAAAATGTAAATGTTGGGTCCACATTCAATCGTTTGACAGCTGGTTGAAGTTTTGTAAAACCAAAAGAAGATAAAAATCCTACACTTCCTGTAAAAAAGTAAGGAAGGTATTGTTTGACTACTTTAATACCACGTAGGGTAAAGGAACTTAAATCTGGTCATATTTAGGAAATATTCTGATTCTATAAGAATGATCAGCATTTTGTTTTGTATGGGGACTGGGGAAGTAATATGACTGGAGACTGTATTCACTGAAGTTATACAAATAACGGACTTCTGACCATATCACTTTGCAAGGTTATAGTAAAATGGCACTTTTCCAGTTGTCTCAATTTGGACTGAAGCACCAGGGTTAAGAATAATAGATGCCAATTACGCCCACACAATAGAACAAGGTGCCAGGTTAGCAAAGACTGTCCTGTACGAGGCTTCCACATCTCAGCCCAATAAGCTCAATCAGCCCATCGAGGATTAATTAAGACACTTTGTTGGATCCTGGGGAATTTCCAAGTGTAGAGGAGTTTCAGCAGAAACATCTGGAGAGCTTTGCAATAGCCCGGGGAATTTGGGATAACACAAATAGAGTTAAGTGAAGTATGCCTGGAAAAGTGTGAAAACAAGAGTTTGGTCAGCCTAATGGCAGACTGAAGAGTAGTTGAGGCTGTTTAAGAAACAATTGCACTTCAGGAGTTTAGTGGGACAGTGAGCTTGCCTCGTCCCGCAGGCTGCCTGCAGTCTCTCCCAGCCCTGAATCTCCTGGAAAAGGAATTCGCCCCAAATGACCACTTGGGGTGAAAGGTGAGCCCAGCGGAAAGAGGCTAAATGTGAACTGACAGAAGATAGGATGTGGAAGTCATGGGGTGGGGGGATCATTAGTGCCCAGCAAGATAAGCACTGTTGGTGATAAGGAAATTACACAAGTATTAGAGAAATTTCCCAGGAAAGGGATAGCCTCGCCCCTCCCCTGGTGGCGCTGGAGCTAGCACGTTCCATGGGCAAGAGGGAGGAGAAAAGCAACATGGAGGAGCCGACGACCACACCCATTTGAAGGCTGTGGTTTGAAGGTTGCTTTAAGCCTTGGCTAACGAAGGTAATTTTATAATTGGAAGAAAATATGGAGTTTTGATATTAGAATGAACCAGACATTTCATAACCTAAATAAGATAGAAAAACTATTTACAGCTAAGAGAGACCCAAACAGTAATGCTATCGCTACCTAGCCAAGATCTCAACCAGAATCTAGAGAAAAATGACAGTGAAGAAGTTTCAGAGAAAGTGATAAGAAAGAATAAAGTGGCTTCCTGCTTGTATCACCGAGTCCAGCTGGCAAAATACATTAGTTATGAGTGTGTTACTTAAAAACAACAACAACAAAATATTGCTCTTAGGATAAAGCCCCAAATCCTCGCATGGCATGTGCTTGCATAAACGGCCCCTCTCAAGCTTTTGAACTTCATTTCATGCCACCCTCTTGCCTCTCTCATTACTTCCAACCACATGGCTTTCTCAAAACTCCTCAGAAATATTAGCAGCTTGTCGCACTCAGGTATCAACTCTTCCCTCCGCCTTAGAATTGCTTGCCTCTTCTCATCCTCACCTGGCTAATTCCCCTTCTTCTCAGAGAGCTCTGGTTGTAAGCAACAAAAACCAGCAGAAACTTAAGCAGGAAATGAATTTATTGTAAAATTAGGAAGTAGCTCACACAAACAGACTACAAAAAAATATAATACTTTAAAAACACAGCTGGAAAAGAACAGAAGCCAAGGAAGCCTAAGAGGTTAAAATGATGGGATATGATGGGCGGACTTTCCTAGAACATGGATCATCCTCAGCTATTTGTTTTGTTTTGTTTTGTTTTGCTGGAGAGTCAGTCCTAGGTTGGGGTGCATGCCCACCCCTAACTAGGAGAAAGCAGAGCATTTAGGTACAACAAGAGAGAAAAAATTCCTCCAAAGAAAATCAGGACACAATTAACCCAATAAGGGTAGGCAGCTAAAACAAATGAAATCTACTCCATCTAAGGACCATTTAATATGTTCCTTTTCTGCCAGTTACTAGTCACAGACTCTGGAGCATGTTACTTACAGTATCTATGTCTCAGTTTATTCATCTTGAGATAGTAAAAATGCCAATCTCATAGATTAATGGTGAAGGTTAACCTAATGAACATGCATAACCAATGAGCACAGTACCTGCACATAGTGTTAGCTAATATAATTTTTTAGCAAAATTTACCACTCCCTCCCTAGACTCTGGCATATCAGTCCATTATATTATATACTCCCACCCCTTCTTGCATTTCTCCTTTGAGCACTTATTATAAGTGAATTTGTGGGATTAAATCCATAATTTTTATTTAAATGTATTAGTATCCCACTAACCCTATAAGGCAGAAAAAACATTTATCTTTTTACCTTGAGTTCCCAATGCATAGCACATAGCAGAGTGCAGTAGGCTGAGTAATGGTCCCTAAAGATATCCAGGTCCTAATTCCTGGAACCTGTGAATGGTAATTTATGTGGCAAAAACTACTTTGAAAACGTGACTGAGTCTAAGGATCTTGCCATGGGAAGGTTATCCTGGATTATTCACGTGGTCCCTAAATGTAATGACAAATATCCTTATAAGAAGGCGGCGAAGAGAGATTTGAGTACAGGAGAGAAGGCAACGTGACATCAAAAGCAAGAGGTTAGAATGATGAAAGTAAGAAGGGCTCACAGGCTAAGCATTACAAGCAGCTCTCAAAAGCTAGAGATGACAAGGAAATGCATTCTCCCTAGAGCCTCTAGGGGGATCCAGCCCTGTCAACACCCTGACTTCAGCCAAGTGAAATCCAGTCTGGACTCCTGGCTTTTGGAAATATAAGAGAATAAATCTGTGCTGTTTTAAGCCACCAAGTGTGTGGTTATTTGTTACAGCAACCACAGGAAACTAATACATGGGCATCCAACAAATATTTATTGAATGAATAAGTACAACTTAGAAAATGACAAAAAGAGGATAAATCAAAGCCAGTGGAGAAGATAGAGTACAGGATGAATCTTCAAGAAATACACCGGTCTGAGCAATTTATTTTTGTCTGTACATCTAAAATTTCATTATAGGTCGATCAGTTAAATACCGAACAAGCCAGTACTTATCAAGATTCTTAGCTGAAAATTGAAGAGGCTATCATTGGCTTATTTCAGCAGGGAAAGAAATTTAATTAAAGGATAGTGTACGTCTCAGACTCACCAAGGTGACTGAAGAACCAGGTTCAAAGCCAGCCATGTATGTTGTACATTGCAATATGGTAGTCCTATTGAAGCTTAGGCAGCCAGGAGCAAAATACAAAACATGCCACACCACTGGTCTAGGGAAGACACTATTGACTCTGCTGCTGAGCAGTGCAACACAAGCACAGCTAGCACCAAACTCTGGCGGCATTATCATCACTGCAGCTTCTGATCGTCTTGTGGCACTACAGCCAAAACATTTCTCAGGAATTCTAAACTGTAATGAAGCCCAGGAAGAGTAAGGGCTGGGCATCTTCAGCTTCTGTAATGGGTCATCTCAGCCTCCTAGCAAGATTCAAAATGGAGACAGGGGAGATTCCCCAAACATAGGAAGAAAGGGTTTAGGTGATGGGTAACCATAAAGTCAAGATAAATATATGCTACAATTTCATATTCAAGCTTTACAGTGAACTTTATTTTCAAGCATCAGACTTCAACAAATGAATTCACAAAATCAGAATGTGTAGTCACGCATCTAGTGACCTCCTCTGTCTGATCACTTCTAAATTCAAAATAAAGCAGGTGAAAGAAACCAAAATTTTGCCACCCTGAAGCTGCTTTGTTGGGATATTGACTTAAAGCTGTTTACTAAGAAAAATGATTCCGAAAGAACCTGTGACCCTCCCCACTTTCTTGCCCAAGAGATTGAGACAGAAAAACCTGCTTCAGGAATGAAGCCTGGGCTTAGTCACCTTAAGAGTCTTCACTCTAGCGATAGTCAGGAAGATCCCATGCCTAATAGCTCAACACTCCCTGTGTCCCACTGTTTCCGAGTGGCCAGCAAGAATTTTCCTGCCATGTGCCTTCCTGTTCTTCCTCAACTATCTGTAAATCACCCATTCTCACTTCTAAAATCGAATACCCCATCCCCTCCTTTTCTCCTTTATCCAAAATGTCTCATGTACCCAATGTTGCCTCACTGTCTTTGGGCATTTTCACGTCTATGTGAATTCCCCATGTACATGTATTAAATGTTTTACTTTCTCCTGTTAATCTGTTTCTGTTAATTTGATTATTAGCCCAACTAGAAGAATTTAGAAGGTGGGAGGAAATGTATTTTTTTCAGCCCCCACATGGGTAACAGAATATGAAAGCTGTTGAATTTAATATGTCCTCTTTAATCTATAATTTGAACCCTAAATTAAATGAAAATGCCTTAAGGAATTTTTACAAACTGATTTTCTTGGTCAGATCACGAAATAACATGATCAACAAAGGAACGCCTGGTGTTGTCTCTATCGCACTGTCCCGTTAGATTAAACTAAAGCCATAAAGCCATATACCTTCTTCTGTGTCAGGCAATGTGCTCACCACTGAAATACATTTTTTTCTTTTTTGTGATTAAGAAGGAATCCCTGAAGGAGTTTATATTCTCCAGAGACATGTAAATAAACAAATTGTAATAATAAGATGTAACAGGCGTTCTAACAGATGTGTTATGGGTTGAACTGAGTGCCCCAAAAATTCATATGTTGAAGCACAAAATCCCAGTACTTCAGAATGTAACTTTATTTGGAAATAGGATCATGGCTGATGTAATTATTTAAGATGGAGTCATACTGCAGTAGTAGGGGTCCCTAATCCAATATGACTGTTTTCCTAATAAAAAGAGCATCGTGTGAAATGAGGGATACACACACACACACACACACACACACACACACACACACACACACACACACAGAAAGCCACATGAAGACTAGAGTTATGCTACCACAAGTCAAAATCTACAAGAAGCTAGGAGACCTGGAACACACTCTTCCCTTGTGTTTTCAGAGGGAACATGGCCCTGCCAAAAGCTTGACCTCAGACTTCTAGCCTGCAGAACTATGAGATAATAAAGTTCTAGTGTTCTGCATCACTCAATTTTTGGTACTTTGTTATGGCATCCCTGACCATAAAGTTGCAGGATAGGCAATCAATATACAAAAATCAGTTGTTTCTATATACCAACAATAAACTATCCAAAGAAGAAATTAAGAAAACAATATCACTTACAATACCATCAACAGAATAAAATACTTAGGAATAAATTTAACCAAAGTGGTGAAAGACCTGTACCATCTAGAAACATCAAACTACCAGAAGAAAACATAAGCAGTAAAGCCCTTTGCATTGGTCTTGGCAATAATGTTTTTCTTTTGGTGGGAATGTAAATTGGTATAGCCTTTATGAAAGACAGTATGGCAGTTTCTCAAAAAATTAAAAACAGAGCTACCATCTGATCTGGCAATCCCATTTCCAGGTATATATCCAAAAGAAATGTAAACAAGATCTGAAAGATAACTGTGCTCCCACATTCACTGTAGTAGCATTATTTACAATAGACAGGGTAGAAACAACCTAAATGCCCATCAACGAATAAATGGATAAAGAAATATGGTAAATACATAAAACAGGATATCATTCAGCCTTAAAAAAATAAAAAAGGAGACTTCTAGTCAAGGTGACAGAGTAGGTAAATGCTGTGCTTGTCTCTTCTCACAACCACATCAAAATTACAACTAAACTACAGAATAACTATCATTGGGAGTCACCTGAAGTCTAGCTGAACAGAAGTCCTACAACTGAGGATACACAGAGAGACCACCTCGAGACTGGTAAGAGGGGCAGAGACACAAAACAGCCTGGTCCCACACCTGAACGTGTGGTGGTTGAGCATCGGGAGAAACATCTCAGCTATAATTATCCCTCTGGAAGAGCAAGGGGTCCTTGCCCCACACTAGGCTACCCAGCCCAGGGTTCCAGTGCCAGGAAGAGAGGTCTCCACAACTTCTGGCTGTAAAAGCCAGGAGAAATTGAGGCAGAGTGAGACTAAGAGCTGAGGGAGTCACAGATTTTCCTCTTAAAGGGCTTGTGTGCAGACTTACTCAGTAACAGACTCACTCGCTCTGGGGCAGCTGCTCAAAAGTCATCAAGGACGTACGGGGAGGAACTGAGTTGGCTGGCTTCAGGGCAAGGGCTCAAGGGACAGCTTTCTCCCAGACAGAAGTGCTGGCAGAGGGGCACCGTTCCTTTGTTGAGCCTTCCCCTGCCCAGCTTGCAGACCCAAGTGGACTCTACATCTGAGTTTCAAGCAATGTAGCTAACGCTAGTCGCCCCACCCCGGTGATTCCCTGAAACCCCATCCTCCCAACTTGTGTACCTGCCCAAGCTGCTTCCAGTGGCTTTTCTATACAAACGGCCTGTCTTGGCTCATGCTTCAGACTTTCTTAAAATCTCTCAAAGGTTCACAAAAGCTAAAAAAGCAGCATCTGGCCTCAATGTGTCCCAGACCTCTTGCTGAGCAGTCACAAGCCCGGCACTAGTGCCAGCCGGCCTTGGTTTGTGGCTTGGCCTCTGGAGGCACTTCCAAACACAGTGTGGGTGGTAGCCATCTGCAGATTGTTTGGTGGTTCATGCCAGATGGCCCCAGGAAGGACACAAGCTACAGCTCAACTTGGCCTGTGGCAGGGCCTTTCCCAGGAGGTCCCAGCCTGCATGTCCTACAGCTGGCTTTGGTCTGAGTCAGAGCACCATCTGGGGTCGCGTCTGAGGAGAACACACCCAAAGGGCAGACAAGGCAGGCACCAGAGCCCTGCTAAAGTAATCCCGTTCTTAGGGTCAGCCCCTACACAACAGTTCCTCCACTGATCACGACCAGTCATCACAACCAATCAGCCCAAGGGTCAATCCCTCCCACTGACAAGCAAATAGCAACCAAGGTTCAACTACAACAGGAGGGCACCTAAAAACCATACAACAGACATACCTAGAACACCCAGCTCAGGTGACCAGGGAAGACTGCCACTGGGCCCCACAGCTCACCTATTTAGTAGTTGTGCTGGGGGGCACACAGATTGGAGGGGTGGAGGGAGAGGATTAAGAGGTACAAATTGGTAGTTATAAAAGTCACGAGAGCGTAGAGAATAGCATGGGGAATATAATCAGTAGTATTCTAGTACGTATGGTGTCATGTGGGACTGGATATATCAGGCTGATTACTTCGTAAGTTATATAAATGTCTAATCACTGCGTTGTACACCTGAAACTAATATAATATTGTATGTTAACTACAATTGAAAAAATATATATATAAAATTTTTTAAACAGAAGGAAATCCTGCCATTTGCAACAACATGGATGAAGCTTGAGGACATTATGCTGAGCGAAATAAGCCTGATGCAGAAGGACAAGTAAATACTATTTCCTATTACTTCAATGAAGAATCTAAAATAGGCAAACTCTGAGAAGCAGAGAATACAATGGTGATTGCCAGGGGCTAGTGGGAAGAGGAAATGAGGAAGTATTAGTCAAACTGTACAGTTTCAGTTATGTGAGATGAAATAAGTACTAGGGACCTTCTGTGTAGCAAGGTGCCTAAAGCTCACAATGCTGTATTGTATACCTGAAAATTTGCTGGGAGGGTGGGTCTTACGTTGTGTTCTTATCATAACATAATTATATTACTGTCGTTATAAATAAAGAAGGCAAGAGGAAACTTTTGGAGGTAATAGACATTTATGGCATAGATAGTGATAATGGTTTCATGAATGCATACTTATCTCCGCGCTAATCAAGTTGTATCCATTAAATATGTACAGATGTTTTGTTGAATAAAGTGGTTTAAAAAAAATAAAATCTGAAGATATAACTCACTCCACCATACTCAACAAATAAGCAGAAATGATACAATGGTAACTAATCTAAGTCATATAAAATGCAAAATGTTGCCTTAGTGCAGCTTTAATAATTACAAATTAGGCATTCTTGTTGAAAGACTAGTCTCATACTAAATCATGAAGAATATTTTTCTAATTTGGAAAATTTACAGCTAATGGTGTAGGTTCCCTAAACACGTTCTAAGTTACAAAACAGCTAACACAAATGTCTACAGATGGCCCATTCATTAATTCCACAAATATTTATTGAGAAAAGCTTTGTATTAAGCATTGAACATGAAAACAGATAAAGCTTTATCTAAAAATATTGCAAAGAAAGATATATTAGTCACATACTAAATGGAAACATTTATGATTTAGACTGCTGGACAACTACCTAATTCATTTTTTTTTTTTACATTGAAGAGTTAGCTCATACTAAAATTAATCTATAAATTGAATGCATTGCTAATCAAAATCCCAACATAGTTTTTTTACAAAACTGATAGACCAATTTTGAAATTCATATGCAAGCGTAAAGAACCAAGAATAATCAAAATTATTCTGCCAGAAAAGATAGGAGATTTGCCTTGCTAGATATTAAGATATATAAAGCCCTAGTAATTAAGACAGTACATTTTGCTTCAAAGAGGAATAATATACTAAGGAAACAGAATAAAGAAACAGGGCTGTGCAAATGTGGAAATATGATATAAGACAAAATTGGTATATCTGATTCCTGGAGAAAGCATAGACTATTCAATAAATTATTTTGGAACCACTGGCTTTCCATATAAAATAACATATATCCTCTTATGATCACCTACAAATTTCTATAAGTTCCAGATGGATGAGAGACCTAAATGTGAAAAACAAAATTTTGCAACTATTAGAGGAAATATATAGGAGAACGTCTGACTTTAGGAAAGGATTTCTTAGATACACATAAACTTGATCAAACCAAAGTCAGAACTTCTGTAAGACCAAAGCCACCATAAAAAAAAAAAAAAAAAAAAAAAAAGCCAACCAACAGTTTGGGAATAGATCTTTGAAACATATATAACAGAATTAATTATATGAAAGGATATGCTGCTAGGAACACCACGTACCAGCTGATCAAAGAACCATGCCTTCAAGATCAGAAACCTTCAGCTATTGGAACTAGTCACTCCCTTCAGAGATTGCTGAGAGGTGCAGTTTCAACAGAACTGACACCACTATAACCCCTAAACCCTAATTTATATGCAGTTAGAAGGAAGTTATAAACTGTTATTTGTTTTTATAAACTGTCTTTTGTTTGTAAATAGAGGCTATTCCCCTTCTCTCCCCTCTCTCTGTGGGAAAAGGAGGGGCTTCCTCTCCCCAAAACCAAGGGAAGACTCAAGACAATTATCAGTAAACTTTGACAATGCCTGTACGAAATCATGCTGCTTCCTGGGATGATGTTTACTTTGCCACTGAACTTGATGGTCTGCCTTGCACTAATAGAGCAGGAGAAGAGAGGATCAGGAGCAATGGCATGGTGGGAGACAGCAGGGCAAAGAGGAGGAAAGCCAGGACATCCTCATCTGTACCTTGAGCTCAGGTTTCCAAGAGGACTCAGATTTGGGGCTATAGCTTGCTGATGATGGTTACATTAAGAGGTACAGAAGCACTCAATTAGAAAACAAATGCACTGCAAAGTTGTCAACTTGGGATCAGTGGAAGATGCAGCCAATCATGTAAGGAATCTCAATGCCTTCAGAAGCCGACTGGGAAAGATGCCATCATTAGCCATTCAGCCATAACTAGAGCCATTATCTTGTCCTGCGGAGCCCATGGACGTCAAGCTCAAACACCACTAAGCATCAACACCTTAGAAGCAATGCAGCAGGATGGACTCTGCCTCACTTACCACTCCTGCTGCCCGTGGTGCATGAGACGAGATATGTCTCCCACACACTACACATACCGCCCCGAAATCCTAACGCTGCAAGGCTCACCTATTCAACTGAGAGATCTAGAGGGTTTTTTCATGAAATAAGAGATTTAGGTTTAAAACACACAGAGATAAATCTTAGCAACTGCTACGAGTCTATTCTAATAATGGAGTGTGGCTGAAAGGGAATAAAGATGTTTAGATATTATCCTAGTGGAAAATGAGAGCTCAACATAGTATAACTGGTAGCAGTTACTAGAACAAGTGAAAGTACTTGGGTTTATATTTTGATGAGCTGAGTCCTCACTTAAACACTAGTAATTAGTATCTATAATATATAAAGAACACTTTCTAACTAATACTACAGAAAAATGGATGTTTTGATTATCTAAACTTAGTGGTTCGAAACAACAATCATTATTTCTTTGCTTTTGATTCTACGATTTTGTCAGGGCCCCAGCGAAAATGGCTCGTCTGTGCTCTGTGTGATATTCTCTATGGCTGAAATATCCAAGGTGATTTCTTCACTCCTGGCTGGCAACTAAGATAGGAAGGCTGCACCAACAGAGAGGCTAGAAGGATTCTCTCCCTCCCTCTCCCCCTCCCTTCCTCTCTCTCTCTCTCTCTCCTCATGGCTTCTTCATGTGTCTAGCTTGGCCTTCCTCACAGCATGGCAGTCTCAGAGTAGTTGAATCTCATACATAGTGACTGGTTTTCTCAGAAAATCAAAAGTAGAGCATTTCTTATTTTTCTTAGTCCAAGACTGACACACTCTCAATTCTACCACATTCTATTAGTTATCCCAGAGAAATTTTCCCTCATTGCGCCAAGATATAAAGATGTTCATCACAGCCCTGTTTGTAATATCAAAATACTAGAAACAACCCAAATATCTAACCAGTAGTGCTTAGATGAATAGCATGCTATAATCATATAATGAAGCAGAAGAAAATTAATGAACTGGATCATTATTTATCAATAAGAGTAAATCTAAAACCAATTTGAGTGAGAAAAGATAGTTGAAAAAATCATACACTATGAAACAAATTACACAATTTTTTAAAACACAAACTGGAACTACATACTTTGTGTATATATAGTGAAAGCAGAATTCAACTTTTATTTACATTTCGATTATTTTATTTTTTAAATCTGATGTGAATATAATGATATTTGAACATTACTGATAGTGTTTTACTCTATTAGTCTAAAATACTATAAAGTTTAAATCCTCTTCAAAATTTAAAAAAATTAAAGAGTCAGTTTGTCTTAAAATTGCTAATCTAATTTGGAGACCAAAGATAGTTTACTTTGGAAATGTAAAAAGCTGTGGAGGGACTCAAATTTAATCCTAAAATGTAGCCTGTCATAGTTTCATGTATGCTGACAGCGGATGTGAGACTCCTAGGTCAGAAACAGAAGACTTCATAACTCACGGTGATAGCAGCAGCCAGAGTCTCAGCATTTGTGCCAGTTCTCAAAATCCCAAATCAAAGGACAAGGCAAAGAGGACTGTCTAGTAGGAAAGTGACACTGAGCTTAAGAACCCTAATTTTTTGTGATGGGCAGCAACACTACTTCGCCTATGCTTTAAGTATTATCTCTGCCTTCTAAGGCTATAGGTGAATCTGCTCTTTGCTCCAGAAGGAGACATCATAACTATCTTCCAAGCCTAATCGCTATACAAACATCCTGGAAAAGAGAGTCCAAGACGATGGCAGCCAACGCCTTTGCTCATAAAATTTTCAGAAATGCAAGTGATTGATGGAGAAATATCTCCTAACAGAAAATTTGTGATATATGAAGAGGCACCCCACTATAATAGCAATATTATAGGGCAAATTATGTTATGTGTTAGATAAAGACCTATAATTAAAGTTTTTAAATTTAACATAGTACTTTGCTTATTCTCACTATAAATCTCTACATTAGAGGAGGTCATCGAGAGGACATGACTACTGGTTGACTAGAGAGCTGGACCCAGACAAGTGGAGGCGCCTCACTCCCTCCCCTGTCCTTGGAATTGATGTTCCATCCACTGTTCCCATAACCTGAGCCATTTCAAGGATGTAGCCTTGAGAAAGTAAGGTGTTGGTGAGACCATCTGGACTGAATACATGACTAAATCTAGTTAAGGCCTCTACATAAACTGTTAAGATTCTAGCAGGTGGGGCAGAGATCTACTCATCTTGCAGCCACTAAGACAAGTCCTGTAAGTAAGTTCCCTTGCTTATTAAAACTGCCACCTACCAATCTAGGGAGATCTGCCTCATTCTTTGATCTCTCCTAGTCCCTCACATACAAGGGAACATTTTGCAAACTAACACTCTACATGCTAAAAACCATAAAGTCAGAAGAATTTATCTTTAACACAAGCCAGTTCAGTAAGATACTAACGATTATGAAAAAAAAAAAAAAAAGCTAACATAATAATAAAACAGCTTTGTACCTGAGGTACAGTGTTTCTTAAAACATTAAATGTCATTCTAAATTTTTATCAGGAAAGAAAAGAACTACATAAGGCCAGAATATTTAAAGTTAGTCTAACCCATAAATATACTTTACTATAAACAAGGTGCTATGGCAAGAAATAAAATGAGCTACAGATATGCTTTAGAATTAACTTCAGCACACATTATGATGCATAATAGCTGCTGGAATCTTTAAACAACTCATAATGTATGTTTTACTTCCTTATGTTAATGCACAAAAAAAATCTAAAATACCATACAAAGTTTTTTTAAAAGCCTTCATTGAAATTCTAAGAATGTTAACCTGAATTTTGACATAAGGATAACGATAATGGATAGTTACATAAAACTTTTCAGCCTATGAAACACATAAGGCATTTTTCCATGCAAAATATTAAAATGCTAATTCTCAAACAACAAGAAGCCAAAAATTATTCAGATATATGCTATGTTCCTATATAACTACTAAGGACTTCTTAGTACACAGCAGATTCTCATTAAAATATGGTTACTATATATTTAAGCATATTTGGTTACATACATGTAACTGGAGCACTGGGCAGCAGTTTGAGACCATGAGAAAGTGTCTCTGCCACTTTATAGCTTTATAACCTTTAACAAGTCACAACTTCTATAAGCCTCAGTTTCCTCATTGGCAAAGTGAAGGTAATGATATCTAAATTACTTTTTTAAATGGCTAGGTCTCAATATTAGTTCTTTAAGTTCTGAAGTGTTTCTACTTCATATTTAATAAGCCTAACAAGTAGATAAAACAACACAGGCTAATGCAGCTTTGAGTTGTAGTTTATTACAGACCAGTAAGCACATTCCATAATGTTAGGTGCTCCAAAGAGGGGCCTGGTCGATTGAAGTTTATTAGAGGAAAACCTTTAAATGTGCCATCCCTTACCTAAGTTCCAGGAGAAACACAACTTGGCATCAGTCAAGCCATTCTGTCAAACATCCAACAAATTGAAAGGAAATATGCTACATTAACTTTTCTATAAGTCATTAGCACAGGCGAGTTATTGTTCCATTTATTCTTCTAATTAGCTGTGTGACCTTAGGAAAATCATATACTTTCTACTCTCTAGGCCTAGTTTATCTGTCAAAGAGAGTTTCATTTATTCTAATAGTTATGAATATTTTTGTGTGTATCAGGCTCAGGCATTTTTTTAAGAATGAATCAGAAACAATCCTTGCCTGTGGCTGAAACTACTAATTTTCTTTCCTATAGCCAATGGTCCTTCTGTACCATAGCTTTCCAAGAAAGAGAGGGAGGGAGGAGGGAGCCAGAAAGGAAGAAAGAAGGAAGGAGGGAAGAAGAGGGGGAGGGAGAGGGGGAGGGAGGGGGAAGTAGGGGGAGGGAGGAGGAGAGAGAGGAAGAGAGAGACTAATTTTTTCAGGCTTCAATGTGCCAAGCTCCAAGAGATAAATCATGATTTTTTTTCCCCTTTGCCAAATGTTCTATTTTCCAGCCTCCCTTGCAACCAGAGTGGCTACATGGCCCAGTTCTGGTAAATAAGGCATAAGAAACATCAAGTGAGCTTCCAGAATAAATTTCTTCACTAATAAAAGAACACCTTTTTCCCAAGTACTCCCTGCTCCTTCCTGCTTGGGATGCTAGGGACATGGTCCCTGGAAGAGTGGCAGCCATCTTGTGACCATGAGATTACAAACACAAGAAAGATAAATCAATGCACTCAGGATGATGCAAAAACCTTGGGTCTTCAATACTATCATTGAGCCACAGAATATTACCTCAGAACTTTTATAAATAAATAATAAACATCGTTATGATTTAAGCTACTATTACTTAGATATTTCTTACTCACAGCTAATTGCATTCCTGATACACTCCACTCATGGGAGTTTTCCATCTGGTAGAGAAAATCATTATAGAAGTGCTGTAGAGCTAAATAATTAATAGAAGTGCAGGTAATTATTTCTGGTTTACCTAGCTGACAGGTTACTGTAAGGACAAAGAAAAAAACAGATATGAAAATGCCACTGGAAAAAAAAAACATGCAGTTCAATGTAAAAGGTCATATTGGTATTAAAATATGAATTGCATCGAATATCCAGAAATGCTAAAATTCAACAAGAGAAAGGTGTTATAATAATGATGATCATGTCTAACTCTTTTCTGTAAATAATATCTCTATGTATTTGTTACAACAAAAATAATAATGAATTGAAGTTAAATGATCGGACTTTTCGAAAATGCTTCATAGAAATATTTTCCCTCTACAATGGAGAATATCAACGTTGTTTTTCTGGTGGAGTCTTTTTTTAATAATAAGATATCTTATTTTTATAATAGATAGCTCTCATTTCCCTTAAATGTTTTACTATTCCTATATTTCACAAGTAGGGTTTGAGGTAACTTTTACTAGTGTGTGTGCGCGTGTGTGTGTGTGTGTGTGGTGCAAGAACACTTTCCATGAGATCTAACTTCTTAACAAATGTTAAGTGTATAATACATTATTGTTGACTATAAATACAATGTTGTACAACAGATCTCTAGGCTCATTCATCTTATTAACTGACCCTTTATGCCTGTTGATTAAGTCTCCATTTCCCTCACCCCTCAGACCCTGGTAACCACCATTCCAGTCTTGGATTTTTTGAGTTTTACAATTTTAGGTACCTTATATAAATAGAATCTTACAATGCTTGTCTTTCTATGTCTGGCTTATTTCATTTAGCATAATGTCCTCAACATCCATAGACCTTGAGGATTTCTTTCTTAAGGCTGACTAGTATTTCATTGTATCTACACACCACATTTCCTTTATCCATTTATCTGTTGATGGACATTTAGGCTATTTCCACATTTTTGCTGTTCTAAATAGTGTTGCAATGAACATGGGAGCATTAATGTCTCTTAGAGATCGCAATTTCAATTGTTTTAGACAAATACCAGAAGTAGGATTGCTGGATCGAATGGTAGTTCCATTTTTAATTCTTTGAGGAACCTCCATACTGTTTTCCACAGCACCTGAGCTATTTTGTGTTCCCATCAAAAGTGTAAAAGGCTTTCAGTTTCTTCAGACCTTTGCCAATACTTGGTCACAACTAAGTTTATTTATAGAGTGTTTTATTTGGCCCAGCCCCTTATCTAAGGTCTCTACATATATTGATTCATTTCCTTTTCAAAACAACCCCATGCGATCAGCTCTATGATCATCTGAATTTTACAGTGGAGGAAAGGGATACATAGGATGCACAGGCAGCAAAAGTCGCAACGATAGTAAAGTAGCTGGTATTTGTACCACAGCAGTCTTATAGCAGAATTGGTGGACTCAGCCACCAAACCATTCTACCATTTGCAAAGCTGTTTGTAAACAAATTACTTGTCCTACTTATTAAAAAAAAAAAAAAGATTAAGAATTAACTTCTAATTGTAATAGTCACCCCTTTCAAGTAACAGTTAATATCAGAGCATTGTCATATCCACTGCGTGCTAACAAAATTACTCTGGACAAAATAGTAAAGAGTGAATCAGTCTGTCTCTTACTGAGCAGGAAAGAATCCACATTGGACACATTTCGTGAAGGAGTCATTAATTATAAGAAAACTAATCAAATGCATATAAACCATGTGCCCAGCTCTCCCATGCTCTCTGCGCAAAGGTATACTGTTCTAAACAGGATAGGGCCATCACTCAAAGCTACTACACAAGCTCTGGGGACACCATTCACATTATAGATTATGTTAATGACATTGCCTAGAGTTGGAGAGCATGGCAGCCCTGCTGAAATCCCCCTTGTTTAATCTTGTCTTCTCACCATGCTCCTCATAGTTCCCCAATACTTTAAAAATAATTGAAGTGCTCAGCCAAGTTACTTGGAAGCAAAATCATAGCTGAACATATTCATACACAATGTATGTATACACACACACATGCACGCTTGCACACGCAGGTCCAAAGGACCACCACAATGGCACATTGATAGTGTTTAAGAATTTTCCAAGTTGTTAATGGAAACCCGGTCTACCTGTATAAAAAATGGACTAAAGGCCATCCTCAGTGACATTATCATCTAGACACATCTCTCTGAGAAGGGGTCATTAAAAGTCTTTATCTAGACTCTCAAGACTTATTCTGGTTTCTCAGCCTGTCAGGAGAAGTTCAGAAAGTTTCTCAGGAACTTAAAGCCACACAGGCAGTAAAAGCTTTGGATCAACCTTACAGTCAACAAATGTTGTTTCTCAATTGCCAAGTATATTGGTCACTTGACTAAATGTTTACGCTGTAACATTTATTGTGCTGAGTGCTTTAGACACATTATTTAATATTCTCTGGGTAACTGTCATATGCACATGATACAGATGAAAAATTTGAAGCCCAAAGGAGTTAACAAGTTGCAGCGTGTACTGTTGATTTTCTATGTCTCGTTCTTTTCTGACAGAGCACCAATTTTGTTCAGATATCCACCCCTCTCAAATTATTCAGTGTGATCCTCATCTCAGCTCACAGGATAGATCTTTTGTTAGCTTAACTCAATCATAATAATCTCGTTTCCCTCATAATTAGTTTAGAAATGAACATGTAAGCTTCTCTGGCCAATAAAAAGTGAGAAAAAGTTTTAGGAAAGGTTTTATCACTCCTACAGAAGAGTAAAAAAATAAACTAGTCTCTCTCCTTCTATTGGAGACTTTCATGCCTGAATGTGGTACCCAGAATTGCTGCTGCCATCACTGGAAAACTAAGCCAACTATCTAAAGGCAGAACCCAAGAGGATCACAGAGAGACGGAGCCAGAGCCCTGACATACTAGGCTCACAACCTACCTGGCCTCAGTATTTCTTAAAGTGTGAGGCAGTAAACAGTCTTATCCTTAAATCCAACCTGAGTTGGATTTGCTATTAAGTGCATTTGACAAAACAAGTAGTAGATCTGGGATTTGAAGACTGGTCTGTCCATCTCCAATGCTGAAGCCCTTAACCTTAACACTCCATTTCCTGTGAGTGCCGAATGCTTCTATGATGTCTGAAGCATAGGCATAGCATTTCCTCACACCCCTCCCAACGCACCTCCCATACACACACACAACTTTGTCCAAGTCTGTGAAACTTAGCCTTTGACTCCCCTCCTTACCCCCAACACCCAGCATCCATGTTTCCAACTACTAGTGCTCATCCAGAAACTATTCACTGAAAATACAAATTTACTTAGCTCTTGATAACCAGGTCCAGTTCAAGGTACGATCCTCATCTCTACTCTCTCAGTCAGTGGAATGGCTACTTCTTAGAACCACCACCACCAGTACTACCGCCAAGGACTAATCATGACAATCTCAGATGTATTTACATTGTTTAGTATATGCAGATTTCATTCAGCTTGTATCTGCCACCATTATTCGAATGACCTTCTATTTCCCACATTGTCTCTCATCCCAGATGATCTAGAGCTTTTTTCCCAAATGAAATGTTTCCTTCCACTACTATATGCTTTCTTTAGAAAACCAAAATATCAGATCTTAGAGTGCTTTCACTTGAAAGAATGTCGCCAAAAAATAACAAAAGGAAAGAACCGAGGTTTGTCACTTTGTCATCGAGAATTACCAACCTCTTTCTGGAGCATTAAAACAGTGTTCACCACTATTCAAAGAAGGGAAGGAAAGAAGCATTAACTGATCATCTACGCCAGGCTCTGTGTTAAACTTTTCATATTCTCTCATATATTATACTCAGAATAACCCTATGAGATAGGTATTACTAAGTCCCTCAATTGACAGATGAGCTAATGAAAGTAACATGAAGGAACTGCCTTCAGGCAATACGACTAGTAAATTTAGAGTGAGAGTTGGAACCTACATCTAACTGAGGCTGATCTCTGCAAATAAGGTGGCCATCCGTGAGCACTCTGAACCACCTTGACATACTTCTCTGATTAAATAAGAACATTTACTGGGTCTTAGCTCTAGCCTTTGATGTTATTTCAGGCTGAGATGGTGTCTGTGCTCTTCTTGCCAGTCACATTGCCCAGTGCCTTGGTGAGGGTGAAGAAGAATAAGAAATTAAAAACGACTATTGTAAAAGATTTAATAATAGTCATGACTGCAGAGAAAGAAGTAATCTGTGCCATTTTCTACCTTTAAAGAAAGTGCGGGTCAGGAAATAGCGAAGGTTAAACTAAGTCTGGGGCTCATCATAATTCAGCACCATGGGCAGCAAAAGAGGGGCAATAAAACTGAAATATGAGACAGACGAGAGATAAAGGGAAAAGAAGGAAAATGCTTAACTCCCAGGTTCCGCCAATGGAAATTCAAACTGTGGAGGGTTTTATTCACCCTTTCATTCAGAGCTATTTATCTTCCTTATGCCATCCAAGCTCCTTCCTGCAAAAAAGCCATTCTCCCTAATGCCTGACAGTGCAAATTAGTTCCTCTAAGGAGCCCAAACCAGTTTGTTTAAGTTCTTAAGTGGCTTTACTGGCGCAGGTGTCAACCAACTTTCTAAGAGGCATTTTGAGGAGCGCAAGGTAGGGCTGACCACTTCCTCTGCTGGTAGAGGTCAAGCGGTACCCAGGACCAGGAAGAATGTGACACCAGGCTCATCTGTATTAGTTACTTAAGCAAAAATTATTTCCATTTTACTAATACCATAGGGAGTACATTAAAGCCAGGGAAGTAGAGACTCTGATAAAAAGCTGATGGTGACTCTACATTCTTCGCTAAACTATAGAAACATCCCTGGAGCGAACATCAGGCCTGAGGAAGGGGTATTGGGAACAAAATGGAGTGAAATAGGGGTATAGAGTATATTACAAAGACAGGCGGTGATAGAGCTTATCCAGGAATGCACATTAAAGACAAAGATGAAAATTTCTGGGATAGAATAGTGCATTATATGAATTTACCAAGTGATTTGTAAATACACTGTGGCTGACAAAACCTACCATAAAGCCAAGCCGAAAATTTATAATAGACTCGGACCAGTCTTAAAGAGTTTCTCTAGTGTTCACATGCTAATGGATCCCTAACTTCACTATGACTGGCCCCACTTTATGACCTTAACTGGATCATCCTGCCCCTGTGCTTACACTATTCCTTGAGGATTGTACTAGTATAATAGTGTATGAAGATAGATACAGATAGATATAGATATAGACATATATCATACCATTATAATATATATTATACTACACCATTATATATTACTTTACTATATTATATTAAACTGTCTTTCAAAGTTTATTCAACAAGGGTACCACGATTTTCACATTCCTAACAAGTTTATAAATAAATGTCAGAATCGAAGTTCCACGTTCCCCAAAATTGAGCCTCATAGCATGTTTGGATTTTAGTAGGAAGAGATCTACATTTAAACTCTTTTCCAAAGAAAAGTGTTCTTCTGCCTGAGAAAGTTTTCCTCCTCAGTAGAAAGTTATACTTGAAGCATGGTAGAAAGAACAGAATACCTACCTAAACTCTCAGATCAGCCAACGAACCACAGTGATAGTTAGCCATAGGGTGATGCGTATCATAAACTGACATATACCCTCATTCCCAGAATTAAATCCCAAGCTCATTTATGAATGTTAAGAGAATCCACATTCAACAGTCTGAACTAAGAGAGCAGCTTTCCATAGCGGGATACTAATTGGTATCCCTAAAAAGGGTTCAAAAGTCCACTACGTTTAGAAAACTGTGGGCTAAAGAAAAAAGAAAAGTGTGTTACCGAAGCACTTCTTAGAGACTTTAACCTGTCCCTCTGTGTCATGGATTTCTGAGAGTGGTGGTAGATTATGCAGAGTGTTCTAAATAAAAATGTTCTGTTTGGAAATTCATTTAACACAGAGCAACTTTTTAGACTAGTGTTCCGAGGAAACACTGGGAAATGACTGTACATGATCCAAAGAAAATAACGTTATCTTGAAGCTTGTGCTTAACCATAGATGTAATAACCAGATAATAAAAGCTATCTTCACTGACAAAAGAAAAGGCCAGGGAGGGCTAAGAGGCCTTTTATATCTCTGATGTCTAACAACTCTGACAATGTTTGTTGATTTGTCAAGCAGAGATAGCATAATATTTAAACAGAAGATCATTTAACTGAGAAAACAGCCCCAAAGATTGTACCTATAACATGAAATTATCTGAGACTCATTAAAATGTACAGGCACTTTAAATCCTTAATACAGGTGAGGAACTTGGTCTTTCTGGAGAACTCACTAGAACAAAGGCCTCTTGAAGGAGATACTGCTACGTGCTGTCCAAGAATTAGACAAAAGAAGTGATTAATCATAGAGCTACTTTTATGCAAATTATCCTCTTCTGGAAAAGACAATCATGGCCTAAATCCTACTTTTCTTCTCTAAAGTTTCAAAACTCTACTCCCGAATGGGGTTATAAAGTTATAAGTCTGGTTAACATAGTACCCCATGTGAATGACAAATCCTGAGACAACTCAGTAGTATTATTAGCAAAAAATAACTGCATATTCATGATAGTCACACTTAAATTAGTTGTTTTTCAGAAAAAAAGTAAAGTAAATCAAACAGTACATATATATGCATACCATTTCTCTGAATACTTATCTGTTACAAAAACATGCTGTTAACACAAAAAAGAAGGAATTAAAACTGTCCCCCAAAGTCAATTTTTATCAAGTCATGCAACAGATACAAATCTCCTACTAATCCAAAAGAAACATTAAATCTTTCTTCAATGATAATCCCTCTGTAGAAGTCGATCAATTCTAATTTAGCTTCCTCCTAATTCCCTTCCTCTCTACTACACTCAATTCCCTCTAGAAAAGATAGTAATTCTACCACTATTTGCCAAAGAAATTTTGGACATTTGAGCACTACCTTTATAAAATGACACAGCAAGGCACCTAATGCCTTCAGACCTAAAACTGGTTTGGAGAACAGCCCACGACCTCATTCCTGTCATGCCCAAGATGAAATAGGGGGCAGGAAACGAGTCGATGTAAGCCTCAGGATTCTTCACTTAAGAACCTCAAGGTAGCAAAGCTACGTGTCTCCACATTTCACTCTTCAAACCTAACTAGTGGCTGACATTAATTTCTTCCTCCCAGAAAGGACACTGTGTTTCAATTCTGTTTCAAAAGCACTTCTGCCTCCGTGGAGGTTAAATCTTCTGTCTAATCTAAAAGCAGCAAAAAGGTAGACCTTTAATCTATTCCCACCGTTTCTGCATGTCTATCTACGTCTCCAAATACACCAGAATTGCAACCTGCGCTGAGAGGCCGCCCTTAATTCTCAACAGCTCAGTGATGACGCATTGTAATTGCTGTTTAGCAGCACCTGGCACATAATAAGTACTCAATCCATATTTGTGGAATGAAGAACAATATCAGAAATGGGAGTAGTTTTACCAAAACTAACTAGAATAGCACCAACATTTCATTCACTCTTTCATTCTCATGATTGAAATATTTGTCAATATGGCATAGTGTTAGGCACTAGAAATAGAACAGTAAATAAAACCTCATCTTTACCATCCTGGCGTTTTCAAAGAACTAAAACAAGGCCAACATTTGTGGACTTGAGGAGAAGTACACAAAGTGCAGAGATTGAGGAGAAGTAAACAAAGGCCATATTAATATAGAGTCTCATAGGCCATGTTGCGACCCTCTGTGTTTTCCCTGAGAATAGAGGAAATCAAAGAAAGCTTTTAAATAGATGAGAGGACTAGAAATGACTTATATTTTTAGAAAGTCCCTCCAACTCACTGTGTAAAATGGATTGTTCAAAGGCAAAAGAGGATGTAAGATTCCAGTCGTTACTAGATTTTTCTACAGAAGATGTGCTCAAAAAGTCCTGTGTCATAACTGAAATGCTCTTAGCAAATCCACTGGGTGATTTCATAGGCACCAAGATAATCCTCTTGCCCAGAAAACCCCTAATCCAGTTTCTGTAATTGTAGTAACCACGAAAAGGCTTTTAATTCTATAATTCAAGGAAATCTTTCAAATTCAAACATTCCTGGGAGGCCTGGTTGAATAAAGGAGAGTGAAGAGAATTGAGGATAGTGATAATGTTCCACAGGTGGAAAAAGGGGGTATTTAACCACTCTTCTACCACGTCCCAGTTTACCTAAAACCCACCCTGGTGACCTGACTCGTATACGTTTTTCTCAGAAGAGAACTGTACCAAGGGAGGTCTGAGAACCAAAATCGAGCGCTCTGACATGTCAGATCCCTTATCTCTTCAAAGGTTCAGAACGTGCTTTCACTGATCCCATTTCTGTTTGCTTCCTTTTTATGAGTGAAGCACTTTCACTGCTTCTGAAATTACATTGTTCTAAACACCATAAAACACTTCTACATGAAGGGAAAATTGTTAAGCTAACTTTCATGTAAATTCATTTCCTATTTTCCTTCAGCTTTTCAATGTTTCCATTGCATTCATAAAAATAATGTAGACAGCCCTCCAAAGGATAATTAAATAAATTACTTTAGTTTTTGCCCAGTGACTATGTAGCCTAAAAAATAATTTCTCTTTAGTAGCTTGTGAATTATGTTGGACAGTTCACCACATACTGTATATGGAGTGTTACTGATAGCCTCTCTTGCAAATCTTAAACTACAAAAACATTCTCTCTATACAGGATGATCTATTTGATACAGGCTCAATTAAACCTGGAATTTGTTTTAAACGAGCTACAGGCACTTCAGGCGATTGATCATTTGGTTTTGTCACAGCTCAGCAAGTGGCTTCTGCTCTTGGCAACAGGACAAGACTGTTTTGGTTGCATAGATAGATCCTGGCTCCCACGTTTGCCTGCACAATACATACATATTTACAACTTTCTTGGGTTTCCACAATTCCCAGCAATAAATACAGAAACTCAATGCTAAGTGTAAGAATTGTAACATTTAGGTGTGAGTGAGCAGTTAAGAATCAAGAGAGTACCTAAGATTTGCCTTTTTAAAAAACAAATACAACTTTTCCAGAAAAGAAACAAAAACGTAAAAGAAGCCAAGCATGTTAAAGCCCTGCAGAAACTGTACTTTCTTGAAAAGATGTCTATTACAAACTAAGAATCAATTAAACTTCATTCTTCTATCTACTGTCATACTATCCTAAGGTTCATGGGTATTTCTTGGGATTTCAACCCTTCTCAACAGATATTTATTAAAAGTGTAAAAGAGTCTCTTTTAACTCTGTAAAACTAAACCAGAGTTAGAAATATTTTTTATCTTACCATAACACCTACTGGGTTCTAGGTCTTAAAGTCTTTGTCAAGTCTGGACACTAAGGTAAGTTACCAGTTTATAATTATCAATCTTAGTTTTTAGACAATGTGAAAATATCCCCTCAAAAAAATAGGAAAAAATTCTAAAGATTATTTTATCAAAATGGCCACATGTGATATTAACAAGAATAAGATAATACAAAAATAAGTTTTTTCTTCAAATTCATTCATTCTGAAAGCAGGAAAGAAATACAGGTTTAAAATCCCTTATCAGAAATTCCTGGAGCCATACATGTTTCAGAATTCAGCAATGTATGCATTTTATAAAGATATCAAATGTACATTACATAATTGCCCTAGAAGTACCTGAGAAAGCACAAATAATCTAACACATTTATACAACAAAATCTATGAATATTCACATTGAGTAGGATAAAGACTATAAATAGCTTCACATGATCAAGTAAAACCTTTCTGCCAAGTGCAGTATGATCAGACAGGTGAAGTTTGCCAAGAGGGTTTTAAGGAAACAATTTTCACAACTTTGGATTTCAAAAATTTTGATATGAGACTGTGGACCTAGATTCATTGAGCACTAAGCATAACAGATGCATTAAAACTTCATATTTACAATAAACCTCTGCGGAACATTTTATTATTTCCATTTCAGATGAGAAAATATTGGTTCAAAGAAATTAAATAATATGATTAAGGTCGCACATCAGTAAGAGGGTAACCAGGAATCAAAGGAAGTCTTCCTGCTCCACCACCAGCGTACTTCCTGTTACACCTGGCATGCCACACTCCCTCAAAGGAGCTTCTCCATCATGCATAACCGGACGGTCATTACATCTGGATCCATTTGATTCAGACTCGAAGAGTAGAGGAAATAAGTGTGATATTATTTTTATGAGCCACCAGTTGAAACTGGAGGTTTCCTAAAACTTCACCAAACATGTTTATGGCAAGGAACTTTATCCTACTTCTTTCACCTCAAGCATGAGAAATGAGTTCAATTCCTAACCTCGCCTCCTTTTGGCATGTTTGCTAAAAAGCAGCTTCCCTTCCCATTTCAAATTTGTTGTGAATATTATCTGACAGTCATTAATTGCTGAAGATGACAGCAAAAGTCCACTTTCTGCAACTGTCAAGAAGTGAATTAGCAACATTTCCTGAAATCTACCCAATTTTACCAAAAAAAAAAAAAATTGTTAACATGATCCCAGGTCCTGAAAGTTCTCTCATTCTTGTGACTAATGGAAAGTTTTAAGGAACCTGAGAGGTGGGAAAGTCTTTAGTTACCATCTAACCTACCCCTCAATGTTACAGATGAAGGGTCTGAGATCCTTATATGTATTTTCTCTATCGCTTTATAGGGCTTACATCAAATTTTATTATAACTAGACCAGAAAGAGAAGTTAACCAATTTGACCAGGAAAACTAAATGTGACTATGTGTTTATCCAGCATCATATTAATGTATAACTCAAAGAAAAATTTTAAAAAGGAAGACTTCCCTCCCCACCCCACCCCCACCACCGCCCCCACCGCCCCCACCCCCCCCCCCCTTCAGCAGGAATAGAGTTTGGGAAGCTACAAGGAAAGGGGGAGGTGACCTGGGGCCTGCCTTAGCCAAACAGTATGCAAAAAATTTACCAATATGCATATAATGTGACAACACCGCCATCGAGCTAGACATGGCTTAACAGATCATTAGATATTCTTTAAAAGGAGGCAATTTATCATGTAGAGACATCAACTCCATTTACATCACCGGCTTTTCCAGTTATATTTGCTATCATGAGATGTTACTGTCTCCAAAATTGGCCGCCTATTTGATCAAGAGACAGTTCATACTGTTAACTATGCTAAAGGTAGACAAAACTGCGGGAAACAAAAAATGCCCTGAACTGAGATGTGCCAGTATGTTAAATAATAATGAATTTGACCTGGTGTATGAGTTAACCAAAGGAGACCACCCTAGGGAAAGGGTTTCATACAAAACTTGTGGAGAGCGTAGCTTATCGGGAAAGGTAAAGCCTTGACTACCACTTATCAGATCAGCTTGTCCTTAGGTAAGTTATTTGCATATTGTTTCAAAATTTTATACATTGATTATATATTATTTTCATGATAAGAAAATAATTAAATGTGTTAACCGAAAAATGCTTTCTTTACCACCTATGACTGAATTATGTTTCATACATATATTTAGGGAATCCAGAGGTCAGAAAATGATCAGAGAAAATTGTGTCAGGGAAAGAGTATGAGCTAGCCCTGTCCTTTATAAATCTGTCATTACTGTGCATTTTAGGTGCCTCATATTTCCTCATCAGAATATCTATCTCACAGAATTCCTAAGATATTTGTATTTTTAAAAATCTAGGCTTGTACTTAGCGCACTGTATATTTGCAAAAAATGATAGCTACCATTGTTATGATGCACATAAGGCCTATAAATTTTCTTTAAACCCTAATCCAAGTAAGTTCACACAATGATTATTCAGAGTAACATTTCTTTTCATCTGATTTATTTTTCTGAACACATGAAATCCCTAAGTCTATCCTCCTGTAGGGAACACAGTCTGTTAACTTTGGATCCCACTGAATTGAAACAGCCTGTATCCAGGTGATATCCGGAATGCCTACTCAGGAGGAAGCCCAATCTGGTGCTTGGGAATAACTTGGCAGGCACAGTAATATATGGGGAGGGAAAGAACTACAGACAAAAGGAGCCTAGCCTCTAGCTGTAGGGGAAAAGGCTCTAAAGGAACCAGAAACTACATGACGATGACGACGGTGATGATAGTGATGATGATGCTAAAAAAGATATCAGCAATGGTGATGAGAAAACTGACTCACAGAGCAGTTAAGGGAATTGGTTAAGATGATACAGCAGGTAAGAGGTAGAATTTAAATTTGAATTTTAGAAATCTGGCTCCAAAGCCAGAATATAGACCAAGCCTGATTTTACTTCCATGACAGCTAATTGCTCATTCTGACGTGGGTAGGTGGACAATAACCTTGACATGTTCCCAGCATAATTACAGCCTGAAGCTTTGATGAAACAAAATTTGAGGGAAACAATGAGTTTTTCTTAACTACAGACAAGGGATGTGTATGTGTGTAATCATACAAGTGTACTCTATCCGCTCATCCATATAGAAAGATACAGGGAGATGGGGTTTGTTTTTTTTTTTTAAAGATATGTCATTGAAAACTGGAACTGGGCCAGCACTGGCCCCCGTGTTTCCATTGTGTGAATTAGAAAAGATGTCCCTTTTGGGTGACTGCAGCCACAAGGAACACAGCTTGACAAACACAAGGTATTTCTGGGTAAATTAGAAAAAGACACCTCTTTTTCGAGATGGATACTACTCCATGACAGGGTACATGGCTTGGCAAGCAAGCCACAGAGTGGAGGTTAACTCCCACTTGCACCGTTTGTTAGGTGCCCTTGTGTATGGCACAAACCACACAGCACACCTGGTGACCCTGATTGGGACATCTAGGTGTCCTAGAGATTAAATGAAGAGTCAGCTAAGCAAATGGCATGGCACTCCAGGAAACCAATGGGGGTTGAGAGAGCACTACATAGGACAAAGAAACCTGCCAGTCCGAAACACCTCTCCCTGGTACCAGAGACATAATTACCCAGAGTTCATGAGGAAAAGACTCAAGATCTGGAAGTAAGCATATCACATCAGAAATATTAGGAGCCGCTCCTGATTTCCTCTCAGTTTTCCACCAACCTAGACAGACCTCCTAAGTTATACTTCTAACATTTATCATCTAGGTTGATTCATGGGGACAGAGGATCATTACTAGACCTACAGAAAACCAAATAATGCCCAGACTCAGAACAGATTCAAAGATCTAAAGAGACACTGCTGATAGAAGCCAATTAAGAGTTAGAAAAATGACTGTAAAAGAAATAAATCCCTGTAGGTTTTTTTTTTTTTCCTTTTCTTGACGATTTTTAAATGTCTTCTGGTATCCTATTATGTTCCTGGGAGCCTTCAACTTTTTACAACAGATCCATTCATTGGCTGTCACCTGCCACACAGGACAGCCTTCACCTTTGTCAGGAATTACTCAAAATGCCTCTCCTGGGTTGGCCTTTCCCACTGGCAATGTTGGCAGTGACTTGCATGGCATGATTTGCAAGTCTCCAAAAAGGTCTTTGCACCAAAACCATCTCCCTAATTGTCATCTGAAATGCCAGTATTAACATTTTATTTCTCTGAGTGGAACATTTCCTCCTCCCCAGTCCTCTCGCAATGATAGCAGAGAACAGCCCCCCAGATAGCCACGTAGCTCTCTTCTTCACTTCCTGATCTTTGCTCAAATGATACCTTCCCTGATGACCCTATTTAAAGTTCAACTCGAAGACCACCCTGCCCCTTTCTTGCTTTATATTTTGCCATAGCACTTTCCACCGTCTGACATATGCGTACTTTACTTTTATGTTTACTTAATTACTAACTCCTTCTCCCCTCCAACTTGAAAAGAAATTCCATGAAGGAAGAAATGTTTATATATTTTATGTATACCTGTATTCTCAAAGCTAGAACAGTGCCTAGCGCATAGTAAGTGTCCTATAAGTATTTGCTGAATGAATAAATTAATCGTCATTCAATCAATAAGTGATATGTTGGGGGTACATGGGTCTGATTTTTTTTCTTTTTAAATTTATTTATTTTTTATGTTGACATTGGTTAACGAAATCCAATTAGTTTCAGCTGTACATTTTAACAGTAAGGCATATATATATTTATACTATGTGTTCACCTCCCATAGTTAGATTTATTCCTGTCACCACATACTTGACCCCGTCTACCTCCCCCCTTCCTCTCCCCACTACCCCCTGGTATGATTTTTTTCTTTAATGGAGAAAAAGAAGCAGACTAAAAGTCTAGAAACCTAGGAGAAATAATTTGAAAAATGATCTGAAAAATAAAGAAGAAAACTAAAAAGCCCTACTCAAATTACTTTTATCAAAATTTTTTCCCCAAAATTATACAGAACTGCCTAAAAACCCCAGTTTTTGTAAGTCAGGGAAACAATATGACTATCTTAAACAGATATGACCCATTATGAGTGAATCACCCTCCATCGAGTGTAAGTCTTGATGAATGTATTTTAACATGGTTTCCTTTAATGATGGATGTATTCATTCTTATATCTTCCCGCTGCTTCCTTTACATTTGTATGTGTGAAGATGAATGTGTCCCCAGGCTCATTTAAGGTTGCATTTTTTAATTTCTTTCCTCTACCTTCCTATATCTTCCCTTCAACTTTTCAAGTCAAAGCCAATAATCCAGATCTAAAATTCTAGAGGTTCCACTAAGAATGCAAATGGAAGAATGCATATATACTACACTTGATCTTAACCAAAAGGCTGAAAAACGATGAGAAGAACCCATAAATAAGAGAGGCCTGTGTGGTCCCTCTTATGGACTTCGGAGAACAGAGTCTGCTAGAAGCATAAAGACCCTTTAATCCAAGACGTTATTTTCAGCAAAGCTGTCACTGTTTTGAAATTGTTAGGTCCAAAGTTAAATTTAAAAGCACTGAATACTCTGCATGGTTTTATGTGAATTAATATTATTTCAGTCAATTTTCAAGTTTTTTAATCATAATTAATATATGCCCTTTACATGTGTTTTTTAAAGCTTTCCATGTTGTTTGATGTGATTTTATTATACCTTGGAGCCATGTGCTTCCCATAACTGTTCCAGGTTCCCGGCTCAGCTCTCTTCTCCCTCTTTATACTAGGGGGAAGCTCATTGCAATAGAAAGCATTTACATGCTAAACTGGAATGGTGATTGGTAGGAGTCAAGGGGGTGGGGAGTTATTAATCAATAGGCATAAAGTTTCATTTGAATAAGATGAATAAGCTCTAGAGATCTGCTATACATTGTACCTACAGTCAATGATAATGTATCGTACAGTTAATATCTGTCAAGAGGATAGAGTCCATGTTAAGAGGATAGAGTCCATGTTCTTATCACAATAAATATCTTTTAAAGAAAATATCTATATGCCGTTTAATTCCCTAAAATTTATCTCGAAATCTGGCCTCTCCCTGAGTGCCTAGCTCATAGAACTACTTGCTCTCTGAACATTATATATCCACACAGATATATAATAAGCAATTCAAAGGTAACAGGCCCAAATGCAGCTCTTGATTTCCGCCCAGTATTAAACAGTTAACCAGGTATGATAAATGCAGAATTTTTTTTTAACCTTTCATAAGCTAAATTATGTAGTTGATTTCTGAGGGTTTTCCAGACTTGGGAACACACTTGAGAAATGATGCTTTGAAACCAAACAACTTTGAAGCAAAACTATGGTTTTCAATTAGACTCAAACTACTGAAACCAAATACACCACCTGGAATGAAGGTATTTCTAGAAGCATAACATGGCAGGAGGCTGAACTATCTATGTAAGGCTGATAATCTGATTTACAGGAGCAGCTGTGGTGTAACTGACTTCAATTAACAATAATAGTTAATAATAATAATGAAATGTGTTAGGAAGAAGATGGGATCTAACCTGATGCCTTCATTTCTGAACACCACCAAGAACTTACAAGACCATCAAGATCCAATTCTAGGTCAAGAGAGAAGAGGCCGGCAGCCTTACCACCATTCCATGCTGATAGTTTTCTAGGACACAGATGCTGGGCAACTTTATAGTAATATGCATTCTTTCACCTTGGGATTCAGGTTTAAGAAGTATATTTTCAAGACTGATGGAGAAGCACCTTTATGAATCATCTCACCCACTTCATATCCATCACTCTGCCAGTGCCTTTCCCCTAGGCTCAGGCAATATCTGCCATTCCAATCTCACGTGAGTTTTTAAAAGACTACTTCTACCTTGTAGCCATGCCATGAAATCATGAAGACGAGGAGATGACGGCATCAACTTCCTTGCTTCTTCCAGGAAGAAGACTGTTCCTACAAAATGATGGCAGCGGTGACATGGAACCAGGCTGACCTTGGTTCACACTCTGGTTTAGTGACATACTGATTCCATGCTCTTCTAAGTAGGTTACTTAACACTATGAGCCTTAGTTTTCTCATATAAAAGAAGGATGACCAAACCTAAGGGTTACAAGTGAGAGTTATTTATTCATGTATTCATGTATTTAAAGCACCTAGGCAGCACCTGTCTCATGGTAGGCCCTTATTATTAGAAGATTAACTCTTAAGCCCCACGGTACACTTTTAAGGCATCGCTGTTTTAATATTTACTATATTTTAGGTCCTTCAGGAAGCTATCTCTGAAAAGGAAAAGGGGAGATTTATCATCTGAATAAATTAGAGTTTCATAAAGCACAACGAAGCATGCAAAGGCTCTATCGAAAACCATAAATAAAGCACCATGCATGTATTATGCAGTCAAATCTCATATTATTCATGTAAGAAAGGAGAGCAGAGGGGGATAGTCCAAAAGAGTGAATAATCTAAAGAAAAATCTCTTAGCATTGTCTTGATAGTTGTACTGAATCCAGTTGTATGTGATATCCAGGAAGAGGGATGTAGAATGTATCTGTCATATAAAATCCTGACTCAGGACAATGAGTAAGACCACAGACTTTCCTGCATCTCTTCCCTCAAAAGGACTAAACATATCCTCAATGAGATTGGTTCAAAAAGAGCATTGTAAGCCAAGCTTCACTTACGCAAACTTCCTCAACAATAGAGAGGAGACAGCTTTATTTCTTGGTTGAAATCTGCATGCAGAGTGGATATGGAAATATCAACAGAGCAAGTGATTGAGTCACCTCAGATAAATCAAAACATATGTAATCAAAACACAGATCATGAAGAGTTGAGTGTGTTGTCCCTTGGCAATAGTTCGTGGTATTAGTTTTACAATGACAGAAGGCCTAGCAACAAAAGGTGATGTTAGTGGGGTCTAAGAACGAAAGAAAACATCCATGGAAACATAGCCCTAAAAAGGTACTTGCACTGGGCATTGCATTGATAACTGGAGGCAAGGGGGATACTTCATTCAGTCCCATAGAGACTGCTAGACCTATATTTTGCTATAAACTCTAGACCTATATTTTGAAATTCTTTAAAAAGCAGTCTAATGTTTTCCTCAGAAACTCAATTAGCCTAAAACAAAACAAAACAAAACACAAATCTGTCCCAAGTGAAACACAGGTCTTCTCTATGCTGTAGAATATTTCTTGTAAAACATGGTCTCAGTTAATCCCCTCTTCGTATTCACACTTCCTATAGTGTGACTTTGCAGATCCTCCCATCAAGAGAAATTTGTTTCTCCGCCCCTCCAATCATGACTGCCCTTGTGACTTGCTTTAACCAACAGAATATGGAAGAAGAGACTCTCTGCAAATTCTAGAACCTAGACCTTAAGGAGCCTTACAGCTTCCACACTCTTTGAGAACCTTACCCAGTGGTCATGTGAACAAGCTTGGGCTGGCCTGCTCTAGTATGACAGTCTACAAAGAGTGGAGATAAGCCATCCTCACCGAGACCATACTAATTAACCAGCCACAGGACCGTCTTGTAATTAAGATAAATGAGTGAACCCAGTAGAGAAGAGAAAAGCTAGCTAGCTAGACCCAACCCAAATTTCCAACCAACAGAATTATAAGGTAAATAAATGGTTGCTGTTTTAAGCTGCTATGTTTCGGGGTGATTTGTTACACAGCAAAAACTAACTGACACACCATCCCAGGAAGAGAGATTTGAAATATAAGCTTCAACATGCAACACGAATGATGATGGATCTGAAAGGAGGAATTCTGGATGAAGGACTGACTATTGGAAGTAGAGCAAGGGCATTCTGTAAGGGTGGTGAGTAATATCAAGGTCTGACATCACTTTATGAGCCTCTGCACAGTATTTCATCTCAGAACATGGTCATCACTAGCGGGGCCTAGATTTTTACAGTTTTCCTACATTCATTAAAGGGCTACAATGAACAACTACATCTGTAATCTCCGGCAAAGTGGCTGGAGCTTCACAGGCTTGTAGAGCTTTCCCAAAGAAAGAGGTGACCAAAGCCTCTGGGTCTCTCTCACATCGAGACTAATTTCCTCACTCCTTAGACTTCACAGCAACAACTGCTGGGAAATATCTGAGGGCCTAGAATTGCCTTTGGGAATTGGTCTAAAATGGCTGAATTGCTTTCATCTTTACTTAAATCTTCATCTGTAGATTCCCTCAAGAGAATGAAATTAGTTTGGCAGTAGTTGCACTTCATAAACCCATGTGTTGTTAAAGCAATTCATTTCACTCTTACAAGTTACAATTAAAAAAGAACCATCAGAGGCCAACGTGAGCCTTTACAATCTTTTATAGGCAGCAGACCACAAAAATTACAGCACAATGTTTCTGTTGCTTTCAAAAGCAAATTACTCTGGACCCATACAGAGTGCTGGGCATAATGTTCATTAACAGAAGACCTGAGGAAAAACTAGGTGACCAGTGATTTCAGCAAAGTGGGCACCAGTCATTACACTGGGAAGAAAGAGGGAAATTCACTTTGGTTTAGAAGTCATCTTTCAGGGTGGGAGGACAGGCGTTTGGGGAAAAGTTCTGAATATAGCAAATCCCCTAGAGGACCAGCCTAGGGAAGACAAACACAGGAACATGTAAGATGAGGCATAATTCTGAGAACAAAATTCGGTTCAGACACAGGCTCTGGATTGGTTATTTCCGCTCTATAGAATAAGAAGAGGAAGAAAAAACTGGGCAGCTAAAGGAAGAAGTAAAACTCTTCCTCCTTTATTCCAAAAAAGGGACACTATATCCCTTTCTCCTCACGCATGACAGTTTTTAGGGCTTCACTGACCTCTCTCTGCTCCTCACTCCGCAGAGACAAGGCACTGACAAAAAGCCACCATTTCCAAGGGTACCTGCCATCCGCCAGCCCACTCTAATCCTGGCCCTGCCGGGAGAGGAACAGCTGACAGCTAATGGCTCTCGGATAAAAGCAGTTTGATAGAAAGGAGGAAACAACAAGAGAGCTGTGTAGTTAATAACAGATTCTCCAAGACACAAGGACAATGACCATTTGACCTTCCGGATGGCTGCCTCATAGCTCATCTCTCATCTGAGCACCAGGCCTCACCTGTTCTCTGAGTTAATGCATCATAATAACTCCCTGCTCAGGCAGACGGTATAAAAACAGTCGTCTCTTGACAGTGTTCTCTCTACTTTGTGCTCTTCTGATGGTGTTCTCTCTCCTGCTGCTCCCTCTGATGCTCAAGAGTTTCATTTTTAGGGTCTGAATGGAGAAATGGCCATTTTATGGCAACACCCATATGGAACCCCCAGAACAATACAACATATACAACGTCTGGTTAATTCTGTTGGTTAGCTCGGCTCAGTGGTTAGATCTCATGGATAATGAGGCCAAAGATGGAAGGTGGTTCCCCAGATGGGCTGTCACACACCATCACCGCAGCACCCACCTTGGGAGTGTTAGCGTGGGAGGCTCGGTGCTGACCAACCCGACAGTAAGGAAATGGATCAACCAGCAGGTCCAAGGAACAGCAGGCCAGAAGTACCATCATCTTAAACGAAGAACAGCTTGCTGTTACAAAGCATTCTATTTCCTTTCCCCATTCAGAAATCATACCCTTCTCCATCCATAGAAAGTTGGAAGCCTTTACCCAATTGGAAGCCTGGCTTCCTTTTGCTCATTACTTTCTCAGAATCTCCCTTAGAAGCCTTGAGAACGTGTCACTACAAAGAGCAAAGCTTCAAAACAGTGAAAGAGGTACTGATCTCACTTGCAAGTTCTTCCAAATCCAACATGAAAGGCCCATGGAAACAGGTCTCCTTGGGGACATTCTCTCAGCAATGAAGTTGACAAAAACACCTCAGGTCCCTTCCTTCCAAAGGAAGCCAAATGAGCATCGTAACAGCGATAAGCGCCCAGATGTGTGGGTGTGGATGTGTGTTTGGAGATGAAATTCTGTCAATATTTTAGCAGATATCTTTTTTAAAACTCTACAGTTCTACGGCCACTGGCCACTTCTCTCGAACCATCCTTTCGGTGACTTCATACTGCAAGAGTCAGGCGCAGTTTTCTTAGGTATGACTCCCTGTTTTTGCACACTTCCGCACCTCCCTGCTATTTTCCGCCCATCGAACAGCTCCCATTACGCAGCATGCACTTACACCTGGTAGTGTTCTAAGGCTTCGTGTACAGCATCTCACTTAATCGCAAATCTCTAGCGCATATGTAATTATCCACTTTTTACAGATCATACAGAGAGGAGGAGAGGCTTGCCTCAGGTCATAAGAATAAGATATAACAGAGCCCCACTGCCTGCCTCTGTCAAAATGGGCTATTGTCAACCCAGGAAATCATGATAGGAGCACCTGGTGAAAGGCACTACCTCTTGCTCAAAGTCTCATAAACTATTCTGACCACAGAGTCTGGGCACAGAATTCAAATGTGTCCTGTCTTCCTAATGCCCACTACTCTCCTGTGAGACCACTACCAGTGGCCCTGATTGAAATCTGGATCATTCAGTGGTCACGTGCATGCCTGTCTGGAGTCAGTCACTTATGGATCAGAAAAGCAAGCCATCATTCACTAATGTGGCTTTGAGCAGGCGTCTTTATGTCTCACCATCTTAATTTCCTCACATGTGAAAGGAAAAGTCACATTGCTCCACCTCCCATAGGAGAGTTAGATAATTAAAGGAAACATACATACATATATACATACATACTACATACATACATACACACACATATATACACACATATATACACTTTGATAGTTTTACAGTAAAAAGTACATTCTTGAGAAGAATCAGTTCTACATTCTTAGGCCCCAATTGGTCCAAGATAGTAATCATCAGGTGTCCAGAGGTCTAGAAAATGAAACATTTTCTTCTTGAGGTCATTCAGATGGTTAACTGACAGTTTGATGTATGTCCAGGCACTAACACACAATACACTGACGTGCATCCAGGTATTGATGCAGGACGGGAAAGTTCAAAAGTTTAAGTTCTTAAGGTCAACTGGAACAAGAATAATCATTTCCTTACGCATCAGCCCACTTTAAGTTAATAACTGAACAGCTTGACCACAGTGACTCCATGTTATTTCTTCGCTCTATTCCTCAAGTTCATTAGAAGTTTAATGTTTAATTTTTAAATCTATGAATGATTAGCCTTAGAAATAACTTCTAATATACATTAATGAGGATTCGAAATAGATGAACTAAATTCTTAATACATGCCTATATTTTCTCATAAAATCATATTCCGTTGCCTATAAGAGACTCGAGACATTGAGCACATTCTCAAATAACCCTCCCCCTTGGGTCTTTGTTAAATGTCAGTATTACAGACAGAGCGATAACTTCAATATAGTCTTAACTTGCTATATCTTGAAAAAACAGTTGATGAAGTGGATTCTAGAAGAAGAGATAGTCTCTCATTACCATCTCCCAGGCTCAGGGGAACTGGGTAGTAGTCACCATTTAATATAAAATGACAAATGAGCAATATTAAATACACTTTTGCATCCAGACAGTATAGAACATTTAAGAGCGTGAGCTCTAGAGTTAGCCTGAGTTCAAGTGCTGACTATACAGATTATTAGATGTATGATCCCGGGTAAGTGACTTCACTTCTCTGTGCCTCGGTTTCTCAAAATGTAGATATTAATGGGTGCTTCACAAGATCTTTAAGGATTTATCAGGATAACCATGAAAAGCACGTAGAGCAGTGCTTATTCTCAATAAATGGTAGCAATATTTACTGGCATACCTTCTTCCTACTATTTTTGTGAAGAGGGGAGCTGCTTATGAAGCAGGCTGGCCTCAAATCAGACCCAGGAAAAGTAAAAAAAAAAAAAAAAATGAATACTTGCTTAAGAAAAGCTTCAGGAAACACATAACTACATTTAAGTGGACACATTTAGTCATTTGAATAATTTCATCAATACATGTAATGTACTTTGATATACTAATAACTGAAATCTAGTAAAGGCAAAATTCTAGAATACTATTCCAGTTTTTGAAGTTCTAAGCAAGTGGTTCCAGAACTCTGAATGTGGTCAAAGTAGAAAAAACACTGAACTAAGAGCTCAAAAAAGAATATTCCTATCCTTGCTCTACTGTCGATTTCTGTGTGCCCTCGAATAAATTGCTTCACCTTTTAGAATCGTAATTGTCTCATCTAGCATATAAGAATAATAATAATCCATGTATTACATACTGTACACATATATACTTGTATGTATAACTGGTGCTCATGCAGATAAAGGGGTATTGTGTACAAAAGCTTAGTAGAAAGTAAAATGCCATGCAAATTTGACATGTTCATTAATATTACTCTTAGAATCCTGTGTTACCAGAGTAGCCCCATAAAAAAGCCTGGAGCAAAGGTTTATCACGTATACACAGTTTATTTGGAACCATTATCCCCAGGAGCAAGAAAGAAGGGAGAGGGGAAGTGAAACAGAATAAAAGACCAACACCAGGATGTGTTACTAAGTTGGCCACCACTGTGGGCTACTAGTTCCTGGATCCCCTGGAACCTCCCTAGACACCTACCAATGCGCATCTCAGAATAATCCACCAAGAAAATAAAGGCAGAGCATTTTATCAGTTTCTGTCTCCCATACATAGGACATTGACTCCTTTGCATTTGAGGGTTGCATCTATACCCATAGGCAGCCTCTATTGTAATGCCAGAGAGGTCCACGGCAGGAAGTGAGAACAGGTGCACTCAGGTTGCCTCTACACAGAGCTGCTCAAAGCATACCCAGAACTGGCTGAAAACACAGTGGCTGGAATAAAAGGCTTGAGATGGTTTGAAGTGGCTAGTACACAAGGAATGTCTTTCAGAGTCTCATTGAAAGATCCCTTATTATCCCTCTCCTGGGATGTCAAAGGAAGGCAAGCACAGAGTCATTACAGTTTGAAGGACTTTTGTTTCTTGCCTTATCAAACAGGCAGGCACCTGATCCTATTTTACCAAACCTCTGTTGGCCTTCCTTGCTCCTTCTGCTTCTCATTGCCTCACCCTAAAGCTACAAGATATAGCTTTAATGTAAAAACCACGGTTCATAGATTTTTCTAGAGAGCACAAGGCTGGCCGGCTTTTTTTTTTTTTTTTTTTTTTTTTTGGCGGAATGAAGTAAAAAAATATAATTGGAAGGCTTGATGGTTACATGAGCATAATTTCTTGTCTCCCACTGTGGCAAGGAGGTAATTCAGCCACTTTGAACTGCCATTCTGATGCAGTCAGTTCTAATCTGTAATCAGGTAAGTGATGCACAAATTAGCATTAGAATGGCTTTGTTAGCCACATTTGAGGGAAAAAAGTCTATGGACAGCTTTGCACAGAGGAATGTACACAAGGTGTCATACACGAAAATTCCTTTTCTTGCTCTGGCACGGGTAGCTGAGTGATCTTAATCTCTCTAAGTCTATTTTCTCATCTGTAAAAAAGAGAGTATTAATACCTATGCCACAGACATTGTGAAGATCAGAAATTAGAAATGTTGTGTTCTCACGTAAAACAATGCCTAGAAAATGGGAAACATTCAATAAATAGCTATTATGATTATAATCATCATCATCAATATAATTATTGTTATTAATCTTTAAATTTCTGATGCTTCTTACAGAACATGTAAGCTAATATTACCAGCTCCAAATCTGAGATCAGTGGCAAGCCAAGAGAAAAGTCACAACTCCCAAAGTGACCCTCCAGCTCAGTGGTATGTTTGCCAGGCACGGGAACTGAATCTATTCCAGAAACATTTATTGAGCACCTAGTGTGTGCCAGGTCCTGTGCTAAGCATTGCTGTGGAGGCTATAGATATGGCTAAGGCTTACAATTTGATGGGCAGACATCCAGTCTCATCTCTCCTATTGTTCACTGATTTTTTTTCCTTTAAATTTGCCTTCTTTTAACTATCTATTTTAGCTACATTCTAAGAAGTGATAATCATGAAATTATAAGTTTGACGTGATAGGTATATATTTTTCTAACTTAGTTAATACCCTGTTAATAAACAGTGTTCAGCCTTGCACTGTGTTAAAAGAGAGAGAATGACAAAAACCACATATTTGGAAACATTAACCTAGTGCATCACTAAGCACACAAACCTGTCAATTAGAAAAACAGGTGAATAAATGAATGAGTAAATCAATCAATCACTCTGACTCTAATAAGAACCCAGCTGGGAGATAGAAGGACTCAGATCAACTTCTGAAATTCCTTTCTGAGCTTATTAATTACTGCTCATTAAATGAATCGATTAATCAGTCAATCCCATGCCTAAAACTCGATCAAGCTGAAAGAAAAGAATGGAAGTGGCTTCTAAAATTCCTGACTTGGTCACGTGGGCAAAGTGTGTTTTAAAAGAAAGAGACATTTGTAATCCCCAGCAAGCAGTTTAAAAGCACAATCTTTGGCTGCATCTAGAGTCGCATGAACATCCTGCCTCTCCTGGTCCATTAGATTCCAGGAAACAAGTGAAAGGCCCAGCAACTGTCTTTCATTTGAGCTTTGCTTCACTCAAAGGAAGGAAAGTGCTTTTAGGCTGAGCTCTAATGGAATTGGAATCCATCTCTGCTTTGGTCATTTTAGTCAACACCCCTTAACCCACCCTAATTCAACCACCGCCTGAGCTCTGAGCTGAGCATGCGTATGACAGGAGTAGGATGGCATTTGAGAATTGAGGATTCAAACTTATTTTTAACCCTGCACAGCACATTTCATTGTATCGTATGCTACAAATCTCAGCTTTAAATTTAAATGGCCTTTCTCTTTTGTTTTGCTCACAAGTATTTATTAGTTAGAGCCTACCTGAAAGCTATATGCTCTGGAACAGTGGAAAAATCATGACTGTTAGAATTGAAAAGAGAGAAAGAAAAAGAAAGAAGAAAGAAAGGGTGGGAGGGAGGGAGGGAGGGAGGGAGGGAGGGAGGAGGAAGGAAGGAAGGAAGGAAGGAAGGAAGGAAGGAAGGAAGAAGGGAAAGAAGAAGGGAAAGAAGAAGGGAAAGAAGAAGGGAAAGAAGAAGGGAAAGAAGAAGGGAAAGAAGAAGGGAAGAAGAAAGGAAAGGAAAGGAAAGGAAAGGAAAGGAAAGGAAAGGAAAGGAAAGGAAAGAAAAAAGCTTTAATCCTCATTTTGCCACTTAGTCTCTATGAAATCTTGGGTAAACAATGAACCTGAGTGAACTTTGACTTTACTTCCACAGAAGAAACATAGCAGAATATGATCGCCCAACCTGTTTCCCTATGAAAACCCAACTTTGGGGATTTTCCCTCCTATATTTTTGTTTCATCAATAGTGACACAGCCCAATCAAAAGAAAAGGGGAACCCACTCACTCACTCCCCATCTCCTCCTCCCTATCCCTCCAGGAGGAAATAAATATTTTTCTTCTAGGGAAGATGAGAATGGTCCTGGGTTTTTGTTTTGTTTTAAGATTGAGGGGGCTTTCCCCTCAGATGCTAATGATGTGGGATGTTCACAATTATGCATGAAATTGGAGGAGAAAGCATACATGTGTGTTTTTCCTGTTAAAGTGGCGGTGAGGACTTGGAGGGAGGTGACAAATGGAACACAACCTGGGGTGGCTTGCTGTGGCTTGATCTGATCCTAGAGAGTATTCCAGAAAGCCTCTCCTCCGTTCCCACTAACCCATTCCATCACACATGTAAGGGGGCGTGGTCTGACCCCAGGGACCCTGTTGGACTGAAGTCTTTATGAGACTGAAGCCCCACGTTTGCTCAATAGAGAAATTATTGTGTCACATGAGTCTTACCATCAAAGCAGGTCTCTAAGGAGGAGGAAACGTTGTGCCACTAGGCACCCAAAGAGAATGACAGATGACCATTTCCACAAGAATTCATAATGTTGGTGTCCACATACCATGTGCAGGTAGGTGGCTCCCTGCAAAGTTCCAATACAGCCAACCTGTTTCAGAAGGAAACTTATCTGAGTTGTGAGAATGATTAGCAAACAATACTGTGACATTAGGATGGTGCTCCCTTCCCTTCCCCGAAAAGGGTCTTCTTAATATCCCCTTAAAGACTCCCTTAAAAGGGTCTTTTTAAGATTTAAATAAAATAGACAAAGAGCACAAGATCTGTTTGATTGTTCATACCTTCTTCTCTTATCTGTACATCACCTATTCTGCGTTTTGCCATGGCTGAGAAAACTATGAAATTGAACACACCTACCCTCCAATATTAAGCGATGCCATCTATAATTAAACCAGTACCTTTTTCTCTTTGAGTTGGAGAAGAGCCAACCCTAGTAATAATCCCAGGAGTGAAACTCCAGCTTAGCTTGTTCACAAAGTTGAAAATGAAGTATATCCAAAGAAATTCATTTTCAATTTTTTTATTTTTTTATTAGGATCTATTAGCAACACTGGAAACTATGATAGCATTAGCACTGAGAGTATCCTTAAGGAGGGGGAAATGGAAGTATGTTTAAATATTCATTGAAATCTTCTGAACTTGACTTTCTTCACTGTGAAGGTAGTGGGGAAAGTGGAGACTGGAAGATGGCTCAAATGAGAAAAAATTGCACAGTGAACTCTGGACACTTCTGTATTTAATATCTGAGGGCAATAAAGAAGGTCCAGAGTGTGGAATAACTCGTAGGGCCAGTCAGCAGAAATTTGAAATATGGGTCACGAAGCCAGTGTCCTGGACCAAGTCATTTAGTAGATGAGCTTACTGATCATGCAGCCTCTTCATTTCGAGGCCACCACTTCCTGTCATCAGTGACTCTCACGGAATTCTAAGAGAAAAATATGGCTTAGTGACAAGAAAGCCAACCACTAGTGCTGATATTGGAAATAGGGAGGCCTATGAAAGCAATGACTAAGTCAGAAAATAGAACTTGTAGATAAATTGAAGAGTACAGAAAGGTGGTATCAAGTGCAAACCTGGAACTTAGGTATGACAGAAATGTGATTTTAAACTTAATTTCTATTTCAATCCCCCATACCAACTAGTGGTAAAAACTTAAATCTCATAATATTTTGGATATATTAAACAAAAATGTGTTATTACAATTAATTTCACTTGTCTCTTTTTATGTTTTTGAATGTGGCTGCTAGAAAACTTAAAATTATACCTGTGACATATTTCTATCAGATAGTACTCAAGTCCATATTATTTGGAATACTTAGTTGCTGGAATACTCAAAAGAATTAATCATTGGTGCAGCCACTGTGGAAAACAGTTTGGAGGTTCCTCAAGAATTAAAAAAAAAAAGAACTACTGTATTGAATGTCAACTCTAACTAAAAAATAATTTTAAAAGAATTATTCAGTGAGCTCTAAAAACTGGTGAATTATAACATGTCTTCGTATATGCCAACTTAAAAAAAAAAACTTAATCTCAGTCAATTTAATTTCCCCCAACCCCACCTAACACACATCTATTATCTTTTCTAGAGATTATGTCTAAGCTCTAGAAAGTTTTCATGGTGCCAAGGCTTTGGATCAAGAAGGAAACACATCTTTGGTTGTCATACAGGAATGCACTATGACTACCCATCATTTCCTGTGGTCATGAGCCTTTAATCCAGTGAGTTATTGCTAGGTTATAACCATTTGATGGCTTCAGGTTTATCTCTTTGTGTTACATCTATCCCCTGGCCAACATCACAGGAAATATTCCTATGAGATATGAGTAAATTGGAAGACTAGTTAAAGTTCTGCTCTCTTCCAGACAAATAACACAAGTATTTGCTCCCATGGCATGCTGAGGTCTTGCCCTCTCTTTGGGTTCTACTCAGAAAAGGGCAGTATGGTCATTTGCATGACTGGCCCAAGTCTTCATATCTCCCTGTAGGGACACCTTTCACTGTATGACTTTGCAGCTCCTCCAGTAGATTGTATTTCTCTGTCCTTTGATTATCATTTGGTCACATGACTTTACTTGAATAACTGAATGAGATATTTCCATTCACTCTTACACCTCTACTATGTCCCTGAGAAGAATATACCCAGGCTAGACCACTGACCTGAGTAGAATAAGAAGCAGGTGGTGCAGAGCTAAGCTTCTCCAGTAAGTCCAGGTTAGATCATGTGATCCTCAGCCAACACTCACACATATGAGTAAATAAGCCCAGTTGAGATCAGCAGAACCACAAAGTTCTGACCAATTTCAGCCTGCTCCCAGCCAACCCACAGATGCCTGAGTTAAGTAAATGCTCATTGTTTGAGGTACTTTGTTATGAAACATTAGTTAATCAATAAACACCACAGTCCCTCTCTCCAGACAGTGCTCCAAACTTATTCACAGGAGTTTTTGTTCATTTGTTTGTTGTTGTTTGCCTCCAGAGCTCAGCAAAGGATGGACAAGGTGCAGTGTCCAAAAAAATATGTATCACTTTCTAAATTTTCCTCCCTCCTCTTCAACTCTCTTCCTCTCTCCAATTCCAAAGGTCTTGTCCAGGCTGCGGCTAGAAGTTTCGTCTTCACTCATCATTAAGTCCCCTCTAGACCTAGATACTGTGTTTTAACTGCATTCTGTTGTGTCGGCCCTTCACTAAGGCATGAAATGCCTTATCTGAATGAATGAGAGCAGGGAGAGGCTCTAGAAATAAAAGGAATGGGAGATAAAAGGGGAAATCTCCCTTAATATTTCAAAATAGTACCCAATTATATTTGCTATGATCTAATTAGCTAATATGGGACTTATATAATAGCTTAGGATGCTCAAAGTTCATCTAAAGGATGAACCCTCTTTCACAACAGACAGATTTAGAGGCTCTCTCATTTAAAAAAATTGCCCAGCACCCCGCCAACCTTGGGCAGAATAAGAGGTAGCAGACAGAACTTATGAGAGCTATTCAAGGTCTCCTCAGTTTATAAATGTCTCCCTGTTTGCCTGTCTTTGAAAACTGAAATCTTTTAATTATACTTCCATCCTTTTATATCTCTATTATATATTTTTCTTTAAGAGTCTCAGGGTGATGATAATATCTCAAGCCTATAGCAGAGATTAATTCACAGAAAAGAGCATCATCTGAGGTCGAGACCCAGTCCTGGGTCTGCAAATAACCAGCTAGAAAATGTACTTGAAGTCAGTCCATTTTGGGGTCTCAGATTTCCTATCTGTAAATGAGGGATCTGGAATGCATCTCCTATTTATAACTATCACACCATCGAGTTCTAAAACACTGTGATTTATAAGACAATTGATCGAGCAATGCCTTTGAGAGAGGAAAATAGGATAGACTGTAAAGAGGCTAAGGATGGAGTGAGTATGGGAGCAAGAGAAGGCAGGATTCAGGAAGGCTTTGTGAAAAGGAAGGGCAGAGGGCCTCCATGTCCCAGCTTTGTCTATTTCCTCATTCCAAACCTAGCTACTGCACCTCTCCTTTCTCTATTCCTTTGTCCCCAGATGCAAAAACAGGTGTGCGACCAAGAGACATAAACGGAAGGGTTTACATGTGCCACCTATTCTGATGGAAGCTCCACCTCCCCTGCTCCCACCTTGCCACTGTACCCTGCCCACATTCTCCATCCCCTGCGGCCTATATATCATCTTTATAGGCTCAGGTACTAAAAACCAGGAAATTACTAAAGTCCAAGTCTGGAAATTCCACTGAACTTGACAGATCATTAAGAAGATTCATTCTAAATACATTCGGATCATCTCTGGCACCTTCCCCAGGCCTGAAAGATAAGCTCTACTCACACAGGGCAGAGGAAAGCTGGCTTTGTCATATTAGCCCCCTTTGTTGTAATGCTGTCAGGAATTCCTGTTGAGTTTAATACACGATTCTCAGAGAAATAACTGGAATTGTAAATGCTGGGAACTGGTCCTCTTATCATGGGCCACCACTTTTGTAAAAATATAGTTTTCAGTTCTTTATTTGCATATGGTTTGCTTATTTTTTGTACATAATTGACCTTAATTTGTTGTCAGTTTTTCGTCACTTCTCAAGATGATGTTTTAGTATTTTTTTTTTCCTTTGAGAGTATGTGTCTTGATTGTATTTCCTATAGTCTATATAATATAAATAACCATAAACCTCTTTTCATCAAATATAAAGAGCAGAAGTCTGGAAGATGAGCAAAGCCAATAGGAATTTCAAACCACTTACGCCAGTGGTGCCTGGCATATATAGAGCCCTCAAAGTTTTTTGAATGAATTAATGAACAAACCCATAGTCCAAATGAGATCTTACACTTAGTTGTTTGTATCAATCACTTATAAACAAACACAAACAAATCCATGTCATAAAATAAATGTTTATTATGAACATTTGTCTGGCTATGCCTCATGTGTCTCACTCTGGGGAGCAGGCTGGAGGACAGAAGCTATTTAGGACATATTTTTCTCAGGACTGAGCTTGAAAGCTTTCAGTGGGCCGAGCAGAAAGAGCAATGCCTCTTTAGGCCTAGGCACAGAAACGGCACCTTGTCATTTCCACTCACATTCCATCCACCAAAGCAAATTACATAGCCAAGCCCAACAGCAATGTGTGGGTACACCTTCTTCTCAATGGAAGCAGGAGGAAGGAAGGAAGATTTGTCCTAATAATAATCTATCGCAGACTCCAAATATAAGATAGGAGCTGCTCTGGTTGATAGTTGGGACAAGCCCACCCAGAATCTTCTCTAGAAACCTGGTTTCTCTCCCCTACCTTCTATAGTGGCACTTCACCAGAAAACAGGACCCAGCAGGACACAATTTTAAAATAAAAGCAAGTGCTTATATTTGCTCTGAATATGGTATCAGACTACCAGGTTCATTCAAGGTAATTCTAGGCTGAGAAAGCAGGATAAACAAAATATTGGGTTTTAAAAAACACTTTATCACAGGCACTAAGTACCACCCTGAGTACTTGTAAGTACTAATTAATTAATTGTTTGACAAAATGAACAAAAATCATAGAAGATACAGATTCAACATAGCTGAACAGAACAGTGTGTAAAATTTCTAGCTGGGTTTCCAATTTAAATTTAGCATCAAACACCTTTTGTACTTCATCCCAAAGGCTGTCAACGGAGTCAAGGTTACTAGGACTCTCACGACATAGGTAGAACGAGTCTGGCACAGGAACCATGACCTTGAAAGCAAGAACCTCATACCTATTCTGGGGGGAAAGAACAGAACGGATTTTCAGGATCCTGAAATACCGAGAAATTACTAAAGAGATATTTAGGCACAAGTGAAAGGGATAAACACTATCCACTACGCATTTCATCCTTATGAAGCAAATGACCCAAAACCAAAACATGAGTCCAACTATTGGCCCATTTCAGATCTTTCTTCTTGACTTCAGGGCCGCTGGGCTGGCTGACTCACTTTCCAAACTATTTAGCAACTACTCAGAAATGTGTTCATGTGAGCAGACCGAAGGACCCTAAACTTTATGAGCAGCTCACTCTTCTTAGATATAACTCGTAGCTCTGGGGCTGATTCTATTTATTAATATTGAAATGATTTCCAGGTAAAAGAAGCTATTGCTGTAGAATTTCCCTCCTAGTTGCTCCAACACAGCTTTTAAAACCTGGACAATTTCCTTGTCTACAGCCATGCTACCCTGAACAAGCCCAATCCCATCTAATCTTGGAAGCTAAGCAGGGTCAGGCCTGGTTAGTAAGTTGGATGGGAGACCACCTAGGAAGACTAGGTGCTGTAGACGTAAAAAATAAAAAAATAAGGGATTGTGAGCTGACAAGGTCCTTGCAATCTGTGAGGTCAACCAAGGGTTGCCTCGCCTAAAAAATAAAATAAATAAAATAAAATCTGGACAATTTCCCCACATCCAAATGGAGCCACTTATAGTTTATCATCCACTGATAAGAAAAGTTATCTGCACAGCTGTGGATCCACATTAGTTATCCTCTGAGCAAGACAACACTGTAAATTATTTGCAATATGCTGGAACTCAATACGGGCTGAGTTTATAAATATGATATTAAACTCTTAAGAGGGAGTTGCAGACCTTTTATAAAGCCATTAATTTTTAAAGTGGTTTAGAAGTCCAAATTAGCAGGCGGGTGTGGGTGCCAGCTTCCAAAAACAGATGGCATTGGCTTTTCTAAAAGCGATAACAAGATCCTGAGATCAAAAAGAAAGATTGGGACTCAGATGGTTTTCAGAAATGTATTACAAAGGTTTGAATAATGAGTAAGATTCAAAGTCCTTCTAGAGGCTTCCCTGATCACCCCGGTCCACAGCCTGAATTTCCCTCTGGACTCCTATTATGCTGGCTGCATGCCACACTCATTTTAAAACTAATCACATATAACAGTATTTTACTTCTCTTATTTATATCTTCCCTGACTAAATACTAAATGATTCAAACACTTCTGCTTACTTCTAAAATATATTACACAGAAACAAAACAAATCCCCCATAATTTGACCTCACAAAGGTATCCACCGTTAACCATTTGATGCGGAGTTGTTCAGGCATTATATTTGGGCCACGAACTGATATATATGTAACTTTAAATAGAAATTATACCATTTATCTATTTTATAACTCTCTCTTTCCATTTCCCCAACAGACACTGTAAATTCCTTGAGGGCAAGGATCTGAGCTCAATAAACTATTTAATCCACTTATTGAATATCTACTATGTATTAGTTGTTCCCAGTTATAAAAATGAATAAAGCAAAAAGCTTCAAATTGAAGGTGATTACCTACTTGGAAAGAAAAAATAAAACATGAGAAATAATAAAACAATGTGACACAGGTTTGTACCGTAGGTTTATGCAAAGTGCCATGAGGAAGCCTTTCAGCCTGCAGGGAGAGAGGGCACACCTCTGCCTAACTCAATGGTGACAAAAAAGATTCCTTTGGAATAGGACTCAACTCTGGACTTCTCGCTCCACGTGCCTGAACCTCAAAAATATTGGATCTAAATGATTTCTTGGAGCCAGTTGATGTGCAATGTATTAAAAATTCTTGTTCTCTTTCTTTTAGCTGACCACACTGATATGAAAATAATCTGATTTGGGGGATTCCCGCACGCTATCAGTAGGATACCGGGATCCTGAAAATACACGCAACCACATAGATATCATTGGAAACACCTCCTGCATGTCCCACCCACCCCCAACCCAGCACCACCACCCAACCCCTCCTGGCTGTGCGATCTGGTCACATCAATTCACATATTTAAGCCTTTGCTTCCTCCCTGCAAGGTAAGAATAATCATTCTGCTTCAAACACTAAGAGAAAAATATTGCTCTCCTCAATTCTGGTGATTAAATGAGATAATATACATGACTGCTCCCAGCTTTTACAGTGGCTCTATGGTAATGGCTATGTAAAACAAGCAGAACCCCAGAAATGTAACCAGACACTTTTGTATTTTTCATTCCAACAGCCCTTTAGAATGAACTGGATAAAATTTCAAGACAATTCTGCTCACTCCAGGAGCCCTGGGGTTACATTAAGCTGTAAACATGATCTCAATGCCATAATTCTAATGTCCAGTCCTGTGAAATATTCCAAACTCCAAACTCAATCTAATAACAAATTTCCTCTTGCCCAGCTAAGGCCTGCTGCAAAATGGCCACTGACAATGAAAAAGGAGTTATGGTATCTCTTTTCACCTTCTCCATGCTGCACTTCGATCCTACTTCCTCCTCTTGATAATCAAGTTTTCTGACTCGACTCCAATGGTTCTGGTAGGTCGGGAGCTGGAAGGCGGAAGTGAGGCAGCTGGAATGTGTTAGAAGGTTAAGAATGTTCCTACATGACATGCACCTCAGATAGGTCTGTGCTGTTTGATCCTGGCACCTGTTTAACGCTGACTCCCTCATGCGTGCTTTTTGTTCTTTAGAGGCCCCCAACATCACCTTGACCTAAGCCAGCCAGAGTTCTAAACCTTAGCACTATCGACATCTGGAGTGACTAATTCTTTGTTGTGAAGAGGTTTCCTATGTATTTGACAATGTTTATCAGCATCCTTGCCCTCCACTCACTTGATGCCAGTAGCATATCCCCAAAATGTCTCCAGATATTGCTAAAAGTCTGCTGGAGGGCAAAGTCACCCCTGGTTACGAACCACTGACCTAGGTATATACAGTCTACTTCAGAGTCACTTCCTCCTTCTGCCATCCCACGAATCCAGCATCCACTTCCAGCTTCCTTTCTACTAAGGTCCAACTGTCCTCTAGAGTTGCCATTTTGACTAGACCTAATATGACTCTTACGCTGGCTCTCTTGCATGTAAAGTCCACATCCAGCCCATGGAGGAAAACCACTCCCACATGTGGTTCCTTAAAAACCTTGGGATTATGTGCCAGTCACAAAATACAGCAAGTTTCCAGGCTACCGTATCAAAGTGCTCTTCACTTAGCACTTCCGCTCTGGGTCTCCTGGGGAAGACTGAGGCAGACACTAATGCACTCTGCCCTCTAACTTCAGAGACCATGTATCAAGCTCTCCAAATGATCAAGTTGAAGTCTCTTGCAGTAGACCTGAGGGAAGAAGCAGGTACTCCACTACAGCCTCTCCCTTGGAGAACAAGCTCCAAGAATCTTTGCAAGTCATTTCCCTATCTCTATTCAATATGCTTTCATGCCCTCAATCTGATAATATTTAAGTAATTTCTAGGACTCCAACTTTGAACTTTTTACTGGTTGGTCTATATCACAACCTATTTTGGTCACTGAGGGCTATCTTATCTCATTATTTCAATCAAAACTTCCATTTTACCACCCTTTTATATGGTATTATGTCCTTTATCTTTCCTTTCTAACCAATCCCAGAGGCTATATAAAGGGAGTAAGAAAACAGCTAAAGCCAAACCACCTCAAATCCAGTGGCTTAAAACAGTAAGCATTTACGATTGCTCACACATCTGCAGGTCAGCTGAGTAGCTCTTTTGGTTTCAACTGAACACACTATGCATCCTTGATTAGCTATGGGCTGTGGATCTTAGCTTTCTCACACATTTGCAAGTTAACTCACTATCAGAGCTTGTCCAGGATGGCCTTAGTGGTGGAGAGGGGGGTCCAGGAGAGCATACAAGCTCTCCTGAAGCCCAGGCTTGGACTGGCACTCTGCCACTTATATCATATTCTATTGACTAAAGCAAACAGAGTCCCAGCCGGAATTCAAGGGATGGAAAAAGAGACTCTGTCCCTTGATGGGAAGAACTCCAATGGCACATTGCAAAGGGTGTGAACACGTGGAGATGTGGAAAATCAGGGCCATTTTGCAATTAATCTACCATACAGTGGATGATGGAGAATCCGAGCTGTCCATCAAAATCCACCCTCTCTTCTCTCATAGTAACTGCAGCCAGCCACGTAGATTACATTTCACGATCTCCTTTGCGATCACAGGTGACTAAATTCTCATCATGAACTAAGTTTTCACCAGTGGAATGTAAACAGAGTGATGCATGCCACTTGAGATATCTGGAAATGTCTTCTGGAAGGTTCTATTACACCTTCTCACCAGCTAGAATCTCAATATGGCAACAACCTAGCATCACCGATGTGGCTGATGATGCTGTCCCAGGGGCCAGAGCAGTAATTATTTGAAGAACTTGGGACCTCAGGTGACCAGGATAAGCAGAGCTTTCTCCTGATCTTCACTGTTCACATTAGAAATGTTATGTGAAAGGAAAATAGGGTTTTAAAAATTTTTTTAATTTATTTATTTTAATTAGTTTGAAGTATACAATACATTGGTTAGATATCTATATAGTTAATAAAACGATACCCCCAATTGCTCACTCCTTCCCCTGGCCCTCCACCTAGCCATCATATTAATGCTAACTGCATTCCTGATGCCATGCTCCCCAATCCCGTGACCAACTATCAACTACAAATTTATAGGCTTTTTTTGTCCTTTCCACAGCTCTGCTGCTGAGTCTCTTTGTTACAGCGACCTACCCTCTCCTGACCAACACACTGGGACAACTGAAGGCAGAGTTTCCGTTCATTTAGAAAAATGGGTCGACAGATACTTCACTCTGGAATTTTGTAGAAGGAACCCAAAGGCCATCTTAAGGCACCCCATGGACTAAGGTTTAAGAAGAGGGATTAAAGCAGTGATCTGAGTCTTTTCTGGGTGGATTTGGACTAAGAAGACAGAGAGAGGGAAATATCACTCTCTACCAACACTTTGTAAATATACTCATTCGCAGAAAAGCTGGTATTTTTTCATCTGATGAATCCATGTCATGTATCTTTAACCTTTGCCTAAAGTACTTTTGATTATGATTGCTAGGGCTTCATAGCACTGGATCATTGAAATTCTGACATCACAAGTCACTGATAGAGGGCCTGCTACTGGCTATATTTCTCTCCCAGCTGGAATCTCTGAAACTGTTGAGAGATGGTAGAAACTGACTAAAAGAGTAATCAAATGGAGCTTCCAAATTAAGATGTCTGCCATTCTTGAACTTTAGGGGAGCCTAGTGACTAAAAAGTACATGATGTGGATTCATCAGATGAATGAACACAAATAAATACATGAAGGGGCAGTGTCAGGGAGAGAGAGAAGGGCAAGAGAGACAGACAGACATAGAAAAAAGACAGACAGAGGATCAGCTTACCTCCTTACAGAGTGATTCTCATGCCCATGAGATCCTGGGGGCTCACCCTCCACTCCTAGTCCCCAGGAGAGCCACACGACGCTGCCCCTTCATGTCTGACTAGAAAGTCCAGATGTTATCGACTCACTTCATTTTCCGTGGAGAGACATGACCCTGCAGAATTGGAACACACCTCACTGCATGCTCCCTTGTAATAGCAAACATGTTGAATTGAATCAGCAGCTTGGGTTTAGGGACAAATTGCATTTGGAAATTATATTTATGTATCAAAAAACTAATTACTGCCAAGTTCCACCTCAGTAATACTTGATGATTTCATTATTGGGTCTAATTGTACTTCAGGATAAGAGTTGGCTGTCTTTTAACTGATAATGGAAATTGAAGACACAGAAATGTGAATGGCTATGAGGCCTCTTTCTTGAGCTGATATCTGGCCTGTGGCAAACAAAAGAGTCTTCATAATTTTCAAGCCAAAGATGTAAATATTTATTTTCTATTTATCCATGTGTTGGTGGTCATGTGGGGCCTGCTGACCTCACAAGATTAGTTACAACAGTTCATAGCCATTTTTAGGAATACACCTAAATGATATAAGCTTTCAAACTGATGTGCTCACTTTCACAAAACCACAAATGGCTTATTCCTACAAACAGCCACCATTTTTCCTCTGACACAGAAAGTGAAGCAATGGAAAATACATGTTTCATAACCATTTGGCGCATGGGTTGGTGCCACTGTCCCCAGACTCAGAGCAGCTCTATTTCCAACTGGGACCTAAGAAGCTGCAGCGTGGTCTCATGAAGTCACCAGAAGGAGAGTTGAGGCAGAAGTAGCAGAGGCTCCCATCCCATTGGGTCCTGCCATGTTTTAATGTAGTAAAACACTGGATTTTCCGTTTATGTTGTTTCTGATTTGTCATTTTACTGAGCTATGAAGAAGGCAGACAGTAGTTGAACCATAAGAAAGAACCTGAACTCCCAAAATCTAACAAGAAGATCCCCATCCTGACCTACAGCTAGAAAGAAGGAACCTCTTTGCCTTAATAATGGGTTTCGATTCAAAAACAATGACAAAAACAAAAGATTCAGGACAACATCACATAAGGTTCCAGGGGTATTTCCTGCCACCTCCATCAAAGGAACAAATGTTTGCTGGTGAGCGGGCTGGCTTGCCTGCTTCCCTCTTGTGACCAAGGCCCTATTTCCCTCGCTTCTCACATCTTTGCCTTTTTCGAGTGCCTCTATTTGGCTTATCTCTCTGTAGCCTGAGGTCTACGCACTCAGTCAGTTGGAGAATGAGAGTATGAAACTGCAGTTTGCAGAGAGCCAAAGGCCAACAGGCAGCCAGAGGCCAAGGACACACTCTTTAGAAGACAAGATTAAGGCAGAACTCCCACTCTTCAATCAAATAAATAAGCTTCACTTCCTGGTTCCATCACATCCTTGTCTCATCAGAGCAGTTGGAGCACTCTTTCATTCCACGTCTCATCTCGGTCTTTGATTTCTGCTTCTTCTTTTATTCTCATTCTCTCTCCCTCCTTCCTTCTCCTTTCCTCTCTTTCTTCTGCTTCTCTCTTTTTCTCTCTCTTGGTCTGTGTATCTCTCATCTCTTTCTCTCTCTATCCTTCTTTGCATCTCTCTCTACGCGCCCCTATTTTTCTCTCTCACCACTTTTCTTTCTCATTAGAAAAGCAAAACCCAGACCTCGTCACCTGTTCCGACTGAGCTGTTTTTCCACCAGCCCCCTGACATCTCCACAAGCTAATGTTTTCTGGCCCTCTCCTTTCCTTTCTCCTAGATATCTCCCAGAACCAGCTCCTCTCTTCCCTGGGCCCACACCAGCCCTGTTCTACACCTTTGCTCTCTTCAAGCTCCACAGCTCTCTAGTCTTTCATAACAGTTGCTCCTGACAACCTTGATCAGCATCTCCCAACGGCCATTCTCCAACATCTCATGCTTCCCCCACTCCCTGCTCTACAATCACTCCCGTAGTCTTCCTTCTGCCTGCCTCATGGACTAATCTATCAGGGCACCCAGTGCTTATGCTTTTCCAAAACTCCTGAGCAAACCACAGAGCAACATGAAATCATTCTGGAGCGAAACAAATAAGCACACTAAGGTCACTCCATTGTTTCTGGCCAATTCAAGTAATGAAATGCACAAAGCCATTTTGAAAATGAGAGATTTCACTACATAATCCCGATGTTGTCTATTTAAAAATATCTCTCCTGCAGTTTTGTAAAGGATACTTATCTACTCATTCTGCAAATTTTTACTGAGGGCCTACTACATGCTAGTCTACAGTGTCCTTGGTATAAAAATGAAAAGCCATGATCCCCGCCCTCGACAGGCCATGATCTAGTTCTCCTATCTCCTGCTTAATGACTCTAAGTCACTCCTAAAAATCATGCCACTACGAGAACACTCATTAAATAAAACAATATTGTCATCCATTTGAATGGAAAAAAAATTATAACGTATCAGTTGAACAAGGAGGCCCCGTTTCTAGAAGTGATAAACAATCACCTGAAAGTAAACACAGTCAGTACATGAGATGTGATGCAATCACGACTTACGACGCCCTCCACGGGATGAAGAGCAGGTGGTGACGGGAGGAGGGTGAGCGGGAGCCAAGTCTGGGAGAGGTGCATTCTCCTTTCTGCACCATCTGCTTCATCAAGGTGCACTCAAAATAAAGTTGTAGCTCAGAATACTCTTAGGGTGAAATGAAGTCCAGATGCAAAAAGGCTTCTAAACTTGGAGAAATAATGATCTTACTCAACGCACGGAAGAGTCCTAGTTGATGTGATCTCCTCCTCCCTCTCACTGGGCCCATGTATACAAAAGTGGGGTGACCCAAACACAGCATGTGTGTCAAAGGGTCCCGTATATATTCTCTGGCCAGAAAACCTGTTAGGTCCAGTCAATTGGTATATCTTTGACTGCAAATGTAACACTGGAATACTATTCCTTTTAACATCCGTTAGTGTGTTTTGAGATTTTCTTCTTTTAAGTCGTTACACCAAAAACAGGAATCGGTGTCCAAGAAGTAAAATAAGTTTTCAAGAGCTGTTGCAGCGAAAAGTCTTTAGCTGAACAGTTGTCATGTGATGTGTCTGCAGACTAGCAGCTCAGAGGCAGAGTTGGGGACACGAGGGGGTAACAGGTAGTGAGGGGTGTGCAGGTACAAGCTACAACCCATCTGAAAAGGAGGTTCTTCCCCACTAAGACCAGTTGCTTCACAAGGCAGCAATATTATCAGCTCCAGAAAGCTGTGGTTGGCCTCAAACCACCAAGAAAAAAAAATGCCTTCTGCCCATGAGACACCTCTCTGTCGGCGACACTATTAAATTAACCTACCCACGACCATCGGCTGTAGCCCTAATCCCCAAACTGTTGTCTATCAAACGCAAACTATGGGTCATAAGGAAGAGATAAGAAAGTACAAGCAATACTGGAAATCTTATTTCACTAAAATGAATGGCATTGCATAAGATGCAATAAACTGTGTTATTATTGTTCTAGAGTCAAATATACTTATCCCAGAAATGAGGATTTCTGCCAGCCTGTGCAGCCTTTGGGCAATTTTGAGAAAGGTATCTATGTAGGCTAGCAAGATCGCTTAGATGCAGCACGGAGGCTCGACTCAGGGCTTAACAAGTACAGCCCACTCTGAATTTCAGCCCTCACTTCGCTCTTAATCTGGGTGCTTCAGTGCAGTGCACAGCATGTATATGCATATGCAGCACCCCCAAAAGAAAACTGTATCATGGAAAAATGGCAAACCTAGACTATTTCAAGGAATATTGAAATAGGGTGAATATTAAAAATAGTCACTTATATTTATATTCCAGTACACAGAAGATTCTGGAGTAAAGAGATCAGGATTACATACATGGCCAAACCATAATACAATGTATAATCCTGAGAGAGTCATGTTTCTTTGTCTGATCTTAATTTTCTCACCTCCAAATAAAAGAACTTGAACTTGCTGACTTCTAAAGATATTTCCTCCTCTAGTCTTCATGTTTCTAAAATGGACTGGTACAAAGATGTGCAAGCTAGCATTGCTTGTGATGACAACAATTTTTTTAAATGATAAAGAAAAAAATAACCCTATCACCCAAATGTCTACCAAAAAAAAAAAAAATAGAAGTAAATAATAATACATCTATGCTCTGTAGTAATTTCCAATAATTTTTAAATGAACAAGATAAATCTATAGTTACAATATAGAACAATGCCCAAGAAATGGTGTCAAATAATAAAAAAAAAAAGCTGTGGAAATTCACGAAGAGTATGGTTTCTACACACACAAATATATGCTTGTTTCTATCTGAAGTGATCTTAGATGGATAACACAAAAAACTATTTACAGTTGTTAATCCCAAAAGGTATGATGGAGGGGTAAGAGATAGGGAGGGGGTCTTTTATTTTACACCCCTGTTTGTTAGAGTTTTATCATAAGCATCGATTACTTTTAGGATAAAAAGGAGACAATGTAATTTTTGAATTAGATTATCAACAGTTAAGATCAAACTATAGAGGAAATGTCATTAACTGAAAGTCTGGATATTTGGTTTTCCCAGGGTTCCCAGTATTACCAGGAGCACTCCCACTGGGGTCTTTTCTACATTTCAGATTTTCCTGAAATGCCCTCTCCCGCAGGTTCCAGCTTGGCTCCTCCCTCCTCAGCTTCTCCAGGTTGGAGAGTAGGCACCTCACAGCATCCCCATTTACCCTCTCTGTGAAATTGCTTGAGGGTTTTCCAAAGTAACAGCTCTCTCTTCCAGATGTTAATTAAGAAGCCCAGTTGCAGGTTGACTTACCCTCCTAAGTTCCAAATAGAAAAGTCTAACCTCTCTGACTTTGCAGAGACCAATAAAAGCTTGTCTGAGGAGACTTAACATAAGCAAAGAAAATTCATTTGAAAAGGTGAGGCCCATCAGTCAGCAGGAAGCTCCAAATCCTGCCGCTGGTACTTGTCAGTTGCTGACCTCCACTATAATATCTGTTTCTGTTGAGGATGAACTAAATTCCATTAGGCTGGGCTCCCAGGGCCTCAGTGACCTGTGCTGATGCCTCCCAAGGTAAATCTGTTTTTTAATCATCTCCTCCTTTCCCATTTCCCCATCTCTTAAATGGGGTTGTTTATTCTTGTCTCTGCTGCTTTTAGGATGAGAAGAAATCAATCAGGGATGACCAAAACACTATGTGTCTATAAAATACAACAAAATAATCACAGCCATTATAACTTTAAAACCCCACTAGGACCTCCAAATCACTTGGGAAAAGCATTTTATATGTGAATATAAATCACGCCATCTGCTGAGCTCCCCTAATTTTTAAATCGGATCACTGCCAAATCCAAACATCAAAGAAGAAAGAAAAAAAAGGACCATTTTTAGCTTTAACATATCTTTGGGCCTCTTCACCTCACAGCAGCTCAGTTTTTTTCTTCTAAGACCTGGGTCTTCCCTCAGATCAAATTCACAATTGATTGACTTTTTTTTTTAATGTGCACATGCACACACACACATCCCGCCCCCCACTCCCAATCACTTGGAGGCACTCTCCAGATACTGAAAAGAATTGAATTTGGGTTGTCAGGTAAGAAGGAAAGAAGAGTTTTTAAAAATTAACCAAACTACAGATCTAACTCTGAAGAAGTTGATGAAATAGACCAAAAAGTAAAGGACTATCCTCACATATGGAGCCTCCTCCATCTTCCTTTAATAAATATTTATTAGTCACCTCCTGGGAAGGAGCAGGAAGAAAACAAGCTTTGGAAAAAGAATGAATATGGCTCTACTACTTGTTAGTTCTATGGTTTGGGGCAAATTCCTTCATCTCTCTGACACTTGGTTCTCTCTTCTATTAAGTAGGGATTTTAATATCTCCTTTACCGAATTGTTGTGAGAATTAATAGTAAAACATACGTAAAACACCTAGCACAATACCTGGCATATGGGAGACGCTAGGGATAAATTAGCTTTTCTCTTCTCCATCCGGTGCAATGATGAGAGAAGAAAAGAATAAAAATAGTTCTGGCCCTCACAGGGTTCACACCTACAAGAGAAACTTGCCTCACCAAATCCTTTATTGTTTAGGGAAATACTAAGTCACACCTGGATAGAGGATGTTAATACCTCATCTGCTTCCAGATCAAACACAGCTGAATAGCGAAATCCCAAGATAGACAGAAACTAAGAAGACAGAAAGAATCGGCGAAAGCCTCTCCTATCTCACTTTTTATATCTCTCCTTTATCTCTCCTTCCTGTCTCTCTCTCTCTTCTCTCTCTCTCTCTCTTCTTCTCTCTCTCTCTCCTTCTCGCGCGCGCGCGAGGTGCGCAACAAAACAAGGATTAGAAAGCAAGAAAATCTTTCCTAAGGAAAACTGGGGCCAACCTTGAAATGCACAACTTCATTACACCAATTATTCCTGATCCAGGCTGAGGTGTCCGGGTACAGCGGGTAATTAGAGGCTGTCCCAGTCTTTGCACTGACATGACTGGTGCTATTTAATGTAATTACATTACAGTAAAATGATGAGTTTTCCCATAATTGGTAGGTACAGCATAATTGTGGCTATACAGAATATTAACACCCTAATTGCCAGAGCCTTCCCAACATGTTAACTAATTAAATGCTTCCCTTCTTTCTGCGCAGAGAAATGAAAGAACTGAAATTTTCTAAGACAGCCTCTCACATTAGCCCTATTTCTTCATATATCGATCCCGTCAGATCCTTCAAGGGATCCCACTTTGACCCCTGCAAGAAAACAATGTCATGCACTTTCACCTTCCTTCCCTATTAAAACCTGCTCTGCCAACCAGCAAGCACCTGACAGATTAATTTTGTTTCCAGGTATTACAGAGAGCACAGGCCCGGTTCAAATTTCAGCTTGCTCACTTTATTTCCATGTGACTTTGGCAATCACCTAACCTAGCTAAGTCTTAGTTTCTCCCACCTGTAAAATGGAGATTATACCACCCACCTCATGGTTCTAATGTAGCAAGTAAATGAGTTAGAGCACAGAATAGGTATTTAAGAAATGTTAGTTGAATTTGAGGGTAACTCACTAATCAAAATTAATAAAATGTTATTCCAAGGATTATTTCTATTTTTAACAGTAAAACTGATACTTTGAATTAAACCAATCTAGATCACTATTCAACACATAGTCTTTAAGGAAGTAGAACGGGCTTCTCCAAAGCTCTTTAAGTTCCATTATAGTGTCTGTCCACTTCACAGGTGCAACAGCGTGATAATTTAATGTGCATAACACAAATCCAGAGAAATGGCCCAAGTTCAAATCTCAACTCTGCCACTTACTAGCTATGTGACCCTGAACAAGCGATTTAACCTGTGTTATTAATTCCATCAACAAATGAGAAATAATGTTTAATTAAACTCCTGAAATTGTTATGAGGATCAAGTTAGTTAAAACATACAAACCTAAGAGGTACTGGTATATTGTAAGCACTCAAAAACAGTTGGTTATTATGATTCTTATTCTGTGACTGCTAATCTAATGGTGCCTTCATCAATGAAAGATATGATATAATCATTAGAACCAAAAGAACATTCCCTTGCATCAGGAAAGCTACAAATGCAAACGTGGAGAAGAAATAGATGGCTAATAGTCTCATTGCAACAATAACTCATATTCGCTTTATAAGTGCCATGGTCTATGATTCATTATGAAAAGAAAAGAGAAAAAAATAAATAAATAAATAAACGAGCTTTCCAAAATCCTGGTAATGTAGAAGTGTTAATGTTGCTTTGAGACCTCAGGCTGTTCTAGGATAGGCCAATGGAAGGGCTTATAACCAGGACTGGGGGTACGGCCACAAATGATGAACAAACTCATCAGTAAAGAATATATTGTTTTTTAAAATTCAGTAAACTGCAGCAGGGTATAAATTAATGCTTCTCCCTTTCAAATTTGACCACTCCAATGAGATACTTTCAACTAGTTGGGGTTTGTTGTTGTTGTTGTTTTTTGTTTTTGCCTTGCATATTTGCCAACTTCTATCGCCTTATAGTTGGAAAGGTAGTTGAAAATACTGAACACTGAAAGATTTGCCTCTTAAATTAAGTGTTGTCCTAGAATCATCCAGGTGAATTAGAATTCATTAAATAAGGAGAAACAGGGTTAACCCTTACAGTGGGATTGCTATCATTTTATCTACCCAGCACCTGCTTTCTGGTGGTAATGTCACTTCCTGTCCACTCTCCCCACATTCAAACTATAACCATGAGGTTGATATAGTAGTAGCCACATTCTTACAGATCCCAACTCCATGGCCACTAAAGACTGGCCCTGGATTGGTCCCCTGACTCAAGCAGAGCCAAGGATAATATCCCATCCACCCGGCTACCACTGACTGGCTCAGGGGAAGCCACCTGACTCCTCTCACATCCAGCCAATCAGACACTTTCCAAGTATTGAGGCCATAGATATGTGCTTAAGTCCTCTCCAATGGCAGGAATTATAAACATAAAACTTAGAGGTACTGATGATGATGGTTCCTCTTTATGTATAACAAAGAAAAGGGGAAAAAAGCAGCCTCCAGTGAGAAAGAAGGCAGGTGAAAGGGTAAAATACAAAGAAGGGGCTAGTGATGCTCCAGTCCTTGCTCTAGTCTTTCTCACAGCTCAGATTTCTATGATTTGATTAGCCAATCTCCCTTAGATTCCATGGGCTAATAAATTCTTCATCTTGACAAGTCGTATTTCTGTCTATCGCAACTAAAATAGTTCTGAATGATATGCCTCTAAATCCTGGAAAGGAACAGATTGGCATTGTTAAAAATCATAGTAGGTGAGTCTAGACACCTTCGTCAAAAACCTCAATGGCTTTCACCAGGGGAGAGGAGAGACAGGCTTTGCAGTACGGCGCAAAGCGCAGGAACAGGAAGAGTGTCCGGCTTTGGGCTGGAGACCTTACTCCACCATTTCCTAGCGAGTTATCTGCGCAGACCCTTCAGCCTCTTTAGGTCACTTTCTCATTCATAAAACAAAAGGACTACAAGACTTTCAGACTCCTTCGAATCCAAAAGTCCTGGTTTTCTATTTCATTTCTCTAAGGCCATTGCTTCTGAGCTATCAGGATTCGCTGGTATTTATCTAGTGGAAGTTATTTTTCAAAATTTCTCCTTCCCATTCTCCTTTTGTTAGTCTGGAAGCTTGTGTTAGCATTTCAGCCACTAATTTTCTCATTTTCAGTCTTTCTTCAATTAAATCCAACACTTCTTGCAAACTGGCTGGAAGCCTACAGCTTGGTTGGCAGAGACAGAGGATTAACAAGAGTAGCTCATTGGAGTGATAAGACAAATGAAGAAACAGTGTGTGGTGATAACTTCTCTGGATAGCAGTTTAACCTTGGGAAAGATTTCACCAGTGGTGGCTGAAGATACCAGTGTCTTTGAAAAAGAGTTGTAAACATTAGCCTAGGGTTGTACTCACCAAGAAAGAGAGCTTTAAGTAAAGGCACTTGGAACTGTTCAGGTCAATCTGTGAGGAACAGATGTCACCAGGAGCTTGGGGCTGGGATGTGAGCCAAGGTCAAGGAAGAAGTCAGGAAAACTCCAGTGACAGATCTACAGAGCCAGCGGCCATGTCTGTTATAAAAATGAAACTCTTGCTTCCAACATGTGCAGCCAACTTTGCTATATCCGAGAAAAATATGAAGGAAGATGAAAAAATGAAAAGCACCTGCCAAGAAGGTAGCAGCGTTGCCTGTGACATCTGAAATGGCACGTTTGAGCACTGTGGCATACCTTCTGTAGCCTACTAACGACAAGAAGAAGTTCCTAATGAAGTTATTGCTCTGCTGACTGAATTAATGATTTTCAGTTACAGCGCCTGCAAACACATCACATTAAGTGCTTCTGTGTTAGCTGAGGCAGCGCTTGGGAGACCTGACTGTCCACAGTTAACTCATTGCAGAGACGGACCAAAGTGTTGGGAGAGACCAGGGCTAACCAAGGGGAATGGGCTGCGCTTGCCAGAACACTCAGAGCCTCGTCAAGTATTCAGGTTAGGAAAAGGAGAAAGGGAGAGGAGAAGGTGAGAACTGTGTGAAACAGGAAGAAAGGTACCCGAGGACACATAACGCCACTAATGGCCCTGACTGGCAGCAGCCTCTGCCACCTCCTACACCCAGCTTCACGCTGCTCTCTGGGAACATTCGCCCTCACCACCTTCAACCCCACTCTCTCACCACAAACCCCAAATTTTGAACCTACACTGAGTATGTTTGCCCAAGAGCGTGAACCTCATACTATGATGAAATATGTTGGAGAAAAAAAAAAAATTTATTTTCTAGAAGTGCTTTTTAAAGCCATCAGAATAACATGCATCTTCAGAGGTGACAAGTTCACCTGTCGCCTCACAGGGTCCACAGCGAGGATGACACACACAAGCCAGTCTCAGAGGCGACAGGCTGCATCCCACTTCCTGTGGCTGCCGCTGTTGCCATCTGCGTCTGAGCCAGTCAGGGAGTGAGTGCACAGCAGGCTGGCGAGCAGCGGCTGCCAAATTACAGAGCTAGGAGCACTTAGGGCGGTGGGAAGGGGAGGGAAGGAGGAAGCTAACTAATAGCTTGCAAGCATGTCTTCTAAAAAGCGTGTTAACCAAACAAGCTGCCATCCCTTAATCCCTCCCACTCCTGCCTGAATGTACACTAATTGAAAATTAAGTTTTCAATTTGAAGCCATTTTCTAATTCTGTCTCATTCAGGAGCAGTTAGAGCCCCAGTGTTTCACTGAATTCCCAACGTGCTTTTCATGAGCTCCCTCAGGAAGCTGACAAAAGAGACTTGTCAACAAGTTACTGAGAGCAGCAGGTGGGAAGATTTGTGGAAGAGAGAGTCATCTTGGAAGCCAAAGCAAGCAAGGCCAGGACCAGGCTCAAGATTCTGCTATCCTGACCGGAAGCGGAAGACACTTCCACATTCCTTTTCTCATCCCCTCCTTCCTGTTAAACTACAGTTGCAACCTGGCAAAGGAGATCCTCTCAGGCGGTCGTCATGTCCTGTCCCCAGTGTGTTAGCAAAGCCTTGCCAATAAGACCTTCCTGTGGGCAAGCCTCTGATCTCCAAGAGTAACTGACTCCGATCTCAGGGAATGAACCTACTTAAAAGGAGAGCAAAATGTCACAGTAAATAGTGACAAAAATGTTTACTGGGGGCCTTCTCTTAAAAACTAAACTGAAAAGTTATAAAAATTGATTTATTTTTGCTTATATTTAACCGAATTTCAGTCATTATTATTCCTGAGCAAAGAATAAATCATGTATTGATTCGTTTGGCATGTTTCTCCACACAGTTATGTGATTGCACAATGAGGCACAGCAAGAGCAAATAAGAGAGTCAGTTTGGGAAAATACTTAATCTTCCTCAGTTTTCCCAGGGGATTCTCTTAAGCAGTTGGTATTCTAATCGCTCTCTCTTGAAGAAGCTCAGGCATCCTCAACCTTGTCTACTGCTTCAGCTCTTCAGGGTTCCTTGCGATCTTGTTTTGCCAAACAGCATGCCTGCCATTCAGGCTACTTTCTAACATCCATTCCATTGACTTTATGAAAACCTATTGCAGGATTTCGAAGTGTCCTTTGCAATCGACTTACATTGAATTTGCATTACGTTTATCAGATGTTCATGTTTCAGAAATTATCACGAGTCTGACACCCACCCACAAAGACATTCTGTAATGCAAGTGGATAGAGGCTGGGTTTGGCCGGGGCGGAGTATCTGACTGGGAACTGCTGTGAGCGGCGAGTCCATTAGTGGATCCTTTCATTCACAAAGGCTTTACCTACACAATTTCATAGAACCCCTATGATTTAAGTGACTGAGATATTTGCCACGGGTTGCTACCAAATGGTGATTTCAGAATAATCTAATCCTACTTAATAACTGAGCTATGAGGAAGGACAAAGAAGGAGGCTTTGTTTGGGAGCTCAATTAATGAAGTCTTTCAAAGGCATCATTATAAACTATGATAAATAATACGACCGCCATACCCCCTTCTCAATGTTTATGATAAGGAAGAATCTCATATGCCTTGACTTGAATGTAGGTCTGAAAATGAAAATGTTATGATTAATTGGAACTTGAGTGACATAAATGGAATGCTAGAGAAACTGAAATCTTAAGGACAGAAGGAAATAAAGGAATAATATGTGTGAATGTGCCTGGGGCTTGAAGAATGGGAGATGGGAGTCGGGATGGTGGTGAAAAAGCTCAAAGAAGCATCAGATGTCAGGTAAAAGTAAAAAATATTTGAGGAAAAATTAAGCCCAGGATTGAAAAGGAAAAGGTTCAAGGAGTTATCAATTCACCTTGCTGGGAAGAGACTAAAATAGCAGCTATTAAAAGTGCTATGCGCAGGGAGAAAATCAGTGGTTCAGGGTTTGAATGCTTCAAGAGTAGTTTCAACATGGAACTTGAAAGTTACACTTAGTTGCCCATGAGAAGACTGTAGTTCAAAGTCTGACTCAACCATTGCGTGACCACCAGCGACCTAACTTCTCTGACCTTCTGCACCTCGTTAATAAAATGAGGATGTACTCTCCATTTCAAAGAGTTTTAGAGGGTTAGAACTAATATCCGTCTTACTATTGTAGATACTATATACTGTCTGCCTGTCACACATTAGTCGTTGGCTAAGTGGTAGCTATTATGATGATAATATGGATGGGTCTAAGGTGTACACAGCCAACCTGCAGACAGACAAGTGGAACCATATCTGCCTAAGCCAACAGCAGTTTCTAATTCCCGATTCTGTTACAAAGCAGACTCTGCACTCTGTACAAGTGACTAAGCAGCAAACACTAAGAAGCAAGATTTCAAAGTGAAGCAAGGAGGAGCCCACAGCAGTTCAGAGGTGAGGTACAGTGAAGAGAAACGCTCTAGGTGACCAGTAATGAACACTCTCAGAGGTGACCAGTAGTGACGAAGCAGTAGCTTTCCCTGGCTATGGCCTGGACAGTCTCAGCCCAGAAATGAGTCAGTGTGTATGGGAAACACTTTGCCATTCTTGGCATTACAAGATTAATAGCAGGTAAAATAAAACATAATTGCAGTAGCAAATCATGGGAAAGGGAGGAAGATTGGTAGGTTAATTCCTGGTTCTCTGAAAATGCCTCAAGTTGGGTCCTCTAGAGGCAGAGCCTGGAATAAGGATTCAGATACACATAACTTATTGAGGCCACACTCTCAGGAGGGAACTGTATGTAAAGGAGTGAGGCAACAGGAAAGAATTGAGCCAAGATATGGTCTCAGGTAAAGCCTAGCCTTGGTCAGTAAACTAAATGGGGAAGCCAACCTCCCAGTCATCTCCGACAAAGTGGCTCCTGTCAGCCAAGGGCAATTACCCACTGAAGGTCACTGGTATGACCTGTTTGTTAGCCATAGCTAGAAGGGGTGCACCTGCGGGTAACAGGATCTGGGAGAGGCACCAGCCATCTCTACTTTAAAAAAAAAAAATTTAGGTGTATTAATTCAAAACGATCTTATGAGAGTTTCCTAATTTACAGAGGAGAAAAGCGAAGCTCAGATAATCTAAGTAACTTGCTCGAAGTCACCCAGCTTATGTGGAAGAGCCAGGATTTGAACCCTGGCATTCTATTTCTGGAACCCCCATAACTGGCCACTTTTCAGCCTTATGAGATACTGTTATAGGTTGAATTGTATGCTACACCCCCCGAAAATGCTGAAGACCTAATCCCTAGTACATCGGAATGTGACCTTATTTGGATACGGAGTCATTGCAGATGTAATTAGTGAAGTCAAGGTCACACTGAAGTAGGGTGGGCCCTTAATCCAACATGACTGGTGTTATCAGAGAAAACACAGACACATGAGGGAATAAGGCCATGTAAAGACAGGAGCAGAGATGAGTCACACAGCTATAAGCAAGGAACACCAAGGATTACTCTCACACCACCAGAAGCCAGGAAAAAAGCAAGGAAGGAGCCTCCTCTACAGATTTTGGAGGGAGCATGGCTCTGCCGAAGCCTCGATTTGACTTACTTCTAGGCTCCAGAAGTGGGAAAGAGTAAGTTTCTACTGTTTTAAGCCTTTCAGTTTGTGGTACTTTGTTATAGCTGCTCTAGGACACTGATACAGGTACTAAGAGAAGGTACTAACCAACCACTGGGGAAGAAAAGACTGTCCTGGTACAATTACTAATTTTAAGCTCAAAATAATAATGTATTCAAAAGTAGACTGTAATCTTAGGTAAGTATTTCAAATGACATGCAAACAAGGAATTCATACAGCCCTCAGAGAGAGCCTAAGCCATAATGTTTAAGTTCTCGGTCTTAGAGTCATACTGGCCAGTGCTAACAATTCTAGATCAATCACTTCTTTAGCAGTTGCATAGCCTTGTACAAGCGAATTGACCTCTCTGCTCTTCAGTTTTCTCATTTGTGAACTGGTGACAGTCATAGTACCGTCACCTTAAGATTGAAAAGTGCATTATATAAAATAATATTTTTAGCATTTCATATACAGACTAGTATATAACGCGTTAGCCATTATTTCTATTACTAATTTGAAACCCAATCACCATGGACTTGGAAAGCCTGAGCTCATGTCTCATTTCTACTCCTTGATACTCTTGCACCTCCAAACCTCCTCTTCTCAGCTGAAAATGAGATTGATCCAAAATATTGTTGGAAAGTTACCGTGATCAAATAGGACAACATGTAAATGTCCTGGAGGAATAACACTCTTTGCAAATATGACACATGATGACGATGCTAGCTTATTACTCCCCACTGAATTACAGATAACTATTTATGGGCTGGCGGGAGGGATCATTCCCTTCTGAGATTCAAAAGGCCAGAATTTCTCAAACTTTAATGAGTATAGGGGTCACTTGAGTTGCTTGTTAAATAAAACGCAGATTCTGATTCCACAGGTCTGCAATGAGGCCTGACAGTCTATATTACTAAGAAGCTCCCAGGTGATGCCCATGGTGTGGGCCCAAAATTAACTGAGACCTGTCCTTGCCTTGCAAAATACTAGATTTCCTAGTGAGAGGGGGCCCCTTACTTAAGAGTTAAGACTGGGGCCCCTCTGAAATTTAGCAAAATAATGTATCATTGTTCTGGGAACAAAAAGGTCTTTTGTTACAAATATAAAATCTGTATCTGTGCTTGCTGTGTTAGGGATAAACACCATTAAAATAGCTCTGGAGAAGTCCCTCCAGTTGGAGATGAACGCCTATTTGTGCCCTGAGGGGTGCCTAATGCTTCCCAAAGGAGCCCCTCCAGTCTGAATTATGTCAACCACTCCCAGTGGCCTAGTCCCACAGCACAGCCAGTACTAGGGCTGAAGACTAAATGCTGGGGGGAAAAAAAAAAAATGACGGAGATGTATTGCCCCCTACTGGATGAATAAGAAAAGTAAGAGTATAGTAAAATATTTCGTTTATTCCAGCTCTTAAATATGAGAGGGGCCAGAAAGGGAGGGAGGGAAGGTGGGTTCGAGAACTGCAAAAGACCATGGACACTGGAGGTTCAACCCTCTGATCATCAAGTTCAGCCCTGTAACATAAACCACCTACACCTGATGCCATGCCTTTTTTCAATCTGCCAATTCCCAGAAAAATAACAGCTACAATAATTTGCACTTATTCATTTGAAACACATTTAGTCAACACTTTGGAAGGGCACACATCATGCCAACCGTGAGAATGCAGCAGTGAACACTAGGCCATCCCCAGCTCTAGCTTTACTGCCCTAAAAGGTAGCCACTAGCTACATATGGCTATTTCTATTTAAAGTCATTAAAACCAAATAAAACTTAAAATTTAGACCCTCTATCTTACTAGTCACATTTCAAGTGCAATAAGTCCTCACTTAACGGTGTCAAAAGGTTCTACAATGTTACACCAAAGGAGGTATAACGAAACCAGTTTTACCAGGCTGGTAGAAACAAAAGTTCCTTTGGCATTTCATCCACCTTATAAGGATACAAGCTATTCAAGGGCCCGCTGTACTCAAAAGACACATGTAACTCTTGGCTACCATATTGGACAGTGCAGATACAGAATATTTCCATCATTGCAAAAAGTTCTACTGGAGGATGCCGGTCTAGAAGGGGAGACAGGCATTGAGCAAATCCACAAATAAATGGGTTAAATAATTGCTTTTTTTTTTCCCCCAGCGACTCCATAAAGGGTGGCATTTATCTTAACAGGTCTGTGGACCCGCGACAAAAAATTTACCTTTGAGATGGACACCCCATCATCAAACGAAGGCCAAAATAATCAGAATCTAGAGGCCATCTCTCGCAGGAGCTTCTCAGGTACTCTATCCCGGGAAAAACCTCTGGCTGAACTCTCGGCTTCCCGCCACTCCTTGCTCATTTACTTCACCTGCATCAACTACTATAAAGGAGTTCCTGGTTTTGTCTTTCAACCAATGGACTGAGACCGGCCCCATCCAATCAGAACTGCTCCTTAACAACCAATCAGGACGCCAACACCAAACAATCAGAACCGCAGGATCGAACTTAATTAGGACCCTGGGCGAGTGGGAGTTTTCTGTATATTTAAAAAAAAAAAAAAAAATTCTCCCCTTTCTCTCCGTGGATCACACTTTTTTTTTTTTTTTTTTTGGCCGGAGGCTGTATCTTCCCACTTCACAAACTGATTACCTGAATAGAGTCTCTACTTTTTCCCTCCGATGCCATTCGGATTTATTTATGGGCCTCTGACTCACTTAGAAAAAGTTGGGCCAACGCTTCTTCCTACACCCTATGGGCTCTGATTGGGAGTTGAAGGAGACACCATTTCTTGAATGCCCCTTCCTTCCTGGACTCTGGACTTACGGCAATACGACTCACAGCGATACAAGACTGAGCCCACGATACCTGCATGTTTACAGCCAAGGGAGCAGAAGCTGAGAGAAATTTAATTGGAGGGAAGTCGAGCAGAAGTCGCACAGACCCTGTCAATGGTGGAGCTAGGATTTGAACCTGGATTTGCCTCAAAGCCTGAGCTGCCTCCAAGCATGTTAAGTCCACTGAGAAGGGCTTCCACGAGGCAGGTGCTTACAGAGGGAACCCGAGAGTGGTCCCCAAATCCTAAAAAACCCACCGACTCCGAGAGGACAAAGATTTTCAGACGGTAAACCTTTCTGGGATTCACAGCCTAGGAAACCTAGACTCTAGTCTGGGCCCCACTATTTAGCTGTCACCTGGCAATCATTTAGACTTATCATCCCTCAATCTTCTCACTTTTAAAATGGCATGGAATAGTAGTACTTAACCCATAGGATCTGTAGAGACTTTTTTTTAATTGAGGTATAATGACAAATAAAATTGTAAGTATTTAAAGTGTAAAATATGATATACATATATACTAAAAGGATTCCCCCATCAAGTTAATTAATACATTCATCAATTTTTTTTTTTTTTTTTTTTTTGGTGAGAACATAATGAGTTTTTAAATGAAGCAAACTTCACAAACCACTTAGCATAATGTCTGCCACACAGTAAGATGTAATTGTCACTATAACGTAATGATTGGAGGGACAGTAGAACTCAGAGGTCAAAGCTCTAAGTCAGACCACCTGGTTTAAGTCCTGGTTTGGCTGGTCCTGAACTGGCTTTGTTACTAGGCAAGTTACTTATCCTGTTTGTAACTTAAGAATAACAATACCTACCTGAAAAGGTTGTGGTATTAAATGAATCATTTATGTAAAGATAGTTTATGTAAACTATGCTAAAGTTACTTAGTGTAGTAACTTACCAGGCACAAAGTAATCTCTCAATACCTAACAGCTGTTGATACTGGCGAACAGGAGCCTGGGGGATGGAGGCTGAGCACCATCTAGTGTCCTCTAACTGCGAGCCAAGTGCAGCGAACAGCGCAGCTGAAGACACCAGACTTCATTGGTAACTTAATTAATATTACCAAAGACCTTCTAGCCTCCCCACCAGCCACCTCCTCAAAGTCATAGCTAAGTTCTAGAGGCTGATATGGGGGGCGGGGAGCAGGGAGGAGATGTTTTCTAAAGCCTTCTGGGCCAGCCCTAAGTGAAATACTCAAACCCCATGAACTATGGCTGTCAGGAAATACTCCTCTTTCCCAATGTGCAACGTCCTCATTTCTGCAAAGCAGCATGGTGCCTGGAGAGGGCATCCCACAAACCTGGGTTCAAGCCCCAATTCTGCCCTGGCTAGCTCTGAATTTCCGGAAAGTCATTTCAACTCACTAAACCTCAAGTTTCTCACCTGTAAAATGAGTGGGCACTGCCCAGTGGGAGGTGATCTAACCGGAGATAGGGCTAGGTTCATGTCCTGAGCATCAACCTGGCTTTTCTGAACTGCCAATTTCTCTTCCACCGGGTGCAACGATTCCAACCTTGATGAGTTGTTAAGAAAATTATATAAACTAAAGTTTGTAAACCACCAGACCTATAGAAGGCACCTACACAAACAAACAAACAAACAAACGTCATAGCTTTCTTCATTAGTTATTCTGCCGGTTTCTTGGGAAGTCGAAATGAAATGATGTACATGAAAATACATAACAATGCCTGGCACATAGTAGAAGCTATATGTTGTGCGTGTTGTGGGACATCACCCAGATCCCCCAACAAAACTTCAGTAGTGATAGCTAAGAGCTCACAGCTGAGTTCCCCTCTGGGCATTGTTCTCAGCTAAAGATAGCAACCTTGCTCAAGGTCAGATACCTTACCATGGGTGCCCCACACCCGGTGATGTCAATTTGTGGGTATAAAGGCCCAACCTGATTGCTTCACTTGAGTTAACTCTGCAGGGTCATTCCAACTTCAGAGCTCCCCATGGGATAACTCAGGTCTTTGTTGTGGCTGAATCACACCTCAGCTTCCCCCTCTGCCCGTTCCTGCCTCCTTCACTTCCCCACAGCTGTCATCCAGGGAGCTTTTTCCAATGAGCTTGCTTCACGCAAATCTTCTGAGCCTGCTTCCTGAGGAATCTTCCTGCAACACTTAAATGTTAGCTCTTTCTTGCACTCCCCCCAAGTCCCTGCCTTCCTCCCCCCCCCATACACATCCCCACCTGTAAATTAAGGATATGGAACAAGTATCTTTATCTCTTATCATCTTCACTAGACAAGAATTAAGATAACGGGGACCAAAAAACAAACAAACAAACCTAACACCTCAACCTCCCTTTCCTCCCCTTTAAATTAAGATTAATTATTACAGTGCTGCACATTCCCAAAAATTTTTAGGCAAAACAGTGAGCTACAGCAGTGATGACACTTCAGGAAATAATATAAATATTCTATAAAGATTTAAGGAATTAGGAAACTAGTGGTCGACAGCGAGTTAATAATTATAATAGCCACATTTATTAAATATTTAGTATGTACCAGTCACTGTGATAAATACTTTACAAGGACAGTGTCATTCAATTATCAAAATTGTAAAGGTAAATACTATTATTACCACCATTCCGTAGCTGAGAAAACTTGAGCTTAGAGCACTACGTGATTTGCCCAAGGTCATGTAGTGATTAAGTAGATGGAAGTCAGGATTTGCTTCCAGGCATTTTGATTCCAGAATCAGCACTCTTATCCACCAAGTGTACTGCCAACTGGAATTGAAATAAGATCAAGGCAGGACTCTCTCTTTCCTTAATGATGAACCCTTCATTATGCAATAATTCTGATTTTTGACGACTATTACTTAGAGTTCTAGGAATTCTAGTAGAAATTCCAGGAAATCTAAGGCTTCTGAGCAATATATGGATTGATGGGTCAGAAGCCACTATTTTATGGGGACAGCCAAGTCTTTCTAATGACATAACAAGACTATCAAGCTAAAAGACTTCCATTACACTAACTTCAACTGCCTTTTACACAGCTTGAAGTCATCCTGCTCAGACTTCATGGAGCCTTAGAGTCCCAGGGTGGGAGGAGAGAGATTCCACCATTCTTTTGGAAGTTAGAAGCTGGCACCTTCCACTCCCAGTGAAAGAAGCGCTTCCACAACCATTTCTTTTTGGCCCTCCTAGAACCTTTCAACAGGGAAGCTAAAAACAGGTTGCTGACAGTTTAATTTCCTAGCGGCAGGCTTGAGAAATGAAGGCACCTCAGAGTCATCAGGAATGAAGTCTTAACAGTGGAATGTTCTCAAAAATGAGGACACCTGGTGGAGGGGGGGGAGCCGCGGAGAAAAACATGGCAAGTTGTTTCCATTATTTAGTGCAGCAAAACACATTGTCCCAAAACTTAGTGGCCTAAAATAGGGCTAGTAAACTCTAGTCCGTGGGCCGAATTCTGCTCACCACCTGTTTTTGAAAATAAACTTTTCTTGGAAGACAGACACATTTGTTTACATATCATCTATGGCTTCTCTCACACTATAATGGCGGAGTTGAGTCAATGTAATAGAAATGTATAACCCAAAATGTTAACATATTTACTATCTGGTTCTTTCCAGAAAAAAAAAGTTGTTGACCACTGGCCTACAACAACAATGTTTTATTCCTCCCAGTTCTGTGGTTTGACTGTGCTGCTCTGCTGCTGCTCTGTCCTGTACTCGCTCAGGCATCCTCACTCAGCTGTAGGGTGAGCTGGGGAGTGGGCTCAGTGGACACAGCTGGGGTAACGGAGCCTCTTCCTGTGGTCTTTCATCCTCAAGGAGGCCAGACCCCTGTTGCCCTATATGGTGGTGGCACAAGCCCCAATATACAAGTGCTTATCAAGCCTCTTCTTGCATCATGCTTGTTGATATTCCATTGGCCAAAGCGAGTCACATGAGCAAGCCCAGGGTCGATATGTGGAAAGTCATTACACAGGATTTGAATATTGGGAGGGGTGCTTCATTGGGAGCCACAATGGACTGGAACTGCACCATCGGCTCTCCCGCTGGCCCACACTGCAGACTTGAACTTGCCAGTCTCCATAATCGAATGAGCCAATTCCTTATGACAGATCTCTATTTGTATACACATTCTGTTGGTTTTACTTCTCTGGAGAACCCTAATCCAAGCCCATTGCAGTTTTAGGCAAGAAAGGGCATCAGGTGTGGTTGTCATCTTCTCAACATTAGGACAGAGAAAAGAGGAACCACTGTCCCTTAATTTGCAGAGGGAAAAAAATATTCTACAAATGATCACCTTGAGAATTTCTTACACACTGAGCAAGGAGCACAGCCAGAACCAGGGTTGTCTGACTCCCAAGCATCTATTCTTAACTCTTTTTGTGGGGTTGAATGGTGGTCCCCGCAATGATATGTTTTCTTTCTAATCCCCTAAACCTGAGAATGTTACCATATTTGAGAAGGAAAAGGGGAGAGGGGCAGTCTTTGTAGATGCAATTAAGTTAAGGTTCTTGAAGTCAGTCTGGATTGTTTGGATGGGCCCTAAGTCTCATGACAAGTGTCTTTATAAGAGACAAACAGGAGAGACTTGATAAACAACAGAAAGCCATGTCTGTTATTTTAAGCCACCAAGTTTGTGGTAATTTGTTAGGAGTGCCACAAAAAAGTAACATACCCTGTTTCCAATATTGGAGGATATATTCGGAGGGGGCAGATTGACCTCTAAAGAGCAACTTGTATCATTCATTCTTGAAATATATATGAATACGACCTTAAAATGGTACAAGAAAAAGAGCTAACACTGACTGGGCCCTTACGATGGGCCAGACACTGCCCTAGGCACTAACCTCTATTATTTCATTTAATCTTCACAACAACTTTGTAAAGTAGGTTCCACTAATAAGTATGTAAAGCTCTTCTGGTATGGCCCAAATTGGATTACGATGTTGGATGTGCCTGAATAAAGAACTGTGAGACTCCAGACGTGACTTAACACATCTAAGAAATAAACACATTGAACCACGATGCAGTTAGGTATAATACGGGTGCACCTATCTAAGGCAGACTGCCTGAATGTGAACCCCAAAAGTCGTACTCACCAACTGTGTGACCCTGGGCAGGTACTTAACCTTTCTGTGCCTTCATTTTTCCATCTTTTAAGTGGGGATAATGCTGGAATGTGCCTGACATAAGGTTGTTCTGAGTTAAAGCACATAGAGCATTTAAGAAGCCTGGCAGATAGCAGCCACTTCATAAGGTTTCACTATTGTTCTAACACGCATGCTTTTAAGCACACAGTAAACACTCAATGGATATTTGCTCTTATTATCATCATTAGTTCAATTAAGACCCAGCTAGACCTTAATCCTTCTCTGATTTTTCTAGAGAGTCGTGATCTTTTTTTCTGCTGGAATTAAAAAGGCCTCCTTAGAAGACAGAAATTGGATTAAAATAAAAGCTCTCAGAGTGTAGACTCTCAGATTGATCCAAAGTACAAGACAAATAAAGTAATGGCAGGGGAGAGGGGCGGTCCTTTAAGCTTTCACCATATATTTAATAGAGAATTAAACCCAATTTCAAAATTACAAAATAAATAGATACAAAGATAGTCACAGCATTCAAAATGTCACAATTTGCTAGGGTAAAAGCCACTGATTGTTAGGTGGGTGGGAGAATGGAGGGTAAAGAGAAAGAGGAACGATTTTTCTAAAAACAGAATAAAATGATAAAAATAAAAACAAAGTCAACGATTCCTACTGCCAAGAAATCTGTAGGAGCTTTTGCCATACTCTAACAAGCTGGTCAGAAACATTTGAATTTGTTTGTTTATTCCTTAGTTCATGCTTTTATTTGTTTAGCATTTATTGACTAATAATAAGTAGTTCCTGACCACCAAGTTTCATTATCTAGTACAGGCCAGAAAAAAATTGAGTGTCATAAAGGACCAATAAAAGAAAAGAGATGTTCACTGCAGATGTCCAGGGAAAGTGCTAAACCAGATCACTTCCCAGATCTCTTGTAGCTCCTGTAAGGCTGGTAATTCCAGACCACAACATTGGTCACATACCACATATCCCAGGAGTCAGGACATGAAACCTTTCTACTGGCCAGTTATACTGTATATTGATATTATTGCTTTACTTTTATAAACCAAGTATATTTGACTTGTGCATTTTGTTTATTGTTTTTCTCCCTCTCTAGAATGTAAGCTTCATACCTGCTTGGCTTTGCTGCATTCTTGAATAGTTCCGAGCTCATAGGAAATGTTCAATAAATACTTGCTAAGCAATGAGCCAAAACATAGCCACCCCTGCTCAAGCATGCAGCCTGATAGAATGGAATCCAAGTGACCGTTAAACACTCCCTTTGAGAAAGGATGGTATACAACTCCCCCCAAAAAAGATCAACGCTCCCCTCACCTCTGCCTTCTCTGGGACCAGTCCCACCCTCCTTTATCTGTAAACATGGGCCCCCTACAGCCATGTTTGCTTTATATGACCTTCTTTTCCTGGTCTTAACTGATTGGACCACGGCAGATATGTGACCTAAGCTGAGCCAATTCAATTTTCTCTTCTGGGACTTAATTTGGCCTTAGTAATAATAAAAGGAGTTTAACAAAATGACCTCTGAACTCGTTCACAGATCCAATGGCAAGGAGAAAGAATATATAGAAAACTACAAAAGTCACTGTAGAAAAGCTGGACACTATAGAAAGAAGGAAATAAAATCGCCTATTTATCAGTTTGTAATAATGAAAAATAGGAAGCCAACTACATATTGAAAGAGAAATAGATGGATAAACTACGATACATTAATACTAGGCAGTACTGTTATGGAAAGATCTACAGAAAATATTAAGCAACAAAAAGGCGCAGTACAAAATATGTGATGTGCTTATATGTTTTTTTAAACTATATATTGTACATAAAGGTCTATAAGAATATAAACTATACTGGTAGCCACAGTTACTTCTGGGAATGAGAGATGCGAAGAGGAACTTTTGCTTTTTATGTGAAATATTTTTATAGTATTTGAATGTATTATGATAACACTGTATTCTTATATAACTCATTAAAGGGGGAAAAACTCAAAATTATGAAAAGATACTAATAAGAAGTAGCGTCTACTGAGACCAGAGACAAGGACACAATTTAGGAAGGCTTAGATGTCACTCAAATGGGGGGTGGGGGGGTGCTGAGCTGAAGCAGAAGGGGTAGTGAGGAAAAGATAAAGGTATGACAGATTCAGGGCATAGAATTGAGGCTCGTGATTGACTGAATGTAGTGGTGAGGAAGAAGGAGTGGTCAGGGATGAGAGGCAATATACTTTCACAGTAAAGAGAATGGGCTTTCAAATTCAGCTGCCAAGACTCAAAGCCCAATTCAACCATTTACCAGTAAGGGACATTGGGCAAGTTTGTTCACATCTCTGTGTCTCAGTTTGCTCATTTGTCAACAGAGATGATACTATTTTTCCCTAGCTCATAGAGCTTTTGTGAATCAATTCACACAGAGTTCTTAGAACTTTGTCATTGCTCAATATGTGTTGGCGATTATTAGGATGACTCCCATTTTTGTTACCATTATCATTATTGTTGTTGTCATCAACATTATCATCATTAAGAACAATCCCAGGCCTTTAGCTTAAATGACCAGCTGGAAATAGAGGAAACTATAAAATGATTTGAAGCATTCTCCAGGATTGAGAGGCAGAGAAGAATAAGGAAACCAAAAAGAGGTCACAAGCCTGATTCTCGCGGCCAATAGACTGCACTGGGGAAAGAAGGAAGGAAGGAATGTTGATTAATTGAGGATTAGGTTTGGAGGCATTTGTATGAATTGTTATATCTTAGAACAGAGAAACACTGGTCGAGTCTTTCTCCTCTTTTTAAATTTATGTTTAAAATTCTAGCTATATAAAATTATATAGAGATATGTAAATAGATATTATGTGTACATATCATCACACTCTTTTGTCATGAATTAAAACATTAAGCCAAAGATCCCTTTTACAAACACAGCCCCATCTCCCCACATCCCCTTCTCTACTTTTACACATACCCAGTGCTACATCAAATACTGAACTTGGGTTGTGTGATTAAAATACACCTTTATTATTGTCTTCCACTACCTCTTTACAATTTATTCAGGTAGAGTAATCTCATTCTGGCCCTAGAGAGAAATTCTAGCAGACCCATGACTTTTCTGCTCACTCTTAGTTAAAAGTTAGTCCTCGGTTTAGAAATTAAAATTCCCATTCCATGGCTATCTCCAGTAAAAGTAGAAATAACAAGTATTGGAGAGGATGTGGAGAAAAGGGTGCCAGAAAAGGGTCCCACTGCTGGTGGGAACGTTAACTGGTGCAGTCCCCACTCTGGGTATCTACGCAAAAATTTTGAAAACCTGTATTAGTAAAGATATGTTTACCCTTATCTTCACTACAGCAGTATTCACAATAACCAAGACATGGAAACAACCTAAGTGTCCTTCAATAGATGATTGGAGAAAGAAGCTGTGCCATATATAATGGAATACTTCTCAGACACTAAAAAAAAATGTTGAAATATTGCTATTTGCAACAACATGGATGGATCTTGAGAATATCGTGCTAGGTGAAAAAAGTCAGAAAAAGACAAGAACAATATCATTTTGCTCACATGTAGGATATAAAACAGAAAGTAACAAATGAACAAACAAAACAAACTCACTCAGACACAGACAACAGTATGATGGTTACCAGACAGGGAGGGTAAAAGATATAAATGCATGGTGACAGAAGGAGACTAACTTTAGATGGTGAGCATACAATGCATTAAACAGAAGGTGTATTATAGAATGGTACCCCTGAAACTTATATAATGCTATTAACAATGTTACCCCCAATAAATTTAATTTAAAAAAAATGTCCATTGCAACTTATGAACCCGGATCTTGTTCTCTGCTCCAGCTGGGGCCTGCTTCCATCGTGCACTTCTGTTCCTTATCCTCTACTCAGTTTGGTGGGCAGTTTCTGAGCCCTCCTGGGCATAGGTTTGAAGAAGGGAGGTGAGAAGAGAGGAGAAATTAGTGTGTGGGGGAAAGGTCTTGTACTGTGCAGTTCTACAAGCATTCTCTGGTCTGGTGGAAACCTAGTCTCTTACGTGGGTCACTCTGTGGAACCTTTAGATGTCACCCCCAACTTTGACATCTAGGAGGTATTTATGTGCTGCTCTCAATTACCACCCAGTTTCTGCTACGGTTGACTCTTGTCATTGGGGGGTTTCTCACTCAGGTAGAAGACCCTTGAGTGGGTCTCAGAATGGATCCAGAATTTCTGTCTCTCTTTTACATGGCCCATCTCTGGTACAGGGAATTACTCTGCCCCTTGCTCCAGAAAAATCAAAGAATTCAGGTAGATTTCCACGTGGCCACTTGCACTCTGCTGCCACAGGTAACCGAAGCTTTTTCTCAGCACTTGCCAGGTGCCAGTCTCTTGAGACTCTCAACAACATGAATCACATTTTAAGTTCCTCAGAATGGTTCTGGACTTGAGAGAAAGAGGTAGTGATTGCCTCAAGCTACTCACAAACCCCACCCCTCTCTCTCTCGCTTGTGTGCTCTCTCTCTCTCTCTCTCTCTCTCTCTCTAAAAAAAAAAAATAAAATAAAATCTCATCCATTCCTCTCCTTCTATTCCCTAATCATTTTTAATATAATCAGTCTGACTGAGGAGGACAAGAGTCAGGGAACTGTTTTCTAACCATTTCCTGCGTTTAATCCGCACAAATGGATCTAGCTGTGAAATTTACCATCTAGTATAGATTGATGTTTTCATCCTTAAACTTCAATTTTAACATCCTTTTACGTACACGCACATAACTTGTTCTGTATGCTTTTGTTTTTGTGAAAATTAATAAAGGGAAACCTCATCTGAAATGGAGTTGAGAAATCAGAAGAGGGGGCTCTCATGCACTACCACTCCAACAGACCCCAACAGGAATAATCATTATTTACGACCTCAACAGGAAGAAATGCACCTATACTTTTTTACTACTCCAGCAGGAGGAAGGAAGATTTCCTTTCTTGCCCAGCAACTCAGCCAATGAGGAACCATCACTACCCTGAGTTCTTGCTTTCCTCCCATGGACTCTTATTTAAAAGAAGCTCTCCCAATTTCCTCCATTTTCTCTATAGTGATCCCTCCTTTGCTGGCTGGACTTGCCTATGGTGTTTGCTATAGCTTGCTTGTCCTGAATTACAATTCCTCTGCTTTTCCCATATAAACTCATTTTGCTGATAAAATAACTGGTGTTTTTATTTTTAAGGTCAACATTTTTGTACATAAATGTGATTATTTTATACTTGTTTTGAAACTTCCATTTTTTTTCATCTAAATTTGTATTTTAGAGATTCTTACCAGTAAGTGTATATGGTTTCATTTGTTTATTATTCTCTTGGCATTCGACACAATCAGATGGCTCTAACTTGGATAGCTAGCAAAGAACTTTTCAAGCGGGCTAAATTCCACCCCGAGACTTTTTTTAGTTGTGTGGACATAGCTTTTTTTTAAAAGTAGGATTAAAATTTTTTTTGTTTAAGAATCAACCAATCAACCACTGGACCCACCGCCCCCTGTTGTCCGAGATTTATGTTAATCTTCCTTGAGTCTGGAAGAAATAAGAGTTCGTGACTTCTCACGCGTCTTGAATTCCTAGCCTTGTTCTATTTTATTCCCTTTCAGATCACTTTTCTGGCCAACGGGAGATCTTTAAAGGGCAGAAACTCAGTCATCTTTGCATGTTCCTTCACGTCCCTCTCCCCGCTCAACCAAGAGCACCTAGCCAGCCTTCAAAAACTGAATGAGCTAATTTAATCGTTCTTCCCGCCTTTTGCACCTCCAAGCGTTAGGGGGCGATAAAACGACAGGTGGAGCATTGGCTGTCAATAAAGGCCGCTCCCGACGCGCGCGTCTTTACGTAGACGTTGGGGGCGGAGCCGTCCTGTGCGCGGTGACTGGCGGAGGCACTGGCGGCAGCTGGAGGCGCAATAGTGCGGATCGCGGGTTCCGGGGACTTCGGAGGCGGCGGTGGCGTCGGCGGCGTCGGCGAGGAAGACGACGACAGCAGGAGCGACCCCTGGGCTTGTCGCTCACCATGCCGACTGTGGAGGAGCTTTACCGCAACTATGGCATCCTAGCCGATGCCACAGAGCAAGTGGGCCAGGTAAGTCCCCGAGCGGCCTGCAGGGCCCGGCGCTCTGCGGCCTCTCGGAAGGGCTCCGAGCCGGGCGGGGACTGCCCTTCGCCCTCCCGCGGGCTGCCAGCCGCCGGGCTCTTTCGTCTGGATGGGCTGCTCTCTGGGAGTGTAGACTCTTGTCTTCACCAAGGAGAGCGACGTCCCCGGTTCCCAGGCTCCTCTCCCTCCCTTGATCAGCCCTTCCTCACTGTGGCGTTTCCTAACAGCCTAATCAATTTCCCGTTAATTCTTTCCCCAAGCTTTGCCTTCCTGATTTCTAAGTCTTTCTCCTTTTCAGTGGAGCTTAGATGAGATCGAGAGTTCTCAAGAGATCAGAAATGTCTTTTTGAGGGAAATATTTGCTCTTAACTTAGGAAGAGTGTTTAGGAGACAGAAGTTTCTGAAAAACAGAAGAGGAGCCTTTCGTCCAGACGTTAACGAGGGCTCACGATTTCATTTATTCTGGACATTTTTTGAGCGCCTACCACGTACCAGGCGTCGTGCCGAGCGCTGGACGTACAAGATAGAAAGACCGGTGCTTTCCTGGAATGTATTTTTAGTGAAGGAGACTAGTGATAAATAAGAAAGGTTTATTTATTTATTTGCTTAATGAAAGGTGTGAAAAATATAACAAGGCCATGTCATGTAGTGGCGGGGGCGCGGGGGGAAGGGTTGGTTACAGCTTTAAATAAAGTCTGGCAAGAGCTCTCTGCAGTGTTTGCCCAGACCCACACTTGGAGCAGTGTTGTGCGTATGAGCCTTTGCTGCTTTGTGAGCTTTGTGAGTTTTCAAGTACTGGAATCCGTTGAACTTGAGTTGATAAGTGTGTGGTAGGGAGAAGGGGGTGGGAGGAAGGGACCAGGCTCTCCTGGAGGGTAATCTTGATCATTGTTAGAACTCCTATGGCATATATTTTAAATGCTTCATGTGATTCTTCTGCCTCCCCATCCCATGGAGTGGGAAGCGGAAGATCCTAGCATCTAAAACCATAGCAAGCTGTGGTACTTGCCCCTTTTCAGGACTTGTACTACTAGTGGAACCTTTCTGAAATGCATGAAAACAATGTTGATGTCGGGACCTTATTTTAGCTTAATCTAGAATTGTGAAGACACAGTTTCAAATAACGGGTGATTTTTCTTTCCTACGTATATATGAAACAACTTGCTTACAGGGATCATCTCTTAGGAATGAAGAAGGGAACTTTTACACACACATATGTATTTAGACCACAAGCATGTATTTTCTAATAAGCAAAATGTAGTTGATTAAATTCTAAATGAAGCATTATTTAATACCTCAAAACCTTCCAGTCCTTCTGTCACTTTTCCTCTTGTGGCTCCTGTGTTACAGCTTATTCAGCCTCCCTTTCTCCCACTCTGCTACTCCTTCAGGTCTCCTTCCTCTGCTGTGTTCCTCTACCTCCCTAACCCCGGTTTCCATTGTGCTCTGCCCAGGACTTCTGACTAGCCATAATAGAGCAAGCTGTGGCCCACCAATATTTTAAATTGTGTTGCATATTTTTATGAATTCGTTTAGTGTTAAAATGTAGATACTTTATTTGACATAGTCAAAAAATTGTTTAAGTTTAAAAAACCAAATACTTACTATGGGACTGTGGCAGTTAGGCTGATCTAAGATCAAATCAATATAATGCCTAAACTCTCATTGCTCCTATGCTCTCTTAAACAGGAGTCCACTGGCTTTTCAGGGTGGAAGAGTGTAAACTTAACTTGTATTTCATAAATATCATTCTTTTGGTACCTATTTTTTGTATAATTAAGGTAAAATCACAGATCATCCAAATTTATAATCCCTCAAATATGGAAACGTGTTAACAATTAAGTATTAAATGCAAACTAGTTCAGTCTGAAGAAGAAAATAGTAATATAGCTTAGCTTACCCATTTCCTTTTTATGTCTTACTTAAGAAATGTTTGCTGAAACGACATCCTTTCTTATCTAAAATAATATTTTATTTCTTAGAGACTGCATCCTGGTCCCAAACATGGTTCGTCACTGACCACTTATGCATATTGGTTGTGTTTCAACAATTACTATCACAGTTTTTTTCTTTTAGAATGTGTCTGCTGAATGTGGATCAAATTGTGGCTGACTTTTCACTTGAAATATCTAAGGGATTTCTTGAGAGCTTACTTTTTAAATTAGATATTAAAAGCACACAAAAATATACAGTTTTAGAATGCATTAAAGTATTTGCAATTAAAGCTTGTTAAGATCACAAGTTTATCTCGCTGAAATATACAGCTGTACTGGAAGAGAAAAATAGTCCGTGTAGTATTTGGAATATTTTATTGTCGTTACAATCCTGTCAAAAATCACTGATCACATACCTTTTTTTCCTTCTTTAAAAAGCAAGTAATAACTAGGGAGATTCTGTAAAAAGTCTTTTCCTTGTGCTACAGATAGAAGACAGATCATTAAAAGAGCTAGCAAGAAAGAATATCATTTTTGCATTGTGTAAACAGTAATTATTTGAAGTCTATTAGTACTGTCTGTGGAATTATGTGATAAAACTGATGCCTGCCAATAATAGGAACTTTGATTTCTAGTTTGAATATGTTGAAATGTCTTAACTCTCCAAAGGTTTGCTGTGTTTGAGATGCTATATCCCCAGTTTATTTGCCTGTGTGTCGCCTCTATTTAGGACTCATATTTTACCTTTGTCCTACATCTCCCCGTCTTCTCTTTCTCCTCTCCTTTGCTAAGATCTCAACTTTTAAAGAAGCTTGGTATTAGGCAAAGATCTTGACTTTAGAGCTCATCAGATCTTCAGGTCCTGGATCTGCTACTTAACATAGCTCTGAACAAATTATTTCACTTCTCTGAGGCTTGGTTTTCTCATCTGAAAAATAGGGATAGTAGTAACACCTAACTCACAGGATTACTGTGAGGTATATACACAAGGCATTACTCAGTCTCAGGTAGGCTTTCAAGAAATGTTGCTAATGATTCCTTTTCATTCTCTTTCACATTTTTTTTTCTTGGCAGAGGAATGAGTTGTTTGAGGAGGGATTCTACATTTAATTTTAAACAATAAGGAGCTTTTTCAAAAGACATAAAGCTTTGAGTTTAAGGAAATTGGATTGTGATACCCTGCAAAATGTAAGGATGTCAGAATGGTTTAAGACTTTGATATTATGATATCTGTCTAAGAGCTCTGAAGCAAACCACAGGAATGTAAAGTTGTAGAGAAGTTTGAGATTTTTCAAAACTTTGCACTAAAAAGTGTGTAATATACTTTAGAAGTAGTAACTTCCGAAGACTAATTTTGTGTCTACATTTCATGAGGAAGCTAACCTTACAGAAATTTCTGTTATTCAGGAGGTAGTGTTATGTTTAAAATAGTTAAAGGAGTTTTTATTGATTGGTTGATGGAATTTATGTTTTTAGAACTAATTTTTAGAATTTATGTTTTTTAGATACGTTGGGAGTATAAGAACTTCTGAAGTAATCTAGTAATTATTCAGTTTATATTAAACTCTGTACCTTTAAAAGACCTAATTGTGACCATAGCCTTTTGATACATAGAATAATTTATTTCTGATTATTAAGAAAAAAAGTCCTTAATTGAGATGCTACTGTACCTAAATAACTTCACATCCTGCTTTTTTTCCCTTTAACATAGTATTGTCCATGAAAAGAATTACTGTTAAATTTTTGGTAATTCTATAATCCATCGGATGTTTATTAGTTATTCCCCTCAGTGGCCTGAAGTAAGCTCATGTATCTAACACACTTAGAGCATTGCCTTATACTGAGTAAACGCTGTGCACATTGAATATCATTACTATAAAGCTAAAGTTTTCCAGTAATTAAAAGTTATATCCATATGTCCAAACAGATGTCTCTCTAGTCTCAAAATTTATTACTGTTGTTTGTCAGATGGATCACTGTCATTTAATGAAAGGACTCATTTGAAGGCAGGTGTATAAGGGAGATTGTAACTTGTTGACTCTTCACGTGGTATCTGAGGGAGAGCACTGCTGATTTTTTTTTTAAAGGAAACATGAGTTTGAATGTATTTTTCTAATAAAAAGTTAAATATGTGATAGTAGAACCTGTCTCAATCCAAAATTGGCTGGCTATATAGAACGAATTATCATTTTCATATTCTAAAATATTAAGCAAAATAAAGCTTCCTAACCTTCCTGGTATTGTCTAATTTGAGGAATGTATTCTTTTCACCTGCTTCAAGGTATTAACTGGAAACAGATAAGTATATTTAAGTCAATATAACAATTATTTGGGACTCCTACCACACTCATTACAGTTTTTTAAAGCATGGTACAGTCACAGGATTAGGTTCAGTAATCACTAGAATGAAGAAGTGTTGTTAAATCAACAAACTTATTTGCTTTTTCCACTTAAAATTAGAGTCATCCTTCTCTCCCCAAGTCATAAATAATTTGTTGGGGGCAGGGGAGCGCAAATGGTAGGAATGTAAGTGTCCAGTTTAAGCAGTGAGATTACAAAAGTAAGCCTTATTTCTTAGCCTGTGTAAAATTTTACTAATTTAGACTCAAACAAGTTTACCTTCTCATCCTTCAAAATTGTGTCCCTTTTCTGCTTTATTCTTCCAGCATAAAGATGCCTATCAAGTGATATTGGATGGTGTGAAAGGTGGTACAAAGGAAAAAAGATTAGCGGCTCAGTTTATTCCAAAATTCTTTAAGCATTTTCCAGAATTGGCTGATTCTGCTATCAATGCACAGTTAGACCTCTGTGAGGATGAAGATGTATCAGTAAGTTTATGATTGACACTTTTCAACAAACTTTCAGATGTTTCTCTTCCCTTTTCCAGACATTTTCTGTGTGTGGCTAATATAATTTAAGTACTAGTCATATCAGCGCCCAATAAAATACTGCAAAATGGTCTGGCACAATTTCCATCTACATTTGAGAAAATATATTAGCTCTTTCACAACCTTTCAATTGTGAAAAATGCAAGAATCACAAAATACTGTTTTGCTTATATCTGTTATCTACTGTTAAAAATGAGTTGTGGCTCATATCTTTTTCGTAGATTATTGTACATTGTGCATATGAAATTAGATTGTTTTCAGTCAATTTGTGCTCTCCTTGCATTTTTAAAATTTTAAGAGTTTATATCAAAACAGTTTCAACAACCCTAAATATTTTACATAGCATTAAAATCATTGGCTTATATAATAATTGTAGTGATTACTAGAACAGGAAGTAGTTTTTGTTTTTAACAGAATTAGCTATTAACATTTCTGGCTGCTAATAACAGGTTCCTTAGAATTTTCAATTATTATTTCCTGGCTTTTCAAATGAAATGAGCAATTTGTTACCATCATTTCATGCAGAATTTGCTAGCTATTACTCCTACACATTTTTATGTTTAAATAAGCCAAGGCCACGTATTTGGAGTTAAGTACACAATCACAATATATTCACAAATGTGTAGTCAGTACCAAAAATTCTAAAGTAAATAGCTAGATATGATAGGGGTCCCCAACTCCTGGGCCGCAGATCGGCACCATTCCGTGGCCTGTTAGGAGCCAGGCCGCACAGCAGGAGGTGAGCGGCAGGCGAGGTAAGTGAAGCTTCATCTGTATTTGCAGTGCTCCTCAGCTCCACCTCAGATCCTCAAGCATTAGATTCTCATAGGAGCATTGGTCCCTGGTGCCAAAAAGATTGGGGACCACTGATATGACACTGCCACTGTAGCCTTTAAGGGATACGGCATTATGTGCCCAAAGGTAGTAAAAACACAACAGTTGTATATAATCATTGTATAAACCATCATTTATAATCGCAAATCTACTTCAGTCATATATGATTATATTTAATGTCCTTTTCCACCACATTTTATTTTAGTCCCTGAAGCTTGAGTGTTAAATTAGAGCAAATTATTTCTAAAACTGCTAGAAATCTCATGTTTTATATTTTTGTTATTCATGCTCCTAATTATAGTTTGTTTGTGGTTTTAGTTGTTTTTGTTTGTGTGTTTGTTTTAAGGTTGGGTTTATTGTCTTTTATTGAAGATAGTATTTGTTTAATTTTTTATTTGAAATCATACCCAGATTCGACGGCAAGCAATTAAAGAGCTTCCTCAGTTTGCCACTGGAGAAAATCTTCCGCGAGTGGCAGATATTCTGACCCAGCTTTTGCAAACAGGTAAGGAATTTATCATCACCCTTTTATCTAAATGTAACTTCTCTCTGAAATAGTGGCTCTGCTTTTAGCTTTTTTTTTTTTAATAAAACTTTTTTTTTATTCAGTAGTTTGAAGTTCTATGACCTGTGATTCCTAGTGTAGTTTTCTTTTGTTTTTAATTCTGTTTATAAAGGTAAAATGATTGTAATGCTTTGGGAATTTTGCTGCATCGTGATTTTCTCCCTGATGTCCTGCAGTTTCATTATCGTACTATTGTAACATAAAAGCTTTTAAGATATGTTAGGTCAGGTTCTCTACCTATTTAAGGAAGATGTATTTTCTTGGTACTTGAGAGAAATGGTTGTATGTCTCCTCTCAATGTAATCTTTCAGAAACTGTGTTGACTCTTAAGTTCAAAAATGAAGCACATGATTTTTTTTCATTTATTTTATACATTATACCACTTTTTCTCTATCCAGATGACTCTGCAGAATTTAACTTAGTGAACAATGCCCTGTTAAGTATATTTAAGATGGATGCAAAAGGTAAGACCACTTCTTGTTCTGAATTGTGTTTGATGTCTTAAAAAATTGGGGAGCTTTGCATTACTCATTAAAAATAAAGTCTAGGATTCACCCAGAAATCTGTTTTTATAAAAATTCTAAGTGTTCTTTTTTCAAAAAAGCTGCTTAGCTCAATGGATTTGAGACTCAAAAACCCAACAGATAAAATTGCAAAAACACAACAAACCTTTTCTTTTAAAACCTGTTGGGAATACTTCCTTTCCCACATTAAAGAAATTCTTCCAAAATACCTGAGTTTTATTTATTATTATTAATGATAAAAAAGGAAAGTCATGTTCAGGGTGACTCTGAATCCATCAACAAAGTATTTATGATCATTCTTAATGGTTGGGGCTGTAGAGATTTCAAATTAGTGTCAGTGATATACAGGGTGTTTATTAACTCGAGAAGAAATACTATAAATTGAGTTAAACTGAAAAACTTTATTACGATAGAGAATTGACTTGCTACACACAGCTGTTTTGTTTTGCAGGAACTTTAGGTGGCTTATTTAGCCAAATCCTTCAAGGAGAGGACATTGTTAGGGAACGAGCAATCAAATTCCTTTCTACGAAACTTAAGACTTTACCAGATGAAGTCTTAACAAAGGAGGTAGAGGAACTTATACTAACTGAATCCAAAAAGGTAAGCTTTGGTCATCATTTAGTAGAACATCTCTAAAGCAAAAGAACATTATTTCAAATTGACAGTATTCATTTATGCTATATGTAGCTTGTGTATAAAATGATATATTTCATTAGAACCACCATAGAACTTTAAGCTTTTCTTACATTGTATTTTGCACTTTGGTTACTTGTAGTGATGAATCAGTATATTAATTTAAAGGGATGTGATCATATTTAAATCCTTTGTGGTTGTTACCTTCAAAATTTATGATACATTTTTTCAGGACTCTGTACAAATCACCTTCAATAAATTTTACCTAATTCCCACCCTTCTCTCCCATCTTAGGATATTCTCTCATAGTATTCGGGATCATTTCAAAATGAAAATGAAATCACATTGAAATGACCTATTTTTTTCATCCTAACCTATTACACTATAAGCTTTTCAAGAGTGTGAGACCATGCTTATTTGTCTATGCTCCCAGATACAGATGCTGAGATTCTCAAGGTATATCAGTTAACTTTCACATATAAAGTGCCAAAGTTTAGAAATAATTTATGTTTTTTATATGTTTAGGAAAATTTTAAAAATTCTTTATTAGTGCAACTCACTCGCTTACTGATAAGATTTCTTCAATGAGAGAGAAGAGCAGCTCTCTAGTTGGGAATGTCAGCATATTTTACCTGTGCCCCAGCTAATAATCTGATGAAGTGTGTCATGATTGCTTACTCCTTTGGCCAGTGAACAGAAAGGCCACTGTTCACGGAGTACTTATATTGGCTGCTGATACAGAGCACTTATACTAAGACGTGCATGGTCTCCTATTTTGTATATAATTGCCATATTAATGTGAATGAGGCTGCTTTTAAATATAGGAAACTGAGTCTGATTTAACAGTTTACTATAGAATTTCTCAATCTTTTTTTTTGCTATCACTCCCAATAGCCTTAGACATTTTTTTCTTTAGCATCTCTTCCATAGATGATATACCATATGTCTGTTTATGTACTGTATGTATGTATACCTGTGTTTTATCCATAGAAAAGCAAAATTTTCCAAGAACCAAATTTTGCCCTCATGGAGACAATATATAGTGCCCCATGTCAAGAATGATGGTTTACTCTGAAGCTAAATTGACCTAAGCTAGAAGTTATACTTTCATCAGTATTACAGAAACATTAAGAGCAAACCGACTTTAGTAATTAAAATAAATTTGCTGTACAGTTTGAATATTGATCTTTCATTCCCATTCAAATGATGAAGATAGTTATTCTGAACTGTCTCTTTCCAGGTCCTAGAAGATGTGACTGGTGAAGAATTTGTCCTGTTTATGAAGATACTATCTGGGTTAAAAAGCCTACAGACAGTGAGTGGAAGACAGCAGCTTGTAGAGTTGGTGGCTGAACAGGCTGACCTGGAACAGACCTTCAACCCATCAGATCCTGACTGTGTGGACAGGCTACTACAGTGCACTCGGCAGGCAGTACCCCTCTTCTCTGTGAGCTCTCTGTTTTACATACCTGGTATTTTGATTACTCTGTCAGCTTATATTTCTATAGATAATCACTTGAGAAATTCTCCTCAAACCTTTACATTAAAGTAGTAATATAGTGGAGTCAATATTTACTTTATGAAGGCTTGAGTGGGGTTGGTGAGAGGCTAAAGCAACAAGAAATTTCTTTAAAGTCTTGCTTACAGACTTTTTTACAGTTAAGAATTTTGCATCATACTTTATAGTTTGGCTGGATTTCTAACAACACTTGGTTTAGTAATTTAACTTTTTTTCCCTTAAATTTTCTAAAACATTGTTAATCTAGGTACATATGCTTTTTATCTCTGGCTTTGTGGTATCTCTGGCCATGAGTGTTCTGAGATGTGCATACCATAGTTTGAAAAACAGTTTAAAGGATCTATCCTTTTAAAGAAATGTATATTCTGAAATTCAACACTAAAATTTCCCCAGAAATTTGACGCTAGAATAGAACAACCCCAATGTTCCAGATTACCTTGCAACAAAGAACATATTGTCTGTTGAGGTTACTTCTGGGTTGCTTTTGGGTATGCATTAAATTGTATTTTTAGCCACAGTACTTGCTGTGGTGCTGTTAGCATTTGTTGAAGGACATGCTGTTATATTTGAAAGAATATTTCTCCTTTTTTTTGACAACTCAATATTCTCTGAATTTTTACAGAAAAATGTGCATTCCACAAGGTTTGTGACTTACTTCTGTGAGCAGGTTCTCCCTAACCTCAGCTCCTTGACTACCCCGGTAGAGGGTCTTGATATACAGTTGGAGGTAAGAGAAAATTTCTGCTTTTAGTACTGAAAAGGCATTCTCATATTTTAATAAAAATGTAACCTAGTAACTTAGATATGATTTCTGAGAGAGTAAAAAGATCCAGTGATGATTAGCTAGTTATCTCCCAGGATTAATTACATAGGAAACTTTATGGGTTCAGTTAAAGATTGCTGCAGTGGGAAAGCACTATCTGTAGTTTTCATTATAGTCAGTCTTTACCTTTGTAGCCTGAATACTTTTAAATAAGGTATTTTAATTCATGACAGTTTCCATCTCTGTCCACAACTGATAGAGCTTGATTTTAGCTGGATTAACATAAAACATCCTTTATCCCTTCTCCAATGGGATTGACCACTCTCTCCTTTGTATCTTAACTGTAATGTACATATACATTTTTCTCACTGCACGTATAATACTTTACAATTATTTATCTTCCCACATTTAACCAGATTCATCTCTGTATCCCCAGAATCCAGTGCAGAGCCTGATTGTGAAAGGCACTTAATGATGATTGTTGAATTGAACCGAGATAAGGAAATGTATATGCCATTTCCCTCATAGGTCTTTGGGATAAAGAAGAGTCTCACTGTGCTTGGACATTGTAGTTTGCTTCAGATGTTCTGGGTTTGGCTTATCGGACTGGGATTGAATAAAGCAGAGATGAACCTCAAAAATAGTGGCAATTACCAATACTTTGAGTTAGTATCCAGAGACTAAATTTAATACTAAATGAATCCCACTCAACGTTCATAAATAATTCTTTGCTGTTATGAGTTCTTCATTGTCTATCCATAGTATAAATTGTCACGTTAATGAATTTATCATTTTTACATTGTATTTAGCACTATCATCATAAACCTGTTACTGAAAGTATCATGTATATTCTTTTCCCTCTTACAGAATAGTTGAGAGTCACAAAATCTGGGTTTTAAGTTCTGCCCTGCCACTGACATACATTGTGACTTTCCCAAATCACTTAGTCTCTCTGACCTTCAGTTTCCTCTACAGTATAATATAAGGGCTGCATCTCTCAATTTTTTTTCTAGTTCAAACATTCTGAGTCCATGAAAGTATAATTGAAAAAGAAGCAATCTTAAATAGTTATCTAGCATCATTCTTATTTTATAGCCCTTGCTCATTCAAAAAAATAACAGTGAATTATGTGTTTTAGGTATTGAAACTATTGGCGGAGATGAGTTCATTTTGTGGTGACATGGAAAAGCTAGAAACAAATTTAAGGAAACTGTTTGATAAGTTATTGGTAAGAATTTTTTCTTTCCTTATGACATAGTCAGTATATAGCCTCAGAGTCTAATAGTGTAGTATTAATTTCTAGATTATGGAGAACCAGATTTTGAAATTATATTAGACAATTCTAGCAAGTGTTAGGTGCTCAGGCCATGTGTATTTTTTTTTTTTTTTAATGTTTTAATCTTTGGCATTCCTTCCATTGTTGAGGATTTACATAAAGTGTAATACAAGGTTTAAATAGTAGGTCTTTCTGCTGTTTATTAAAACATTTTTTACATTTGCTACAGCTTACCATCCAGGTTGCAGTCTAAGGCCGAGTAGTTTTAGCAACCAGGAAATAAGGTCATTTAAGTCATAATTGTGGAGAAAATAGGCCACCTGATAAAATCATTATCATGTTGGATGTGAGCAGTTAAGTAACTCACACAATGATAAAGCATTAGCATGAATTGAGCCATCCAGTATCTGGTGCTCTTCCAGACCTGGAATTACCTGCTAAGGTGTTATAACACTGATATTGAATGCCTTTGATAGTACTCTGAATGAAAAGAGAGTGAGTGCTTAAACAATATGTACTAATGTTCAGAGATTTGTGGAGTTAGCATAATGTAGTAGTTAAGAGCGTCAACTTTTGATGTCAAACCTAGATTGAATCCTGACTCTTGAGCTTACTAATTTTTCACCATAGGAAAGATACCTGAGTTCTCAGAATTCCATCTACATTAAGTGCCTAATAAATGTTAGCTGCTTTCATTGTCATTATTAGTAGTAGTAGCAGCTATAACATAGGTTATTGTGGAGAATTCACAGCCTAGATTGTTGTTCTAATACGTCTGAAAAAGATATCTTAAATTTCTGATCTTGGTAGTTTTTAATGCTTCATGTGTTAAAAGCATGCTCTACAATTAGTTGAGCATATGTTTATAATTATATAGAGCAGATTGCAAACATCTATGTATTTTCATCTCTTAGGAGTACATGCCTCTCCCTCCAGAAGAAGCAGAAAATGGGGAGAATGCTGGTAATGAAGAACCCAAGCTGCAGTTCAGTTATGTGGAATGTTTGTTGTACAGCTTCCACCAGCTGGGCCGAAAACTTCCAGATTTCTTAACAGCCAAACTGAATGCAGAAAAGCTCAAAGATTTTAAAATTAGGTGATGTATGACTGATTGTAGTCCAGTCTTTGGCAAAGGTGATGGCTATCTGATGTTCCCTGGGATTCGTTTTCATTTTTATAAGAGCTTTCTTCCCACCCTGACTTACCCCAGTGGAACAAAATAAAAGAGCCACAAGACAAGAATGTATGTAAAACATACAACACCTGTGACATAACAGATTCATGGGGGAGAATTACCTTTTTCAAATATGTACTCTGGCTCTTCTTGCTTGCTTTATCATTTGGCCTGGTTCTCTAACCTAACACCCCAAATTTTCCTCAGCAGTTAAATGACAATGGCACCTGTCTCAGAGTTGTGAGACTTAAATGAGACAATGAATGGGAAGCACTGAGCACATGCCTGGCACAGAGTGGGCACTCAGTAAACTGGAGCTGCTATTGTTGTTAATATCTTATAGTGTAACTGAAGAGTAGCACTGGAGAAATCATAAGTCATTTTTATGAAGACATTTTGTATTGAATCATTTCATTAACAAATTTACATCTTAAATTTTGAAATATTTGGCCACCATATCATCTGTTAGTGACATCCAGTCTTTGGTAAGAAAGGTTTAATTTGTGAAACATTTGATCAGAAGCAGGCAATATAAGAAATTACTCTAAAAAATGAAAATAAATAAATAAATGATGACAAGTTGTCAGCAGGATGGAGTTATGGTACCACCTCTTTGTTCACATATTGCCTGGGAACAAACTTAAAGAGATTACTTAGGACCCTCTGAGATTTATATGAGTTTATAATTCTCAAATCTGCAATTTTATTAATTTTTTACTGGACCTTGAGGTGCAAACAGATCAAACCCTCCCTTGTTAGATAACTACACAGAGGTTGACTTGTCTAAATCAAAACTGAAGTAGAAAAAGTTGAAGTCATAATTTGCTAATTAACATACTCTTTCATTCAGGCTGCAGTACTTTGCACGAGGCCTGCAGGTTTATATCAGACAACTTCGCTTGGCTCTCCAGGGTAAAACAGGCGAGGCCTTAAAAACAGAAGAGGTAAGAATACTGGGTCACATCTCATAAGGAAATTTTATAATAGCCACTATTTATTACAAATTCAGGCTGAATTCATACATTGAAATGTAACATTCAACTTTATTTGAACTGGTGATAACAAGTCTGTTGAAGATATGATATTAGAAGATCGTCTACATATTAGGTTACTTGCTAAGTTATACTTTTATTATTGTTGAACTATCCAATGTTTGCAAACAGTGTTTGTTACCAAACTTAGGTACATACCACTTTCTCACTAGAGTCTCATTAGTGGCACATGTTGTTTAAATATTTGATTGATGGTTGTCATAATTTTAATTTCACCTTTTTAAAACCTAAATATTAATTTATATTAGAATAAGATTAAATTGCCCATTATATACCAAGCTATGTGTTTGTTTTGGGATTTTTGATTCCCTGTTCTCACTTGTTTCTATCTCATCTCAGTCCTAATGAAATATTTTGTTTTCATGTCTTTCTATAACTTAAACTCATTATTTTTAAAGCAACTCCTATGTGCATATGACTTGTCCCCTATTCATTTTTCAGATAAATTGTAGATTCCACATTAATGTTCTAATCTGTCAAGGGAATATCAAGATTACTTGCTTTCTGAAAGAGAAGTTAATTACTCTAGTTCTATGTGGTCATGGAATATGCAACATAAAAGTTGTTGGCGTTTTAATTTAATTTTGTTTTCCTTTTGCAGAACAAGATTAAAGTTGTCGCATTGAAAATAACAAATAATATCAATGTTTTAATCAAGGTAAGTCTTCCTTTCTTACCCAGTACTCCCAGCCAGCTAGAAAGTTAGTTTAAGAGGTTATGTGTTTTTAGGTCTATAATGTTACTTTAAGGGGAGATGCCATTGCATTCCAGATGTTTGGCCTTTTAAAGCTTAACATTTTTTAAAATACCAAGTGACAGTTCTACAGCTATTATAAAATTGTACAGTTTTATTTAAAAGCTATTATATAAGATACTGCAAGCAAAGGAAGGGATGTAGATTTCTTTAGGCCCAAAGCATTAGGGCAAATACATTTAGATTTACAATTTCACTGACTTAAGTTCTGGTGGTCTTAGTGTTATTGGGTCCTTTCAGATGGCCAGTAAAACCTTGCTTTGTTTACACTAAGAATGGGTGGTCCTGTGTAATACATTGAGACCTTTCTGTACTATAGGCTAAGGTATACTTTACATTAAGCTAAAATACCCTTAAATTCTATTTACAAACCTCCCTCCCGCCCCCCAACAGATCTATTAGGCTGACAAAAATAAAACTAATAATCTTAGAGGACTCAAAAAGAGTCACAACAAAGTAATCATCATTTGTTATTCCAAGTTAACAGTATTGTAGCCAGCCGAGAGAAAGAAATGATATTTGTAACACTTAAGCACAAAACCTGACAGCAACAAAATTGAGACTAGTGATATGCGTTAAAACTAACGTGGTAAAAATCCCATGGAATACTTACTTTTTATCAAAAGAGAGGGAAGCTTTTCAGAGAAAGCAACAGTGAGACATTGAGGGATGGATATCATATTGCTAAGTGAAAAGGCATTCAAAAACCAAAGAGGTGAGAATACTCTCATCTCCTAATTTAAATTTTATAATGGCCACCACTTCAAATCTTGAACATAAATAACTGCAGACAGTGAATTTATATATTAAAATGTGAGATTTAACTTTATTTGAACTGATAACATTGGTCTAAGTTGAAGATGTACTTATAAAGAACGTTTTAAACTTAACAAATTCATGGAAATGAGAATGTTTCCTGTTGAAGAAACCATAGTGATTTAAAGATGACTGTAGTAGGAAGATGTATGCAAAAGTGATACTCACCATCCAGTGAGTCCAAGATCTGTGGGGGAGTGGAACTACGATTTCTCCACATTCCTCTCATTATAAAGAACTTCGCTGCACTGCAGGTCATTGGTAGGGTCATTCATTAACCAGCAAGTATCTGTGTGCTACCTCCTGGGAGTCAGGCACTGTGCTAGGCTCTGGGGATGGGATACATTCCTGGAATAACCCGAAATATTTTTAAAATTAGAAGTGTGTGATATCAATGTTTTGTTAAAGGTAATCACAATAAAACCTGGTGTGCCTTGGTTTATTTTTGGCATTGCTTCACAATCCTACCTAAGCAGACTCATCTAAAAGTCCACAATTTATCTTCACTTCTATTTTAATGAATCTGTAAACTGTACCCCAATATTCCATTGTCACCTGAGATTTAGCATTTTTAAAATTGGAGCCTTTTCCTTTCCTCTTCTTGTCCCTTTCTTAATAACATTATATGCTAAATAACTCCAGCTAGAAACCGCAAACATTTTGGATTCAATGGACTTTATATGGGCTAATTCCCTGCATTTATCTGGTACATTGGACTTAAGGTTTATATAATAGGTGGTGGTTTTTATTAGTAAGGTATGTGCATTCTAACTGGAAATGGAAAATCAGTTTACTCTTATCAGATTTTATTTGCATATAAAATTAGAGTAAAGCTGATAAGAAATATTAGGTAAAATACTAAGAATAAATATGTTTAGGAATCCATTCACAGTTTTAAGGATATTATGAGGTTAGATTATTTCAGTTCTGGAACACCTTAACATTTAAATTCAGCATACCTTTGTATTAGCACATATTGATCATTTTTGTTTTTAAATCTTGTGTGTTTTTCTCTTTTTGGTAGTTTATGGATATTTGAAGGGAAGAAAAATTTGGCCAGGCCATTAGTTTTGTTCTAATTTCGAACTCCTTAAAAATTTGCAAAAGTACATACAGATTGCACCATTTATTTTCCTTAAAGTACCTTGGTGACTACATCTGTGCAAAAGAAATACTTATTTGTTGACTTTGTTTATTAAGGTTGATGAAGACTGATATTTTATCTTGGAACTTGAAATGACATTTAGGAAAAAATAACTGCAGTTTCTTAAGTGTTGTGCACAAAATGACGTTAATGAAGTAATAGATACAAGTTGTTAACAAAATTGTCCTTGTTTTCTTTCCTCTTGCAGTTTTTTAAAGGTCTTTAGTTACTAGCGTAAGAACAAAGATAAATTAAAGCTTCCTTTCCTAAAATTAATCTTTAAGATGTCTCCCTGTTTCTTACCTTCACCACTACTCCCCACACCATCAAATATATAGAAATCTTGTCTAATTTTGTCTCTTCAGGATCTCTTCCACATTCCTCCTTCTTATAAGAGCACAGTAACATTATCTTGGAAACCTGTACAGAAGGTTGAAATCGGGTAAGAAATATATTTAAAAGAGATTTAAGTCTTTTAATATTTATGATTTATAAATACAAAAAAAAATCTGAATTCAGATGTTACATTTACTATACAAAATGGTACATTATTAGTTAAATGGTTCTTAATAAGATGTTAAAGTATGACTATTAAAAGCATGACTTAAGATATAAACTCTAATTCCAGTATTTATAAACTGGTGGAATACAACTCTGGAATTTTCAAGCTTGCTTGTATTCCTGTGACATAACTAGACTTTCTGACAAGTGTTACGAGTCACTTGTGCAGTCTTGGAAGCTACATTCTCTAGATTCTAGTCTATTTTGAAGTCTTATAAATGCCCTCTTGACAATGTCTACATTAATTAAGGCACAGTTAATTTGATGACATCAGAATGTTACATCTTTTTTTCTGATGTGACTGTCATCTTTAGGATGCCTTTCATAACTGATGCTAAATTACAAGCTATGGTCTGTGGCATAATAGAATTTTTTTTTTATTGCCATTCTTCCTACTGTTTATAGGCAAAGGAGGGCCAGTGAAGATACAACTTCTGGTTCACCACCCAAGAAATCTCCAGCCGGACCAAAAAGAGATGCCAGGCAGATTTATAATCCTCCTAGTGGGAAATATAGCAGCAATTTGAGCAACTTTAATTATGGTGAGCGTTTCCGTTTGGGAACAGGAGGCGTAAGAGATTAAGTAGAAATTACGTTGTACTTGATTTTCATTATCAATTATATATAGTATCATAGCTCTTTCATGTGGTTTTTCTGAGTTGGTTTGGGGAAATCAAACTGTTGGGGAAACAACTGATCCCATTCCTTTCTGGCCCACCCTTGTGGGCTCACTGAATGGAGCATGTAACACTAAGAACTTAAAAAAATAAAAATGTGCCTCATGTATTTAGAGGAGCCAACAGAAAAAGAAGTTGGCATGAACCATCCATTCCTGGTTTTCTCTGTTCTAGCTTCAAGGCAACACGTTTTGTGCATTTTCCCTTAGGGCTGGAGCTATAGCTTCTGGGAGATGTGGTATTAATTAGTGATCCTTCATAGACCTTGTCAGCCTACTGCTCGTCCTCCAATCTTCTGCACTACTTCAAAAGTAGAGGTCACAGAAGTGGAGTCAGATGTTAAAGCATTATCTGGCAAGGAAGAGGTGTCCCATTCTGGTTTCCCCAGCTGCCCACAGTGCAGTCCTCCTGTCAACTTTAGCTTTTAATTCCAGGAGAACATTCCCCGAGTCCATCCTCTTCCAGGGCTCTTCAATGAGAAATGAAGTTTATTTTTCATTGACTTATATATCCTCATAGATTCTTTCAAAGAATGGACAGAAATATCACTGACACAGCAAATCTTGCTTAAAACAAAGTTTAATAACACTAGTAACTAAAAATGCTTGTGATTTGTCTTGATTACCAGTCAGTTAATTCTGCAGTACAGGTTTCCCCTGCTATCCAAAAGTAGAATGTTCCTATGAAACCTTCTGTAAGCCAAAATGAAGTGAGGCAGTTACCAAATTTATATGGAAAAATTGAGCATTCCCAGACCCAAAAAGTAGCCTACCAAATGACACACAAAACCCCCCAAAATACTAATGTATAGTAAAAGCAGGAATGATACAATAAATACACACCATGCTTTGTACATCCACCAGTCCTCTCAAGCAACAGACTTTCTATTTTATCCCTTCCTGGATGCCAAGTAAAAGAGATTACTTTGCTACTAGCAGAACCTGTAGTAACTTCAGCAGCTTTCAAGATTCTTTCTTGATTCTTTCTCTGTGTAAATAGGATAAATGGTGAACAGAGACAAGTTCAACACACACGTCTTTCCACTTACCACGATTGAAATGCTTAATTATAGCCAGTTCAACATTAAGTGTAACACTCTTATGAACTCTCTTCAGCTTTTCTGATACTTGAGTACACATCTTGCTAAAAGATTCACAAAATAAATCTAGATAAAGCACAGGTGCTCTGATTAAACTTTGTTTTAAGCAAGATTTGCTGCGTCAGCTAAAGCTATAGCAGCTGGTTGCTGTGATGCTGAGTGTAGTGATCAGGGAAGGAGCTTGGCAAAGCCACTCTCACTACCTAGGGTACCCACTGCCTCAGTAAGGGCTGGCTGCAAAACAAACACTGAACACTATTTTTAATTTTTTGCCTTTTTTTCTTTGAGGCAACTTTAGTGTAGGAAAGATCACTCAACTCTTTTACCTATATAAAAACAAGTAAATGTATCTCTTAGCCTCTTTTCTTACCTGTAAAATAGGTATAACACAGAATTCTTCAAAACTTCAAATAAGAATATTCGTGAAAGTATTTTTGTAAATGGAAAGGATTCTGTTACTTCATTGCACAAATATTGTCCTCTGTCACTTGTATGATTTAATGTGTTGTCATTCAGAACCATTCTTAAAATCAACTATTATCTCAGATACTATATTTGACTTAATGAAAGTAATCAAGAGCTAGGCAATACATAGAATTATATTCCTTTCCACTTGGGCAGGTCAGTTAATCTTGAGTTTCCATAAGGACTGTCGTATGAAACTCAATTGTTTGTGTGATAGCAGGAATCAGATGATATAATGCATGTTGAAGAGATGTGAAAAATGCAAAACCTGAGATTTTTTTTTTTAATTATCAGTGTAAAAAATCAGTTTTTCATAAGACAAAAATCCATCAAACTAACAAAAGGGCAAAACTGCATGCCTGTTCATTAGCTTTTGTGTTTGGTATTACAGTACTCTAGGGGTCAACCTTATAACTGGGGCGCTCGTCATAAATTGGATTACAAAGCAAAAAATTCTGGTTCTTATTAGAAAATGGAAGCAAAATGTCTGCTAGGTTTTATATTTGCGAGTTGAATGTTAACAGGTTATAGTTATTCTCAGTGCTACAAATGAGAATTGGTGGACCTATCTACTACATGTTTTTTCTACTTTTTTATATGTCCTTAGAGAACTGACATTGTGTCAGGAAGATGGGAGAAGCATGTTACTTTTTTTTTTCCTGGTATGTCAGTATTGCCTCAAAATTAGAGGGTGAAATGTTTTGATCTTTTTAAGAATGGGTTGTTACCCACATGTGGCAAAATCATCATGATTCCAGTTTTCTTTGTCAGGCAAGCTTATGTTTTCTTTTTCCACAGAAGACTAGTTGGATTTTTTTTTTTTTTTAAGTCATGTACACTGAAGGATTTGGAAATTTATTTCTTTTGTGTTAATATTAATATTTGTGTTAGTATTAATATTACCACCCTATTACAGTGACTAGATCTATTGTAAAGAAAATAAATTGTGCCAGTGTCATGGGCCTGAACTTATTCACCATGAAGGAGCCAGAATTTTGATTGTTCTTGGAGTCCACACAGGCATATTTAGACTGTAAATTCCTTATCCAAGTTTATCACTTTACTAATCAATGTCTTATTTATTTTATAAACTTGATATTGGTTCTCACAACTTAGTTCAGCTTTCTGATACATTTTCAATCAAATCATTTACAAATATATTCCATGTTCAGTTTCTTCTGTAAAGTTTCCCAGTAACCTAGAAGTACTAAACAATCTATTTTTGTGACTTGTGGCTTTCACTTTTTACCTGTTCAGAATATAAAAATAATTTTTAAAGTATAATTTTACCTAGAATAGTGGTTTCTTAAATTAGTAAGTTTGAAACCAAACTCGTGAAAGTGCAGAATGGTCTCTCATGATGAAAGCCCTTCAAAAAGGAGAAAACGTGGTGACTTCCTCTACTGTAACAATGGCTGTATCGGTTGCAGGGCAAAAAAAAAAAAAAATACCCAGTATAGAAAAGTTGACAGGATCAAATAATACCTTCATACAGCATATTTAATATAGTCCTTAGATACAGCTGAACTGTTGAGGGCAACCAGTTCTTCGTATTAAAATTGATTGAAAAGCAGGTGAAAGAGTGGATTTTAGTATTCTCTTAGCTTTTAGCTAATAATATCTATAAGGATGTTAATTTGTTAAGTATGTTGATGTTAAATTTTCTGAGAAATGAAGGTTTTATAATGAGCACTGTAGGGGAGAGATGTGCAATAGATGATGCCAAGCCTTAGATAGTCAAAAATGCAGGAGTTACAGCCTATATAAAGGTTGGGACACGAGCTGAATGTACCCATGGTCATAGCATCTATCACTGGGAGCATCTTGTCCTCAGATTACCTCTGATTTTCTGAATGTGTTCACTGGGGTAACAAACGTGGTGGTTTCATTTAACTGGTTTGCATACTGTTCAACTTAGAAAAAATTTTTCAGCCTGAGAGGTGGCTTCGAATCAGATTTCATTCTGTTGCACAGATAAATGTTGGCTAAGCTGGGGAAAGATCCAGTTAGCTTTCTAATTGAAGAGTTTCAGGGGGGTGAGGGCGGGGAGGAACATCAAAAGATCACCCAGATAAGGTAACTATGTTTCTAGCCACAATGGCAAAAAATAGATTGCAATACTAAATAGGAATTTTGATTCATAGCATCCAATGTTATGGATCAAAAATGGCAATATCAGGTTCTTTTTATTGCTCCTAACAAGACTGCTACAATGAGAAAATTTGAAAGTTCAATGAAGAAATTTGATCTCTAGAATTAGAAGTTTGAGATTCTTCATTCATTTATGTATGATGAAAAGTCCAGCCTTGCTGATAACTTCTTTTCTTCCTCTTTGAGGAATATTTCTCTGGAGCTATAAAAGAGACTAACACATGAATCAATGACTCACTCTGCCATATGACACAAATGACTTATTTTTCAGCAAAAGATATGCTTAACTGAAACACTGTATATATGTATCACCTTTTTGGCAGCATCTCTGAACAGTGCAGGTAGATGATAAAGCAGTGAGAAAAGCTGCTGTATTTATACCTCCATTTTTGTAAGTCCAGGTACTTAAAATATTATGAGCAAAACAAATTGCCTATCCATTGCATTTAAAAGGAAAACTTTCAGTCTAGCCTAATTTTTCAAAATTGATCATTGACAGTTTAATGTATTTTGCATTCATGGTACCAACTTTTGAAGGCCAGTGGTTTCATTAATTTTCTTTGATAATGCTAGGCCCCAAAATAACTAAGAAATGTAGTAATCATAACATTATTACCTTGAAACATCTTTGTTAATGGGATACATTAATTACCTGTGACTGTATTTGGCACCTTACCACATGTGCTTTGGTATATATGTTGCCCTGGTTTTATTTACAGACTGAATTTGTAGATGGTGTAACAGAATACCAGTGCTGCTTTTATAGAGCCTACTGCTACATTCAGAGCTACATGTTTGCTGTATCATGAAGTCCTGGGCAAGACCTAAACCCTTGTTCGCTTTTTCGTAGAGCAGAGAGGAGCCTTCAGGGGAAGTAGAGGTGGCCGAGGTTGGGGAGCACGAGGAAATCGTAGTCGGGGAAGACTCTACTGAATAAGACGTCACATTCGTCAGCATTGTCATGAGCTTAATATACTTAAATTCTACTACTCATTGGATTGCCGGGGATGTCCCTTTAAAAAGACTGCTGCCTTCAGCTAAAAACTTAATGTTCTTTATACCTTTGTATGTATGATCTACTTTTGTAACAGACCATGGTTGTGTCCACGGTAAAACCACAGCGATATTTTTGGATGCTTTGTGCGCAATCTTGACTTGTTTTTGCAACATTATCGTTATTCAGACTTTATATTGTGAATCTTATTTTGAAACATCTTAATAATTTGTCATTGAGAGCTATTCAAGTCTAAAATGTAATGAAATTCAGTCAATTTCTGACAACTGGTAAAGATCATCAGTTTTGAAAGATTACTGATTTTTTCCCCCCTTTTTTTGCCCAATCAATATATGGAGAAGAGTAATGGACATTCTTAACATTTTATTTTCATTTTTTTAATAAAGCTGCTAGGCAGTGGTACATGCCTACCTAGTGTCATAAGAGCAAAATACACTTATGAGCTTTCTTAAAATGTAGAAATGACATTACATTTTTAGGAGAAAGTTTTGCTTACTTTTCTCCATATGTTGTGATATAAAATTTTGACTATGAGATCTTACTATTTGAATAGAAATGTGTATGTACTTACATACACATATATGTGTGTGTATGTATATATGCATGCTGTGAAACTTGACTACACAACATAAATCATTTTTTTAAATTCCAGGAACAGGTAATCTTTGACATGGTGATTATCCTTTTGAGGCTAAGTCCGTTATTAACTTGTTATCTAGGTTTTCTCAGTAGTGAGGGATTTTGTGTCAGCTGCACTTACACGATTATTGTTATTTAAAACTAAAAATAAACGCTGCATTTTCAAAGATAAGATTGGAGATCGCTGTTGGAAAATACAGCCAAAATATTGAATCTGATGTACATACAGGTTTCTACAGGATGACATAGAATAATTTAGAATTTGGGCATTTAATAACCAGGGCAACCCAGGAAAAGTGACTTGATAACACGGTGTACCAATAATAAGGGATGCTCTCAGTTTGCTTTTGCCACTTTGAAGATTTTAACTTCTCAGGTTATTAATCAAAATTATTGTAAAAGTTAGCCAATAGGATCTTTAGGTTAAAACAGCAGATGGGGGGTTTGTGGAGTGTTTAATGTCATGGGCATTTTTAGTAGCATAGGCCCTTTGCTCTGCATTTGAATGTTACATATATTTTTGTTCCACAGTTAATCTTCCCTCCCCAAGTTTGCTATTCAAATCCAATGCCTGAATGACGTTTTCTAGTAGTTTGACCTATTTTTTGAGGAATAGTTTGTGATTCCAATGCAGGTGTCTTCATTACTGTTACCTCTACATTGGGGAAAAAGCAAAACCCCTTTGTTAGAATTACTGCACACTTTTAAAAACTAGAATTATACAAGTGAGCAAAAAAAGTTGATCAGCTTGACTATGGATTGGTGGCAATAATCTAAACATTCCAAAAGACTATGAGCTGAACTTAAGCTCCCTTGGAATCTGAATTGACATAGGAACATGGACTTGCCATTTGAAAACTGTGACCAGGTAGTCTGGACCTCAGAGGCAACTCAGCCAGGGGCCTAAAGCCATTTCAAGTACAGAAACTATATTGGGACTACAGTTATATAAATTTAAACATGAAGTGTAACTTTCTTTTTTTAAGAATATTTGTAAACTCAAAGCTGAGCAGAAGTGACTTTCTCAAGTTTGATGTTGAGTTGACTGTATTTCTTCCTTTACCCATCTCATTGTTCCCCTTCTTTTTCCTAAGGCAATAGTGCACAACTGGTTATTTTTGCTTAAAAAATTTGAATGAAAAACTTTATGCCATGATTTTTTCTTTTGCAAGACACCTGTTTATCACCTTGTTCAAAAGTAAACGTTCCCTTATGCTTTTGAAATAAATTTCCTTTTGTAATTTTGTTTTGCATCTTGATGTGTTGATTTTAACTTCAGATTCTTGGATAGTCATTAAACACTTATTGCTTCTCATATGCCAAGTGGTGTGTTAGACCATGAAAATATAAAGATGGACAAGCAACTGCTCTGCCTTCAAGGAGTTCAGTCTTGCAAGTTTTCTTTATTTTCACCCTTTTATGTTTATTTTTAGAAGTTAATATACTCTTCTGAAAAAAAGGATTTGGTTCTTTTATCAAAGCAAAACATCAGATACTTGCCAGATCATTATGAAATAAATAATTTCCATCTTGATTGGCAAAGCACATTGGAATTTTTTAACAGTATAGATGGAGGTCTTTTCATTTTTTATACCTATCATGCCATGAATTCATAGGGAATGGGTTCCTGCAGCGCAGGCTCCTCTGCATTGGTTCTCACAGCGTGCTTCTCCTGGAGCAGGCTGGCGGGCACCTCAGGTGAACCCAGGTATCTTTCTCTTTGGCTTCCTTCTTTTTTTGATCATTTTCCTTCGCACGTTTCAGGAAGTTATCTGGGCTCTTAAAGTGTTTAGTATGCTCAATACGAACATTAATTTTCTTGGCAAGAATCTTGTCCTTGTTCACAATGCCAACCACATCTTTCAGTCTTGCCATGGTAACATTTGTAGGGCATTCCTTTTTGCCCATTCCCTTCATGTCTACAACATCACCTTTCTTACAGATTCACATGTATAGGACCAATGGAACAACCCATGTTTTCTAAAAGGCCTAGAGAACATAGAGCAGGTACCTCTCTCCCTTTGTGTTGGTCATTTTAGTGAAATAAAGGAAGATAGCAGAAAGGCAGGTTTGACTACCAGCTTTTATACAAATGTCTTCCTGAAATATAACACCAAAGACGGTTAGGAGTGTTCTAAAGCCAAAGTTTAAGAGAATCAGAACAAGATAACTAAGTTCCCTTGGTGATCATATCCTGTGGCTTTAATACCATCTATATGCTGAGGACTACCAAATTTCTCTCCGTTATTTCTTGCCTTGAGTTTCACAATAGCCTCCTAACTGATCACCCTACAGCCTGTTCTAAATAGTAGCACAGAGATATCCACTCTTCTACTTGATGCTATTCAATGGCTCATTTCAGAAAAAAAGATCAAAAACACTGCTGTGGCTTTTAATTTTTGACCTCAACTGCTACTCTTCCCCTCCATCACTTCCTGAGTCAGCTAGCTTCACACAAGCTAGGCAAAGACACACTCCTGCCTTAGAATCTTTGCACTATTTGTTCCCTCTAGTCACTCGTCCTTACATCTGCTTGCCTAACTCCATCTCTTTCAAGTCTTCAAAGATCATCTTCTCAAGGAATCCTATTTAATACTAGATGCCCTTTTCTGCCCTGCCAAGACTCCAGATCCCACTTACCCTACCACATTTTCTCTGGAGCATTTGCTAACTTCTAACATACTATATAATTTACTTACAGGTTGTTCACTCCCTTATAGATTGTTTACTCCCTGTTCCCCCACCCCCACCCTTGGGTAGAATGTAATGTGGCTGCAAAGATAAGGATTTTTGCATATTGCTCACTGATAATTGCAAGTATCTGAAACGGCTTGGTACACAGTTTCAATAAGTCCAAGGCCATGTCTAGAACTCTGGGGATACAGTGGCAAAAAAGACAAGCAAACTCATGGAGTTTACATTCTGTTATGCAGAGCCTGATAAACTGACTTCAGAAAGTAATAAGTATGAGGACACTGAACATTCTAATGTGATAATGTATAAGAAAGCATAGAAAGAATGGTTAGAAAAAAACACTTGGAATTCATTTGAGCTGAGACCTGGATTATTTGGAGCCAACCTAACCTAGTGACAATTTCAAAAAAAAAAAAAAGCATTTGACATTGAGGCAACAAAACCTACAGAACACTTACTTGGCTTTAAGAATGCCAAACTGTGCTAAAGAATGGGTTGTCTAAAAGCTCGTCATTTCCTAATCTCGACCCCAGAACTCCTAAATTCCTCACCTACTATGACAGTGAACTACTTTCAGGAACTCAAAAGGAACCATGCTCTTTCTGGTATCAAGGCATGCTTCCTCTGTCTGGAAAATCATTGTTCCCTAACAACCCCCCTTCCTCCCTTCATCCCACTAACTATTTATCTTTCAGGTCAGACTAGATTTGACCATTCACCTGTGTGCTCCCTCAGCTCTTGATCCTTCTCCCCATTTTAGAAACTATAGGAGGAACTCAAATCAGTTCTGGGTGGGTAGAAAACAGCAAGAGAGATTTAATTCTAGCAAGTGTCATGGAAACTAAAACTTAGACTATTGAAATCTAATTTATAAAAACCTTAAGAAATTGTAGAATTACTCCTAGAAGCTGTACATTTATTCCCTAAAACTACAAATAAGAAAACCCAGTAAAATTCTGGTCATCATAGAGTTGATCTTAGAAATTATCTCTATGGCAAAGCTTAGAATACTAAATACAGTTCCAATTTGTAGTCCTCAAGAAATACTAAGTAGAAAAGGAACAGAGAAGAGCAAATAAGAAATGAGGGAATGGTATTCCTTTGAGGAAAAACTACAATTTAGCATGCTATAAGTGATATAGATAAGACCAAAAAACACAAACTCACGAAAAGTTTGAATAGTAATAAACTTGGATTTAATCATAAAATTGAGATATTGAAATGGGTTTATGTAAGAGTGTAAAGCTGGGGATGTGGGGGAGGTATAACTTTTAGCTACCTACAGACTGAACAGCCAAAATACAATTCAATGCCACAGAAACTGTCCTCTCGAAATGTATTAACAACTGCTAGGATTTAGATATGTTAATGGCTAGTAAGTCTGTATCTGGAAAATTCTTTTGAGGCTGACCATCATACTAACAGAGCAGCCCTAGTGTCACTAAATTAGAATCCTGGGCTGACTGAACCGAACCCTTGGTTTCATCTACAATAGCCCTCATGCTTCAGACTGCCTGATCTATTTGGCAAACTATTTCTAAATGAAATTACTACATATTATGTATCTTCTGCCTCCCTTTTGAGAATCCTCTTCACTTTGCAGATAGCTATTGGGGAGATACACTTGTACAGCCCTTCTTGGCATAATCAGTCTTTCTCCCTATGCCCCCTTCTCAATCCCGCTCGATTTAAAATTACTCTAAAGGAATTAACTATATGTAGTAGGCTGCCAAAAATTCCTTCCATTCCTGCTAGAATACGCTGCTTCACTCATGAAGATGAGTCTGTTTCCGTTTCCCCCTAAATCTGGGCTAGCTTTGTTACTTTCTTTGACCAACAGAATGCAGAAGTGACATTTTGCCAGTTTTGGATCTGGCCTTCATGGAGCCTGGCAGCTTCTACTTTCACTCTTTTGGAGCCCTGAGCCACTATGTAAGAAGCCTCTGTAACTACCCTGACTGAGATAGAAGCCCAGCCACCCACTAGCCATTTTGGCCACTCCAAAAAGCACTAGATGTGAGTAAAACTATTTTAAGACATTCCAGCCCCAACTGAGGTCCCAACTGAATGCAGCCATAATTATGAGTGACCCCGGCTAACAGCAGGAAGCAGAACCACCCAGCTGAGTCCAGCAACAAACTATGAAAAAATAATAAATCATGTTTTAAAACGTAAAATTTAAGCCACTAAGATTTAAGTTGGTTAACTATGAAGCAAAAGATAATAAAGTAACAAAATTTAAACTAATGTTAACCCTAACCATCTAACTAATTATAGAATTAAAGGATTACTTGAGAGTTTAGCTGTTCAAAATTTACAATGTAATGTCACAAAGTAACATGGTATTGTCATATTAGTGTTAAAGAAATCAGGGAAGGCAAATAGAAGTTGCCAGACTGTTTTACAACCTGGGATTTGAGGTGTACTTTAAATAATAGATTTGAAAAAAGAAAGCAAGAGAAGGATTTCAGGCAGTGAACTGGATGAGCAAAAGCACTTCTAAGTGTTACTGTATGATGCTTAAAGGCTCAGTGAAAGGCTAGAGGAGCAGAATTCTAAGAAGACCCCCAATGATCCTTGCCCTCACAAAATCTCCCTTGAATGAGGAGAACATGTGGTTTACCATGTTACATGGCAAAAAGAATTTTTGCAGATGTCATTAAGGGTACTGATCAGTTGATTTGGGGGTAATCAAGAGAGATTATCCCGGTGGACCTTATCTAATAACATGAGCCCTTTAAATCTGGGCTTCAAGATCAGAGATGGAGGAAGTCAAGAAACTCAGGCAATGGAGGTGTTCCTGCTTGCCTTGAAGGAACAGATACCATATTGAGAGGGTCACATGGCAAGGAATGGTAGATAGCCTTAAAGCTGAGAATGGCCAGTCAGCAGCCAGCAAGAAATCTGGGATCTCAGTCCTCCAATGGCAAAGAATAGAATTTCGCCAAGAACTTACAAGAGCTAGGAAAAGGCCCCCAAGCCCCAGATGAGATTACATCCTTGATATCGGTCACGTGAGATACTAAATAGAAAACCCAACCATACCACGCCAGATGCTTGATCCATGGAAACTGAGAAAAGTGTGTGTTAAGGTGCTAAATTTTCAATGATCTGTTATAAGCAATAGAAAAATAATACAGGATCCCAAAAGACAAGTGTTGTCATTTAGGAAAAACAGAGGTGGGTAGTACATTAAAGCCACAGAAGCTATGATTCTACCCTGTTACAGGTTAACTTGTGTCAAAGAAATTGCTGATGGCAAAAACATGTGATATTGGGGCTTCTCTCTCAAACTTCTCACCATCCCTGATCCAGGCTCAGGCTCTACGGTCAGGTAGATCTGAGTCCCAATCTGAGTTCTGCTGCTTATTAGCTGTACGATCTTGGCCAAATTACTTAATTAGCTGACACCAGATGAATTAGCAAAGAATAGGAATTACGAGTGTACTGTGCCCAGTACTTATTAAACACTCGACGAATGTTAGGTGATGATGATTGCCATTATTTAGCAGCTTTATACACAGGTTAGATAGATGACTCCTACACCTTAAAATAAAATGCTGACAATGAAGGGACTCTGTCACTTGCCACTTCTCTATTTCAAAACTTTGGAACATTTCTACTGTATATGTTTAAACTCTTTGGTATGACATACAATAAACCCTTACAACCTTCTTCCAATTTCACTTTTTCACACGTATTGTTTACTCTGCCTGAATCAGTATCTTTGCTCCGACCAAGTCTTTCACCTGATTAGTTGTTCTCTCTTCTACACATGTCTTTAAAACACCCCCATTATCCTATATTTCAATTGCCAACCTACCAACATCCTACTAGATTGCACACTGATCAGTGTTCAGATTTCCACAGCCAGGGTCTAGCAGAGTACTAGGCAAAGCTAGAAGGCAGCCCTGACATACCTAAGATAAAAATCTCTGACCAGAAGCTAGAGGCCAGGCTAGTGGCTTGGCCTGCATGTTGGTTCACTAGGGGGAAGTGCTTCTCAAATTTTAATATACATACTAGTCACCTGAGACTCTAGTGAAAAGGTAGATTCTGATGGAGATGGGAAGAGCCAAGAATGTGCTTTATTAATAAGCTCCCAGATGATGCCAATGCTGCTGGTCTCCAGACCTGGACTTCCAGCCTAAACCTATGCTGTCCAATAAAGTAGCCACTAGCCACACGTGGCTATTAAGTCCCTACAAGCTGGATAGTGTGAATTTAGATGAAGTGTACACGTAAAATACGTACTGATTTCCACGACTTAGTACTATATATATATATATGTATGTATATATGTATATATCACTAATATGTATGGATTTCATATTGAACTAACAACATTTTGTATATAATGGGCTAAATAAAATGTGTTAGTTATTTCGTTCTTTCTTTTAAGTCATATATGTGGCTCATGGCTCACGTTCTATTTCTACTGGACGGCGCTGCCCTAAACTAATAACCGTCCAGGTTCTGAAACTTCCACTACTGTGTGGCTTTAAGAATAAAAGATAACACATCGCTTCCCTTAGGTGTTTCGAAAGCCTACCTTTTATTTCCCAACTATTTTACACAACCAGACATAAAAAGGTAAAAGCTAAGGTTTAAAATATGTATGTACACTATATATATATACATATATATGTGTGTGTGTGTGTGTATAGTACAAACACACACACAGAGTCCTCATTTGAGCGTAAGCTCCACATAGAACACTACTGTTATCTCCCTCTGGCTCTCACGCTCCAAAATCTGTTCGCACACAGGAAAACAATAACAAAAGAGTGGTTTCCGACCTGCTGGGCCAGTGGGCGGAGGCTGCTCTTACCGGCTGCCCACACCGAAGTTGAGGAAGCCGGTAGTCAGCAAGCAGCATCCTCTCGGCTCCTCCTCCAGCGCCGACCTCCTCAAGATGGCGGGCGGCGGGGTCCCGCTTCCGCTTCCGGTGTAAGCGGCCGGGCCGGGGGGGCAAGATGGCGGCTGCAACAGGGGTCCGCGGCCGGTGTGAGCTGCCGCCTTGCTCTGGCCCAGGCTGGCTCCTCAGCCTTTCTGCCTTGCTGAGTATGGCAGCTCGGGGAGCCTTCGCCACTACCCACTGGGTCGTCACGGAGGACGGGAAGATCCAGCAGCAGGTAGAGGCCAGGGAGTCCCTCCCTGCCGGCGCCTGCCCTCGCTCTTGGGGGAGATTCCCCGGTCCGACCCCTGGTTATTTGGCTCCGCGCGGTCCCGCCCCCAGCCTACCTTCCCCCCTGTCCCTGCGCCCCGACCTGGGTGACCCTAGCGCCGTCCCTTCCCCACTTGTGTCCTGGCCCTCCCTTGGGTGTCTGCAAGTTCTCAGGCTTCCAACCCTGGGGCCGCGCGCCGCCTGGGGAGAGTCGCCGGGTGTGGGGGTTCGGGCCCTGGGGACATAATCTCGTGCTTGGGCTTTCGAAACGATCGTTTCGTTATCTATCCCTGCCTCGGTTTCCCCGGGGCCCACGCGTCGTCAGCTTTCCCCGAGGAAGTAGGAAAGCAGGTGGCAGCGCCGGGATGTGCGCGAGCCCTAGGGTGGTGACAGCGTCGGCATCCCAGGCATTGGGTCATTTAATGCTACCTTCCCCAACCTCTTCTCTCACATGCTGGAATTCGTGTCAGGCTGTGGTGGTTTCAGCTTGTACCGTTACCCAGGTCAACAGGGGCTCGTTAGGTACAACACACACTCCCCTTCCGAAGGAATGTTCGAAGATGCCTCTGGTGGCGTTCCCTGCATCTTTTCAGCTGTAACTGCCCTCGTTTCCCAGTGTACTTTGCATTGTTTCTTACCTAGTTCCTGTGACCCAACCTCTCAAGGCGGGTATGCGATTTCCTGTATTCTTGTATACCTGAACTAATCCTTAGAGGAGAGGCTGCTTTTCTTACTCTTATTGCCTGCATTTTGTGAATACTGATCCCTAAATAGTATGTATGTGTGCTACAGAAAGTTGGGAAATTTGATGGATTTTTCATACTTGAGAGCAGTCCTGAAAAGTACAGCAAACATTTAGAGAATGAAATGTGCATCCCATGCACTTTAGGCCATTGATTTCAAGTGTATTAACCACTTTGTGAAATTCCTGGAACTTAGGGTTGTGTGTTATGAATGGTGATAGGAACACAATGCAAGGTTTACTTTTGTGTAAAGTGTGCTTCACATTTATATTTGCCATGTGATGCAAATTTTAGCTCAAATATAATGCGTGAGTTAAACAAAATACTTATAATGAGTATTGGTATTGGTGAGCGGTTCCTGGTATATCCGAGAAATTCCTTTTCATGGCTATTCCAGCCGAGATTCAAAATATATGTGTTTCAGAAACTCTAGAAAAACACTGCAAGTTCATCTTTAACAAAGGGTTGGAAATCTCATGAGTCCTGGTTGCTTCTACCCTTCTTTTGTTTCCTGATGATGGTTTTCCCAGAGGCCCTCATGAAGGCATAAGTGGAATTAAGTCACTCCTGCTGCAATTTGGGGAGCCCTGCTCCTATTGGCTCTTCTGCAATATTGTTTTTGGCCACGGCTATTTATATATACTCTATGACATTGATTTCTCCTTCCCATTTTGGTGTCCTGCCACTCAGCTGAGAAAGTAGCCCTTTTGAAAAGTGAAAGCTGGTAGAAATGTATCGCTTACATGCTGAACATGGCTTGGGAAAGTAGAATCTGATTTTTTTTTTAACAAATGTTTTCTTTTTGCACGCTGAATTTATATGTTTTAGTGGGGAAAGGTAGGGATTGCTGGTAACTTGCCTCAGAAATGGAGAAATCTGAAGAATTTTCTGGATCTGCCAAGTCGCCCCTGCAGTAAGTAATTAGGCTTAAAGATAGGAGAGCAAGAATTCTTTACTACATGGCCTTTTTTAATGATTCTTTTCAGTGAATTTTCCAATATTTTTCTACCTAGCATTACTTAAGTTTAGGCAACCATAAAAATTTATACCAGAAGAAATAAAGTTGGTGGCTACATTGTAACAATATGAGGAAGTTGGATTTAATCAGAGGAAAATGCAGGATGTGTAAATAAAGTAAGAGTTGGATATCATTGTCAGCTTCTGAGTTCCACTCTGATAGCTATGTGTGCGTTATCCATGCTACCATTACGGCAGTAATTGAATGCAGGCAAAATCCAAACCTCAATTTAGATTGTGATTTTCACATTTGGATATACTTATTAAGAATTGAAAGATCTCTTTAGTGCATAGTTTCGGGTATACTGCAAATCTATCCATACATTCAGAAACTTGATTAAAAGCTTAGTGTATATACTGTGTCCTATCTGCCATACCAAATTCCTTGCTGCTTGCTTTCGGATTTATGATATCTGAGTGAGAGCAGTTTTAAAGTTGCCTTAATGTCAGGGAAAAGGCTAAGGGCAAATTGAAATAATAGATCTTAGAAAACTGGAGTGGCAAATACCTTTTGAAACTCTTTGCCTGATACTTAAACCTGTTTAAATTAGATATAATAGGTCATTCTTTCCATAGCGAACACGGAGAAGTTCTTATGAATTAAATATCTAAACTGCCCAAAATACATACTTAAATAAGAACATTTTCCGTCCTTATGGTTAACAGCTTTAAGTACAGTAAGCAGTCTTTCCCAGAAGAGAACATTCATTTAGTTTTTCTATTTCTAGCCTTAGCAGATGATAAAGATAGTTACCCACCAGTTACAGGCTACAGGCTTGTGAACATTCGTATGTATTGGAAGCCCTAGATCTGTAGAAAAGTTGAAATGGGGATTCAGTCAGAGCAAGGAAGCAGACATTCCTCCAGGCAGCTTCCTCACAATCAAAACTGGGGCTGCTTCTGACAATAGCAGATGTTGAGTATTTAGCATGACAGCTCAGGAAATTGTTCCTTTCCACTGTCCCTGCTCCAGCTTGGAAACATCATATTTTTAGGCTCTGTGTTTATGGAGCTGCCACTGAACTCCCAGGAGGGTTGTCCAGGAAATCCTGGAGCTGGGATATGAAGAGAATATTTCAATCATTTAAGTTTGTTTCCCACTACCATCAAGGGACGTCTAAGAAAAGGCCCCTCCTCTTCTTATCCTCTCCAGCTCTGGGGTTTTCTCTGAGCTTTGGGCTTTGCCATACTTCTGAACCTCTGTTGTCTCTGTACCTGAAAACTAGCCCCTCTCATTTTATTTAAACAGGTGTCCTTAACTTAGAATCCATGGACTTGAGGAGTGTGGGCTGTTATAACCTAGTCATTACAATGTGTGTAATTAGGCCAATAGATATTTGGTTGACTTCATTGTGAAGAATACACTTCAAGGTTAATGTGGGTTTTTTTGTTTCGTTTTGATGTTCTTTTTGCTCAATTATTAGTGTAGCAACATCTATTTTCTATTTTTATTAAAAGTGTCTAACAATTCACTTTCACTGAAGGTTAAATAAATTTTCATGTATTAGCCTAAGAACCTAACTACTATATATATCACGTCATTTCTGTGGGGAAAAAAATATGCTCTGTGTTCCAAATTACCAGCTAACAGATGAGCTCTTAAAATGTTAACAGTTTGTTAGTTGTAGACTTATTGAATCAAGAAGTTATACTCCTAGCATTGAGTTCACTGCCTCTGGATATTCTCTTTCTTCTTAAGCGGAGATCTAAAAATTATTAATAGAGTATCATCATTATCAATTCTCTTATAACATTATAACATGTGTTCGCTAGTTTCCCTCTCAATTTTAGAACCATAGAATTTTAGATGGTGGAAAATTTCTTTAAAAATATATGGTAAAAATAAATAAAAATTAAAACGTATGGAACAGCTTATAGAGAAAGTCACCCAAAGTCACACAACTAATGAATGGCATTTAGTAGTAACAATAAGTAAAGTGTATTTATCTGCAGTAGCATGCAACTGAGCACTTTGTAATCAATAAGTTCGAAGTGCTTTTTTACCATCTGACAACACCTGCAGATGAAGCAGTAAAAGAAAAAAAGCAAAAATGGGAATAATGAAGTAAATATCTTCTCTTTTCCAGTTTGTTGTACCTCTGTAGCATGTTTTTCAGTGACTTCAAATTGGGGGTGAGTGGGTGGGGGGGGGCGGTGGATCCAAATAGGTATGAATTAATTTGGGAGTTACTGAATCATTTTGCCTCCTATCAAGCAATTGTCTTCAGAGTACAGATCCTTTTACCTGCTCAGAACAAATGAAGTTTCTGAGAACACTGAAACTCTGAAGCCTAGCAACTTTGGCAAAGACTTGTTTATAAACAACTACTTCAGTAGCTATGGCCTAAGGAAGAGCATCAGATTTAGATGGACGAGCAAGCTAAATCTTTATCTCTTTGGACTTTAATAGCTTATAAATGAACAAGTGGTTTAATTTTGGTCTAATGTCAAGTAATTTTGTTAATCTGGGAGAGATATTCATATGGTTCTATGCATGAAGCTGGCAGCTTTATTTCAGTGCTTTTCAAAAATGACTCCATCTTTTTGTCATGGGGCACTGTTTCCTTGTTTATATACTTCAGGGATTTACTTGGACCTGAGAGGTCATGGTGATTATTCACTAACTTACTAGGCACTTGCTAAATCTTTGTAATTTGTCCTAGACTTTGGCATCAAAGTGGTTCTTAGTCAATATTTTTTTTTTTTAGGTATTTCCCACTATTGTTTTTCTTATAAATTTCCTAGGTATTGGCCTTGTTTATACTGTAGAATAGTAACAGGAACTTGGGGATATACTGAGATAAATTATAACTTTAAATACTTTTCCAAATTATTTATTGAACAAGTGTTTATTGACTGCTTACTTTTTGCCAGCCCACTCAGCCTAGATGCATTTGCTCTTTTCCATTGGCCACTGTAACACAAAACTCTCATTTTTCATTAGCTGTGAGCAGAGCACAGCTCCTTCTTAACTCTTTTTTCTAGCTCTTCTTACTCCACTTATCTTCTAGATCAGTGGTTCTGAAACTGTGCAAAAATAATCTTGGTGCTTGCCTAAAGTGTAGATTCCCAGGAGACACTCAGAGTGCCTAATTCAGTAGGTCGATGGTGGAGCCAAGGAGTCTACATTTTTATCAAACTCCTCAGGAGATCGATGCGGATGGAGCACAGGTCATTCTGAGAAGTTCAATTTGAGATATTGCTCTTCCTCTGGCTTTTCTCCAGCCTTTTTACTCTCTACATATGCATTCTTTCTCACGACTTAAGTTACCATGTGTGTGCTGAGAATATCCACATTTCTTTTTATAACTCAGATTTTTTTCTGCAGTTATGGATTTAAGATCTCTATATTAACTTCTAATTCCAAGTGAATTAAATTAATTCCTCTTGGTAATTCAAGCTTAATACAACCAAATCTAGACTCATTTTTACCCCTATTACCTTTTTATGCTCTATTTTCCCAACTTTAATGAAAGACACCACTGTTCACTGTCCACCCATTTGCCCATGTCAGAAATCTAGTTGTCTTCTTTCATCTCTCCCTCTTCCTTACTCCTTACCAACATCTTTCAGTTTTACTTTCTGATTATATCTTACTTCTTCCCATAGCCACTACTGTTACTCTAATTCAGTAACAAAAATTTGAATTACAAAAGTAATGCGTGGCATTGTCAAAATAAATATCTAACATGGGAGTATTTAAAGTAATAAAGTCCTCCCACCTTTACCCATTTTAATTCCCCGAGAAAGGCTACCTTTAACCGTTTGGTGTATATCCCAGGGTATGGTCCAGATTCTTTAACATGTCTTATGCTCTGACCCTTCCTTCTCTCTAGTCTTATCTCTATTCATCCTTGAGTGCCCCACCCTCACTCCAGAATATACACACAGACACACTCAGCCATACTTTTGTCAGTGTCGTCAAATACACTCTGTTCCTACTTGCTTCTGGGCCTATGCACATGTTCTTCCCCCAGACTCCCAATCTGGCTAACTCATACTCTTCACAACTTACACATCGCCCCTTCTCAGAGAGGCTTCTTTAATGCCCAGATTTGAATAAGCTGTTATTTCAATGTGCTTTCAGAGCATCCTGTATTCCCCTATGAAATACCATTCCCTTACCATACCATGTTGTGTCTGTTTACTTATGTAAAAGCCCAAATAGACTACTACTATTTCACTCCTGGAAGGGCGTAGCTGTATCTGTCTTCTCTGAAGCTCCAGCTTCTCTCACACTGGTTGAGCACATAGGCTACAATAGTAGCTGTTGAATGAATAATATAAGGAAATGTGAGAAGAGGTTCCTGCCTTTTAGGAGTTTACCATTGTCCACATGAAGCCTCAAGATACTTATTAGGTACTAGTCATCTGGAAATGAGGCTAAAGGGAAGCCTCAGGTTTGCGGAAGATCTTTAAAGCTCTGAGTAACCCATCAGTGACTCGGTCCTTAGGCCTTCAGGTAAGGTGCTGTACACAGGTGAGAAAAGATTACTCTTGCCCATGTACTGTGATCAGGTTGTGTGTGCAAGGGAGGTTATCCACTTGGTTGGCTGATATTAGATCGAAAAGGTCAACACTATTGCAAAGACATAGAGAAGCAACAAGAGACAAGGAAAAAAGCGACAAACAAGAAAAGCAGAAGAAAAAGAATCAGGTGTTCATTATAATTTGACATCTGTGTATTCTATTGTGTTTTTACCACCCAAAGTTCAATTTCCTTCAGCTACCATATATTTGATCCCCTTTACCTACTTCACCTTCCCCCATCCCCCTATATTTGACCCCCCTTTACCCATTCTACCTCCCCCCACCTCCCTCCCTCTGGTACCCCACTAGTCTGTAGTCCATGTGTCTCTGTTTGTTTGTCTTGTCCATTTGTTGCTTTTAGATTTATATCCCACATATATGCTATATCATGTGATTTTCAACTTTTTCTGTCTGAATTATTTCACTTAGCATGATTATTTCAGGGTCCATTCATGTTGTTGCAAATGGCAGTACTTCATCTCTCCTTATGGCTGAGTAATATTCCATTTTATATATGTACCACAGCTTCTTTAGCCAGTCATCTATCTTAGGACATTTCGGTTGCTTCCATGACCTGGCCACTGTGAATAGTGCTGCTATGAGCATCGGTGTGGAAATATTTTTACAGATAGGAGTTTTCAAGTCTGTGAGGGTAAATACCCTGTAGAGGGATTATTGGATCCTGTAGTAGATCAATTCTTAGTTTTTTGAGGAACCTCCATACTGTTTTCCATAGTGGCTGTACTAATTTGCAGTCCCACTAGCAGTGTATAAGGGTTCCTTTTTCCCCAGATCCTCTCCAACATTTGTTATTACTTGTCCTATTGTTATAGCCATTCTAACAGGTATGAGATGGTATCTCATTGTGGTTTTGATTTACATTTCGCTAATAGCTAGTGATGTTGAGCATCTTTTCATATATTTGTTGGCTGTTTGTATGTCCTCTAGGGAGAAGTGTCTTTCAGGTCCTCTTCCCATTTTTTGATTGGATCATTTGGTTTTTTTTGTTATTATTGAGCCATATATTTTGGATATTAGGCCCTTATTGGAGGCGCTGCTTGCAGATATATTTTCCTATTTGAATGGTTGTCTCTTTGCCTTGTTGATGGTTTCTTTTGCTAAGCACAAGCTTTTTAGTTTGATGTAGTCCCATTCATTTATTTTTGCTTTTACTTCCCTTGTTTTTGAGGTCAAAGTCATAAAATCCTCTTGAAGTCCACGGTTCTTACGTTTAGTTCTTATGTTTTCTTCTATGCATTTTACTGTTTCAGGTCTTATATTCAGGTCCTTAATCCATTTTGAGTTAATTTTGGCATGCGGTGATAGACAACAGCTTAGTTTCATTCTTTTACAGATGGCTTTCCAGTTTTCCCAGCACCATTTATTGAAGAGGCTTTCCTTTCTCCACTGTATGTTTATGGTTATTTGTTGATAATTATTTGCCCATATAAATATGGGTTTACTTCTGGACTCTCGATTCTGTTCCACTGGTCTGTGTGTCTGTTTTGCTGCCAGTACCATGCTGTTTTGATTACTGTCGCTTTGTAGTATAATTTGAAGTTGGGCAGAATGATGCCTTTAGCCTCGTCGTTTTTTTTCAGGATGGCTTTGACAATTGGTGCTTCCATACAAATCTGATGATTTTTTGTTCTATTTCTTTAAAAAATGCCGATAAGATTTTGATAGGGATTGCATTAAATCTGTATAATGCTTTAGGTAATAAGATCACTTTATGTTGATTCTTCCAATCCAGGAATACAGAATATCTTTCCATTTCTTTGTAATGTCTTTGATTTCTTTAATAGGGTCTTACAGTTTTTGTTAAATAGGTCCTTAACATGTTTTGTTAAATTTATTCTAGGTATTTTTTTCTTTTTGTTGGGATTGCAAAAGGAATTATTTTTTCTACTTCTTTTTGTGACACTTCACATTTAGTTATTTTTTAATTAAAATTTTTTTAAAAAATCAGATGACTGGCAAGAGAGCACCCAATGGTCAGTCTTTTCTACTTTGGTGGAGAGTGCTCAGTGGGGAGTTGAGATGGGTAATTAATCCTTAGGAGAACTTGAGGGAGTAGTAGTACCTGCGACAAGTGGCCAAATAGAGTCAGGGACATTTTTATTTGAGCAAGTATTTGCTGAGTACTTTTTGTTTGCTCGTTACTACACTTGGCAGGCTTAGCTCACTCATTCAACAGGTATTTGAATTTCTTTGTTAGGCACTTGGAATAGAGCAGTGAGGGAGATACAGTCCCTGTCATCATAGAGTTTATAGTCATACGTGGAAGTGACACTAATTTAGAATGTCAACAGGTATCTTTAATTTTACTAAAAAAATTTAATGCCTGTATTTCACTGAACACTTTTCCAAGTGTTTTCTTATTATCTCATTTTATCCTTATACAGACCCAGTGAAATGTGGGTATTGATCTCATTCAGTAAAGAAATTTAGGCAGAGTGTGATTAAATTCCTTGCCCAAGGCCATGCAGGTAAGAAGTGGCAGAGTGTGAACTTAAGCTCAGATTCTATTTTTAACTGTTCTGTTTTCTGAAGTGCTAAGCATTGTTACCAATAACAACAGAAAATCTGTAGTTTTATTAGTAAAACAAATAAAAATTTTAAAATCTTTTTTCAATTTTATAAGTGAACTTAAAATTATAAAATGATCATTGTTCAAAAGATTTTTTCAACCTACTTAGTATGTTATAAAATGAAAAGTCAAAGTTTTATAACTACTTACAATCCTCCTTCCTGAAAACAGTCACAGAATTATTCATATGCTCTTCCACAAAGTTCCTATGCATTTACAAATGATTAGATTTTAAACGCAGGGTTAGAAACATTTTGTCTCACAGCTAGCATTTATTCTCTTAATAAGACTTAAAGTCTGTCTGTGTCTGATAAAGCTATTGATGAATTTTTTGAAATGTAATTTCCAGGGTCTAAGAATGCATTATATTTAATTTTCTTAGCTATTTCCAAATTGTCCTTCTGAGCCTAAGGGACTACACCCGGAGTGTTTGAAAATACCCAACAGTGTTTGATATGTGTAAAAATCTTTATTAATAATCCAATTCTAGTGAAAAGCCACTTATTCCATCCATCGCCATTTGCTAAACAGTGTTTTGGCCATAAGTATAAGTATGAACAAAAAGGAACCTTCAGTTTGGTTTTGTTATCTTCATAGAAAAATTAACCCTTTGTCATTAATGCTTATTTCGTACTTGTTGGGATTTCAGTAGAAGAAATTAGTCAAGATGATTTCTTTTTTCTGCCACAGTCAATACTACTGTTTTGATGAGAAATCAAGTTGAATTTTATTCATTCGTCTCTTTTTTAGAGCAGCAGTTTTCTAGCATGGATAGCAAGTAATTTCTTAGTTGAATTTTCCATCACCTGAGTAATGATAAACTTACTAAGGTTCAGTTTCTGGCACTGATTTTAGTGTCCATTTTCCAATATTTGATTAACAAATCTGCCTTAGCTTGGGCTGCCGTAACAAAGTACCATAACTTTGCCATAACAAAGTTATATTCTCACAGTTCTGAAGGCTGGAAGTCCAAGATCAGAGTGCCAGCATGGTCAGTTCGTGGTCAGTTTCTGGTCGAGGCTTTCTTTCTGGCTGCAGATAGCTACATTCTTGCTGTGTCCTCACATGGCAGAGAAAGAGAAAATCAGCTCCCTGGTGTTTTCTCTTATAAGGTCACTAATCCATAATGAGGGTCCCAACCACATGACCTCATCTAAACCAAATTACTTCTCAAAGACCCATTCTCCAGTTACCATAACATTGAGGGTTAGGGCTTCAACAGGTATTTTGGGAAGACAGTTCAGTCCACAGTATCCATCCAACTAAGAATTTTTAAGTTCTCAACTGTTTTATTAATCATCATTATGTCTGGTATTATTTCTGGGACTTACTGGGTGTTTATATTCATTTTCTACCATTGCTGTTAAAATCTCTGTAAATGGAGTGCTTAAGACAACACAAATTATTCTCTTACAGTTCTGTAGGTTAGAAGCCCAACCCCTCTTTCACTGTGCTAAAATCAAAGGGAGAGCGGCACTACATATCTTTCTGGAAGTTCTAGGGGATAATCTGTTTCCTTGCCTTTTTCCAGTTTCTAGAAGCCACCCACAGCCCTTGCCTCCTGGCCTCTTTTGATTACATCTTCAAAGCCAGTAATATTGCATCTCATTCTCTTTGATCTCCCTATTCCATTTTTGTTGTTGCCATTGAGCTAACTGTGTTTATTTTTTTAAAATAGTTTTTAATTTTTTAATTATAATTGACATAGCTATTCCACTTTTGAAGACCCTTGGAATAACATTGGGCTCACCTGGATAATTCAGGCTATAGTCTCTGTCTTAATTAAAGTAATCTGAATAGCAGCTGAACTACATCAGTTCCTCTAATTCTCTTTGTCATGTAACCTAACATATTCAGAGGCTCTGGGGATTCGGACATGGACATATTTATGAGACCATTATTCTGTGTTTAATAAATATTTGTTACCGGAATGAGAGTCACTTCTGAGTTACATAGAACAGCTCTAACTATATAGCTACATTGTTGCTATATATGTTTACAAAACTATTACAAGTATTCCAGTGATAAATATCCATGACTCATGTCCTAATCCAGTGTTTCAGTCTCTTTCCTTATAAAATTGTAAATTGTCTACTTTATTATGTTATTTGTATAGTTCTTGATAATATAAATCAGAAAATATAAATTAATAGCACTTTTATAAGAAGTTGTTTGTGTCAAAATGAAAAATTAACTTGCTTGTCAATTAGGTAAATGCTCATGAAATTGGTTGCAACACTCTACATGTTCAAATCTAGATTATAGCTACATACTATACATCGGATATCTAGATTATTTTATATAACTTTAGGCATTTACAACTCTGTCTTCTAAGAACTGAAGATAAGAAGTTAAAATCTAATTGAGAATAAAACTTAAAAGTAGGATATAAGGCCATAAAAAATCATGTGATGGTCAGGATTCAGTATATTTGTTCATTTAAAGATTATTTTTAGTTTTGATAACTTGATATCTGACAAAATTGATACTGCTTTTTAATTTCTCATTAAAATATTGTAGTGTATAAGTACATTAAGAGCAAAAAAAATCTAACAAAAATAAAATCATCTTTAACAAAAATATTTCCAAATCCTGACAGTTCATAATAATAGTATTTTATTGATCTTACACAATTAAATGTTTCTAGTAAAAGATCTGTTTACATTAATATTAAAGTTTCGACAGCTATAGCTAAGAGCTGGCGTAAGTCCCTTTCAAGAGCTTAGGCTGGACTGGTATTTTGTTAACTTGCACTTCTCTAGACCTGGAAGAAGATGCAATAAGACTTGAATTCTGAAGAGCTGCACAAAAAGTGAGGCTACAGACTTTTCTGCCTCCCTTATACTATTCCTCTAAAACTCATCTTGCTTGTCACTATATTAGCCTGATAAGGGTCACGAAGTGACAGGACGAGTCTTACTTGGACAATCATTTGAAAAATGGCAGGGAACTAGATTTGAAGTAAGGGTAAAAATCTGAGGAGAGCAGGGTAAGGAACAAGAAAATGCAATATTGCCTTCTTGAGGTGTTTTGGCAGGCTCCACATCTGTGAGAGGAACTTTTTCTCTATAAATATATGAGGAAAAGCTACAAAATTATTCCTCAGACCCGAGCTTATACTTGTCATTACAGTTTGTTTGTTTATATATGTTGGATAATGCTCTAATGTTTCATTTTAACAAGATAACCCGTAGCATTTAAAAAATACTTTATATATTTTAGTAATATGTGTTTGCTGTGGAAAAAGTCAGAAAACACAAGAAGAGAAATAATCACATAGAGTCCCACCAACTAGACCACCATTCATAAAATGTGATGTATCAGCTGTCAGTTGGATGTAAAGAAAGGCAGTGAGAAAGATTTTTTTTTGTAAGTATACAAAAGAAGAAATACATGTGGCCAAAGAAAAAAAAAGAGAGATTAAAATGTATTTACCCTTACTCCTGTGTCCATAAGAGAATGTAGAAACTCAGTGACTATTGTTAGAAATCTAACTTATTCAACTATTCTGCAGAAAAGCTAGCAAAAAATGTAAATTTTAAAGTGCAGTTCCTTTAACTTAGCAATTCTCTTTCCAGGAAGGAAATAAATAGACACCTATCCAAAAAATTTAAGTGTAAGGATATTAATCACAATACTGTTAAGAAGGAAATAACCAAAAACTCAAATTTTAGTTAGTAGGAACCTGAGTAAATAACATAAATATCATATTAGCCACTAAATATGATGACATGATCTATATTTACTGGGAAAGAAATCAGATAATATGTAGAGAAAAGTGGAAAAGGGAAGGATACATGTAATAAATATATTTTTGTAAAAATATTTATCTACTTAGCTATATGTGCATGTGTGCATAGAAGTTATCCTGACATAAGATACACAGATACAGATATTTATGTCTATAAAACAGCAGATATTTCTGAAAGTGAGATTTCAAGTAATTTTCATTTTCTTTATATTGCCTATAATGTGTTCATGTTTTCAGTAACATACATATTTAGCTTACAATAAAAAAAAAAATTTAACATTGAACTTTGTTAGAATTAAGTGGCATAAGTACAGAGAGACCCAACTTTGCCTGTGATACAATGAACAGCTTAACTGCTCAGAAATACAAACCCACTACTAATTACAACTTTGGTTTAATAGGACAAACTGACAGTTTAAAGGAAGCTTATGACTGCAGCTTTGGAAATTGTCCCTGCCTAGAGCAAGTACAAATTTTTTTGGCTGTGATTTTTTTTATTATTATTATTTTATATTAGTTTCAGGTATAGAGTACAGTGGTTAGACATATATAATTTTGAAGTGATCCCCCTGATTACTGTAGCACCCATCTGGCACTACACAAAACCATTCCAATGATATTAACTGTAGTCCCTACTTTATATCTCTGTGACTGTTTTGTAACTACTAATTTGTACCTCTTCATCTCCTCACCTTTTTCACTCAACCCTCTAACCCCTCTCCCCTCTCACAATCATCAGTTTGTGTTCTGTGTCTGTGAGTCTTTTTGTTTAGTTTGTTCATTTCTTTTATTCCTTAGATTCTGCATATAAGTGAAATTATATGGTGGCTATCCTTCTCTGTCTGACATTTCACTCAACATAATACCCTCTAGGTCCATCGATATTGTTGCGAATGTTAAGATCTCTTTTTATGGCTGAGTACTATTCAATCGCATATATGTACCATAACTTCTTTATTTAGTCATCTGTCGATAGGCACTTAGGCTGCTTCCGTATCTTGGCTCTTGTGAATAGCGCTGCTGTGAACATAGGGGTGCATAGATCTTTATGAACTAGTGTTTTGTTTTTCTTTGTATGAATACCCAGAAGTGCAATTGCTGGGTCAAAAGGCAATTCTATTTTTAATTTTTTGAGGAACCTCCAAACTGTTTTCCATAGTGACTGTACCAATTTGCAGTCCCACCAATGGTGTACAAGGGTTCCCTTTCCCCCACATCCTCACCAACACTTATTTTTTGATTTATTGATGAATGATAGCCAATCTGATAGGTATGAGGTGATATCTCATTGTGGTTTTAATATGCATTTCTCTGATTATTAGTGACCTTGAGCATCTTTTCATCGTCTATTGGCCATCTGTATTTCCTTTTTTGGAGAAATACCAATTCAGATCTTCTGCCCATTTTTAAATTAAATTGTTTGTTTTTTGTTGTTATTGAGTTTATGAGTTTTTCACAAATTTTGGATATTAACCCCTGGTCAGATGTGTTATAGGCAAATATCTTCTCCCATTCAATAGGTTGTCTTTTGGTTTTGTTGATGGTTTTCTTTGCTGTGCAAAACCTTTTTACCATTTCTTTATTTTTTTCGTTTGTTTCTGTTGTCTGAGGAGATTTATCAGAAAAAAATAACCAATATAAATATCAGAGAGTTTACTGCCTATGTTTTCTTCTAGAAGTTTTATGGTTTCGGGTCTTACATTGAAGTCTTTAACCCACTTCGCGTTTATTCTTATATATGGTGTGAGAAGGTGGTCAAGTTTCATTTTGTTGAAGGGACTGTCTCTACTCTATTGTATATTCTTGCCTCCTCTGTCATAGATTAAATGACCATATATGCATGGATTTATTTCTGGGCTCTTCTGTTCCATTGATCTATATGTCAGTTTTCATGCTGGTACCATGCTATTTTGATTACAATATCTTTGTAGTATGGTTCGATATCAGATAGTGTGATCCCTTAACTTTGTTCTTCTTTCTCAAGATTACCGTGGTTATCTGGGATCTTTTATGGTTCCATATAAATTTTTGGAGTATTCTAGTTCTCTGAAAAATGTAATTGGTATTTCGATAGGGAATGCGTTGAATTTGGAAAGTATGCGTTGGCTAGTATAGTCATTTTAACAATATTGATTCTTCCTATCCATGAGCACAGTATATGCTTCCATTTGTTTGTATTTTCTTCAGTTTCTTTTCCCAATGACTTATAATTTTCCAAGAACAGGTCTTTTACCTCGTTGGCTAATTTGATGCCTAGGTATTTTATTGTTTCCGATGCAATCACAGATGGTATTTTTTAAAAGTTTCTCTTTCTGATAGTTTATCATTGGTGTGTAAAAATCCAACTGACTTCTGAATATTAATTTTGTATTCTGCTTTTTCTGAATCCACAGTTTTTGTGGAATCTTTAGCATCCTCTGTATATAGTATCATGTCATCCGCAAATAATGACAGTTTCACTTTTTCCTTTCTAATTTGGATGCTTTTTATTTCTCTTTCTTGCCTGATTTCTTGTCCTAGCTATAGCTAGGACATCCAGTACTATGTTGAATAGAATTGGTAAAAGTGGGCATCCTTGTCTTGTTCCCAATCTTAAGGAAAATGCTTTTAGCTGTACCCATTGAATATGATGTTAGCTGTAGGTTTGTCATATATGGCCTTTATTATTATTCCCACTTTGCTAAGAGTTTTTATTATAAATGGATGCTGGATTTGTCAAACACGTTTTCTGCATCTATTGATATGATCGTATGATTTTTATCTTTAAATTTGTTAATGTGTTGTATCACATTAATTGATTTACAAATATTAAACCGACCTCTCATATCCCAGGAATAAATCCAACTTGATCATGGTGTGTGGTATTTTTAATGTATTGCTGAATTCGGTTTGCTCATATTTTGGTGAGGATTTTTACATCAGTGTTAATCAGGAATATCAGTCTATAGTTTGGTTTTTTTTCTTGTACTTTGTCTGGTTTTGTAATCAAGGTAATGGTGGCCTTGTAAAAAGAGGGAAGCTTCCCTCCTCTTGAATTTTTTGGAATAGTTTGAGAAGAATAGGTGTTAATTCTTTGAATGTTTGGTAAAATTTACCTACAAAGCCATCTGGTCCAGGACTTTTTTAGAAGTTTTTTGATTACTGATTTAATTTCATTGGTGGTAATCAGTTGGGTCAGATTTTCTGTTTCTTCTTGACTAAATCTTTGGAGATGGTATATTTCTAGGAATGTATCTATTTGTTCCAGATTGTCCAATTTGTTGGCATATAAGTGCTCTTAGTATTTTCGAACAAGTACAAATTTATATGGGCAAATTGAAAGAATGATAATTTTATTCGTTTGAATATCAGATTACTTCAGTGGTGTAGATTAAGCTGGCAAAAAATGTGATACCTCTATGATAGTCTATACCCTTTATAGAGGTAGAATTTGAAAATTATAAGGAACTTGAAGTCATTAGGTTGGGTCCTCTCAGTTTATAGCTGAGGAAGTGGAAGCCCAGCCCAGGAAGGGAAGGTGATTTGCTTAAGGTCGAGCAGCTAGTCATAAACCTGTCAAGGACTTATTTGTTTTGGCTTCCTAGTGACTTAGCTATTTTACCACGTTTCCAGATTTCATCAGTGAATGATAATGCCTTAGGAGATGGAAATGGAGTATCTAACAAATGTGACATTAGACAGCTTCCTCAGATAATCAACAATGTATTAAGTGCCTAACATATACCGAAAGCATATTGAATACTGAGGGTTGAAAGAGGAATGAAAACCATTTTTTTTTTGGAGAGACAGACATAGGATAATTAAACAATGTAATAAATGCTATTAAGGAAATGAGTGTAAAGTAGTAAGGGAGCTCAAGAGAAGGATGGCCTCACAAAAGAAATATATTTGAGCTAAGTCAGTTGACCTTTCCCAAAAGCATAGAGATAGAAACGCATTCCAAGGCGAGGAATTAGCATGTGCAAAGGCACAGAGGCTTTTAAAAGAGCCACAATGATAAGAAGATCCTAGGCAGAGAGCCTAAGGAAAATTAGAGAAGAGGGCCTTAAGAAATAGCATCAAAGACTTCCTGGATTAAAAACTTTCATTGGAATGTTTGGGCAAATTCTATAGATAGTTTGATCTAGGGCTCAAACAGTGTAACTGGAAAGATTTTTTTGTTATCATTTCTCTACTTTTTTAACCTCATTCTCAGGCTGCCTGTGGATACAAGCTCTATAGTCCCTAAAAGCTCAAACAAAAGTTCTGAGATAGAGTCTTTTTAGTACCAAATGACCACCTACTCAATTAATGTTCCATCTCAGAAGTACCACTACCAAGAGAAAGGAATCTACTCACTGATCAGGGATTCCCATGTGGGAAAGAATGCTTCCAGCTAAGCGAGGCATGTGCTTTTGCCACAGGAAGGGGATTGCAGACACTGGCTAGCAAAAACTGTAAATACCCACTAAGTGGGATCATTTAAGGTATAGCTGAAATCTTGGTTGCTTTGAAGATTCTTGTTTGTTTTCTATCATATTGTCTCAATATTTAAATATTCTAAAATTCTGAGTAAAAGATTTAAAATATTCTGTCCCTAGTTTCTAACTCAAGGGGAATTTTTTTAAATAAGCATGGCATGATGCAAGATTTCATCCATCAGTTTCAAAGTGCTGCGGAGAAACGAGTGAGTTCCCATTAATGTTGCTTTCATGTACTCATTTAAATACCATTTTAAAAATAGGAGGTAAAAATGTTCATCATATGTGAAGAATAAATTGCATATGAGTGCTGGAATTAATGTTAAAATAGAAATGTTCAATTTTCTGTCGTAAAGGACCAATGGCAAGTAATTGACTCAAACTTTCTATGGTAGAACTTAAATATGTTTGTACCCTTAGACTGGTTATTTTAAGTTTAAAATGTTCACCCTTTCGCTAATTCAGCAGTGAAATAATTACCCTCAGATAGTGATATATCCATCCATTACCATGCGAATTTACTGAATTCACAGAGATAAGGCTTTGAATTAGAGATGTAGATATTAACAGGAGACCACAGCAAATGAAATATATGAAAATGAACTTGCTATAACAGCAGTAATTACTGCTGTTATGTATATTTGAATACATTCTATAACTACATGTATCCAATTATACATAACAGCAGTAATTACTGCTGTTATGTATAATTGGATACATGTAGTTATAGAATGTATTCAAAGGAAAATAAAATTGAATTGCATTACATGGTTTGTCATTCTTTTGTTAAAATAATTGCCATAGTAACAGTAAAACTTTGTTTACCTTGAACTCTTAGAAAAAATCATTTCGGATCATGGAATTCCATACAGCTAATTTCAAAATACTTAATTTTTCCCTACAGTTTAAATTTTTCTCTAAAATATATTTCATACTTTCACACCTTCTTAAGTAGAAGAAATTGAAAATAATTCCAGTTTTTCAGTATGATTCTGGTCATTACAAGCATCATTTATTGTGCTGTGCAGTAATGGAGCTTTGTAGGTTTGTTTGTCTCTTTTAAAAGAGCCATAAAATGCTTTGAGATCTTGTGTATGCATCGTGACCTTTTTAACTTCCTTCTTTCTAATCTCTGTTACTCTTTGCTCTTGGGCATATAGCAACCTCTTCTGAAGATTTCGAAAGCTTGTTTACCATCTCTTTTCAGGCTGTATATAAGATAGGAGTACATAGACTCCAGTTATTAACTCACAGTGGTCCTGGTTCTAGAGTCCTAATAAACCTTTATTTAGAGGGTTGAATAGATGTAGTGTTTACAAAGTTGTCAAACATATCCTTTTTTATAATCTAAGGAGGAGAGGTATTTGAAAAGAGAGAAATTCAAATTAATTAGCATTTGCTAAAGATAATTATCATAAAATCTTAAAATTTAAGAACTCGAAAGTACCGCGATAAAAATATGGTAGGCTTTAAACCCTTATCTGACACAAAACCATGCCATTTGTGGCCATTTAGAAAGAAGCACAGATGTCAGTGGACTCCCTTCCTCCTGCTAATAACTTTATACCTCCTCTAGCTGCCCTATCTTTATTGAACTAAAAAATTTCAAGGAAATGAAACATTTGCATTTGAATGTTGGCCAAACCCATGCTATTCAAATATTATAAAGCCTTCGTTACATAGTATCTTTTTAATCTATAACTAAGATTATACTTTAAATATTTCTCTAATGTAGATCTTCATTTGTCTCAATTTTTTCATTCCTCTTATAGTTCTTCTAATATCCAGTAATTAGACTACTTAGGTAATTTGGAATGGAAATGTCATATTCCCATATTCCTTCCCCACTCCCCACCCCAGTTTTTTTCTTTACCTCTTAAAAATACATAGAGTCATGTACTAAATAACTCTAGGTCTGGACAAAGTTGCAAAGTAAGCAGACTTTCTTTAGCTTCCTTATGTAAAGCTCTTTTATACTCTGGCCTCTGGCTTTTATATTGTCTATAAAAATTTTGGTGTGTTATAGTATGTCACATTATTGTAAAAAATTTGATAGGCTTTGAATTTAAATCAATACCTATTCAATCCATTATAGTAGCTTTCCCTGCCCTACCCACATATGACTGTTAGTGATATATTCAATTACTGTCAAAAGAGGATCAAAATTTTCCTCCTCTTATAGCGATAAACCTAGCATTTTGCTAACAGGCCTTTGCTAGGTCTGATTGTTTGATAGGGATTTAGAGCTCAGGTGGCCAAGTATAGGCCTTGCTCTTACAGTATCTTTTAAATTCATAGTCCAGTTTTAATGTAAATTCCAATATAGTGGGAAAGCCAGGGTGCAGTAAAGGAATCTTGTCTTAAAAGCAAAACCATGGTAGATGATAATTATATAACTACATAATGGTAAGTATGTAGTTCAGATAATTACAATGAAAGGATGAGTGTAAGTTGCTCAAGCATCTTTTTTTCCTCCAGCCTCTCTGAGATGGTAGAATGAGCAAAGGCAGATGAGTTTTATCTGTAGTCACTCAACATTTTCCAGTTGTTAAACTGCATATTACAAAAGCAGCTATTCAACTTAATTTCATGTTGTTCTTATTTACTCTTTTTAAAAAATTTTTTTAAAAATGGCCTCTCATATTCACCAAGGTCTAAACAAGGCTAGTTTCTTCACTTAAAAGGCTAGCTCTAAAATCAACTAGTTGAGCTTATGTTAGTTTCTTAGAGGTTACAAGAAGATAGTTTCTTCTCAAAGTAGAACTTCTTGAAGGGCTGGTATATAATTTGACAATCTAAAACTGTGGAATAACAAGAACTTCATCTTATCTCTTAGGTACCAAGGCCACTCACTCTTAGATTTTTCTGAAATTCAAAAGCCATGTGTGTGAATTGTTTTTTCTTATTATAAATGTATTATGTGTACATTACAAACAATTTAAAAATGTACAGTATATAAAGTAAAAACAGGAATGCACCCCTCCTCTTTATCCCACTTCCCAAAAGATACCACTGTAAATCAACTTAGTTTTGTGCATGTACAGACATGTATAATCTATAACTATAAAAATATATACATGTAATTTCTTAAACAAAAAAATCATAGTATACTTATTCTTTATTGTTTTTAATTTATTATTATTTATGCCTACAGCACCTGGTCTTCCTAGGTGGTCTTCCACCCAGGTACTAACCAGCCCCGACCCTACTTAGCTTCCAAGATTAGACATCGAGCTTGTAGACCATGGACTGTGGCTCCATTGGGGTGTGAACCCAGGACCTTCTGCATGTAAAGCAGACGTACCAGCCGCTACACTATGGAACCACGTCCATGCTTTATTATTTTTAGTTAACTATACATTGTGAACATCTTTCCATGACAGTAGATCTAGTTTACTATATCCCATTCCATTGAATAATAGCTTTCCCTTACTGATGGATTTAGGTTGTTTCTTTCTTTTTCCCCAGCAAAAAGTGTTATAGTGAGCATCCTAGTATATATATTTGCCTACTTGTTTAAGAATGTCCATAGGTTAGTTTCCTTGAGTTCATATTGCTACGTCAAATGTTATGCATTTTTAACATTTTGGTGTATGTCATCAAATGAACCTCCAAGCAATAGGAGTAAATTTATAAGCCTGCTCCCAGCATGAGTGTTCATTTTTCCTACATCTTCAACAACATAGTTGCTTGTTTATGATCCAGAGAACACGAGTTATAAATAATTAATCTCAAGGTTATTTATATTACCTTTCATTTATAGCTTCTAAAAATAACTTTCAAAAATAGGTACTTTTAGTATTTTCCTTTTATTGCTTCCAAACCTGTTTAGATATGGAATTGTGCTATCAAGACAAGGCAGTCCCTTTTTATTATTATAGGTGTGTGAAATACCTTTTATTTATCATTCATTACCAAATACTTCTCTTCTTGAATACTTCTTATACACCCAGTTAGAATAGTCACTTGAAAAGCTTGCTCTTTCAAGATTGAATTCAAAGGATAGCTATTGAACCTGTCATTCTCTTTGCTGAAATTTATATGTGATGACTTTTGAAATACCCTTTGAGTTTTACTGAGCACCTAACGCTGATTATAATGGTGATTGATTAATAATTTAAAGTGCATTAAAGGAAACTTTATTAAACCAAACATATTAATGAAATCTGAGTTTTATTTGTTTTCTTGCTTGCAGGTGGATTCACCAATGAACTTGAAACATCCCCATGACTTAGTCATATTAATGAGACAAGAAACAACAGTTAACTACCTCAAAGAATTGGAGGTGAGGCAACTAGGCATGTAATTTGCAGCTGAAACTCGTATTTCACAGAAGCTATTGTATTTTTAAAAAATTAAAATTTTTAAGCCCAACTTTGACTTTTACAGAAATTTACTACTTTCAAGTCATATTTTTAAAAATAACATTTAATTAGAGTAAGCTTTGAGCAATAATAAGAGAAACAGACTACCCTGCCCTGGATTTTATGCCTGATTCTTGACTTATTATGTCCCTGAACAGAGTTTCCATCTAGAAGTTTTTCCATAAAGTATGAAGATGAATAATCTCTGGGAATATTCTTAGAAGGAGAGTTTGGATAAAATGTGAATAGGAAAAATGATTTTAATATCCTATAAAAATGTAATTTTCATTAATTCCCAAGTAGTAAAAACAAGGATCTTGCTATTGTGTGTTCTCATGATTGACATTTGCACCTTGAAAATTTGAAATTTATTAGTGCTAATTAAGTCTGACCTTTTGTTTTTATCATTGATTTTCATAAACCTATTTTGCTTTTTAATAGCAAGCAATATTCAGAAAACTAGATTTTTTCATCATAAAATCTCTGCTTAAAAGTTATACAGTGTAAAAGGACTGTAAAAAATCTCACTAATGAGTTTTATATTGATATGTTAAAGTGATAATACTTTGAATATATTGGCTTAACTAAAACATAACAATAAAATTTTAAAAGTTACAGTATAAATTGAATCCAAGCTTCAAGGAAACTTATAAGTTGTAGAAAAAGTAAACCAGTGTACAAAATGAGATTTAAAAATTATTAAGAATAATAAGAGTAATAAGAGTTGCATCAGTCTAGATGGAATCATGAGGATCATCCTCATTTTAGAGGCGAGGAAACAGACTCAAAGACAGTAAATTGCCTGATTTCACATAGGAAGTTATGGCAGAACCAAAGGCAAACACCATAGCTCTTGGTTTAAAAGCTGACATACCTGTTAAACCAGGTAGCCATATATTTTCTAGTTATATGAAAATTCTGAAATGTACTTATAAAAATTCAAACTAGTACATCTATCAATAGAAATAGTTATATATATATGTATATTTCTAATTTCTGCGGATTAAGGAAGAGCTTTTAGCACATATTAACCAGCTCTGCGTAGGTAGCAGTACTTTTACATTATTTATAAATCTAGAACAACTCATCTTTTTTTAATAGTCTCTTACCTTGTTCCTACCAGTTTTATCTATGATAAATTTGGAAATGTTGATTTTTATGATACCAGGAATAAGATAATAGGTATATTTATAGGGCTTCATTCTTGGAAGCTTGGTCTGTTTTTATTTAAGCACAATGTACAAAAGATGCAGTGGTGCAGAAAATAATTTTTATTCTCACATGCATAAGTACATTGTATATATATAATGCTATCCTTTTTTTAGGGGTAGTATCAGAAGTGGAACAGAAACACTAAGTTGGGAAAGTCCTTAAATCTACAAACCTGCTGGTCTCTAAACCTGTCTAGTAGTTCAGCTCTGTAGAGTAAAGGGGGCTGATAATATTCCATACAAGATAAAAGGAAGAGAATTTACTTACTGCTTGAAGACTGAGATGGAGCCATTCTGTTCATGAAAAGAGTCTGGAGGCAGGAAAAAAACAGGAAGACAAAACGAAACCTGATGACCAAAAAATGAACCAAACCACCCAATGGTTCAATAATTACACCTTCAATTTCCTGAATACCATTTCAGGGCAAAATATTACTGTGGGATAGAAACTTCAAACCAAAATTTTAAGATCTGTTTCTGGACTTGGGTAGAACCTGGAAGCAACCACAGAACTGCTAGACACAGGAGATGGTCATGGAGTGGTTGTGAAGAGAGACAGGCAGAGATGGAGAGGGGTGAAGGGTAACTCTAGGGTTTTCGATCCAAGAGACTGAAAGGATAGAGTTGACTTTAACAAGTACAGAAGACTAAAGGATGCATAGGATTGGGGAGTTTGTGAAAACCAATGATAGTTTGGCTTTGGTATGTTAAGTTTGAGGTACCTATTAGACATCTGAGTGATGACATCACGTAGGGAGTTGGTTCTTCAAGTGTAGACTCTGGGGTAAAAGTCTAGCTGGAGATATAAATTTGTTAATCATTGACAATGTAGACTTTAAGCCATGAGACTAATGCAATTTATATTCAAAGTAATGACAACTAGGTAGACTTCTTAGATATCAAAGACAATGGAGGAATAACCTCAGAGTGCTAAGGGAAAATCAGTCAAACTAACATTTTATATTTTTTCAAACCATCATTCAGTAGTGAGGGTAAAGCAGTTTTCTGACACCCAATAACAGAGTTAACCAACTACAGACTCTCACTTAAAATAAAAAGATTAAAGGTGTACTTTTACAAGAAGAAAAGTAGACCCGATGAAAGCTACATAGAATGTATAAAATGATTTAAAAGCACTGATGAAAAAGTTATTACATTTACTTGTTTGTTTTTGTTTTTGTTTTAAAAGATAAAACTAAATAAAATTAGCAATATGTGGTTGGTTTGGGACGTGATCAGTGATTAGTTAAAACACATTAGACTCTTGTCATGTTCAGAAGAAAGTGAAAGTAACTGAATAAATTAAAATCCAGTTGGAATATTTATGGGTGAACATATTAAAAATTTAAGAATAGTGCCACATTTCAATATACAGATGATATATTATAGAATTGTATGCTTGAAACCTATATAATTTTATTAACCAATGTCACTCCAATGAATTTAATTTTTTAAAAAATAGTATATGATAGGTATGGGCGGTGGAAAAATAGATGTTTATGTAATTCTTCTGTATGTTTGAAAAACATACACAGGACATTAGGGGAAGTTATTCCAGGTAGCAGTATCAATAAGTTGGATGTCTTGAAGTACTGACATAAAACATGTTTACACAATTCAAGTAGTTATTTTCCGTATACTGACACCCGTTTAAAGAAGCTTATTTATGTCAATTAAGTTAACTAAGGGCATATTAAGAATCCTTGTCTTCCTCTATAGAAGATTCTCTTCTTCAGCACATTAAATTCTCTTTTACATGGTATCTAGACTGAAATACTAGAAAAATCCATCGTGTTTTTATTTTCTTCTCAACAGAAGCAATTAGTTGCTCAAAAAATTCACATAGAAGAGAATGAGGACAGAGATACAGGACTTGAACAAAGACATAACAAAGAGGATCCAGACTGCATCAAAGCCAAGGTGCCTTTAGGGGACCTGGATCTGTATGATGGCACATACATAACTTTGGAGAGCAAAGACATCAGGTAAAGAGATTCTCTTCTCCCTCAAAAAAAACAACATTTTTCTCAACAGACCTTTGCAAATTATTTCTCTGAGAATAAGCTTTAGTCACAGATGAGCTTATTGAAATGTTAAGGTTCAGAGTATGTCCTACGTGTAGAATTCTTAAAATCAACAAAAAATATTTAATACAGTAGAAAATTGAACAATTTATAGTAAAGAAATACAAATGGCTAATAAACATTTCTCAGTAATGATCAACAAGTAAGTACAAATTAAAACAGATAGTGTACGTCTATCAAATTGAAAAAAAACATTAAAAAATCAGTAACTGGTAGAAATGTGGAGAGGCTGTTAACAGAAGCAAAAATTAGTTTACCATTTCTAGAAAGAACTTAGCAGTGTTATATTAGCTTTTTAAAAGTCCCTGATCTTAACATTGTTTGACCAACCTATTTTCTCTCTTACTCTTGATTTATCTCCCTTAAGTTGAACTCCCAAAATATTTGACTCTAACAACAGCTATGTGAAAAAGATTTGAATGCTGACTAATATTGGTTTTAAAGTTGAGATGTTTTGAGAATATGGTTCAATTAGAGAAAACTTAGATATTTCTTCACCTTTCATTCATTCATTGCTTCTTGCTTCTTGATTTTAGCCCTGAAGATTATATAGACACAGAATCTCCTGTCCCTCCAGATCCTGAGCAACCTGATTGCACTAAAATTCTAGAACTTCCATATAGTATACATGCTTTTCAGCACTTGAGAGTAAGTAGAGAGATTTAGAATTTTTCTCTTTTTTGCATTTTTTAAAAATTTACCCTCATACTTATACTCTTTTTCTTTCTTCTTTCCTTCCAAACAGCTTAATAATTTTACAAACATCTTGCATTTCTTAAAATTCTTTGAAAATAAATGCTATAAGGTACCAAATAACTTGTGATCTTTTATAATATCCTTTTCTAATCCTTTTTTCTATTTTTTTTCTTTTTCAGGGTGTGCAAGAGAGAGTTAATCTTTCTGCACCTCTACTACCTAAAGAAGACCCAGTCTTCACGTATTTATCTAAACGATTAGGAAGGAATATAGATGACATAGGCCACCTCATTCACGAAGGCCTACAGAAGGTACGGCGTCACTAACTCGAAGAGCCAGGAGACGCTATGTGAACAGAAGATATTTTTCTCTCAGAAAATACCTGCCTAGCTTGCTCTTGTCTAGAGAGTGATTTTAACTTATGATTACATTAATATAAACTGTGTAATTCAAAGCTAGGGAGAAACATTGGTAGTCAAGTCCCCTTAACCAAGAAGGGATGCTGAAAGTTTTATTTAAACTAATTCATGGAAAAACAAACTATAAACTAATATAAGCAACAGAGCTTATAGGCTAAATTATACATTTTGAGTGTGAAAGAAAATTTAATGTTCATGTGTTTGCCATATCTATACACAGTACATAGATGATCACTATTCTCTAAACAAGAAAAAGAATCACCACCATCAATAAAATCTTCAAGTAATTTTTTTAAAGGAACATCTCCTTTAAGAAAATGAAATAGAGAGTTATGCAACAGGACCCAAAAATTTAAATGTATTATTCACGATACATGTGGGAATTAGAAAACAGCATTTGCTCTTCTCTATACCTAAGGAATATCATACCATATAGGCTAATTTCTAAGCAGTATTACAGTGGTATCAAGTAAAATGTATAATCACAACATTAATATACATACAGTTTATTCGAATACATTATACATTATATATACGATTATTTTTGTAGCTAAGTTACCATCTTCATCTTGTTTTTCTGAAGGTAATGTAAAACATTGCATCCCCAGAAGTTGATGAGTAATAAGGGGAAACTGGCCTAGGATTTAAAATATCCTTCAGTAGTTCAAGAGAGCGATGAAGATGGTTTGGACTAGAATGGTTAGTATTGGAAATGGAGAGACTTCAACTATTTCAGGAAATGTTTAGAAGTTTAGAAGCTGATGATGAATTAGATGTGGGAAATGAGGGTGAAGGATAATTCCTCAGTTTTTGGCTTGAGCAACTTGAAGGAGGAGTGGGGTTGGGTGGGAGAAGAAAAGATGGAGTTCTGTTTTGGCCATGTTAAATTCAAAATATCTATATGAATCTGGAATTCCAGGAAAAGTGATAGCTGGGTGTGTGAATAGAGAATAATTGTTAAATAGGGAGTATTTATTAGCCAAGGGACTCAACAAGGTCACCTAGAGAACAGTGAAGTTTGAGAAGAGGCCACTCTTGAGTCCTGGGTCCTCCCATGTTTAGCTATCATGTGGAGGGGAAGGGACAAGCAAAAGAGACCAAAAAAGTGTTTGGAAGAACATGGTGTCCTAAGAGCCAAGGGAAAAATGTGCTCCAAAGAAGCGGGGAGGAATTAACAGTGACATTCAAACATTAATAGTATTATGGGGTAATTTTATGAGAAATGTTATAGAAAGATTTTTCTTTCCAGATTTTTTTTTTCTGACATAGTATGATGTTAGTGTTCTGCTTTTCCTGATGTTTTTAGTAGTTCATTTGGAATCTTTAATTTATCTTTTTGTTCCAATTCACAGTACGAAGTCTGAAAATAAGAGATAAAAATCAAAGCATTTGTTGATTTGAAGGAAAACTTTCTCAAAAGGCTATCAAAAAGGAGACTGAATCCCAAGTCATAAGTCAGTTGTGAAAGAACATAATGCATCACTCAGAAATCATAACTTTTCCTTGAAGATAGAATATATAAGGCTAATTAACACAGCATTATACTTAGTTTTAACCTTACAAATAACTATTTCAAAAATAATTGATCCTTATAAAAAATTTGGATTATATTTTAGTAATCAATAAAGGGAAAAGTAAAAATTATAGTTTAAAAACTCAGGGTAATTACTGTTTTATTATAAATTCTTTTGGATTGTTATTTTTATACATCTTTATAGTTAAAACTTAATTATTCTCAAAAGATATATTTTTAATAGTGGAATTATGGGGGTTGAAGGGTAATTACATTTTTAAAGCCTTTAACATACATGTCAAATTGTCCCCCAGAAATGCTATACTGTACTAACCTAACATGTCTACATTTAATATCTGAAGATATAGTGTATAGGCAGTATTGGCATTCTTTTTAATCTTTGCCAATTTATAAAAGGAAACTTGTATCTTTTTTATTTCTATTTCTTTAAGTTTTACATCATTTCACCTAGTCATTGTTCACATTTTTGAATTGTGTGCATTTTTGGCCCATGTTCTCTTGGTTTTTTTGTTTGTTTAGATTTCTTATGAGCTCCTTATATAGTAAAGATACTAATGTTGGCTGTTGTATGTTTCCCCCAGTTCATTTTAAACTTTACGACTTTTGCATGTTGAATTTGAAAGTTCTCTTCTTGATTTTAAACTTATTTATATTGAGTTTTAGACATGGTCCAGTTTCGTGTGTTGATCTCTGTGTGGTTGAAATTTAGTATATGTTAAGGGACAAAAAAATCCAAGCACAAAAGGAGCTAAGTTTATGAATTTCTATTTAACTTAACTAAATAATATCCTTGTTACTATATACTAAGACTCAAGTTTTTAACAGTGTGAAGATTTGAATTAGATTATGAACACACATGAGAAAATGACAAAAATTCATCTCTTTTACAAGAGCACAAGGCTATCATTTTCTTTCATATATATCTTCATTCAGATATTAAATACATAGGGAACTTTGCAATATATTCATTTCAGGAATTTCATGTTAGAGCAACTGGCATTTCTAAGTAGGTTAGGTCCTAACTTCTAAAGTCCTAAAATAAGTCCCAACAGGTTGTGGCCACTTGGTGGGCTTTTTCAGCTTTGTTTCCCCTTTAGAGTGATAGCCTGCAATTGTAAGGTCTCTCTGTGGGGAGTACACCTTAATATGCCTGCTCAACTGATGATCAGGAGGCTCTTTTGACAGATACAGTTTATTTGTACTTTGTCCTCTGGTTTATTGCTGCTGTGAGTCTTGCTCTTTTTCATCTTAAACTTCAGAAGAGGCAGAGTAGTAAAGATGTTCATTGTGAATATTGTAAGTTGAAGAAATTGTCTTGAGGAGTTATTGATTGTTGTTTTGTTCATTTAATCTCTAGAACTCTTCTTCATGGGTACTGTATAACATGGCTTCATTTTACTGGAGAATAAAGAATGAGCCATATCAGGTAGTGGAATGTGCCATGCGAGCACTTCATTTCTCTTCCAGGTAAGTTGCCTCTGCTTCTGGACCTTCTGATTTTCCACATAACTCGGGACTGTTAAAGAAACGATACATAAAAAAACAAGAAGCAGAATAGTGTTGTACCTACACTTTCTTCCATTCCTGTTCAAAGAAATTAGTCCTGTCACAGAAAAATGATAGATGTCAAAGACTTCAAAGTGATAATAGCATAATATACTTCTGATTTCCATTAGGGAGAAAATATAGGTGCCCTGTGAGTTACCTGAGGCTTGAATACAGGGACCTCAGCTGGAGAAATTATCATAAATTAAACTTTTCTCAAAGCAAATGTAAGCCTTTGATACATTTTAAAATTATAAGATGTCTGCCAGACCTTATTTTTGTGGTAAAATTTGTAGCTATCGAATTCAGTACCATCAATTGTGTAAAAGTGAAACGTTATGATTTTCTTAAATTATTTTCTCCATCCGTAAGTATACTCAAAGTAATTTCCCAAGGTCAGTAACTTTGAGGAATTTTCTTGTCAGAGAGTTATACATAATTGTGAAATACATGCTTCCTTCCTGACGTGCATGCTCTCCTCTTTCAGGCACAATAAAGACATTGCCCTGGTCAACTTGGCAAATGTTCTGCACAGAGCACACTTTTCTGCTGATGCTGCTGTGGTGGTCCACGCAGCTCTGGATGACAGTGACTTCTTCACCAGCTATTACACTTTGGGAAATATATACGCAGTAAATACGACTTTCTATTTTCATGAGCCAAATCAGTCGCTATTTTCTTTTTCCATAAAAAATAACCCCTTTTCCTTCCTGTTTTGGTCTGACAAGGGAGTGGGGATGGAAACAAATTGAGGGAGGGGGATTCAACACAATAATGTGTCATAATTGTCCCAGCCTCTTGACAAAAAAGAAAAATGATTAAGTTGATAGGAATATTAAGTTTCTCCATAGAATACTCTTAAGATAGCAATTCCTTCCAATTAAGCATTCCTACATAGCATGTTTTCATGTTGTGGAGATTTGGTCACTGATTAAAATGACATTCACTATTCCGTGAGATACAGGTATAGTCTCATAAGTCATTAGGGGGTTTGGACACATGCAAATGGGCTGTGTGGCTAACGTTTTTCCCGTTCGTGCTTTTGTCTATTCAGATGCTTGGGGAGTATAACCACTCAGTGCTCTGTTACGACCATGCTTTGCAGGCTAAACCTGGGTTTGAGCAAGCTATAAAGAGGAAGCATGCTGTCCTGTGTCAACAAAAACTCGAGCATAAATTGGAAGCTCAACATAGGTAACTGGGAGAAAAAATTTCACTGAAGTGCTAGCACCATAGAACCTTAGATCAGACTTGTTTAGGGTGTTATTAGTGTTAATTTGTTCATTACGATTAAGAAAAACACCTCTTCACTATTGCTAGTCCTATTCTTTTTCTCCAAATCCAGAATATTTAGCACAATTCAGTGGTTGTGTAGAAGAATCTTTTTAATAGCATGGATTCCAGGAACTAGAGAAAGTTTGCAGTAAATGCTGTCATTTAGAGCTTTACAAGTTGACAATCAATTACTTTTATGAAGTCAGATGGAGGGGATGATACTGCTGGATACTCAGTAATTCTGTTGATTATGCTCACTTGCACATTGCTGTATTTGATCTTTCTCCCCTTTGGCTTCTAGTGTTGGGCTATTGTTGTGTTAGGTGAGATTAAGAGTCGTTATTTGCCCCACATTTTAATCAGATTTGTGTAAGTTGTACTGTAATGGAATTCTCTTGTACTTGGTTCTTACAGGATACTTAAAAAAAAAAAAAGTTGATCCTATAAATAATAGGGTCACTTAAGAAATGTCACATAACTCAGAAGGGAATTGTTCATCTCATAGAATTAGTCTTAATGTTTTGAGTTTACTTTGATTGTTAGAGAATTAAATGGTGATTTGGAACTCATTAAATTTTTGTATTTGCTTATTTTCCAGTATGTTTAAAGCATAATATTGCTTGCTTGTTACACCTGGCTTCTGTTATACCTGATTAGAACTTTTTCTGGCTGAGCTTCTTCCAATATTATGCTCTTAAGAATTGAATTCCTTCTCTCTTATACAGTCTGTACAGCTCCTAAATCTCCATATGTTACAGTGTAATAGGTAATAAATATTATTAAATATAATCAGGCAGATGAGTTGAGACCAGGTGTTAGAAAATATTCTTTTCTAAAGCAAAGTTTTTGTGGTTTTTCCCCAAAATCTATAAACCAAGGAGCTAGAGTATAAGAACAGGATACTATGGCCCTCTTAAAAGCAGAATCACAGGAAAAGATGAAAAGAAGGTTCTAGAAAGGCTTTGACTGTCAGTGGAACTAACACAAACTTTGTGGAGGGAAATAGAATTGTTAAGTCTGTAAAGATTTATAGTATATTGTTTTGTATCTTTTTTGGCACCTGAAAAATTTAGCATCCTAATGTCACAATAGTTGTATTTAATGGAAGAATTTTACATCCATCTTTTCGCCCCTAAGTTTTAATAAAGCAACATCATTTATCTACCATCATTATTCTTGAACTTGTGGTGCAGTGGTTTTATGTTAAAAGGAAAAAACCCTAGTAGTTATTACTGAGAATCAGAAAATCTATGCATGTACGTGGGTTTAAAATTCACAGTTTTAAACTTCAGTAACTTTTTCCTGATATCAAAAAATGTTAAGATCCCTCCAGCGAACACTAAATGAGTTAAAAGAATATCAAAAGCAGCATGACCACTACCTGAGACAGCAGGAGATCCTAGAAAAACATAAGCTGATTCAGGAGGAGCAAATCTTAAGAAATATCATCCATGAGACACAGATGGCAAAAGAGGCACAATTAGGTAAGTATTGATTCCAAATAACTGAAGACAGGTTAGGAAATACAGTTCTGGTGTGCTTTACTTTCATAACTTTCATGTGGCCATAAAACAGGATAAAGTTATGCTTATGACTTTCTTCCCATCTTAAAATTAAGAGTCATCACAGCAGGTATACCAGTAGGCCTGGGGATCTGGTTTGGTCTCTGTAGCTTTTTTTAAATTCATATTTTAAACTAAAAGCCAAACCTTTCAAATCTTCATCTTAACAATGGTTGTTTGCCCTCTGTGGCCTACATTGATGCTTCTTTCACGTTAACATGCATATCAGTCTCCTGGGGATCTTGTTAAAATGCAAGTTCTGATTTAGTAGGTCTGAGGTAGGTGCTTGAGATTCTGTATTTCTAGTAAGCTCTCATTTGATGCCTGTTGCTACTGGTCTGAAAACACACTGTGAGTAACTCGACCCTACACCAAGTAAAACAAGCCAGACACACCCTAGAAACAAAGCGTCCACACTCTTCAGTCAGCACGGACAATAGGCTAAATATCTTTTTCTCTTGCTCCTTTAAAAACAAATGTTTTATGTTAGAAGTAAGAGTTTAGATAAGAATTTGTCTGAAGCAGGAATTCCTAACTTGGACCAATGAATTAGTTTCAAGGAATTCTGAAATCTTCCCCAAAGTTACATGCAAAATTCTGTATGTGAACAATTTTTTTTCTGGAAAGAGGGTATGTAGATCTTACTAAAATATCTTAAGAGTCTGTGATACAAAAATAGAACCAGTAGTCTAAAGGAACTTGGGTTGACAGGAGATCAATGATTTGCTTATATCCATAATGTTCTGTTTCTGATTAAATGAAGGGAGCAGATCTCACAGCTTGATATCAAAGAATAAAGTAATAGAATCCTTGATATTATACCCTCTCCCTTGATACATATATTGGTCTGGAAAGCCTCTTAACCTTGAACCCTTAGCTGTGACCATTTACAATTTATTTTACAATCCACCTAACAAGTTTTCTTTGCTATTTTGAGTGCAAAGAGTATATTCAGTCCTTGGGATTATTTACTACTCAGTCTGTACCAAAATGTTGCCAGAGCTCGTATATATAAATTTGAAGCAAGTTTATGATGTAAAGCAAATTCTCTCCAGAGAAATGGCCGATTATATTGTTTTTAAAACAATATAATAAATAGATCTACAACCATACAGTGTAATTGCCAAAAGATACCTTAGTGATTATCTAGTGGAGCCCTTTGTATTGTAGGTAGAGGAACAGGCTTTTTTAGAATAATTTAACCACTAACAAGTGTTCTCCCGTATAAGTGCCCCCTGCGTAAGTACCCTGCCAGGCTCTAAAGAGTATAAGGTTGAAACTAAATGACTTAAACTAAGAAAATCACTTTGGCAGTTGTAATTTCCTTTCCTATTCCAGGAAATCATCAGATATGCCGTCTGGTCAACCAGCAGCATAGTTTACATTGCCAGTGGGACCAACCCGTGCGCTACCATCGTGGAGATATCTTCGAAAATGTGGACTATGTTCAGGTCTTTTTCTTGGTCTCTAGCTCTTATAAATTTCTGCACATCTAAGAGTAATATCACATTTTCCTGTTCCTTGTGTATTTGATCCCTAAAATTTGTGACTGTCGCTTAAGATTTTGAGTATCGGTTATTTAAGAAGTCATTTTTTATAGAAAGTATTCTGCTCTTCCATGAATGACATATCTATTTCCCAAAGAATATTAATCATATTCATTCCTTTTTCTCATTCTTTTACCTAACAAATTTTAGAAATAAGAGCTATTGTATCTTGTGAGAATATCAAGCACTGTTTTACCTTGGTTTGGATGAAGGCTATATATATTTGCAATTGATTGTACAGTAGTCTATAATGCCTAAATGATAGCTATATTAAACTCTTAAGAACCTTTAAGTTCCTTTACTTCTACCCACAACACACTAATTTTATATTGTAGTGATCATTTTAGTTTATGTAAGGGAGTGAAATCATGAACAAAACCTCTAAATCAACTAATTATTAAACCTAAAAGAGACTAAATCATACAAAGGAAGTAAAGGGACAGGAAAACAATCCAATGGCATAATTTCTTATAAGTTGCTAATAATAATACATTATCTGAGAGAATACTGCTGGGGCATAGTTCTGAGAATTAATAGATATGAGTGCTTTGTTACTAACCTACCTTGTGATTTCCTACTAAGTTTGAGTTTTCACCAGTGTTTTGGGGTTGAGTTAAATCTTAGTCACAGCTTTTTCTTTTCATTTTCTAGTTTGGTGAGGATTCATCAATCTCCAGTATGATGTCTGTGAACTTTGATGTTCCAGCAAATCAGAGTGATGTCAGTGATTTGGTCAAGTCTTCTCCTGTAGCACATTCTATTCTCTGGATCTGGGGCAGGGACTCTGATGCATATAGGGTAAGTTAATAGAAGTTACTTCCTCAGACAAGCTCTTTTAAAGCAGCGGCTCTCAGTCTGACTGATTAATGTGGCCCCTATCAGCATTTAGCATAGTTCAGCAAGCAGTTATTAAACTTCTGTTAAAAGGAAGGCATTCTGCCAGGTAGTACCTAAGTAAGACACAGGGTCTGCCTTGAGTTCTTCCCAATCAGATGGAGCAGATAGACTCCCTGATTTTAATCTGTGTATGAATACAATACACAGATTGCTTATTCTGCTGGAACTTACATTCTAGTGGAAGATACAGATAATAAGCAAGTTAATAAAGATGTATTTATAAGCTAGCTAAGAAATAATCAATGGAAATACCAGGGTATGAGGACAGAGACCGTGTATTTTTTATTCACTGTTAAATTTTCAGGATTTATTCTAACAGAATGAATACAACCACTTAGGTTTAGTTATATGTAATATAAATTCCCCAAAGTTGATAGTTTCAGGATATCAGTTTACTAAGCCTCTGGTACATGTTATTTAATTTAGAAAAATGAAGATTTCATAAATCAAAAAACAGTTGTTAAACTTTGGCATTGACAAAGAAAAGGTCTTAGTTCAGGGAGAAATAGTTTTCTGTACCAGTTTTGTGAGCTTATGTATGCTTTCAGGTACAAATCAAAAACTTCACTTCAACTTGGCTTAAACAAAAGAAAATTTGCCTCATATTACAGGAAGTCCAAAGATGGGGCACACTTTGGGTTTGGTTGATTCAGTGGCCCAGTGATGTCATTAATGACCCATTTCTTTCTTTTTCATAAATTTGCTGTCACAGTACTGGTTTCATCTTAAAACTTGTCTTCCTAATGGTTTTGAAATGACAGCCATCAGCGACTAGAGCAGTATGTTTTTTATTCCTATGTGGTATGAGAAACTAAGTCTAGCTTTTCTTTCCCAGAAGCCACACTGAAGCCCTTCTTGTGTCTCTTTGGCTCAGCTGTCTTAGGCCCGTGGGGCCTGAAACAGTCTGTGCTAAAACAGGTAGAATTAGTGACTTAAACTAATAATTTGCAGTAGAAGGAATATTATGGAATCAACCACAGTGCCTGCATTTGTCTTAAAATACCAAATTATTGTTTAATTATCCAAGTATATTTATGTTCTCTTAAAAGTTCATTTAGCATGTTGAAACACTGAATCCAAAGAAATTTATAAGAAACTTTCTCTCTTTATTAGGACAAACAGAACATTCTGTGGCCTAAAAGAGCAGACTGTGCTGAAAGCTATCCTAGAGTCCCTGTTGGTGGAGAATTGCCAACATATTTCCTGCCTCCGGAAAACAAAGGACTCAGGCAAGTGCTGATGGATTTGGCAAAGCACTTGATTCTGCATGATTGTCATCTGGCGGTTCTTTGAGAGCACCAGCCTTGGACTTGAAAGGTTAAGTCTTTATCTTGATATCACTCAAACTTTGAAAATATGAATCTTGTTCCTTTTTCTTGTGCCAGGATCCACGAACTGAACAGTGATGATTATTCTTCAGAAGAAGAGGCCCAAACCCCTGACTGTTCCATAACTGACTTCAGAAAAAGCCAGACTCTGTCCTACTTAGTCAAAGAATTAGAGGTCCGCATGGATCTGAAAGCCAAAATGCCAGATGACCATGCACGAAAAGTAAGACTCACTTAGGCTGGTGTTTATTGCCGTCCATTCTGGGTGACTTCACAAGCCCCTTAGGTGGAACAAAACTTCGATAGAAAGCAGTTGTTATGCTTTAACTTATAAAACAGAAGGATAGAGGTAAAGAATTGGTAAAATCCTTACATCTGTCATGCTTTTGATAAGAGTGCCAGGAAAGTGTTCCTCAGGGCCGCTGTTTGCGTAGCCCACCTCTCACTAAGAAGGCTGCAAAGATGAGTATCACAGAGCTCTCCAGTTACTTAACAGAGGCCATTCTGACCTGCATTAGCTTTGCGTCCTCTAAGCCTCCGGAAGTTTGTATAAGTTGAAAGCTTGAAGATTCTCTTTCCCTAGCATGTATCAGTCCTGCTTTGGGCTTATATAAGGTCTTTAGGAATTTGTATGAATTTGATAACCGTTTTGCAAACATAAATAAGTTCTGTTATATTGTCTTTAATTCTGATTAGTGTACCTGCGAATGTTACTATGAAGAACTTCTATATTACATACCATTCCATAGATACAAATGCAAAAAATTACCTTTTTATGGAGACCATCACAAAACCTTTTCTTTTTTTAATTTAATTTTAAAACTGTAAACAGTTAAAGCTTACATTCATCATTTACTGAGGCTAAAAAACAAAAACAAACAAAAACATATGTCCAGCACTGTTTGGTGTGTTGGAAATACAAAAAAAAATAGATCACAATCCCTGCCTTAGAGTTGCTCACAATTATGCTGCAAGAACATAAAGTAGCTGAATTGAGGGTATGGTGCTTTTGCAGCTAGAAAAGATAGCGGATTTTTATTCCATCAAATATTGCATATTATTATCTTCTGAACAATTTCTCATTTGGTTCTGGAGAGACTTAGGTTGACTTTATGATAGATCACCTCAATATGTATATGGGTTAATGTCTTTTAATTTTTTTTAGTTATAAGAGAGTGGGGCATACATGTAAGCAGATCAACATCTGTTAGTATGTTGATGGCCTCATGATTTAATTTGAAATATCTGTTCAAATTAAAAATATCTATTCAACTGTCTATTCAGATTACCAGTATCTATTCATATGTTATGTGATTAAAAATATCTTTTCAAATTATAAATATCTATTTAAGTAGAGACTGCTAGCTATGGAAATTCTTTTCAAATGTCTTCCCTGAGATTTTTCAATTGAGTCCATCTTTCTTTTGATGTTTTCAGATTTTGCTTTCCCGTATTAATAACTATACTATCCCAGAAGAAGAAATTGGGTCTTTCTTATTTCACGCTATTAATAAGGTAAGTCACTTACTTCAGATATCTGAAATTTAAATGCTTAATAATTGTAATTAAAAATTAAAATACATGTATTATAAATCCTTTTTAGAACAAGTACTATATTTTGTTTAACTGAAGTATTTTGGGGTTTTTCAGCCAAACGCTCCTATCTGGCTGATACTCAATGAAGCAGGACTCTACTGGAGAGCAGTAGGAAATAGCACTTTTGCTATTGCTTGTCTTCAGAGGGCTTTGAATTTGGCTCCACTTCAATACCAGGACGTTCCTCTTGTGAACCTGGCCAACCTTTTGATTCACTATGGCCTTCATCTTGATGCCACTAAGCTGCTACTTCAAGCGTTGGCTATCAATAGCTCTGAGGTGAGGTTTTATGTTTCTTGGTAGCTACATATACTATATAGGGGTAACTCAGATTCAGAGTAGAATTTCTATATTTCAAGAGGGTATAAAACAGATTTTGTTTCATTTTCAGTGTGTTCATTTCTTTATTTTAAATGAGTAATTTATAGAGTTAATTTTTTTAAGAAAGTTAGATTAAAATGAGAATTACAAAGTTGCTAACATACGCTGTCACTTTTTTTTTTTTTTTAGGTGAGGCAACCCGTGTTTGACCTCATCAGTTTACAATCCCTTATTTTCTTATTTTTTATTTTTTACACCTACAGCACCTGGTCTTCCTAGGTGGTCTTCCATCCAAGTAATAACCAAGCCCGACCCTGCTTAGCTTCTGAGATCAGACAGGATCGGGCTCGTTCAGAGTAGCATGGCTGAAGACGTACTGCCACTTTTTTATGTCAGTCTGAAACATCTGGTTTTTACTTGATTCTACGTATCACAGCATGCATGCTACTTAATTTTATACTGTTTTACAACTTTAATTTGTAGATGTCTTTATACCAACCAGACCAGATCACAGTGTAAAGGTTGTTTTGATAAGAATGGAAAGATAGATTGATATGGAGTTACATCACTGTTTTGCAGTTAATTACTCACAGTTTCTAAGATACCACTTTTCTTTTTTAACATCTCTAAAATAAGGATGCATGTTACAATCAATAACTGATTAAATATAGTTATAAAACTATACAATTAAATTACTTTTAAACCTAGTGCCTAAATGTTTGTAATTTTTATATCTAAAGAAACTTAGAAAAAGTATGCATAGATGGCTTAGGTTTATTCAAGGTATCCAAGTATGCAAAGAAAATCTTGCCTGTTAAGAGTGTCCTTTAAAATACACAAATTTACATCTGGATTTTAAGCAAAAGATATATAATACAACAGGTCAAATTGCCAAACAAGAACATCAGATATCTATCGAGTGTTTACTGTGTGCCAGGTGCAGGTACAGTGGGAACAGATGTTATATATGAGATGTGATAAAGCGGGCACCCAGTGGAAGGCTCAGTACAACTGTATTGTCCTTCATACTTTTCACTTTCTATCCCCACCAGCCAAGGCAATTAGGCAGCATTCTTCTAAAGGAAAAAAAGCTCCTTTAAAGGTTGGTCGCCTTTCTATATTTGCATATTATACTAAAATTTCAGTTGTTAAAAACTGTAGTACTGCAGCAAGAATAAAAAAATAGATCAATGGATCAGGGTAGCTACCCCCAAAATAAACCTTAATCAGCACCCCACCCCTAACTGTCAACATTTGGAAGTATTTCCTCATAAGCTTTTCTTCTATGTAAATATTTCACAGTGTTGCAACTCTTTTGTACTGGTGATCTTTAAACCATATTATATAAAAATAATTTATTACTACTTAGTTTTTGTAGCCATCAGTTTAAATGGTTGATGGCTGTGATACAAAATGCCAGACAATCCACTGAGAGATTTGGGCCACTATATATTATTATAATCAAAGTCTAAAAATATTCATTTCACCTGTATTTTCACCACCAGAATTGGGCAATTAAAATAACTGCTAACTTTTATTGTTTGTTAGAGCCACATACCCTACTTAGCACTTTAATTGTAATAACACATTTGATCCTCAAAACAACACTATGAGATAGATAGGATTTACTCATTTGCTAGATAAACTCAATGGGATTTACCAGAAGTCTAAGCTTGGATATAAACTCAGTGATATAGGCCATAGAGCTTACACCTTTAGCCATGTTGCAATGCCTCCAAGTTTAAATTTATGAAACAAGTTTACTTTAAAAATTTTTACTTCTCTGTTGTAACACAAATTTCTTTATTTTTGATTATATTTTTGAAGTAAAAGTTCATGTACGCATTTTGCTCATTTTGTTCAAATTTAGGTTTTTTTTATTTTATATGAACTCTTTATATAATACCTTGATCCATTGATTTATCTTTTTATTCTTGTCGCAGATCTATAGTTTTTAACAACTAAAATTTTAGCATAATATTTAAATATAGAAAGGCAACCAATCTTTAAAGGAGCTTTTTTTTCCTTTAGAAGAATGCTGCCTAATTGCCTTGGCTGGTGGTGGTAGGAAGTGAAAAGTATCAAGGAGAATACAGCTGTCTTTATATCTGTCATATGTTTAAAATATCTTCTTTTTCCCTTTTTAGCTCAGCTTTTTAAATTACCCTCAAATTTGTCCACGTCTTCTCTTTTGATTTCCATTGTTAGACCCTCATAAAAAGTTTGAGAAAAAAGTTCGATTTTGTTTTTGTTTTCTGTGACTTTTCTTTAAATAGTTAACTCTTAAATATACAAAGATCTTTCTCTATGTTTTCTTCTAGATGTTTTATAGTTTTAGGTTTTACATTTAGGTTTATGATCCATTTCAAGTTAACTTTTCTTTATGCTGTGAGGTAAGGATCAAAGTTCACATCTAATAGATATCCAGTTATTCTAGCACCATATCTTGAGAACGCTGTCCTTTTCCTATTAAATCACCTATCACCTTTGTTCTGAATTTTACCCAGCTGTTTAACTGACATTTCTGGTTGGACGTCTAAAACACACTGTAAAACCAAAGGTCAAAATGAAGTCCTTTAACATTGTTCTAATTTGTTCTTCTCAGTCTTCCCCATTTGAGGAAGCAGTAAAGCCAGTGACTCAGGACAAAGACTTGGAACCACCCTTTATACCTCTCTCTTTCTCACAGGGCAAATTCAAGCTGTTAGGGAACCTTGCTGATTCTATTTTCAGAATATACTTAGAATTTCACTCTTATCATCTCCACTGCTTTCTTACACAAACCACCATTATTTTTTATCTGGGTTATTTAAAGTAGCCTCCTAACTAACTTCTATGTTTTTGGTCTTTGTTCCCCTACAGTCTACTCACAATATAGCAACCAGTGAGATCCTTATAAAAAATCAGATGTCACTTCTCTGTTCAAATCTCTGCAGTGGTTCTCCATGTAACTCACAGTAAATGGTGTAGAAGGTTCTGCATCACCTTGTTTCTTTTTGACTTCATCTCCATGAGATCATTCTTATGCTTATTCTAGTCTAGCCTCACTTGCCTCCTCGCAGTTCCTTGAACATGCTAGGCCCCCACCTCAAGGCCTTTGCACTTCCTATTCTGTCTGTTTGGAATATTTCACCCCACCAAGACTCTTCAGAGCTTGCCTCTTCATCTCCCTAAAATCTTTTACAAACACTAACTTCTCAGTTAGTCTTTACCGTACTACTCTATTTAAAATGGCACTCCCTTCCCTTCCCTGCTGTACCTTTCTCCATCACATTTTCTTCACAATTGTGTGACACGAGACTAAGGTCCACAAAGACAGAGATTTATCTTTCTTATTTTCTGCTGTATCTTCAGTGTCTAAAACAGTGTCTGATACATTCGTAAATATTCAGTAATTATTTTCTGGATGGATTGATGAAAAAAAATTGTTTTTTCCCAAAATGCTTACAAGTCTATTTCAGTACATGATATTTGTACCACCATCGTTCTGGTCATAGGGATAATTACAACACTTTGTTTCCTTATGCAAAATATAAAGACATTTTTGAAATCATATATGGGATTTAATTTTGTATCTGTGAACCACTGAGTAATACTTTAAATGTAATGAGAGCTACTTGGATTAGGTCTTTTTAATCTGGAATATTTTGTATACATTGCCTTGGTTATAGTGAGACATTTTGGATAACCTAATAGCCTGAATCAAAAGCAAGTAGTTGGATAAAATCATAGGTGTTGTTTTTCATAGGATTACATTGTGCAATTTGAGAATAAAACATTCTTTAGATCTTTTCAAATATTTCTAATGATAAAATCGGTGTAGAATAAATGGTTTGTATGTAAGCAAGTACAAAAATACTATGCATAGGTACATTTCAGCTAAAACAATCTAAACTGAATACTTTGAGCTCCTTATAAAACCAGAGTCTCAACAAACAATTGGAAAATAGAATACATAAACTATTTATAATAGCATCAAAAAAATCTGGTATCTAGAAATAAATCTGAAGGAAGATGTACAAGATTTCTATACTGATTACAAAACATTGCTAAAAGAAGGCCTAAGTAAGTATAGATACACATCATGTTCATAGATTGGGAGATTCCATATTAGGATGTAAATTCTTCCCAAATTGATTTATAGGTTCAATTCAATCCCTGACTCCCAGCAATTGCACATCTGTGTGTCTATAAATTAATAAGTTGATTATAAAATCGACATAGAAGCTCATCTAGAATAGCCAAAAAATAAATAGGGGTGAGGAAGAAGAAAAAAACAGAATTAGAAGTCTTATATTAATAGATTTCAGGATTTGGTATAATTAAGTCAGTGTGGTATTTGCACAGGAATATTCAAATATATCAATGGAACAACAACAAAGAAAGTAGAAATAGGTCCCCACATATATGGTCACCTGATTTATGACAAAAGCACACCCGTAGTTCACTTGGTGGTAGGAGGACCTTTTGGTTTTTCAAAAGTAGTGCTTGCGTGCTTTGATATCCCCTATGGAAAAAGAAATGAACCTCGACTCCTACCTTATGTCATACACAAAATTAATTAGAGATGGATCACACCAAAATGTGAAATAAAACAATAAAGCTTCTTGAAAACATAGAAGAAAGTCTAAGTGACCTTATAGGAGGCAAAAAATTTAAAAAGCACTAACTATAATTAAAAAATTATATAAACTGAACTTCATTAAAATTAAGAATTTCTGTTTATTGAAAGATACTGTTAAGAGAGTAAAAAGGCAAGCCACAGACTAGGAGAAGATACTTGTGATAAATATTTCCAACAAAGATCTCATATCTTGTATATATATACAAAGAACTTCTTCAAATCAATATGGAAAAGACAACTCAATTTTTTTTTAAAATGGGGTAAACAACAGGCACTTTAGCAGTGAGGATATCTGAATGGCCAGTAATCACATGAAAAAATACTCAACATCATTACTAATTAAAGAAATGTAAATGAAAACCACACCAAGATTCCACTTCACATCTTACTAAAACCGCTAAATTTAAAAAATTGACAATTCACCAAGTCAGTGAATTCTCATACTTGCTGGTAGGAGTGAATCCCTACATCCACTTTAAAAAACTGTTTGGCTGTCTCTTCTAAAACTAAATATATGCCCACCTTAAGACCCTCTGCTAAGTATTAACCCAAGGAAAGTGAGTACATATGCCTGTCAAAAGATACAGCCAAAACCTGGGGACAGTACAGATGCCTATCAGTAGGAGAATGGATGACTAAACTAATATATTCACATAATGAAACATTACACATCAATTTTTTAAAAAGAATGAACTATTGATATACAAAAAATACTCAGTTTCTTGAATCTTAGTTATGGTGTTGAGTGAAAGAAGCTACAAAAGGGTACATACTGTATATACTCATTAGAGAACATGCTGTTTGATTCCATTTATATGAAATTCATGAACAAAGCTAATCTATGGTGATGGAAGTCACAGCATCACAACAGTGGTTACCGTGGATTGGGGTGCATTGCCCAAGAGAATCTCTTGGAGTACTAGAAGCCTTCTAAATGTTTTATGTCTTGAGATGAGTGGTGGTTACAGGGGTAGATACGCATATAAAAATTCATTGATCTGTATACTTAAAACTAGTGTACATTACACACTTTTAGTAAAAAGGTAAAAGATAAATTTACATTTGTGTTATACAGTTTAGAATTGCCCAATGAAATGGACAGTTAGCTATTAACTTTTATGGGGTAACCTAAAAGAAAACAAAACAAAAGGCCTATACTGTAAAGGTTTTGAAACTGTCAAAATATTAATTCATTAACATTTTGCTGATTTTTTTTCCAGCCCCTGACCTTTTTGAGCCTGGGAAATGCTTACCTTGCTCTGAAGAATATCAGTGGGGCACTTGAGGCCTTTAGACAGGCTTTGAAATTAACTACCAAATGCCCAGAGTGTGAAAGCAGCCTGAAGTTGATTCGCTGTATGCAGTTTTATCCTTTTCTGTACAACATCACCTCTTCTGTTTGCAGTGGTAAGCAGCTGTTAAGTGCTGGCAAAATAATGAGTTTAACCAAAATTCTGTTCTGTTCAACAGAATAAGAAAAACGATATTCTCAGGTTTTCCCAGGGGTCATTTGTAACTAGTATAATTCCAGACGCATTGGAAGGAAGTTACTTGTCACTTACTCTATAGATGCCTCAGGATGTGAGGCTTAATTCTTTCCCAGAACCGTCATTGAGAAAGGCTGACTAAAGTCTGTTCAATAGGGATTAGTAGGCTGTGAGACTTTTTTTTCTCTCCTCCAAATCTCTGATGTTTTATAACAACCAATATTTAACAGTAAAGGATGTTTTTCTGTCCATGAATTCAAACTGTGTAATGAGATTTGTAGCAGTTTCTCCATCTTCATTCATGATCTATAGCCCCTTACCTTTGAGTGAAGGTGATCCAGACCTTTATTGCATCCTTAAAATAGACACCTGACATTAAATGCTATCTCTGCATTCTTCCACTTTCTCCTATATATACATATACATGTGCATAAATGTATCCACCTGGTTCAAAAACATTTGGGTTAATTCTAAACTATTATAAATTCATCAATTAAAAACTCTCTAAGAGTTTTATGGTATTTGGTTGTTTACTTACTTAACCTTCACTACAGGAAAAAAAATGAGTTTGACTTGAATTATGAGAAGTATGGTTTACATATGTGTGGCTCCTCTGTACCTCACCATCACATAGCACACTGTGGGTACTCCATTCATGTTCAGATTTGATTGTAGTATTCAAGCAGGGGGCTAGCCATTCAGCTTCTTCACTTCAGATATATATATATATATTTTTAATGCCCACTTGGTTAAGTGACTTGTCTAAAAGATATCAGTAATTATGAATAGATTTGGTACCCAAAACCGATTTTCCTGATTCTCTACTAGACTTAGAATTTCAATGCAATAATAGGCAGTAAGTAGTATGTACATTTTTTAAAATATTCGAGCCAAGTTTTTTAATGAAGAAACCAAAAATTTCTCTAGAACATCATTCCACAGATCAGTTGTGGATCAGTGTTGAACACAATATAAACTAGAGTTCTTGCATGAATGCCGAAGGCCAAAGATAGTGTTTTGGCAGGGCATTATAGTGGAGTGGCTAGCACTAGGGTCACAGATTCATGTTTGAGCTCTAGCTCTGCCATTTTTCTTTCTGATCCCAGTAAAGTAACTTGTGTCCTCATATATAAGATGAAAGACAATAAAATCTATCTCATATACTTCTTGGGAGGATTGAATGAGATCCTTATAACACTAGAAATTTATAATGTGTACATAGTATTCAGAACTTTAACAGTACAAGTTATGGACCTTTATCCTCTTTCTTAATCCTAGAAAATATATTGTGATCTTTTAAATTTTGTAGGCCATCTGAAGACAGCCTCATAAACAGGATTTGACTTTTTTCAATGAGCTGTTTACGTATTAATAGAATCGCTTATTTTCTTTACCTTTGTCATCTCCCTCTTAATTTCTTTCTGTTAATTAGGAAGATTTTGTAGGTATAATGTGACCCTTTACTAAAAAGCCTTTTCCTTTGCATTGGTTTCATAAGCTTTTGCTTGATGTTTCAGTTTCTGGAAATTTTATGTTTTTCATGTCTAGAGAGGAAATTCAGTTGTCTTAAACTTTTTCCCCAGTATATAACTTCAGCTCTCCAGGAAACTAATAACTTCAAACAGACCTTTCTTATAGATATAGTATCTGATAGTCCACATTATCCTAAGAATATTATTAGATCCAATACAATAACATTAAAAGAAAATAATTTGACTTAGGAAGATGGAATGTTTTTTTAATTCTTTCAGAGAGAGCTTATTAATAAAAAATAATAATTTTAAAAATGTAGCCCATTTTACATTGTAATTAACTAATTTAGAAAAGAATGTAACATCCGCCAGCCTCTAAATAAATATGGGTACCACCTAATGGAAATGTATACTATAGCATTTTCTAGGTTTAAAAACTCTTGATTGTACTGAATTAATTTCAATATTGAATTTTTCTTTGACAGTAATTTTTGCATTACTTGTTTCCATAGCAATCCTGTTCATTCTTTGCTGAGTTCCAGCTTTGAAAAGCTAAAATTTGAAGGAAACGAACACATCTATAAAAACAATGAACTTAAGAGTATTTAAAAACCTAAACAATTGTGTCTGCTCTAATTATCTCTGAGCTATACTAAACGGTTGATTAAAAAAAGACAGAACCCTCTGAATAACGATTAACATTTCTGTACCTTCTGATAATTCTGTCTGCTTTTGCTTTTTCATTTTTGCAATATTGAAATCAGCTTCATAAGTAATCCTACTTATCTGACATATTACCTTTCTGAAGTTTTTATTACAACAGTAGAAAAGTTTCAAGAGGTCGACAAGGCTCATATAATAATCAAGGAATTCATATTGGTTTTTATTAGACAAGAATTTAAGCTGCCCTTATCTACCCTCTTCCCAACCCAAATAATTCTCATATGAAAGTCTATTTGAAAAGCTCCTAATTTAAAAGCTTTTCAGATAAGCGCTTCAAAATCAAAAATACTTAAGTACTCTTGGAAAACCCTTTTAAAATAATTTTTCTGACCACTTTTGTTAATCTTCCACATATAATTTTCTTTAAAGATTAATATAAGTAACAATTTTTTTTATATAGCAACTACAACATAATGTCTGGGGTAGCACAAACTTAACCGTAGTCAGTATTTTAACATCAGCAAGTACTTTATTGCTTTTCATATATAATCATGGACTTTTTCACACAGATTTTTAGTTTATGTTTAGAATATCTGCACAGGTAATGTATTCTGTTACCTTTGAATACTGATTCATTCAACTTAAAAATAATCACTACACGCAAAATTTTTGTACTTATAAAGACTTTATAGCTAAAAATATGTCAATTATTGCAGAGTTGTTTACAGTTTTTACACACTTTTATGAATGTAGAAATCATCTTTTAACAGACATTTGTTAGGTGCATATGTCCTTATAGCAGCTGCTTTTCATCATCCTCTTCTCTCTCCTTCGAATAACATTTAATAAAGCCTTCTCTTTTATAGGCAGTTTTATATTGCAAATACAATTTCAAGGATGCTGGGAAAGAAAACTTAATAGATTGGTTTTTTTTAATTTCCTACTCTCAAGTTGACTACAAAAGAGAAGCTAGTGCTTCTAGTTTTGATTAAATATTTTTTTGGCAGTTTTGAAAGATAGATTGGTTTTCCACATTTATTGGCTTGTTATTTTACAACTTGATTTAATCTGAATAGAACAGAATGGGTCATTTTAACAAACTCATTCTTCAGTAACAATGTACTTGGCACTTTTTAAAGTAAAATGGCATCTGTTAAATAAACTGTACTTTTAAATCTGAGATTGCTGAAGTGCCTGCGCAACATTAAAAAGGGTTTTTTTTTAATTAGAAAAAATAAAGGTCGGAGAATAAAACTTCATGAAGCAGTATCTTCTCTAATGATTAAAAATGGAAAATAATTTTTAATAACATTATAAGCAAAGCGTGGATATTAAATCTAATACTTCATGATAGTGAATTTTACAAGTATTTATTACTCTAAAATATTTTCATCCTTCAACTGCACTAATTTGCAAAATAAAAGTTTACATTTAGCAAGAATGTTTTCTACTACTTAAGCAATCTATTACTGCTTGTATAATTCTAGTATAATTCTATAATAATTATACTGTAATAATTATAATTCTATTATTAATAATTCTACATTCTCCAATATGTACCATTTTACTTTATTTTTAGTATTCTCTCATTATTTTTCTTATACTAGAAAATATAAGATCAATGGTAGGTTGTATTTATTATGCGTCATTTACATGAGATGTTTATAGGTATGCCACTAACAATGGCATTTGATATTTATTGAATATAATTGAGCATCAAACCCAGAATTTCTGAACCCCAGGTTTTTCTAATTTACAGGACACATGTCCACTTAAAATTATTGGCTTAGATCTTTAGAAATTATAAATTTTATATAGAAGTCAGACTTTAATATCTAGGTATGCCTTGAATATTATACAAGTTTCTTTATAGTATGTCTTTGAAAGTTTCCCTACTATAAAAAAATTCTAAATTATATACCCGAGATGTAATATCTGTTCCAATGTGCAAGAGACTTATCCTGTGTTGTCTTCACAATGTTTCTGTATTTATAGCATCTATTTACCTAAACATTATCTCATTTTGTAACTTGTTTCATTGCCTGCTGAAGAACATATTGCCTGTGTTCTTCAACCTAAATTTCTGTAGATTTATAACTTGTAGCTTAAAGCAATTTCACCTGGAGCTCAGATTTTGAAGGAAAAGAAATCCTGCCTTTTGCTGCCCTCCTGTGGACTGTCCATCATATGCTACCTGCAATTAAGGACCTTTGTTTTATCATATTCTATAGAAGTAGTAAAGATACCTGCTTAAAAAAAAAAAAAAAAAAAAAGATAGTCTTAAGAGACCCAGTTTTTGTAGCATTTGTAATATGCTGCTAGTTAGCTTACCTCCATTTGTTTTTGGAAGAAGTAAAACTGGTTAATTTATTACAGAATCCAGAAATGCAGGGCCATCCTGCAACAAAGTATTAAGAATTGAGTGAAGCTAAATCACTGCAAGAGTGTATTGTTGGCTATAGATGTGCTGAATTTAAACTCACTGACCACAAAAGAACTTTAGTATCATTCTGTCTTTTGCAAAGTCAATGGAAATTGTACTAAACCATGATATTATGATGCTATTGTGAATAGCCCGTCCAACTTTCCTGGTTTCATGTGCTTGCCCATGTTTTCTGTGACTCCTCCCCATAACTCTCCCTCCTTCCCCCTCCCCACCCCATAGCTTAGTCTTACCCATCCTTCAAGGCCCACTTCTGCATTTCTGATATATGCCTTACCTGATCTCTTAATTATAAAAGTAATGTGTAAGCAATCAGTCTACCTGGACCTCTCCTTTAGCTCTGGGACTTGCCATTATAGTTATTTGTGTGCAAGACGCAACTCTCGTACAAGACTTCTCTAGCTCTTTTTTCATCTTCATACCCTGGCCCCAAGGTTTAGCACATAGAATGTACCTAAATGGAGAGTGGGCTAATGATATTTCAAGTTTGAACTACTTAAAATATTTGGTAAGAAAGAGTAATTAACTTGTATCCACCTACTGTTTACCCAGAATACTTTTACCAAACCCTCATTCAACATACATGTATAGATATAGATCTTTTAAGGTCTGCAGCTCCCACAATATAGGAGGAAGAAGAGAAAAGAAATTATTATTGTCTCTTGTCCACTAGAAGCTGACACATCTAGTAGGTAGCCTATATTCTTCTACCTCCTGTCCAGACTTTTTAATGAAAATTGCAAACATATGCTCTTGTTGACCCTCACTTAAAAACATTTATGGATGAATGAACAAGACTGAGAAAACCTGTTGGACTTATTTCCCCAGCATTCTTGTGACAAATTTCCCTAGGATAAAGTAAGCCAGAGATTTAAATTTAATAATAATAATAGCAGCTATGACAGTTAATTTTTCTTTTTCAGTATAGTTACTGCCTAGGACAATCTTTCATAGTAAACTTCCAGTGAGTGTGTAAACTCCCTTGTTTAGAGAGCCAATCTGACCTTTCACATTTCTAGAGGAAGTTACACATACCTGCCAAGAGCTTGAATTCCACCACTGCAGTTGGTTCTTCCACAGCCTGCATGTCATGATGTCTATGTCTGAACTGAAACCAATACAGCTTTGAATTCTTAGGCAAAGCAGATTCCCCTACCATGTGTAAACTGAGTGTTCCCAGGACAGAATTCAACTCCAAGATATGTAGTAAAAGGGAAACACACACATTATTTGTATTTGAGATCACATGCTTTTCTTCCTTCATTTTTCTTTTTGAAACTCGCTTCTGACTCATCCACATCACTAGGAGGAAATGTCTGTCATCCTGAGGTTGCTGATTTTAAGTCTTTTATATAGTCCGTTTCCTACCTGGAATTGCACTCTTAAGGTCAGTTAGTACATAACCATTACTTTAAAGCCTACAAAGAATTTCATTTATCAGTGATTGCTGAATGAGAACAATTCTAAGAAACCATTATTTCTGTTGAAATTATTCCTCGTCTTTCCTAAGTAGAGGACAGCATAGGGCAAAGGAGGTGAGACAGCTTCATTTGTCTCTCAAATTCAGTCATCGGCAACCTAGGTTTCACCGTGATTCAATTTCTATAGGCTTATGTTCACAGTGGTTTCATTAATGGTGTTTCCTAAAAATCCTCTTATAGTAGGACAGTAGTTCATCTCCATTTCAAATCTTAGATAAAGAGCCTAGACATTGAGAAGCAGATTGATTTGCCCAAGTTCATATTGTAAGGGTACAGTTAGGGCAGGATTTAAATTTATTTTGTGGAATGTTCCTCTTGGAAGGAGGTCTACAGGACTCTGTCACAGCCTCTAGAGGTGGAAATCATAAAGGTATCTGTTCCCATAAGGTTTCTTTCTTCCTCAAGTGTACCTATTACCCTCTGTGGTACCAAGCTCCACATACCACCCACAGTTAAAGTTTCCTTGTAATATTTTAAAGTAATTTTTCATGGCATCGTGAGCACCTAAAGATACACTTGTTCACTTCACGATTTATATTACTATCTTTTCTGAAAGATTGGAGAAAAAATATGAAATTATGAGGTAGCTAAATTATAATAAAACATTCAAAACATTTATAAATATGTTTTTATAAATATGTTTACCAAATAAAAATGGTTTTATAGTTGGAATAAATAAAAGTGCGGTTGAGTAGAAAGGTAAGGAGAAAGACAAATACTATAAAACGTCGCTCGTGTCTGTTATCTGTATTTTCCACCCAGGTACTTTATACTTAATTGAACGTTCCATAATGCCTCCTAAAAGATAAATTTTCTTCTAAGCAGAAGAAAGGAGGTTTTAGAGTATAATATAATCCTCTTAGAAAAGGGATAGTAGGAATATTTTTATTCACAGTGTGTACATAAAGGCCAAGTTTCTAATGTCCGTTACTTTGCCTTCAGCAATATGAAATTCAAATTCAAGTTACAGTTTCCATTACAGAGCAGTTTAATTATTTATGTCTTAGAAATTCATTATGTAATAGGAAGCACAGGAGTATTACCTGTATTTGTTGAATGGGAGAAAAGAGTGTGACGGAGGAAGTAGGATTTGGGGGAAGACGAGAGCAAAAGTAGCAACCTAATGGGAGTTGTCGAGCAGCAGAGGTAAGTGTCAATTTAACTTAATGTGGTATCTATCGTCTGTTTTCATACTGTAAAACAGTGAATTCCCACTGTTTACTAAAAATGTCCTTTAAAGAGCACAGAGAAGACTGCGAGGCTAATTTCTAAATGTACTAAATGCTTTAGAATTTAGATATCTGAGGAGTTTAATCTAAATTAATTGCTATTTAAAAAAACTGGTAGAAGTGAACTCTGTATTGTGTCCAGCATCTCCTACACACATGCGTGCGTGCACACACACAGGTACATACATTGGAAGTTGAAGTTAGGCAAATACCTTGATAACTTCTAAAGCAGTGGCTCATACTGTTGATTCTGAGTTGGCTGTAGCTAAAAGGCCTCTGTTAAATGATATTATGTTGGGGTAACTGCTCATTGCTTTGCACCTTTTCAGGGAGACAATAGTAATAGCAGCTCGCCATGTGCCAGGCAATTGTCTAGCTCTTGACATTTAATCTCAACCACCCAACGAAATGGATGCTATTATTCAACTCAGTTTGTTGATGAGGAAACTGGTACACAAAGAGGTTAAAAAGAACTTGCCCTGCTTTACACAGCTAGAAAGTAGTAGAAACAGGATATGAACTCACTTGGCCTGGCTCCAGCCTCTGCTTTTACCCACTTGCTCCAGGGTTAGGAACTACATGAGCCCGTCATTAGTTTTACTTGGCTGGCTCTAGGTACTTGGCTCTTACAAAGTTCTGATGCCTCTCAATTTATTTGTGGCATTTCTTTACTGTAATGAACCATTAAAGATCCTAAAGTACCCAACCAGGAATCTCTTACCAACAAGTGAGATTCAGAAGGTAAGGATGGTTTTTTATTTTTATTATTTATTTCGTAAGGATGCTTTTTTAACAAGTAAGTTACCGAACTCTAGTTAGAAAATAAGAAATCTTCTAGGACACTTGAAAACAGAATATGAAAAGATAGGAGATTTCCTTATCTTTAGTAATGTAAGATATTCTGAGAACTTAGTTTACTCCGAAAACCTATTTAGCCACAGGATAAATTGTGCCTTTATCTCTTAGGAGACATACACTTTGTCAAGGTGTATTAAATATTTAGTTGTTTTCCAGAACACCCTTTTAGGATAAGTTAATAGTAATAACACAATTTATACATGGGATACTCTAACCACAGAGAAGGACGTTGGCATGTCTGAGCTCTCATAGATCCAAAACCAGAGTTTAATGCTTAGTCAGTATTGTCTTGTAGCCTCTTCTAAGAAAAACCAAACTTCCAGGATTTGAATTAGATGCTAAATGCTTTGCAAGCAGGTATAGAGTGTTAAGCATTGAAAAGTGTTCCCATTTTCACCTGGGACCTTGTTATCTAAAGCATTTCATTTAAATCACATAGTTCCTTTAAAAAAAAAAAAAAGCATATTTTTCAAGGTTAATCTAAGCAGTAGAATCTCACCTCATTTTTGCATCAGCAAAAAATAATAGTTGTATGAATAGAAGATGACTTGTTACTTTATAAGTGTCTTTCCATTTTTCCTTATCCAACATTTTTTCTTGTGTTTCTTTAATGAGAATATCATCTCCTCTGCCAGGAAGACAAGTAATATTTTTTCACATAGGCAACTTTTTTTAGTTCCCCTTTGAGCTAGAGTAGACATAAACTGTAGTCCAAAAAAATGAATACTTTCATTTTTTCTGAAATGCTTCAGTTCATCTTCAGACAACTGGAAGGAGTACCTTAAAATTAGGCAATTTGGTTTTCTATTATTAGCCTAGATAATTACATAAATCATACCAGAATGCTAAACCAGTCTGTTTTAAACTATCAGCCTAAGAAAATGAACAGTTCTAATCTTAAAGCATATAGTTTTTACTTGATCATTTTGATTCTGTTTCTAAGAAGTATCCTAACATAAAATTCTTATTCTTCCTTCTGTTCCCTCAGTTCTCCCTGATCCCCTTCTGCCCTCCCTCAGAGATGTTTGGCCCCCATTTCCTGAGTTGGAGGACATGGCATAGAACGCACGAGTCTTGCTTCAGGAAGGTGTCTGGGTCTCGAGGTCATGCAAGAGGACTAAGTTTAGCTTCACGGTCTTATGCATATCATAGTTGATGAATTACTTATAAAGCATTTTAAAATACTACAGATATTCAAAACGATGAAAGCCATCAAATTTTTGTAATAGGAAGAGAGTGGGAGAGAAAAATAAGAGGCACAAAAGTTGGAGGAGAGAGTCAGGGGCAGAAAACAGAATTTCACTGGGGCCAGTGTTAAACCTTCATCCTTTGCTTTTGCAACATGGTTTTACGCCACCTGTGTCAAGGTAAAAAAACTTTAGAGGCAAATTCACCAAAGCTGAAGGCAGAGAATATTCAGTAGGAATAACGTGTTTTAAAATTAGCAGCTTCACTGTCATCATTACTTCCTTTCCGATTTTAATAATCATGCTTATTTATATCTTAATTAAGAATTGTCTCTGAGAAGTGTGATGTCCTTCATAGTAGATTTTAAGCAGTTAGAGATGTAGAGTTGTCATTGCTCTGTTTTATTTTAGTATGCTTAGTATCCTCATACTTACACACTAGATGATGAAGCAAAAGTGGAGGCAAATCAGTAACCTCTGTCCTGACAGGAGAATCTAGAAAAATCAACCACTATTGCTATGGCTTCTTTTCTCTTAGCCTTCCAGGACACAAATAAATACACATACGCACACACACAAACACACACCTCGCACCTTCCCTCCCATTGTCTCCCAAATACAAATGAGAATTCCTGTTCCTGTCGCTTTGCTCAGCACGTGGTTTCATCCTGCCCAGAATGCCTCCTCCTCTACTTTTCTACTAAAAGAGATAGCATTGACTAGTGGAAACCTGAGAAGCTTTGTAGTAAGATAGAACTGATTCAGATCTCAAATCTACCACTAACTTACTATTAAGCTACGTATTATCTGTAAAATGAAGATTAATGATATATCACGAGGTGTTTTTGAGAGGTAAGTGGAAGAAAAATACAAAGCACTCAACAAATATTGGCTCCCTTTCTTGTAGTTTTCCCCTTTTTAAGTCCTACCGATTCTTAAAAATTCAGATTCTGCCTATTCAAAGCTTATTCTCTGAAGAACTTATTTGGCATAGTATGCTACCTCGTTATTGTTTGTTATATTTACTGTCTCTCCAAGTTGCTTGCAAATATCTTGAGAGGTAAAACTCTCTTGAAACAATCCTCAGTTTCGACATAGCTTTGTTGAATATGGTAGGCTCAGATTTGTGATAGAACTGATCCAAATCCCAAACCTACCACTTACTTCTGTGTGACAGTGTAGAATTAAAAAATGGAAAATGACTCCCAACGCATGCAGTCCCCTTACTCGCAACTCAGTAAGTTGGGAAGGGTTTTGAGTTCATTATGTTTTCCTGGCACAATAGGGAAATGGCCTGAGAAGTGCTTTCCTAAACTGTGGAATCTATAAGGGAGTCATCAAATCCAGAAAGAGACTTCTTGTACTTCCACTGCTGCAGAGAGAGTTTAATTGGGAACATACATCTCTTTGAGACAACGTTCTCTGAAAAATAAACTTGTTCTGGTAAAGGAGGGAAGTTACTTATTCACTCTTACCCAGATCATTATCCCATAGTAGGAAAGTCGTGGGCTTCCACTGAACGTGCATCTTCAGCAACAATGCACGTGGAACATGAGCAAGGAAGAGGAGACCTGGTCAGCTAGCCAGAGCACCGCCACGTCAGACACATCAGCCTAGTAACTTAGTCCTCCATCCAGAGAATGACAATCAGGTGGACCTGGATTGTGGCTCTTTATGCATGTCAACTCTCAGTCCCTAGCGGGGTCAAAGCTTTTTGATTCACTGGCAAACTGAGTGAGATCAGACTCACCACACATACCAGAAAGTATCAAAGAATGCTATGATTACATTCAAGAGTGACATTTCATGTTTAGGTAAATCTTTATATGACTTGTTTTCCAAAAGAAAAGCAGTCACTTTTGTGATATTGCAGTCTTAACTGTGGATTTCTACTACCACCATCTCCCTTTAAGTTCATTTAAATTTATAATCCCTTATCTTTTGATATATCTTTCATTTTAAGCTATGATGCAAAAAAAAAATAAAATGGTGTATTTCTCTGTGATAATTTATCTCCAAATTAATTCAGATACTAATCTGTTATTTCACCTTTGAAAGGCATATAGAAGGAAAACTTTTTTATGATGTTTTTGACTTTCAAAGAAATGTTTCATCATTTATTATGAATGGAGTGAGATCTTGGAACTTGACCTTTGTTACAGTTTTTTCCCCCAATAACCTAGCAGGTGAAACTTGAACTTCAGTGCAAAATCTTGAATCACATAAGGATCTGGCTTTGGGCTCCCCAACTCACTGATTTTTGTGTGTCGTGCTGGAGAAAAACTGATACTGTCACCTTTTTGCTCTTCCTGGTACTTGGGGACATTGAGCCATGGGACTGCAGAAGAGAGATGTTTCTAATGTGCTGTGTCTGTGTCTCTTGTCATTGAGGTAATTGTCATGAGAAAACCCTGGACAACAGCCATGACAAACAGAAATATTTTGACAACTCACAGTCACTGGATGCTGCAGAAGAAGAGCCCTCTGAGACGAGAACAGAGGAGGACCTTCTATTCTCTGTTGAGAATTCAGGGAGGGACTCAGATGTCCTTAGACTTGAAAGTAAGTTAATTTGACCTGAGCTGCGCTTCTGGGGTAAAATCAGCTCTCAAGCTTTAAGCTTAGACTTTGCTCTCAATTGTGTTTCCTTCTTTTAACAGTCACTCATTTATTACATTGTAGAATCATGAGGGTGACCCTCAAATGGTGAGACAGAAGACAAGCTATAATGTGAAAATGCTCTTCACACTTCTTTTTTCTCTGTCTCAATGTCTTCTTTTGCTGGAACAAGTTTGATATGTTTATGTACCAGTCTTCTTAACGTCATTAGTCTATTGAGTAAGTCATTGAAACAAAGCAAGATAAGTTGTATGTAGGCTAACCCAATAAAACGTAAAGATTTGGAATTATGGGCATACCTACCAGACCTGCTCCTAAAATTCCATTTTATGACCACGTTTTGAGCTGTGCCGTACTGACCTATTCTTAAGATTATCCGTAACTGCCAGAATGAATACTTTAGTACTCATCCTACTTAACCACTTTATTGCATTTGGAACTGTGCACAGCTTCCCACTTCTTGAAATTCTCTCCTCCTTCTCTTGGCCTCTGGGTTATCTCTTGCTCTTGACTCTCTTCTGTCTCCAGAAATCTTTTTCAATTTCCTTCATTTCTTCTTTACTTCACCCTTATTCTCTGGGTTACCTAGGATCTTAATCATGGTCTTCTTTCCTTATCCCCTCCATGTGTTATCTCTTGGTGTTTCACATATCTTTGAATATACCAGTGACTCCAAATTGATATTTTCAACTAAGATCTTCTCTACAATGCCAGATCTCATTTCCCCCTTTTTAGTGCTCTCTTTGTCTATGTATGCCACATGCACTTTAAATTTAACATATCTAAACTTGAACTTGTCCTCATTTTCACCCTATCTCCTGAACTGCTTCTAATTTCCGTATCCCTGCTTTACGATAATGGCATCTCAACTTACCCAGTCATCACTGTACCCAGTCAGTCCCTAGGACCTGTTGCATCTGCCATCTCTTCATCTGTTCCTTCTGCTCCTGCCTAAATTCAGACTTTCTTCATCTCTGCCTGAGTTAATGCAGTAGCCTCATAATTGGGTTGCCTATTATCTAGTCTTTTACTTCAGTCTAGAGAGAGAGAGAAAGGAACAGAGGGAGAGAGAAGAAGGGAGAGAATGAGAAAGAGTAGGAGAGAGAGAAAATATATAATGGTACAAAATTTAAAAAGCAGAATCAACTCCTGTCACCAATTTTTTGTGTATCCAACAGATCTTATTTCTATAATTATATCCGTTCAGGTAAGTTGCCTACTTTTACATTTTTCAGTGGCTCTCTTACTTATAGGAAGAGTTCAAATGTCTTAGTATCAGAGGTCTCCAAGCATTTAGTTGCTCCATCTGCTTGCTGTCTTGTTTCCACTTTCTGTCAAGGCACATTTTATATGATATTAGTTATTTGTATGTCTTATCTCCCATCAGACTGTAAGTTTCATATATACTATATTCTATGTAACTTTATATTCCCGTACAGTAAATACTTGTTAAAGTAATGAAATATGGCATTTGCCTTTCTGTGTTGATTGGATTAACATTTTAGGCAATTACAAAATCTTGTACTTCCTTCTGAGTGGAATGTTATATATATATAAAGATGTCCAAGAGAAGCAAGCTAGACTTCAGAAGGGAAATCATGACTTTCAGCTTTGCAGGTTTAGAAAATGAGTTTCATCAGTTCTATTAGAAATTACTGGGTTTTAATGAACCTAACTCCCATTTGCCAACTCAAAAGAGATAGTGTCAAACTAGATGGTCAGTTTGCTAATTTACAAGGAAGCTCCTCCTCTTTCTGGCATCAGACACCCACATAACCCAGTGGACATCATGAGGTTGCTTGATAAATTCAGAAATCAGTGCAGATGAAACTGAGTAATGTTAAAGGGGTATTTTCAGTTTATAGAAATGCTGCATTCCAACACAACTCCCTAGAGACAAGAATACTCATAACTACCACCAAATGAAAGTCCTTGTTCCTGGAAAAACTCAGAATGAAGCCCAGCCAAAAGCATGCTTTGTTTTTGAGAGAGATCATTCCCTAGTGCTTACGTTCCTTAGTTCCACGTTCCACACGTAGTTCCGTTCCATCTCCGTACAGTTCTCTTGCCCTCGCTGAGACTACATGCTTTCCATGTCCCTTCAGCATCATGCACACTGTCTCTTAGGGTGGATTCCTTTTCAGCTCCCTAATTTAATCCGTAGTATGAAGATGACTCTTAGTAGTTTTACTCTCAGGTCCTAACTTTTCTTTCCCATATGTCAGTTCTGGGAGTACCTTCTGAAATTTCCCTAGACACTGACACGTCCACAGGGGCTGCAGTCGTGGTATAAATTAACATGTTTATCTCAGCAGGATTCCTATAGTGCGGTTATCAGAGTCAGAAAAACTTCATTTTTTAATACAAATAGTGTGTTACAATAAAAGCCAAGCATAGACATTACAGAATTTTTCAAAACTATATTTTTGGGTGAAAGTTTTAAAAATGCAAATAGCTAAGCCTTCTCTAGTAACCATAAACTATTACGATAATCACTAACTTTGGTATTTATAATTGACAGAATATCATGAATTATGTATTAACCTGTGAACTTTATTACTAAGCTATTTTTATAAATGAGAAAATTGAGGCCTGGTGAAATTAGGTAGCTGGCCTGAGATCTTCAGTAGGTGGCATAATTAAAACTGCTCTCAAGCCGTCTGATTCCATGAACAGTGTCCTTTTGCCTGTGGTTCTCAGGAATAGGGGTTTAGTGGATTAGAACTTTATTTTTTAATTGGTAAGGTCATTTTTAAAGAAAACTAGCATCCGCTATTACCATTTTATAAAGCTAATGTCAAAAAAGTACAGAGACAATCTCAGAATAAAGGTCAGTCTCTCTCAAAAATGGATAGGTGGCAAACTTAAACCAACAGATGTGTTTCTAGATGTGCGTGTGTGTTATAACTTTATATACATGTCTTTTCTCTTTCATTTTGCTGAGGATTGGTGAAAACCATGTCTCTGATTAACATTTGAAAACCAGTGTTTTAATATGTCATGATCTAGTCCCGTAGATGTGGAAGGAGGAGCGCAGATGTTGTAGTCAGAGGTGTCGTCATGCGCTGGTTCCACCACGTCCTAGTTGTTAAAACTTGGGCGTTACTTAATCTTGCTGAGCTTTTCTTATCTCATTAATTTTAAAACAATCAATTTTTTTAAAACGCCTTAAAGTGGTTTTGAGTATTCAAACGAAATAACTTAGGGAAGCATTTATGTTAGTGTTTGTACACAGTTGGAACTCAGTAAACATTCACTTCTACAAACGTGGGTAGTGTTCCACTGCTTCTGAACTCAGAGGCTGCTTACGAGCCAAAGTCCTCACACGCGTATGCACACAGTATCTGCTCAGTAAACATCTGTCCAGTGAAAGGGAGCCCTGACATATTTGCACGAGAGGTGTCGCAGAAAAGATTCCCTACTTGCTTTTCTAGGTTATCGTCTGAGAATTCTGTTTTCTCTTGCTATACTGACCCTTCTAAAAGAAGGAGGAGCATTGTTGGTGCAAGTGAAAACTCTTGATTGTTCTTTTCAGAAATGAATCATTTCCCTGCCTGCCTTAGTCTGAATGATTTAATCCAAACCTTTCGAGCTTTCTGATTACTGGCTTGAAATTTTATGCCATTGTTTATGCATTACATCTTAAGCCAGTCTACCAGCTTTACACTCTGACTTCAAAAACAGACCACTGCCTTTTAAAGGAGACACTAGAATTCAAGGCAGAGTTGTCCAAGGTCCTATGGTGGTAGAGTCCTAACTTGAAGCCAAATTTGTCTAATTCCATAGTGTGCTTTTTTAATTTTGTGAGACAAAGGTTCGTTCTCAGTGGTATCATTCTTACAGGTAGAATTTGCCTACTTGCCTTCAGAAACCACTGTCAAGTACTCAGACCAGTTGAAACTAATCATGTAAGACTTTCTGGAGATGTTCTGAGTCAGATTTTGAAGGAAAGACTTTCTTTTGCTGGCCATCTTTTTAAATGTTTGATCTTCTGTTTATTATTATTAATCTATTTTGTATGTAGCACTCATTTTTCTATCCTCTGCTCCCTAAAACTCTTCTTGAAATCTCTCTTCCAAGATTATTAATACTGCGTCTTATCAAATATAGCCACCTTCTTTTAATTACTTTCTGATGTTCCACTCCCTCTCGGTAACGTCCCCAACAAATCATTCTGGCTTCCGCTAACGTTGCAGGCATCTAGAGCTCCGTCTCTCCCTGGGTAGCCCATTTCATTTTCTGACTATTCAGAAGTTTCCTAATATTTAGCTAAAATATGACTTCTTGTTTCAAGTCCTGCCCTCTGAGGCTAACAAAGTCAGTCTTGTCTCTTATTAGTATCACATTTCCTTAGAGACTTAAAGATAAGTGTTTCTACCTATACCTTCCCTCCCCTCCACCCCCGCCACAGTGTTTTTGCTTCCTTTAGGGCTGCTAGTTCCGTCCTCAACGTCCTCAAAGTAATCTCTCGAATTAAAAAAATCTTTCTAGCAAAAACTTTTTTCCTTTTCTTTAAATTAATTTATGCTATTTATTTTTATTGAATAGATTTGACCTGTAACATTGTGTAAATCTAAGATGTATAGTGTGTTACTTTGATACATTTGTGTATTCTTTTTTTAATTGAAGAAATGATTTAAATTTTTCCTGTCTGCATCCTCCTCCCTTTCTCCTGCAAAATAGTTTTGATGCCTGATTTTTTTTTTTTTGTATGTAGATGTATATAGTAAATGTAGTAGTTTTGTATGTCACCCTTGGCTTCTTTCCTCCTTCTTCATTTCACGTGATTTTGAGTACCAAGTCACTTTTCTGTAAATGTGCTCTGCATTGCGAATTTCTTAAACTGAGGTGCCCATACCTAACCAGAAATCTCCAGTGTCTCTGGAACATTAAAAGATTGCACCAGACTTCTTTATTTTCTTCTGCTCTTTTGTTTATTTCCTGTTTTCCTGGCTTTTTCTTTTTTCTTTTTTTAATCAGAACTATACATGCTTATTTCTCTCCATCTCTCAGCACTTCTCTTCCTCCTTGGGATTCTTGATGGGTTACCTAACATTGCTCACACTCAGCTGTAAGCTTTTCTAGCACCAAGGGTTAAGATTCATCCAAGTGAAAAAACATGAACTCATATAAGCCTCACTGTGGGTGCTCATAGTCATAGTCTTGTCTCTTCACAGTATTTATTCTCCTCTTTCCAGTGTAAAAATGTTACATGTTAAAGACGATAAAGAAAATAACAGAGACGTGGGCCTCAGTCTCTGTATCTTCAGTTTACATTATGCCATCTGTCCCATAGCAGCAAGCCTAATATTGCCTTTCTCTTCTTACTTCAAACACAATTTAAAACCTGAGATCCTTCTGTAGTCCAGACCACTCACAAGACCCAAATTCTGCATTTCCAGCTGCTTATGGAACAATGTCAGGAGATGTGTTCCTCCATCCATTCTAGCCTAGACTGTAAGCTCCATGGGTTGTTATATTTTGAACCCTCAGCACATTGTTAGACACACAGCAATGAATGTTTAAATGAGTTAATGAATACGGGTCTGAAATCCCAGTGCGTTATTCTATTGCCCTTTCCTGACTCCGCTGTCTTTGTAAATGGCATTCTGTTTTCATACTCACAGATTCCAAAACAACATTCACATAGTAAGAAGCTCACTATTTCACATTAGACTTTAAAATCTCGAAATCATCTTTAAACCTACCCTATTCTTGACCATTAAATTCATTTAATCACCAAGTTCTCTTACTTTTTCTCCATTGAAATTTCCTCACATACCTCTTCTCCCTCCCCCCACCCCCTTTTTAGGATTCCCTTTACCCTCACCCTAAATCAGCCTCCCTTTAGATAACTCTTCTATAGATCATCAAAATACCTTTCTAATTGGTCTCTTTGTCCTCTGTCCTCTTCTCCTTCACCCCACCCCGAAATACACCAAGTGATTTACTATTCTAACCTTCATAAATATTATGGCTTTCATCTTATTACACTTTTTGACAAACAAGAGTCTCCTTTTGCAATGACTCTTTTCCTTACATTCTCAATGTCACCCACCTTCCCCAGGTATCTTATTTCCTGATATCATCTATATACATGTTTTGTTCGAGTTAATTTGAAATTAGTAGCGCCTTCACACATACCTTCCTTAAGCCCGTATCAGTATGTAGGTGTGTAAGTATATGCGTACAGGCTTTCTTAGCGTGTCGTCACTCTGGGAGTGCCCTCCCTGCCCCTCTGTTCCATCTAAACCCCGCCTCACATAGTCTGCCTTCCTTTAGGAAGCATTTTGTGACTATACTCAAGTATTTTTTTTCTAGAAAAAGAAAACTTTTTTAATAGACTTGTTCTCTCATTATTTAACGTAACCATTTTGCATCTTTACCTTGATCATAAATTAATATAATTGCTCAAGGTCAGATTCCTCAGGTTTCTTTTCCTTTTGTTCCCACCTGTATAGCTTATAGCATGTAGATGGGCACATAGTAGGCTCTAAATAAGATTGGTTTATTTTTCTTCTAACTCATAGCACCTGTATGATCTCCCTATTCCTCACCTTTGTTTAATGTTCTCTAGGCATTGCCACGCGCCCCCTCCCCAGCAGCCTTTTAAAACACGCAGTAAATAGCTGCCAGCAGCAGAAGCCTGCAGCTAGCATCGTAGTGTCTCTTGATTTGAATGTTGATTTCCATCAATGAAAGCCCATCTCTCTAAAAACTTTTTAATGATATGTATTACCTAATAGGGAACAGGAAAGCATTAACCTTTGGGAGCTCTTTGCAGCTAAACAGCATGAATGCTTCCTAAGTAGTAGCAGTTACGGAAAGGAATTAAGACTCCCAAACACAGCATCCACATGCGGCTTAAATGTACACGGGGTGACCCTTCCAACTCATTAGCTGTTTGGGATCCCCGTAGCAGCTCTGTCCAGCTGCTTTCCTGGGTTAGCCACTGAGGAACTCGTAAATGACACACTGCCAGTCACTACGCTGAAGACATACCTTCTCATCTGGTGCTTACCATTCAGCCAAGTTGACAGTACTTGAACACATGACAAGTAAAACTTGGAGTTTAAAAAGTCTCGAATTACCAGCAGGACAAGGCAAAGGCAGGAGTAGCAGTTTCTCAAGACCCTCACCAAACAAATTATTTCTGAGTTCCCATTAATTCATTCTGTGCCTGCTATGTGGCAGGTACTTTTTGGACATCTGGAATATAGTAACAAACAAGATAGAAACTGAAAATTTAATCTTTTTGTCAGCCCTGCATTTATACTACTGGCCCCATAATTTATTCGAATGTTCTAAAAAAAAAACAGCTTTTGCAGACCCTTCTTTTACTTTATGCTTGTTTCACAATTCCATTAGTAATAAGCAATAGAAACCAGCAGATTGGTTAAGGAAATCTAAAAGAAACTTCCTGGAAAGGACAGTAGTATATTTTGTAGTCACTTGTTACAAGTAGAAGAGCTGTGTAGCTTTTTCAACAAAGAATAACGGAGACTTCTGGTAGTACTCCAGGCCTGACAACAGACCTTCCCACTTTCTGGAATAGGATTGGGGATGGGAGGTAGAGATGCCACCAGTCCTACAGGTGACCCTGAAGCTTTTGTGAGTAGGGCCCAAAGCTTTTAAGTTACTTTTAGCCTTAGTAGTCAGCCAGATTTCTCATCTCAAGCCTCCTCAGAGATGAGTACTGTACATTTCTAAGATGGTTTACGCAGTGTGACTGTACCTCTGGTTATATGGTTATGAGATTCCTGACCTTAGTCTTTTCAGTGTTCTAGTCACTGAACAAGCCAGAATTGCCAACAGAAGATTATCAAGATAACGTAGACTAGCATTTTGTGAGCAATCAGCCCCAAGCTCTCAGGTTGCCCAGCGGGTACATATTACAAAAAGAAGCATTTCACTTTGTTATTTGTTTTTGTACCCTATCTACTTCCAAAAAGAATTGGAGATAACTTAATGGAACGTACAATATAAGAGTCAGCTGTTCATTCAAAATAATAAAAAAAAGTAGTAAAGAATTTTTTAAAAAAAGGAAAGCATTCTGTTAAGAAACTCAAACTGATTTTTCTCTGTGCTTCTTAGTTATCTAAGCGTAAAGGGAAGCTAGTAGGGTTGTGTAACCATCAGTGTGTAATAATGGAAACACTGACGTCTCAGGAGAGAAAGTTTACTAGGCCATTATGCTGAGAAACATCGATGGGAGTCTTTACATAAGAAACTTGAGCAACATAGCAAATAATATCTTGATAACCATTTTAGGGAAAAAATGATGCTAGTATATTGTTATTTCTTATATCAGCCATTAGTGAAAATGGAAGCCTTTGTGTGGAATTAGGATAATTTCACATTAAACAAATCATTGTTCACTTAAGGAATTAGACTATGTGGTCTGGACATGCAGTTTTGATAGTTCATATGATATATTAGATAATCTCACATATTAATAAGTAACATATAGTAAACTTCATTTTTGCCATCTATGTCTTATATCTAGAGCAAGTTGCTCTTTTCAAAAAAAAAAAATATATGTATGTAAAATAGCCATCCTTATGCTTACCAGGGACATAGTCAATGACTGCTTGCCCTCTAGATGCTGCCATTGGTTTCAGCCAGGCTTGTGGCAAAGATAATATTTTATTATGAATTTTGAAGATGCTGAATGGTATTTTTATGAAAGTGTGCTAGAGAAGTGCCTCTAAGCAGAGCCAAAATTTTTCTGCAAAAGTGAAGTTGGAGTCACTCAGATACTTAGATGAATACCATATAATTTTGAGGGGAGAAGGTGGAGGGTAACTAGAGCAAAAAAATGTTTCCCCAAAATTTGATCTACAGTTAAAGGTAAAACCTTTATTTTTCAATTACAGTTAACACTCGGTTATTTTATATTGGTTTCAGGTGTATAACACAGTGGTTAAACATTTATATAATTTACGGAGTGTTACCCCTGATTCATCTAGTACCCACCTGGCACTATAATCATTACAACATTATTGACTACATTCCCTGGGCTGTACTTTACATCTCCACGACTGTTTTGTAACTACCAGTTCTTAATTCTTAATCCTTTCACCTTCTTCAGCCAGCCCCCCGTTAGTTTGTTCTCTGTATCTATATGCACCCTTGTGTTCACTGCAGCGCTATTTACAATAGCCAAGATATGGAAGCAACTTAAGTGCCCATCAATAGATGATTGAGTAAAGAAGATGGAGAGAGAGAGAGAGAGAGAGAGAGAGAGAGAGAGAGAGAGAGAGTGAGTGTGTGTGTGTGTGTGTGTGTGTAATTTTACTCAGCCATAGAAAATAATTCTCTGTAATTTCTAATAACATGCTGGCTCTTGAATTTCAGGTACAGTGGTTGAGGAAAGCAATGGTTCTGATGAGATGGAAAATTCAGATGAAACAAAAATGTCAGAAGAGATCTTGGCTTTGGTGGATGAATTTCAACAGGCATGGCCTCTGGAAGGCTTTGGGGGAGCACTAGAAATGAAAGGGCGGCGTCTGGACTTGCAGGGGATACGGGTCTTGAAGAAAGGTCCCCAGGATGGAGTGGCCAAAAGCTCTTGCTATGGAGACTGCAGAAGTGAAGATGATGAAGCAACAGAATGGGTAAAAGTTGCCAACTTAATTTTTACCAAATTGTAGCCCAAGTCTTGGGGGTCAGGGAGGTCTTCCTGGTTTGCAAAGTGATGTTTCTTTTGGGTGCGTGGCACAGCTTTACCCTGTACTCCGGTCAGCCTTCACTCCGGAACTGTGCTGCAGCAAGCATGCCACATTACTTACGTATTTAGTAGCTCTTCCAAGAAGCAGAGGAAATGGGATAGGTGTGAAGCCACACTCGATGCCTGTAGATTTGGAACTGCCCGGTTCAGACATCTTAATTTTCATTTTTCTCTATGCCCTCTTCAAGGCTCGGTTATTAGGTTTATTTCACTAAACATTTTTCATTTCAACCTTTAAGATTTAAACTACAAGAACTAAACCTTAGCGCAGGACTGGTTATTCTTAAAGCCACCAATATCCACAGCCATTGACAGATTTGATCATTGTTCTCATTTGTCCCTAAATATGTTTCCATTTCCCAGATCACATTTCAGGTCAAACGTGTAAAGAAACCCAAAGGAGAGCCGAAAAAACCTCCTGGGAAAAAGGTAGAATCAAATCAGGCAGAAAATGTACATCGTTACCAAGCAAACCTGGAGATCACTGGCCCAAAGGTGTCATCTCCTGGGCCGCAAGGTAAATTTGAATGTTTAATATGCCAGTTTCTTTCAGTTTTCACTATCTCAGTTCTCTTAAAGGATGTGTTCGTGAAGTAGATCAGATGAGAAGGTAATTGGGCTAAGTGACTAAGAAGCCAATCCTTGATATTAAAAGTTTGTTTTGACTATTACTTCACTTGTTTACATTTGGCTATCTGGTTTATATTCTTGTTATCTTGAGCTTAAATATCCTATTATGCTTAACTTGAAAGTCTAGGTTAATATATGAAAATATGGCTTTGTGACAGATTCCCTGGGTTCAAACATCAGTTTTGCCATTTTGTTCCCTATGCCGCATTTTTCTTATCTATAAAATGGGAATAATAATTTCACCTATTTTATAGGGTGGTTGTGAGAATTTTATGAATTTATACATGTAAAGTGCCTTAATTGAACAGGGCACATAGGGCTCAATACATATAAACTATCTAGTAACATTTTGTGTGCTTGATATTTCTCTGGGTATTGGATAAATGCTTTAGAACTACTCCCCAGGAAAAATGCGTATACATCAAAATTCGACACGTTCTTTTGAGGTCTTATAGTTGTTCTGAAGTCTATCTCTGGACTCCAGGTTCAGATCCATTGCTGTCAATTAAGTAGTGGTGGTAGAATTTCTTTTTAAAAATATCTCTTTTTTAAAAAGGATGTTTTCACTGTCTTGGACTTAAATTTTTAAGGTAATTTCCTGAAAATGTGTCTTATTTACTTTGGTATGAGTACTCACCAAAGCTCAAAGCAGAAGGCACACAATAAAATGCCTAAATCCCAGAATGAACTGTGACTTGTGAAAAATAGTAAGGAGATTTTGTCATGACTGGAGTTAAAAGCGTGAAGTAGCTACTGTTTTAGGAACATAGCCTGTATTAACAGGTTACAAAAGAAAGCAACACTTCCTTTGTTAGATCTGTCTTCTATATTAAGGAAAAAATGTTCAAACTGTAGAACAGCATCACAGAAATAGAACTACAATGGATTAAACAGTAAATGTAATAAAATAATCAAAGAAGATCATTTAGATGCTTATTTATATATGTGGAAGATGGAAAATGACTTTTCTAAGGCTGAGAGAAGGAAAAAAATAATTCTAGCACCAGAAAACACCACAAAATGGAAAGAAAAAGGACAAAATATTTTTTAAAGAATATATATTAAGCAAAGGATATCAGTATTATTTGAGGAGCACCCTACAAATTGCTGAAAATGCAGCATTTCAATAAAATATGACCATACAAATGACCGCTAAATGTGAGAAAATGTCAGCCTCACTAACAGCAAAGAAGTGCAAACATAAACAACTAAGTACCAGTTTTGCTTATCAAATTGTCTTTAAATGTTTAATAAACAATGAGAGCTAATAAAACGAATTATGAATTTGGGGATGGTTTCACTATATGTATCAAAAACAATTTAATGTACCGACAATTCTAGTAATTTACCGCAAATAAATCATCTTATAAGTGCCAAAGATAGAAGTATAAAGATACTGATCACAGGGTTTCTTATAATAAAAACTTGTAAACAACCTAAATGTTGGTAATTGCCTAAAAATTTACAGCATGTGTGCTGTGCAGGTAAGGTGTTTGTGATTTAGTAAGTAAATAAAAGCAGTTTCTAAAACAATGTCCAGGCGTACCTCGTTTTACTGCACTTCATGTTACTGCGCTTTGCAGAGGCCGTGTTTTGTACAAGTTGAAGATTTGTGGCAACACTGCATTGAGCAAATCAGTCGGGGCCATTTTTCCAACCTTTTTCCAGGATTTGCTCGCTTTGTCTGTCACATTTTGGTAATTCTCTCAGTAGTTCAAACTTTTTCACTATTATTATATTTGTTATGTTGATCTGTGACCAGTGATCTTTGATGTTACTGTCATAATTGTTTTGGGGGTGCCACGAACCACACTCATCTAAGATGGGAAACTTAACCTGTAAATGTTGTGTGTGTTCTGACTCCTCCACCAACTGGCCATTCTGCCATCTCTCTCTCCCTGTAGTTCAGCCTCCCTATTTCTGGAGACACAATAATATTGAAATTAGGTCAATTAATAACCTCACAGTTCCTCTAAGGGTTCAAGTGAAAGGAAGAGCAGCACGTCTCTCACTTTAAATCAAAAGCTAAAAATGATTAAGCTTCATGAGGAAGGCATGTCAACAGCCAGGACAGGCTGAAAGTTAGGCCTCTTGTATCTAACAACCAAGTTGGGAATGCAAAGGAAAAGTTCCTGAAGGAAATTAAAAGTGCTACTTCAGTGAATACATGGATGATAAGAAAGCAAAGCAGCCTTATTGCTGATATAGAGAAAGTTTTAGTGGTCTGAATGAAACCAGCCACAACATTTCCATAAGCGAACACCTAATCCAGAACAAGGCCCTAACGCTCTTCAATTCTGTGAAGGCTGAGAGAGGTGAAAAGGCTGCAGGGGGAAAGTCTGAAGGTAGCAGAGGCTGGTTCATCAGGTTTAAGGAAAGAAGGCATCTCTATAACATAAAAGTGCAAGGTGAAGTAACAGTGTGGAAGCTGCAGCAACTTATTCAGAAGATCTAGCTAAGATAATTAATAAAGGTGGCTACACTAAACAACAGGTTGTCACTGTAGATGAACAGCCTTATATTGGAAGAAGATGCCATCTAGGATTTCTGTAGCTACAGAGGGGAAGTCAATGCCTGGCTTCAAATCTTCAAAAGACAGGCTGACTCTCTTGCGAGGGGCTAATGCAGTTGGGGATTTTAAGTTGAAGCGAGTGCTCATTTACCATTCTGAATATCCTAGGGCCCTAAATAACTATGCCAAATCTACTCTGCCAATGCTCTAGAAATGGAACAACAAAGCTTGGATGACAGCACGTCTGTTTACAAGATGGTTCATTGTTGAGACCTACTGCATAGGAAAAAAGATTGCTCTCAAAATTCTTACTGCTCATTGACAATGCACCTGGTCAGCTAAGAGCTCTGATGGAGATATACAATAAGATTCATGTTGTTTTCATGCCCGCTAACACAACATCCATTCTTCAGCCCATAGATCAAGGAGTAATTTCAACTTAAATTTATTATTTAAGAAATACAGCTTATAAGGCCATAGCTGCTATAGATAGTGATTCCTCTGATGGATCTGGGTAAAGTGAATTGAAAACCTTCTTGGAAGTATTCACCATTCAAGATGCCATTAAGAACTTTCATGATTCATGAGAAGAAGTCAAAATATCTACATTAACGAGTTTGGAAGAAGTTGATTCCAACCCTCTGGATGACTTTGAGGAGTTCAAGACTTCCATGGAAGAAGTAACTGCAGAAGTGGTGGAAATAACAAGAAAATAAGAATTAGAAGTGGAACCTGAAGATGTGACTGAATCACTGTAATCACATTATAATTTTTAATGGATAAGGAATTGCTTCTTATGGATGGGCAGAGAAAGTGGTTTCTTGAGATGGAGCCTACTGGTAGAGATTGCTGTGAAGATGCTGTTGAAGAAATGATAACAAAGGATTTAGAATATTACGTAAATTTAGTTGATAAAAGCAGCAGTAGGGTTTGAGAGGATTGGCTCCAGTTTTGAAAGAAGTTCTAATGTGAGTAAAATGCTATCAGACAGCATTGCACGCTACAGAGAAATCTTTCATGAAAGGAAGAGTCAATTGATATGGTGAAATTTCATTGTTTAAATTTTTTAAATTGCCACAGCTGTCCCCACCTTCAGCACCCACCACCCTGATCAGTCAGCAGTCGTCAACATCAGGGAAAGACCTTTACCAGCAAACAGATTATGATTTGACAGTGGCCCAGATGATGGTTAACATTTTTTAGCAACAAAGGATTTTTTAATTAAGGCACATACATTGTATTTTTTAGACTTAATGCCATTGCACACCTAATAAACCACAGACAGTATAGTGTAAACTTCACCTTTAAATGCCCTGGGAAACTAAAAAATTGTGTGACTCACTTTGTTGCAATATTCGCATTATTGCAGTAGTCTAGAACCGAATCTACCATATCTCCAAGCTATGCTTGTGTATAGAGAATACTTCAGTTTTGTAAAAGAGTAAATATACTCTATTTTGACCACAGTTTTTCACATTTCAATATCTCTGCAGTTGAGATACATCATACAATTGATGGTATCTGAAATAATAATTAGCAGCACTTTTCTTTCTTAAATCATGTGGACCTTAAAGTTTATGACATCTTAAATTTGATGAAATGCTCGAAGATAAACAATCACATAGAAACGAGTGTAGAGGAGAATACACCCAGTGTTGTAAGTGACCATCTCAGGGAGTTGATAGGGCTATAGATGATTTTTTATTTTCTTTCTTATATTACTTTATAATACAGATACTTTATACAATATACTTTATATTATAAATACTTTATAATAAATGTATATTACTTCTATAAACAAAAAAGCTAAAAATGTCTTGTACAAGTGAAATTTAAAGCTCACTGTGGTTGAGATGATAGAGCACTTAAACAGTTTTAAGTGGATTTAAGTAGGTGGACCCAGGTAGGGCATTGAATATTCTTGCCAATGAGATCTTGGAGCTACTCACTGTCACTAAAGCAAAATGTTCTAAAGCATGGAAGAGATGAGAGAAGACTAGAGAGGTTCAGTGGTTCAGCATCCCAGTTGTAAAATAAATATGGATTCTGTCCTCTCCAAGTAATAAATTCTGACAAAGTTCTCAAGCAGATTATTAAACAGGTAGTTTGTGAGCCCATGCAGGACAAGTGGAGATCATTAAAGGCCATTGTAAATTTATCAAGAACTAATAAAACTAATACTCCATAACTAAGTTCATTCATTTTTTGGGGTGAGAGCTAAACTGGAAGGCCAGGGAAGTGTCATAGACATAGTGCACCTGGATTTGAGCAAAGCATTTAACAGAGCCTCTTATAATATTGTGAACAAGATGAAGAGATCTGGGCTTAAAGCCTCTGCTTGCCTATGAGAGGAAGTCCAAATTTCTCATGCAGCATACAAGACCCTTTATAACCTAGCATCTCTCTGCCCTTCAGCACCATTCTCTGAACCAACCACGCTCTTACGTTGTTAACTTCTCACCTTTGTAATGCTTTTCCCTCTGCTTGTAAGGCCCTTATGCCATCTCAGAGGTGCTAAAATATTGCTCATCCTCAAACTTCAAATTCAAGTACTATTTCTTCATACCTTCAGACAGAATTAGTTGCTGTCTCTGCTCAGTTATTCTATACCATCACTGTAGCACTTACCCTATTGTATTCTAATAATTTTATATTTACCTTCTTCATTAGACTGTGAGCTCAAAGTGAGGCCCTCTTATTATTTCTCTCTGTAACTTTAGTGTCTTCCTTAACACAGTTCTCAGTTTCTTATAGTAGATACTCAATAAATATTTTTCAAATGAATTTCTTAAACATAAAAGAAAAATAAGCTTTATTGTGAAACTTCTGTTTTAATTCTTTAAGTTGTTAATTTAAACAGTTCATTTGAAACTCTTTCAAATATCCGTTTTATTAAAATATAAATCTAAAGCCCTACCTGTACCTCAAACAGTTTTCTATTGTTGGTAAATTCCTACAGTATAAAAAAGAGCTATACAGAGCCGAAGTTCTCTTTCCTGTCTATTCGATTGTAATTCCTTCAGAAGAACTATTCTCAGACAAGACTTAGTTCCCTTTTCTTTGGGACTTGTTCTGAGCGAAGAGCCTACAACCAAAAGGTAGTACCTGTGAAAGGTATCAGAGCTTTAAAAGCCCTATATACCTTTAAATAACATGGTGATCAGGGTCATGCATGTTAGTCAACAGACCTGATTCCAGCACTTCTACCTACTATCCAGGTCACCTTGAGCAAGTCACTTGATCTCTCTGAGTCTCTGTTTTCTTACTTGAGAAATGAGGATTAAAACCTGCCTCGTGAGGTTATAAATGTAAAGCACTTAAGTAGCACAGGACCTGAACATGCAGTAAGTTCTCTGGAAATAAACTTTTCATTATCATCAATATTCCCCACCCTGCTGCTTTCATTTACAGCCATTGTTCTCTACCAGGAGTGATTTGGGCAATAGCTAGAGACATTTTTGGGTGTCACATCTTGGAGAGGGCGCTACCGACATCTAGTGGGTAGAGGCCAGGGATGCAGCTAAGCATCCTCCACCGCACAGGCTGCCTCCACAACAAAGGATTATCCAGCCCACGGTGTCAGTAGGACCAGGTCAGAAAATCCTGCTTTAGAGATAGGTTTCTCCTGGCTAAGTTAGAGTTGTCTTTATAAAATCCAAATGAGAAGAGGTAAAAATTAAGTTTGGTAAGAATGCTAACATTGAAGAATATCTTAACCTTTATCTCATGTTGATCAATTTTAAATCCAGTGAAAGAATCATTTATTTTTACTTCATAGTCTGTCATTGAGAATAAGGCTTTACTCAGAGATAATCTTGATCCCCATTGCTGTGAATGACAAGAAACGGTAGAAATTCTGAAGACTAGAAGAATGATTAGCACCTTTACACCAACTGGGCAAAGTAATCACCTGGGCATAAGACACTATAGGTTCTGTTTTTTGCAATTGTGTCAGTTGATGACATACTTTGGTTCCAGGAAAAAAGCGTGACTACCAGAGTCTAGGATGGCCCAGCCCGGATGAGTGCGTCAAACTCCGCTGGGTAGAACTGACTGCCATCGTGAGTACCTGGCTTGCAGTATCTTCAAAAAATATTGAGTGAGTATCTTTAAACCTTTCCCTCCTTCATGGTATTCGTGTACCAGTGACTTTTCTGGGCCCCAGCTGGCTTCAAGGGTGCCCTTTTTTGTCATCAGCTATTAGAGGAATCGTGCTTTTTTAGGTTTGGTAGTTCAGAGGGTGACCATTGCCAGCCACAGCTTACAGATGAACTAGGCCCATTGTACTGAATGGTAAATGTGCCCCCCATCTCAGTGCCTTCACCCACACTTTGTAAGCTGTCCATAAGTTGTGTATAATTTACTTAGTTTGAATCGAAGACTGGACCCCTCTTTTTAGAAGCTTAGAACCTGTGTCTCCCACTGACATCAAGCACTTGAAAAGGCAGCTGGAGCAAATCCAGATTTACAAACGTTCCAAAACATAAGCTGAGCAAGGCTGCCTCTTTGCAAACTGCATTTCCTCTTTGGACATTTATTATCTTCTATTGGCCCCTTTTTTTACCCTTTAAGTGTTGGAGTTCCCTAGGATTTATCATTAAGCCTTCTTATTTTGTGATCATTCCTAGTCAGATTCATCTAGTCCCAGAACTTTGATCAACACTGATATGTTGACAATTCCCAAATTTGAAGCTCCAGATTAGACATTTTTTCAAATCCCTCAACCCATCAGTCCCTCTCCTTTACCCCTCTACTTTGTTTTGTTACCAGTTCTTGTCACTTTTACCCTTTTTAAACCATATCACCATCATCCCCACTTGGATTCATTCAGTAGCTTCCTAGCTGGTCCTCTTTATTCACTCTTGGCTCTATTCAGTTCACTCTCACCACAGTGCTCAGAATTCTCCCTCAGATGTATGTCGGATAATTCTTAAATGCTGTAATAACTTCTTATTGCTATTTACAGTGGTCCGCAAAGCCTTTCATGATCTGTTCCTGTGTGTCTTTCCATCTCCAACTCTGCTCTCCCTCCCGTCACGGCCTTCACACATGGTGTCTCCTTTACCTGTGGTGGGTTTCTTACCACCTTCTTCCTACCTGGTTAATCAATACTCATCCTTCTGGTCTCAACTTAAATCTCACTTCCTCAGGGAATTCTTCACTAACCATCCCCTTCCTCCATCAGCATAGAGGAAATACATACCCTCTTGTGATGTGCTGACGTTGTATCTTGTTTTTATCTTTTATAAGTCCCTCACAAGGCTTTGAGCACCTAATAGCAGGGACTGGGTGTGCTTTGTTAATTATAGCCCTGGTATTGAATTTGTCAGTGCCAGTTTGCATGTTAGTATACATGGTAGTGTATAACATTTAGCCTGTATACAGCAGGAAATGACCACTTTGGGACCATGAAGGGAAATACTTACATCTTATATGTAGATACAATGAATAGCTATTTCTGTATAAAATTTACTACATAAACTTTAGATCATTTTTTCTGTGGGAACAAGTGTGCTTTGTGCATAAAGGGAAAATAAAAGATGGGAGCCACTTTTGGGTATTTATCACTATCTGTATCCTGAAAAAAGAAATCCTAAAAGAAAGCCCTGATTTCAAACCTCCCCAGTGAGAAAAAGTAGCCAGAAGCAGTGAGCAAATCAGACATCATGGCACATAGAAAGGAGGCAGCTTGAGTAGATTGGGAGAATCACTGAGTTTAGGGCTCAAGATTCCAGTCCCAACACCGCTGCTTTTGTCCTGGGGTGTGAGCCTGATTTATACATTCAACAAATAGTTCTTCCCTGGTGCTGGAGTCCTTGCACCTGCAAAATGAGAGAGAAGGCTGAATAACTTCTGAAGTCCTCTGCTCTGAGATTCTGTGGTTGCAGACAATCCTGATAACACATTGAAGTTATGATCAGCTGATTAATAATACTCCTCACTCACTCAGATTTTCCATAGCTGATGTGGTTATCTCCATTTTGCAGCATCACAGAACACATAGACTTTGCCACTCCAATACAGCAGCCAGCAATGGAGCCTCTTTGCAACGGCAATCTCCCCACAAGCATGCACACCCTGGACCACTTACATGGGGTTTCCACACGGGCCAGCCTGCACTACACAGGCGAGAGCCAATTAACAGAGGTAAGTGCTCAACTTTATTCAGCCATCTCTAGTTTTTTAGCTCCACAGTTGTGGTGGAATTGACAGCAGAAAGCGGAGTGGCTTTTCTTGGTTGGCTGTCATCTAGGTGGCTTTAGGCTAAGCACAACTTCTTTCAGGCCCTGAGACTAACCTTATGCCTTTTTTTATGACCAGGAGATTTTAATTCTGATTCACTCCTTGAGATAGATAGCATTTTTCTTGCCATCATGTGGAGGCTCTTGCAAGAAATTTTGGGGCAGTTAATTCTCCTGTTGGCATTCTAAAGAAGGAAAGGAAGGAGGGTAAACCCAGTATATTACCTAGCAAAGACTCTGTCAAGACGAATTGGGAAAACATGCCACAAATGTCCAGCAATAGAGGATTTATTACATAAATCTTGGTATAGCTATAAGGTAGTATACAGTGAAGCCATCAAGAAAGCTGTAGTAGAAATACATTTCGTGGCGTGAAGAAATTTTCAGAATACATTATATGAAAATGCAGATGACAGTATACAGTGTGATTCCATACTCTGTGAGAGAAATAATATGTGTATACATAGAAAAAACTTGAGAGAGAGATAAAAAGATATTTGACAGTAGCTGTGTGTGGGTGACGGGGTCACAGATCATTTTTATTTTCTTTACTTACTCTGTTTTCTGATGTTGCTAAATGAATGTGTTTCATGTGTCTGTAATTTTTGTTAATGGGGAGAGGACTAAAGGATGGCACGATGGCCTTAAAAATGTCTCCCTTTAAATGACTTACCAACAGGACCATAGCATGTGCCCCAGAGAAGTGACTTGCTTTTGCGGTGTAGTGCCCAGTGTGGCGACAGCAGCGTCATCTAGATCCTGCCTCATTTTCATCTCTCTCATCTATCATCTTCTTCCCTACCAGGTATTACAAAACCTTGGCAAAGACCAATATCCACAACAGTCACTCGAACAAATTGGCACCCGAATTGCCAAAGTTTTGGAAAAGGTAAGTCACCCTGTAGGAAAGCTGGAAACTATCACCCACCTTCTAACTTTTTCAGATTATTTGCCACTAAGTGGCTCTAACCACTTCTGTTAGTTGCTTAGTAACTAGAAGGATAACGTGAAATAACCCTACACAGAATGTTTCAGTCACTTTTCCATTACCTTTTCCATCACTTGGTTAGTATTTTTTGCCACTTTGCTTACATTCTGTGATGAAACCTACCTGATCAGTTTTCTTTTCTTTACTCCAGCGTGGGTATATGGAGTTGGTGGTGCTGGGAACCATGGAATCTATGTGAAATAAGTTGGATGTTCTTCTAGTGGTGAAGAATATTTGATATTTCTGATAGTGGATGAGAAATACATCTTTAAATATCTTTTTCTCTTGAAATCATGAAACAAAATATTTGCAAACCGCATTTTCATACATCTTACAGAAAGTAGCACCAGGAAATATAACTGAAGCCTCTGTGTGATCTTTATGTAGAGAGGAAGTTTTTAAAATTAATTACTTTATGGTTAAGTATCTCTCTTCTTATGACTATTTAGAATTGGAGAGGTATTATAACCTAGCAATTAAGAGAATCAACTCAACTTCCAATGTGACATGGCAGTATGGTAGGGGTAGGGTAGTCAGTTTAAAAGAGAGGACATGGAAAGCGTGTGGTAGTAATGACGTTCTGTGTCAGTTCTGAAGCCCACCTTGCCGTCTGTGACCAGTTCCCCCAGTTCTAGAGTAGGGAACATTTCTGGCAATTGAGAAAGTTTCATTTTCTAACTCTGCAAGTCCCAGTTTAAACGCATATTCGCTACATTCTGCTCAAAAATGACAGAGTTCCTTGTTTAGTTTTTCTCTCTCTTTTAATACCTTGTTATAGGTGATTTTTTAAAAGCTGTGTGTCACTTTCAGCGTTCTTCCCGGAAGTCTCCCTGGCCAGGTCCACAGCTTTGTTGGGTGTTTTTTACATATTGCAGGATGCAACCCCACCATTTGTTTTGCTAGTGAGTAACAGTCCCTGTTCTCCAGCCTCCAAGGAGGGTTGCCTCGGTGCTCTTCCAGCCTCCGTTAACAGTCTCATTGCTGCTCTTTCAAGAAATAGCAACAACCCATTCCCAAAACTAATGCCACATTTTGAAGTTTCTGTTATCGCAATTCTCTGTTCTTGATACCGATACCAATACTATTTCAGTTATCTATTTCTGCCTAATACACCACACCAAATTTACTGGCTTAAAACTATTATTTGCTCAGGGTTCTGCAGGCTGGGCTTTCTGGAACATTGGAAATTTTCTGTCTTTGGGTAATCATCAAAACTGAATGTTAACACTTAAGATCCGAGCATTTCTTTCTATGTAAATTATACCTCAGTTTTTTTTAAATGAAGGTTAAAAAAAGATTTTAGACCACCAAAAACTGAAAGATGTATGTTACTAACAGACTCGCACTAAAAATTACTGAAGGGATTTTTTTAATAACAGTAGTGACTTCTCAGGTTAAGAATTCATGACAACAGTAATGCCAAAGGCAGAAAGGAGTTACTCTGACCACTGTAGATGGTCTCAGGTCCAGTTAGACATTCCGCCCTCATGCAGTCAGCCGCACTTAGCACAGGCTACATTCAGTAGGATAGTGGGTAGGAAACCACAGCAGTGTCAGGCATGTACCTCCCTAGACAAGTGTAATCTTGAAAACAAAACTAAACGAAGACATTATGAGAAAGAAAAGTTATAGGTTAATCTCACTTGTGAATTTAGGTATCAAAATCTTAAGAAATATATTAATGGACTAAATCCAATGGCGAATTTTTTTTTAAGATGCACCTTGACCAAGTTGGGTTTATCCCAGAAATACAAAAGCAGTCTAACTTTGGAAAACCTTAAATTTCAATCACCAAATTAAAGAAGAAAAATTATGAAATCATTTTAGTAGCTTGCATTTGATAAAATCCAATGGGATGTAAAGCTAATGCCAACTAATAGACAGGACTTCTTTAATCTGATGAGAAGAATCAGCAAATAAATACATCAAAGATTATTCTTTGGGGGAAATACTTAAAGTAATTCTTTGAAAGAATGCCCACCATCAACACTCTTTTTCAACTTTGTACTGAAAGTCTTACCAAGTACAGTAAAATTATGAAAAATAAATGGCAAAAGAAAAGGATGAAAAAAATATTTTCAAAAATTATATGATTGCCTACATAGCCAACCCAAAAGAATCTATAGACAAATTTTAGAAATAACGTTTTTATCAAGGTGGCTGCCTGTAAAAACAATAAATGAAATTAAATTGCACTTCTATACAGCAGCAAAAAATGTCAGGAAATATAATTTCAAAAATATATTTACATTGATAAAAATATAAAGTTTCCAATAATAAATCTAATAAAAAATTTGTAAGACCTATATGCAGAAAGTGATAAAAAAAAAACATATTAAAAGGCATTTTAAAAGAAATAAGCAGTGAGATGTATAATGTTCATGGATAAGACATCATAAACGTCACTTTTCTCGTATTTCATTCATAGAGTCATTGCTATTATAATCAAAATACCACAGGAGTTGTTATGGCACTTATAAAGCAGATCTTTACATTTATATGGAAGGGCATAAAATAGACATGATGCTCTTCAAAAGAAGAAGGAGGTTGTGAGAATTGCCTTACTTTTATAAAAATTTATAAAATAAGACAATATGCCATTTGCTCAAAAATAAACAAAAATCAGTAGGGGACTAAATAGAAAGCCCAGGGCAGATTCTAACATGCACAGAATTGTAGGTCAGTGAGGAGAGGGGGCCATTCAGGAAGCTGTGCTGGGCAGTTGCTTAGTTAATTTCAATCCTCACCTCACATCTGACACCAAAAGTCAATTCCATGTGAACTAAGGATTCAGATATCAAGAACTAAACTTTAAAAATTAGAGTAAAATTTGGGAGATGTTCTTTCTGGCCTTGGAATACAGAAAGGTTTCTTAAAGAAGATAGCAAAGCAAGCACTAACTATAAAAGAAAATGTTAATAAGTTCAATTACATTAAGTTTAAATTTTTGTGATTTAAGAGATTTTTAAAGAGAAATAAGCCATAATGAGAAAATAAGTATAACACATTTAACCTACAAAGATTAATATGCAGAGCATATAAGTGAATTGATGAGAAAGATAAATAATAAAACAGAAACATGTATAAAAGATATTAACAGACATTTCATAGAAAAAAGATATGTGTGACCAGTAAACACAAGAAAAAATTCTCGATCTCATTAATAATGAGGAAACACAAACTAAAACTGCAGTAAAATGCTATTTTACCCCTACGATTAATACCAAGGATTAGAAAGGAAATTGATTAAGGAGTACTTTTAAACAGTGCTGATGGGATCGTAAATTGTCACTGCACCTTTAGGAAACATTTGGCATTCTCTTTTATGTTGGATATTTGCATTATCCTGTGACCCAGCAATTTCACTCCTAGGTAGCTACTCTAGACGAGGGAAACTCATTGCATGTTTATTTGCAACAGGAGACTTAAAACTAGGAAATAACTTAACCCCTCTCAACTTCAGAAAATGAATAAATATGTTATAGTATATTTACTTAATGGACATTTAATTGTGCAGCAAGGAAATTGAGTGGTCTAAAGCTACAACAACATGGATGAATCTTTGAAACAGAGTGTTGAATAAAAACCTCCAATCCCAGAAGACTTCCTAAGTTATACCATTTTCACAAGGCACAAGAAGTAAACTTATTGTTGAAGTAAATATATATGTGTGAGTGATAGAAGATTGTTTAAAAAGAGTAATGAAATAATAAACATAACATTTAGGACGGCGTGTGCCTCTGGAGAAAAGCTTGCATAGGTAGACGCAAGCTTATTCTTTGGTAGATAGTCATTATTTTGTGCTTTACAGCATAAGTGTACATTTTATATAATTACACATTACATATAATTATATAAATATGTTTTTTTGTATGTGTCAAATGTCGGCATTAAAGAAAGATCATATTGTTTTTTAATAAAACATCCTTTTGAGGAGCCAGGCAAAAGGATCAAGTCACTAGAAGGAAGAACGAATCAGGCTAGCTTCAGATTTGCCTGCAGCAGCCTTCCGCACCAAGATGTAATGGAGCAGTGCCAACAGATTATTCAAGGAAACAAACAATGACCACGATTTTATATCCAGCCAGCTGCCCTTCAGGTTAGGAGGCTGCAACAGGAAGTTTTGAACATATTCAATTGTATTAATTCGCTAGGGCCGCCGTAACAAAATGCCACAGATTGAGTGGCTTAAACAATAGAAATTTATTTTCTCACGGTTCCGGAGGCCATAAGACCGAGATCCAGGTGCCAAGAGGGTTGGTTTCCTCAGAGTCCTCTTTCCTTGGCTTGCGAATGGCAGTCGTCTTGCTGCCTCTTCATGCATGTGGTCATCCCTTCGTCCATGTCTCTTCTAAAATTCTTCATCCATATCCATCGTATCAGATTAGGGCCTAATAGCAATGGTCTCATTTTAACTTATCTTCTCTTTAAATACCTTATCTTTAAATACAAGTTACATTCTGAGGTATTAGAGGTTGAGACATCAACATATGAATTTTGGGTTAACACAAAGCCCATAAAAACAATCTCAAAGAATGTTGTTTCCATAAATTCTTCTTGAGTAAACCACTAGCAGATGAACTTCAGCCATCCGGGAGATGTTTGGGGAACCACACAAAAGGAATGTCAGTGATAAATGAATATATTTAACTGTAGAACCAATGCTAAGACAAAGATGAGAAATAGGGTGACAGACAAGACTAAATACTATGTGCCCTAACAATGAAGAACGATAAAATTACCAAAATAATAATAATAATAATTAGGCTAGAAGAAAGAAATAAGCTAGGAAACATGATACATTTTCTGAGTGCCTCATTTATAATTCTTGGGAGTTAGAGACCACCATCAAAAGGGGCTAATGAAATAGGAAAATCCAAAATTAAACCTAAATTAATCCAAAATTAGACCCAAATTAAGTATTAGAATTTTGCATATGGTAAAGGTAGTATCTCAATGGTGTGAGATATGAATTTTTCATTAAATAGCATTGGGACAACTTAGCTATCTAGAAAAAAACAAAATTGGAGCCATATTTTTATACCAAGTTATATTTCAAATGGATCAAAAATTTAAATGTGAAAAATGAAACTATGAAAGTTCTAGGGGAAAACATGGTACAACTTCTTGATAACCTTAAAGTAAGCAAGACCTTCCTAACTACAATTGAAAATTCAGAAGCCATCTGAGATAAATTAATAAACTGAACTATGTAGAAATCAAAACTTTTCGTGTCACTCAAGCACCTAAGTCCAACAGTGGACTCAGAAAACTGAGGAAATGTATCTGTAATTCAAACCACAGGTAAGAGACTAATCTCTCTAATATATAAAGAGCTTTTTCAAATAGATAATATAAAGACCTCATAGAAAAATTAATAAAATAGAAGAACAGATAGTTTACAGAAAAATACAAATGGATGTCAAACATGCAAGGATAATCAGCTCTACTCTTAAGATGGGAAATGCAGACTTAAACCATATTTTGCACCTATCAAAGGTCCAGGAGTTTAGTAACAATCTGTGGTGAGGCTATAAGGAAATAGGGGCACTCATATGTTTTTGTAGGAGTTAAATTGTTATAATACTATGGAGGGCAATGTGATGATATCTGTCGGAATGACAAGTGTGTATTCCCTTGACATAGCCTGTCCACTTCTGGAAATATATCCTGGAAATGCACATGCACAAATGCAGAATTGTACCTATATAGGTTATTTTTGCAGCATTGTTCGTAATAGTAAAAACTGGGAGAGAGGGGAATATTGATTAATGAGGATCTAGTTTAATAAATAATGGTGCATCCATACTATGCAGTTGATAACAAAAGAATGAGGAGGCTTTCTATACACTGATGTCAGAAGATCTCCAAGGTGTATTGCTTAGTGAAAAAAGCAAAGTGCAAATGACTGTTACCTCTTATATAAGTATTAGGTTACCACATATAAAAAATAATGGGACTATAAGTCTATATTCATATTTGTACAAAGCAGAAAATCCTAAAAGGCTGCATAAGAAACTAAAAATGGTGTTTACTTGTATACAATAGAGATAAGGATGGGAAGGAGACTGTATAACTTCGTATAATTTCCAGTCTTTGAAACATGTGAATGAGTTACCTGTGTAAAAAGTAGGTAAATTTAAATGAAAAAGGACATGGTCATGAAATACAGTTCTGAATAATAGTCAAGTATTTTTGGACAAGACACTTAATCTCTCTGAATCATAGTTTTCTCACCTGTAAACAGGCTGAAATCATAGACTCAAGCTCATGATTGTTGTTAGGATTGAGAGGATGAACATGGTGGGAGAGATGAATTACGTACCTAGCAGGGTGCCAGCACCAAGTAAATACTCAGTGAAGTGCTCATTAATTCGTGTTGCCGTTCTTACCCTTGGTAGTAAATTAGTATGTTATTTAAGAGACATCAGCTTTAGTTGACCGTTCCTTCATAGAACCAGACATCCTGGGTCCTTTCCAGCATGGCAGCCCTCTACTGGAGAGTGAAAGGCCAAGGAAAGAAGGCAATTGACTGCCTGCGCCAGGCCCTCCACTATGCTCCACACCAAATGAAGGTGAGTGGGACTCAGAAGATGTGAATTTCTCCCCCTTGGTCCTTGCCATTGCCCCATGGTTTATGAGGTTTCAACTAGCCTTCCTCATACTCAACCAGTAAGGAAGTGGCAAAGTGCTAAGATAGGATAGGGCAGAAGAGCCTGCAACCCGGGTTAGGCCACCGCAAGCCTGGGAGTTACACCCATGAGAACATGGAGGGAGGGTTTCAAGATCACTCTAAGAATTACGTCATTTAATACCCCTTCTGCAGTCGTCAGAGCCACCCAAGGTATAGCAAATACACAGGCCTGGGCAAGCCATCACCCTAGAAGTTGTTCTGGATTTAGCTAGCCCCCTGGGCCTAGCTAGAGGCCTGTTATACTTGTTTTGTTTATGCTCCTTACTGACACTTGCTTCCAGACACAGAAACAGAAGCAAAGTTTTCTTTCTTCATATATACCAGCCAGTTCCTATTCTTTGTCTGACTTCACCTTTAGACACACAAAACCAGACCAGCTAACCCTGTGTAACATCAGTCTTTTCAGAAAAGCTGGTTATTGTGATGATGACTGAGAATGTACAATTTTTTAACAGCACATGTGTATCCACATGTGCAGCGCTCTGCATTCATCTCCAGATCTCATACTTCCTAAAGACAGGGCCTGTGTCTTCTCCGTTCATAAAGGCAGTATGTGGAGGAGTGGAGGGCACAGGCTTTCCCGTCGGGCCCCGCTGACTTCTGAATGCAGCTCTGCCTCCTGCTAGTTTTGTGATCTTAGGCAAATTACTAAACTTCTAAGACCTCATATAATGACATGCACTCTAATGAGTGTCCTGTTAGAACAAAGATGAGTCCCTTTTTTTTTTTCTTCTTTTTTCTTTTTTTTTTTTTATCATCAATTTCTTCTGTATCTCCTATAGAACCCAGTACAGTATGGTATAGACAGCAGTTGTTCAGCTAACACATTTAAAGGGAAAAATATTTGTGATGAAAATAACCTTGCTACTTGTTCAACCCATTATTCTCTGTACTGCCAAGTGACAGGGAAGGCCCAAGACTCTAGATCAGAGATCAGAGAACTTTTTTCTGCAGCGAGCCAGATCGTAAGAAATTTAGGCTTGCAGGCCAGACAGCCTCTGTTACAAGCTTGTGGACCAAAGCTTGTCAGCCCCCGCTTCAGATGGTGCAGTGGTCTTTGCAGAAAATACTTTTGCTCTGTGACAGCACCACTCAAAGTGTGGCCTGTGGTAGACAGGTGTCAGTGTATTAACTATTTATCACCAATCTGAAATGAGACCAGGAGCTTGCACCAGAATGGAAACCAGTAGCTTCACTCAGCGAGGTTGTTTACTCAGCTGGCATTTTTTGTTTTGTTTGTGTTTTGAGGCAAGACTTTCTCAGTGAAAGAGGTATGCATTGGTTTATATTCTGGTGCAAGCGCCTTATCTGTCACGGACCAGTAGCAAACAGCAGACGAGCATGTCGAGTGGCACTGCTCCGTCGTTTTCCAGAAAACACCGTGTTATTTATGATCACAAAAACCGAGAACGAAAGCTCAGAAACCAACGTCCCTCCCTTCTCGCCATTCCGCTTGCTCTCCCAGGATGTGCCCCTGATCAGCCTGGCCAACATCTTGCACAACGCCAAGCTCTGGAACGACGCCGTCATAGTAGCCACCATGGCGGTAGAGATCGCGCCACACTTCGCTGTGAACCACTTCACGCTGGGCAACGTCTACGTGGCAATGGTGAGGCTGGCGTGTGAGCAGAGCACACCAGCTGCATATCTTTAATTTCAAACCTTATTTGACTAATTTTTGTGTCGTTTTATGTAAGTTTTGTGTCTAAAATCACTAGCTCTACCAAACATTTTATGGGTAAGGGGTTTGTGAGTTTTTTTAAATAATACATGAAATTCATCTAAGTATTCACAACTGCGTAGTTCCTCAGCATGAGTTTAACGCTAACAGTAGAGTCTGATTTACCTACAGTTTTCTGAAGACATTACCTGTTCCAGAAAACCTGACCTAACTGTGTGGAGATACACTCACTACACTCTCTTCTGGGTTGGGCCGGGAACCTATCAATGCATCATGATGCCCTGTGCCTATTTTTCTTGCCACATTTTCACCTCATTTTATAATGTTTTGTTGAAGTATTTGCCTCTTCCCCCAGACTAGTTGCTCCTTAGGGAATACGCTGCTCTTCATCTCCCTGTTCCTAGCTCTGTGTGTTTGGCACATAGTAGGCGCTCACCACATGCCAACCTCCCCTTTCCCTCTGGTTCTGCGGCCCTGTGACGTTGTGGGTGGGGGCGGAGGTGGTGGTTTCTTCCTGGACCCCAGTTTCCCTCAGCGGTTTAGGTCCACTGAGAAAATGCTGCAGGGTTGTCACCAGCGCAGAGGAGAAACAGTCCCGGCGTGCGTTCAGTCCGGTGGTAGGACCCTCTCTCACTGTCCTTTCCCCTCGCAGGAGGAGTTTGAGAAGGCGCTGGTGTGGTACGAGTCGACGCTGAAGCTGCAGCCCGAGTTCGTCCCGGCCAAGAACCGAATACAGACCATCCAGTGTCACTTAATGCTGAAGAAGGGGCGGCGTTCCCCTTAGCGCACCCCTCCTTTCTCCCTGTTTTCTCATGCTCCTCAAAAAAAAAAAAATAAGAAACCAATCATTGTCGGTATCTACTTTTAATGATGTGTGTGAAAATAACTGAATAAGACTTATAACAGAACTTTTACATTTGTGCACATTGGTTTGGTTTGGGTTTTAAGCTCCTTTCCCCACAGCCAACTTCAGAAACACAAATTTCTTAAAACGAATGCAGCTTAAAGATATTGTGTAAATACTGAGCCAAGACATTTCTGGAGCTGTGCTCTGTCTCCAAAACCTTGAGGCCTTTAGGGCTTTCCTCCGCGGTCCAGCCTGCCTCCTCCTCTGGCGGAGGACGAACCCGCACGCGCATCCTCTGCTTCCTCGTAGCCTCTGTTGTCGGTGGAAACGCAAAGGCCCATCGGGTGCGGGTCGGGGAGGGCCGCGTTCCGGGCGCGCTCCTCTCCATTAGCGCGTTAGCTCTCCGTGCTGCCCCAGTCCTGTCCGCTCCATGCTGCTGTGTTACAAACGCTCAGAGGTAGTCTGCAGGGGAGGAAGGGGGGAATGACGTTAAAACATTTACAACAGCAAAAACCCGTAGGATCACCTGACCTCTGTAATGTTATTTATGTTGGGGAGGGAGGGGGGCTGAGAGGGGAAATCAGCCGTGTACAACATCTATATCATTTGTATTTTAATTACAAATCACAAGGAAACCAATAAATGGAAATCCTATATAACAAGTTTATATATATAGAATATGTATATTTGAAGTCCTCTACAGACCGAGTCTATGTTTTACTAATTCTTTGTTTCTGTGTTTCCCATCTTGGAACAAGGCGTGAGTGTCAGTTCTCTCTCCCTGAGGCCTTCGAACTCGCTCCTCAGGAGGGAGCGACGAGCCAAGGTTGAGTGTTTCTGTACAATGCTGTTACCTCTGGTCCCAGGAGAATCAGAAGCTCCAGACATTTTGGAATCTTCAAGGGCACATACTGAGAACAAAAATAAAAGTTGTTTATGAGCAAAATAGGTCTGTAGTATGGTTTTTCTTTAGAACCAGGCCGATGTGGTCAACTGTGAAGCCTCCCTATAACTCTGGATTTGATCTCAAGTCCTAGGTTGTATTTATTTTTCCACAACAACAAGATTAGGGGAGAAACAGTCCACCAGTGGGTTTTTATAGTTGAGGAACTTAATAGCATGATACTTTTGACCGGGATAGATGCACAATCAGCAGATGTTCACAATTGGGTACATAATTGACCTTCCAGGTAAAGGAAGAATAAGCTACAAGGTCACATCCCTTCAGGTAAGCACAGATCTGAAGTTCACGGAGAACTTTGGTGAGAGTCTTACCAATATAAAGTTGAGCCTTCTTTTTGGGACAGGATTTCTGGAGACTCTCCTAGAACATTATCAGACACCAATCATCTCAAATACAAGATCATTGATCTCGGAGCATTTGGTCCTAGCACAGACCAAGGAAGTACCTAGAAGCAGATGAACAATCAGACATACCTGTGAACTCTGTCCTTTATGCAGCTAGACTCCGGCTCAGTCCAAACAGTTTTATCAGATTTGTTTTGAGAACAAGTTTATCTGTTGAATAAAGTGAGCCTTTATTCATCAGGAGGAGCCTTATAAATTAACTCACGTGTGTGTCTAAGTGTATTCCTTGCTTCCCCGCCTCTCTACAATTTGGTGTTTAGTGTTTCCTGAAACAACTTTGGTTTTTTGTTTGTTTGTTTTTTAATTTCCATGCAATGAAACTCATTCTTCGGTGTACAGTTCTGTGAGTTTCGAGACAGTTGCATAGTCCCACAGCCACCACAACATTTAATTAAGAACAAAACTTCCATGACCCCCAAAAGACTCCCTCATGCTGCCCCTCTGTAAACACTACCCTTAGCCCTTGGCAGTTGCTGCTGTGTTCTCCCTGTAGTTTGCCCTCGCCCATACTGCCATATATTGCAATCGTATATAGCCTTCTGAGTCTGACAGTTTTCGTTTAACATACGGCACTTGCGATTCCTCCATGTGGCACGAATCGGTTCAATACTCTTTACTGCTGAATAGTGCTTCATCGTTAATTCACCTGTTGGAGGACATTGGGATGTTTCCAGATTGGGGAGATTAAGAACAAAGCTGCATTAAACACATGTAGGTTTTTGTGTGTACATAGGTTTTCATTTCTCTTATGTAAATAATTCAGCAGTCACTTTCCTGTTGTAGACGCCCTGAGTTCCTGGTATGTGCCAAGGTTATTCTGAAAGTTTTCCATGAGAAAACTCATTTAAGCCTCGTGCAAACCCAAAAGGATAGGTATTACCATTATTCTGATTTTAAGAATGGGAAAACTTGAGATTACATCATTTTCCCAAGACTACAGCTGGGAAGGGATGGAGTCGAGGTGTGAGCCCAAACACACCACTGTAGACTCGTACACACCATGCCCTGTGCGCCCGTTCTTTCATTTAACCCTCAGTACTACAAAGTGAGGTAGACGATATCATCCCTGCTTTACAGATGAGACCACCAAGGCTCACAGGTGAAGTAACAGGTTCATGATCACACAGCTAACGTGGAGTTCAGACTCAGACCAAGCTCAGGTTTGCCTAAATTAGTGCTCTTAAATGCTCCACTGTACTTCTTTCGTGTATAAGTTATTTCTAGTGAGTGCTGCATTTGTTTGTCCCTTATTTGCTTTCGGGTGTGTTGTTGTCTCTCCCATATGTTTTCATACGTCACGTGTCTATGTCTCCTAGCATTTACTGCACTATATTATATAGTAAACAATAAATGCTGAATGATTGACAGTGCAATTAATATGTTCCTCTTCTTCCTGCTGTTGGAGTTCTGAGGGCTTTCCACCCACATCTCATAATTTTTTAGGAAACCAATCAAAGGGAAACCAAATATCTTGCTTCTCCACAATAAAACTTGCACACGTGCACACACACACACACACACACACACACACACCACCCCCTACTCGGGCTCCCTGCTTTCAATCTGGCTAAGAGGCTAATAGAGAAAATGCAGTCTACCCTTCACTGCCCAAGGGCCCTGCAGCACTGGTTAAGAAGGTGGAGCCAGGCTGGCGGGGCCAGCTCCCCCTTCCCTGGGCCTCCGGCAACTCCGCTCTGATGTCTGTGCCTGTGGTCATCTCACAACCAGTGGTTAAGCCAGCATCTGGGAATACTGGCTTCTAGCTTCAACTTCCGTGGTTATTCTAATGGTCAGACATGCCCCCCGCCCCCGCCGTCCCTAGATCTAACCCCTTCTGTGGAGATACAACCAGGCAAGTCCAGCTCTACCTACATTTAATTCAGACCCTAGTGACGTCAAACACTGTGGATGAAACAGACATGGTTTCTGTCCTCAGAGAGACAATTTAGTTAAAGAGACAGGACAGAGAGATTAGAGAACACGGAGTCCACTCCAGCAGAAGCCTGAATGTTGAAGACGCAGAAATGGAGTTCTCTGATGAATCTATTACAGGAGTCCCCTGAGACAGTGTAGACTTTTCTAGGTGCACATACCTCGGTTTGGACACTCCAAGCAGAGCTCTTCATGGCTCAGCCTCTGCCTGTCTTTTTATGCTTTTTTTTCTGCCACTGATTTTTCCCTCAACAGACATGGATTGAATACTTGTTATGTGCCAGGCACTGAGCCGGCCACTGCAGGTAATTCCATTCAGTGGGAGAATAGAGTGTGGGTGGGAGAGGGGTAAGAGATGAAGCTGGAGCTGGATTGTGGACAGCATCGTAAGTAGACCTGAGGAGTTTGGGCTTTGTCCTGAGGAACGTGGAGAGCCGATCCCCAGTTTGTTCTTTAAACTACAATTTAGTGTTTCCCACATGCATCAAACTTCCACGTTTCGTGCCTGGGATCATGCTATTCCCACAACCTGAATGCCAACTCTTCCCACTCTTCCCCTTTTTTCATATTACACTGATTTTCTGAGCCATTGGTCACACGTCACAGGATGCCATGTGCCTACAGCACCTGTGGTAACCTCTTTGGTGACACTCATCACACTGTATGGAAATGAGCTCTGCATTTTTATCTCATCGATGCTTTGCTCCATGTCTAATTAATATCTATATCCCCTGCTCTAAAAATATATGGACCTAGCACAAAACAGTTGCTTAATTAAAAAAAAAAAATAGTTACTGAACTATTGAACTAATGGTGAACAGATCCAGCAATACCCTAGAAAAGCTACAGCAATATCATGGAGAAGAGACTGTAAATATGCAGCGATTAAAAGACAGAGGGAAGACTGGAACAGGGAGGCCATGTGGCGAAGCCATTCCCGTTCAACCTGCGGAGGTGCTGCCCGGCCTCTCAGCCCACCTCTGAACCACCCAGGGCTCCGGACCCCCTATACGAAGCGCTCTGAACAGGGACAGGCGCACACTTCCCAAACAATAAATGTTAGCTCTCCTTATCAGCAGGAGTTTTCAATCCTGCCGTAAAATCTTTTCCTAATTCTAGAAATAAATTCCCTTTTCCCTTGTTTCATTTCTGGACCCTGATTCAAAAGACTGACTGCTCAGAACACTGATTCCTAGCCGGGGAGGTAAGGAGCTTGCCCATGAGAGCATTTAATAGAAATATCTGAGAAAATTTTTATCTTTCTGGTTTTTTGTTTTGTTTTGTTTTATAAATTTCTTCTATTGTATCTTTTATTATTGGAAAACAAAGGCCAGACCCCTGTTGAATGTAATGCCCAGTCAGACCCTTATCACATGCTAGCTTCCTAAAAAAGGCAGACATTTGAAGCCTGGGGCTTCTCCAATGAGACCTCTCCAAAAGTTTGAGTGTCCAGGTCATTCTCACTACAGCCGGGTGCCTTGGGGTGAGGCTAGTGAGGACCAGGGGGCCCCGGGATAAGGGATCCAGCCAATTTCTGCCCATTGCTCTCCTAATCCTGCAGGTGGCAGCTGGACACAAGGCTGAGCATCTGAGGACCAAATTCAGCAACTAAGGGGGGTGGACCCCACGGCATTCCAGGCTCAGGGATGCTCACGAACTGAGGAGCTCCGAGTCGTCGGCCTCAGAGGATGGAGAGACTAACGGGAAGTGGATGGAGCCCCTAGACCTGCGTTGTCCGGTACGGTAGCTGTTAACCAATCTGCCTGTTGACATTTCATTTAAATTCATTGAAATGGAATAAAATTTAAAAGTCACACAATGCAACATACAGATGATGTATTATAGAATCGTGCACTTGAAACTTGTATAATTTTATTAACCCATGTCACCCCAATAAATTTAATTTAAAAAAAAAAAACAATTTTCCATTCTTCTGCTGCACTGGCCACGTTTCGAGGGCTCAGCAGCCACCCAGGGCTACTGCAGGACCGTGCAGGGGTGAAACAATTCCATCATCAGGAAGTCCCGTGGGAGAGCGCTGCCCCAGACGACGAGCTCCACCCCCAGCCCCAAGGGTGTGATCACCAGGACCACAGACGGAGTGGGAGTGGGAAAGGAAACGCATCCCCAGAGAGCGCCCATCCAGCAGACCTCAGAGCGCGGGACCCTTAAAGCAGACCTCTCATCTCCTCCTCCTTAGGAAATAATCATTTCTCCTCAAGGCTTGATGAGGCTCCGGGTTTAGGGCTCTGGATGAAATTGGGTGTGAAAGGGGCACCACCTGGTTCTTTTGGCTAAACGAGTACTTGGAGGTGTCTCAAGGACCAGCCGCAGGTCCCGCCACACCACACACTAAGGCCTCAGTGCCTTCAAACACCGTCACTTCTGCCTGGGGTGCTCTTTCCTTCACATCCACTTCTCAGACGGAGGGGTCTCTGCACCAGAGCTGTGGTGCCACATTCCCTCGCACCCACTTCTACATGCCCAAGGCTGCTGGCCTCGCCTGCTGGGACCTGCCCCAGGGGACTTTTCCTGGCTGTGGAAGTACATTTGGCCCTTGTGGTACCTCTGGGCAACACTACATAGTTAATGCACCTAGCAGATGGGGTGCATGGATGGATGCTTAAGTAGAATCACTCTGTTCTACACTTTCTCCCAGAATCCCTCAGGGGCAACTGGCCTGAAAGGACGCCCTTCATTGGTTTTCCTCACCCCGGGTCGCACTGCATCCCCCCCACCCCGCTTCCTTTACCCGTGTTTCCTCAGATCACTCACCAAATAAATAACTTGTACCAAAATTCTTAGAGTCTTCTTCTGGGCAACCCAAGCCAAGACAAGGGCCTGCCATATGCCAGACACAGTGGTAAGCACAGAGGAAAAGAGATGTTACAAAAACCAACTCAGTTCCTCTCTCATGAGCTTGCAGTGACGTGTGTGAGGCAAGCAAGTAAAGAGGCAACCAGCAGACAGCGGGCAAGCAGCACTCTGATGGACAAGAGGAGATGTAAGGAGCCCCAAAGAGAGATGTCCCTCCAGCCTGGATGAGGAGAGGGTTGGGAGTGGTGTCTGGGGGGAGGAGGGTGAAGCTAAACTGAGTGCCGATTCATTGTCCTGAAGACAATGAATGGAGAGACACAGAGAACTTTCAGGCTGGGAAGAATATAATGATGGGCTTGGCCTCCCACAAAGACTATGCTGGCAGCCATGTGAGAATGGGCCGGAGCTGGCGAGGATGCTGGTTCAGGGATGGGCAAGGAGAGACGGAGCACAAATGAGGCAGGGCCCTGGCCCTGGGGATGGGCGGAAGGTAAAAGATCAGAGGAAGGTAGATGAAGGAGAGTTTGCCAGGACCTGGTGATCACAGAGTCATAGGAGCTGAGAGAGACTTCAAGCTCTGGAGGACGTTTTACCTGCCATAACACTTTGAGCATGGTACATGCCAGGTGCTCGGTGATAGTTATTGAGTGATGAATGGATTTTCTTTATGGGCAGTGCCTGACCTTTCATATAGCTAGACAAGGGGAAATTCACTGAAATCTCTGATAAAAATAACTGTATCGGTCAGCTACCACTGTGTGACAAACTACTCCCAAAATTCAGTGGCTTAAAACAATAGTCATTTATTATTATATCTTACCTGTCTTTGGGTTGGCTAGGAGTAGGCTGGTCAAGGCTGGACTCAGAAAGGGGTCAGGGGTTCTGCTGACCTCACTGGGGTTGCTTCTGCAACTGGAGCTTGGTAAGGAGGCTCTTCTCTAGGTGGGGCTTGGCCGGGCACTCTCACTGGGGCGACTTGGCTCCCTATGCCTCCCATCCTCTTCTGGGACCAGTGAGCTAGCCCGGCATTCTCTTGGCAATGGCAGAGGCACTAGGGAATAAGCCCAATCACGCGGACACTTTTAAATACCCTGCTTGTGTCACGTCTGCTGATATCCTTTGTCCAGGGGCAGCGAATTACGACTTGTCCTCAGTGAGAGAGCACTGCACAGTCACATGGCAGTGGGCATGGATACAGGGACGCGCGGGGAGCTGGGGCCATTCACACGACCTACCACAGCCTTCTTCCAAGTTTTGACTTCAGTGGGCCAGACAGGCAGAATATTTGCTTTGTGCTGTCTGTCCACCCCACAGTCCTGGAAGGATTTGTCACTTTGGGAGGAAAGGGTCACTTTGAGTAAACTTTTGGTTTTTCACTTCCCCGGTTATCCCTCTGTCAACGCATTTCACGTGGTCCCGCGGTGATTCTCTGTGTTTCTGTCTCCTCTGCTACACTGCGAGCTCCTGTCCTATTAATCTGGAGCCCAGACTGGATGTCAATAAATATCTCTTAAATGCTGTATGAATGGCGGCACATTTCTGGACACTGTGACTTCTCCATTCTTTGACCCTTTATCTCATCTTTTGAGTATTGCCAGTTTATCTATTATGCTTTAAGTCATCATTATAGACTCACATAGTTGACTTTTTACGGACCTATCAGGCCCTTCCAAGTAGCCACCTCAAAAACCACACCTTTATCCACACTTTTCCCACTCTGAGCTCTGAAGGAAGTTTCAGGAATTCCTGCAGTAATGCTGTCCTGCTCACCTGAATACTCCTGAGGGTGACAAACCATGGCCTGGTTAAGATAAATGGAAGTTTTGGAAACGGCTAATAGTCAATAGCTTTGGATGCAAAGCTGGTGACCGAGATAGGTGATCAAGCTGGGTCACTCCAGGGACAAAAACGGGACGTGGTCAGGAACGAATGAGCCTGAGATTCTTCCACAGTTTAAGGTTGTCCCTGAGGACAGTCTGAGGGAGCCCCTGAGGGGAGCAGACAGTAGAATTTGAGCACGTTTCCCCTCTTCCAAGGCGACTGTTTTCTCATCCATACAGCGTTGGAGGAGAAAGTTCTGCTCTCGTTCACCTTTGCTGTGGTTCTTATTCTTTTAAGTCCTTTGAGAATTCGATGACAGCTCTGGAACCTTCGTCCAGCAAAATGCTCCTGAGGTCATATTTTGCCTATGATTTCCAGGGATGCACGGACCCCCTGAAACCAATCCAAGGATCTCAGGTGAGATCTTCTCTTTGATGAACACACTAACTGGAACGAGGGTGCTAGAGAGCAACCAGGACGGTTTTCTTGGTGTTTTAGTTTCTGCCACACCCCACAATGCGCCCAGCCCAGAGCTACGACATAACAGATTCTCCAGAAATAGTATGTGGACAACTTGTGCAATCGTCTTCACTAGGAGATTACTTTTGTGAGTGACATCTCTGGGGATGCCTGGTCCCCTCAGCCCTCTCACCTCAGCTGGGCAGTGCAGTCCGAGTGCGGCGAGGTTCTCAGAATAGCTACATTGCAACCTCTAAACTGTTCTTGTTTGGGAAGAAACAGGAGAGAGTCTTGCTGCTCCAATCAGACTCAGGGCGTCAGGCCCGAATGACTTTACTTTGGGCGCACAAGGGCCAGGCCAGACCAGATCCCACTGCATTTTAGCAGGCGGCCTCCGCCACTCCTGCCCCCCATCCCTGGCTCTACTTGGTGTCCCTCCCTCAGACACCTGTCAGGGAGCTCTGAGCAGCCATCAAGGGCACGGCGGTGGGAAACGGTGGCTATGAGGCCTTGTGGCCACAAGAGGGACCCATTTGTTCTGAAAGGACCGCGTCTGGCCGAGATCGTGACTCCCGCCTTCATCCAACACCCACGCAGTCTCCCAGTTGTGTTGGGTGCTGACTGTGGAGCGGGGACGCAGCGTGGGGTGCAGGGCCAGGCATCCACTCTGAGGCCCTGGCTCATGTGGCCACCAACTGAGGCAGGTTCTCCCTCAGCCACCTGTTTTATCTGAAATGGGCCAGTGGCCCAGGACACTCGCTAAGTGGCACGGCCACTCTCAATATTTCTGAGCTTTCAGAACTTCTGTAAGGTGCGCTTCGTCCACTCCTAATGCTTTCTTTTCTTTATGGCAAAAGCAGCCCAAGTTCAAAGGGAGAAATGAGAAAATTCAGACAGGCAAAGGGCATCTGTAACCAGCCCATCTCAAAGACAACCCGAGTCACCACCACAGGGGTCCGTCCTGCCCGGTACCCTCACAGACAAGCTCCTCAAGGAGAATGGGGGTGCATCATCGTCTGTGGAGTATCTCGGCAGTTTGTGTAGAGCTGGATACTGCCAGGGTTTCAGGCCACAGGTGCACGGAGGGAAAAATAAGTGGCCAGGGAGGGAAGGGAAGGGATCTAATCCACACTAGGCCAGGCTGTGCGACACATTGCCTCTTCCATTCAATACAAACAAGCTAAGGTGAGGATCATTCTTGTTTTTCGGCTGGGGGAACTGAGCCTCAGAGCGATTAAGTCATTTCCCTGGGGTCACACAGTCAGGGAGCAATGGAGCCCAGATCTGCAGGCAGGACTGTCTTGCTCCAGAAGCTGATGCTTTTACAAAACCCACCCCAGGGCCTCTCAGGGGTCTGTGCTCAGGCTCAGAGAATGCGGCCCCACCCCTCCCACCCCGGCTCCCACGCCCACCTGCACCAACCTCATCTGCAGGGACAGCCCCAAGTTAGAGGGCCTCTCATGCCGTCGGAACCCAGGCTCTGACTTCACAGCCCCTGCCCTAAACCAGCCCTCAGGAGGCCTCAGAGCAGGAGCAGTGGGCGTCAGGGAAAGGCCCTCCACAGACCCTGCAGTGAAGCGTCCACTGGCCGCTCAGCAGAATCTCACTCTGTGTGGGGGAAACTATTCTCACCTGGCCTTCCTCACGGCTCTGGTGAGTGGGTCCACAGAGATTCTGACCCCGTTTCCTGCAAAAGGGGTCCCTACTGCCCTTCCGTGGGGGCCGGATAGCTCTGACAACAGGCACTGGCACCCCATCCTTCTTTCCCAACCTCCTTTCCTTAGGAGACCTCTTCCCAGACTCAGCCTTGAGGCCCAGGGAGAGGCCTCCCCCGGTTGCCAGGGCAACGGCTCCATTGTTTCCACTGCAGGAGTTTAGCTGCCAGGCCCCTCAGTTCCTGGACCAGCTCTCCCTGCCATTCTTGAGGCGGTGAAGCCCGCAGGGCCCCATTCTACTCCTCTGGGCTTCTTTGTCACGTCAGGATGCAGAGGAAGGGGAGACAGGCTGACTGGTCACCATGCCAACATCACATTGCCCACATGGGGAGAGGGGAGGGGCTGGGGCAGCCCGGCCACATTCGGCAGCCTAGTTAGTGAGTGGTTGGTCTATCTCTTGGGTCACCTGCCCAAGGATCCCTGCTGCTGGCCCAGCCACAAGCTTCAGGGTCCACTGTGGGAGAGGATTTTGCTAGATTTCTGCTTTTTTACACGATTTGCTCCATTTTTGCTTGGTTAAGCAAAGCTTGGGGCTTAGGCTTTCTCTTCCCTATCCTGAGTGTGCAGCCTGCAGACAGGGTCCTGGCTGTGGAAGAGGAATCGGGCCCCACCCCCAACCCGAGTGGGGGACAGCCCCTCATCCCTGCACGCGTTCACTCCCTGTCTCACTGATTCAACGATATTCGCTGAGGCTGACTCGGGGTTTTCCCACGTCACATATTATTAAAATCACTTAACGGAAAGAGAAACTTACTCAAAAAAGGTAAATGGCTCCGGGTGCTTTAAATATTGTCAGAGGCAGGATACAATCTCAGGCCCGCCTCGGTCCAACATCACTGCTTTAAAGTCAAGAAGAGGACACATGCTCTCCACCGCTGACAGTATCTAGAGTAAATAAACAATAAGCAAATCGTTTATTGACTGAAAATAAAGCCATGATAAGGAAGCTAAGGGTAGGGTTTTCACACATAGTAACTGCCTAATAAGTTTCAATAATGGATCAATGCACGGATGGATGGATGGACAGATGGATGGCTAGGTGGAGGGTAACTTCTCAGAGCATTATGGGCAATAACATGGAAGACAACCATTCCCTCATGTGTTTATTCATTTGTACATTTATTCAGTAAATAAGTACTGAGGATTTCTGCGCGCCACGCGCCATGCTGGACACTGGGGACATGAGGAAAATGAGACATAGATCTGGTCCTATGTCTGGTGAAAGAGGCGGACAAGTAAACTGCCCATCACGATGACGTGTGGCGAGCGCTATGACAGGCATGTCCAGGCTGACCTCGATGGCATTTCTCATCTGAATCACTGAGTCGCAGACCCTCTCTCTGAAGTAAAACAGGCCATAAAGTTCTTCTAGTTCAGTTTTTACCTGCTTTGGTTATTTCATGTATCACCACCACCATTTTTGCCATATTTGTATACCATCTGCTGATTTTTTTTTCACTAATATTTTTTTCTTTAAACTGACTCACTTATTAAGCTCTTACAAATTTACATAAAATGGAAACTTTATGTCACTAGTAGACATGGAAGATCAAGATCGTGGGTAAAATCAATTTGTTGGAACCAAAACAATGTCATTAAATTCTAGAGAGAGAATGTTGCTGCAGTCTGATTCTGAGACCCGCTCTCTTATTTAAAAGAGAAATCCACAAGTATCAGTGAGGCGATAGAAACATGGGCACCATTGGTTCTTTCTCCTGGACTTAAAAGACTTGAAAGAGAATTAAAAGTAGGAAGAATCTTTCTTAGGGGGAGATTTAATGTTATTTAGAGGCTAGAATGTGGTGAACCACTCAAACTAGTCCCGCATTTTGACAAACACTGCTGAGCCCTGCCCCTTCCTGTACAGGTTATCATGCCCCCATGGAAGGGCCGTATGGATTAAAGGAGTATCTGGGGCTTTGGATGACCTCTCTGCGCAGTCCTCTGGGGCAATGCTCTGGGATCCACTACGGCATCCCTTCTCATCACCCCACCTGCCACCTTCAGATCAAGCAGCATTTGGTCTATTCCCTCCAGTGCCCCCACCTTGAGAGGGGAGCCCCAAAGAGAGGAGATTCCCTTCCACCCTTCCTTTGTGCAATGCTCAGCAGGGCCTCAGCCACTGCAGTGACTCACTGGCCTTCTCCTGGATTCTGCAGCTGATTGGCTTTTGACATTTTCCCTTCCAAGCACATTAGAAAAGGAAAAACAAATGGGCTAGCATTATGCACAGAAGTAGGATCGGAATCTCCAAATCTTCCCCTTTTCCCCAACACACAGACACACACAGACACATACACGCACACACACACACTCATCTCTGTTGCTAGTGCCTGAGAGTCTACTATTAGTGCTTCATTCCTTTACACTGAAGTATTTATTCCAGTTAAAATAAAGAACAATTTAAGAAGGCAATTTGCTTATTATACATTCTGATTGCATTTATATGAAATGTCCAGAGTAGGAAAATATACAGAGACAAAGTAGATTAGTTATTTCCTAGAGCCAGAGGTAATGGGAGGTTGGGGGCGATAGTTAAAGTAATGGGTTTTTTTTTTTTTTTTTAAGCAATGAAAATATTCTATCATTGATTGTGGTGATGATTGCACAGCTATGTGAATATACTGAAAATCACTGAAGTGTACGATTTAAATGGGTGAATTGTAGGGTATGTAAATTACATCTCAATGAAGCCGAGAAAGTGAGAGAGATTGAGAAAGAGAGAAAGAGACAGAAAGAGAAAGACAGAGACAGAGACATGGAGGTTACGCGAAATCGTTTTTTAAAGATATAGCTTTGGCAGAACAAATGGCAAACGCCATAGCACAGTTTGATAGTCACGACGAATATAAGGACTCTGAAGTAGGCTGGCCGCTTCTCGCCATCCATGAGAGTTTAAAGAATAACAAGCTTAGGGCTTTAAATTAATGGCTCAAAGATGCAGTCAGAGAACCAAGGACTTCCTGTAACTGACTTAGGAGAACATCTTATGATTGCCCTAAAATAATACCGCTTATAGCTGGTGAGTTGATGTAGCTAAAAATCATGTATAGCTTCTCGTCCAGTAGGTTGCTGAGTGACAGCAGATTGAATTTGCAGCCTCACCAGATTTCTTTGTGAAATTTAGAGCAATGATTAGGAAAGATCAGAGTCCCCCCAATTAGAATGGAGATAGAACCCAGTTGAATCTGAAGACCTTGAATCTTGTAACTCCACCAGGCCTTCCCTCACCAGGAGAAACAGACCCTCCCATCCTGCCAGAGGGGACTGGTCCTGTGTTGATTGCACTAAGGCTCCATGACCATTCTCCACCTGCATAGCCCCACGCATCCCCCAGACCCATTGCTAAAGACAATCTCCATATGCCTGGGGTGCCAATTATAAAGTTTCCCTAGTAGGTGCTTAGATGCCAAAATTTCCAAATTCATATATATCAGTGAAAACCTGGGGAGTATTCCCAGAACTAGGTTTTAACCATGCTAGAGTAGGGAGAAAAGAAGGTAGTTTTAAATCTGTCTGGATTTTTCAGTACAGCTGTGCTTACCAGAGAGTCTAAAGTTGGTATGTCAACTCCAGGATCTGATAATAGCTCCATGGTTACTTCAGTTAGTAAACTGAAGCCTGGACTCCATGATAGTCCAATGAAAGTGAGATGCCAAAAAATATAATGTAGGAGAAATCCAAAGACTTAGGTAGCTAGGCGTGTTGAAGTGGATTTATCTCATGTGACTGGCTTTCCCGTGCTTTAGCTATATCCCATGAGACAGACCAAAAGGCTCTTCTTTTTTCACTAAGATATAAGGAAATACATTGATAAGGACAGTGTCAACACCCTTCTTAAGTGCGATAGCTGTAGTTCGCTATATGCAGGACGATGACATAAGTTACTTCCATTGAAATGTATTTCTGGGTTTTAACAGCGATAATGAAATCCAAGCATGGGCTCTGTAGTGACACTTAGTGACCATAAGCAAAGTGAACATAGAAGTCAACAGAACAGAGTGATAGAATAGACTGACGCACAGGGATCTCTGGTGACGACTAATCAATTATGAATACCAAGAACTAAAATACAGTGCATTAAGTATTGCATTAATGCAATAAAGGTATAACATTAACGTCTCACCAGACCTGTAGAATTAAAAACAAAAACAAACAAACAAAAAAAAAACACAGAGAGCTAGAGATCTGACAAATAAAGCCTCAGGACGTCAGATGGTCATAGGTTTTCACTAAATTCCCAGACCTAAGTCAGGTGAATAGAAAAACTGTGTTCTCTGTACCATAGGACATTGCAAATTTATACTGTAAATCCTCCTAATTTCCCCCTGAGGGGATTGTGGTCATTTAGTAGAGTGAGTGTGCACTGGGAAAAGAGGAAAAACAGACTTTTCAAGGCTTATTACTGACTCTGAGATAATGCCTATTCCTGGTCATGGGTTGAGTGGGAATTAATGAAAGTCAGGAAATAAATGGAGTTTGTGCTCAAACAATTTTACAGTGGGCCAAATAGTGTCATATCCACTTTGTCGTTATTCCTCTAGGTCTTGAATATATAGTTGGAATATATGTGCTCAGCAACCTTCCTGATCTATGAATTAAGGGCCGTCACGACAGGAAGGAGCAAGTGAAAACTCCTGGTGAGCATCTCCCTAACAAACTAGTAAATCAAAATCAATGTCACATTTCTAGGAGAATCACAAAAATTAGTGCCATCACTGAAGACTCAAAAAATGCAAGACGGATGACACAGTGGTGTGCTGGAATCGGCTTGCACAGGCTCATGAGAATCGTCATGTATTCACAAGAATTGTTCTGAGATTATTAACACTACCCACAACTTTATCTTCAGTGATGTCACTTAGGCAGCTTGAAATCGGCCATGCTGTGACTATTTAAATCATGGAAATTGTCAAACACTACAAATTAGGGTTCCTCCCACCCCTTCGGAGATCCAGTTTATAGCAAACCACTGTCTATCTCAATCACATCCTCATTTCACTCACCTGTTTGGCTTAGGCAGATGTATCTTGGACTTGGAGAATGACGGCAGATTTTGTAAGGGCAATCTGATTGTGATTTCAATCATAGCTCCTGTTCTAGGTCTGGTCTATTTACTGTACCATATCGATAGAGCCTCTGATGCCTACTATGGATGGATGGAACATGAATGCATGTTATTCAAAAGAGCTAAGATATGGAAATAACCTAAATGTTGATGGACAAATGAAGAAAATATGATACATATGTACACACACATATGCACACACTCACGCACACAATGGAATACTATTCAGCCATAAAAAGAAGAAATTCTTGCCATATACAACAACATGGATGAATCTGGAAGGCATTATGCTAAGTGAAATAATCCAAGCACAGAAAGACAAATACTGCCCTATCTCACTAATATATGGAATCTAAAATAGTCAGACTCATAGAAACAGAGAGTGGAATGGTGATCGTCAGGGCTGGGTGAGCGTAGAATGAGGAGATGCTGGTCAAAGGGTACAAAGTTTCAGTTATGCAAAATGAACAAATTCTGGCCCTCTAAACTACAGTAGGTGACTAAAGTCAAAAATACTGTATCATATACTTAAAATTTACTAAGAGGATAAATCTTAAGTGTTCTCACACACAGAAGGAAGGAAGGAAGGAAGGAAGGAAGGAAGGAAGGAAGGAAGGAAGGAAGGAAAGAAAGGAAGGAAGGAAGGAAGGAAGGAAGGAAGGAAGGAAGGAAGGAGGGAGGGAGGGAGGGAGGGAGGAAAAGTAAAGAGAATGGAGAAAATTATAACTGTGAGGTGATAGATATATTACTTAGCTTGATTGTGGCGATCCTTTCAAAATGTATACATATATAACAACATGTTGTATACCTTAAATAAATACAACTCTTATTTGTCATTTATACCTCAATAAAGTTGAAAAAAGAAAAGTATTAACATGGCTAAGGTAATTTCTTCCAGTATCATATAGACAGATTAGTGTACTGTCCAATAGAACTGAATTGACCCATAACCGGTATTGTTTATTATGTATTATTATTGAATGTAATGAACAACCTCATTCTCTTTGATGGACAGGACATACATTTGGATACTAAAGTTCTTTGCAATTATATAATTATAACTAAAATGTAAATGCTATTGTGCCAATGGGGACTTCTATGTAGACTGTAAAATGAAAAAGGTAACCCCAATATATGTCAGCTCACGAAATCAGGTGATACGCAAATGAAATCATATATATAAAGGAGCATTGCAAACTGTAGTGTTCTGCCTGGCTACACTTAGTGTTACTTCCTCAGAGGAGGTTTCTCTGATGCTGCATCCCTTATCAGCATCCTCTTATATGCCTGTAGAGAAACTTATAGCTATTTTGCCAAAGATTATCCTAGTTTCTACCTACCTTTTTGTATTTGTGTCTATGTGATCAATGCCTTTCTCCCACGCTACATGAAAAGCATTTGTCTGTCTTCCCACCGCTGACTCCCCAGTCCCTAATGGAGTGCCTGCATACAGTAGAAACTCAATAAACATTTATTTAAATAAACGAATAAACCGAGTGCTACTCTTTGACACTTGCAAGGAGACCAACTTATCTAGATGAAGGGACTCTTTACCATCATAGAATTCACGTCATAAGTCTCATCCAACCAAGTCTTGGTGGTGGCTTTGAGTTTATATTAACCTCATGCTATAGTTGCAACTTCATGCCATTTATTAGATTATTGTATTGGTCAGGGTCCCAGCAGGAAGTGTGTAGCCCTCTCAGATGGGGTAATTGAGAGTTAAATAGTGTGGGTAGGGTTAAGGAAAGCCAGCAAGGAATGGAGCGAGCGCAGTGGGGATCTGGTACCATTCCAAGCCCTGTAGGGGCAAAGGGAGGGGTACACACCCAAATCTGGAGAGAGCTGCTGTAGCACATCACCACTTGACAAGAGCTGTGGTTTTAGGAGAGGGTTGCAGCCAGTACATGGAGACTCAGCTGGAAAAGAGCCACAAAACAAATATCCCAACTTTACTCTCCTCCCACCTTCCAGTCTCTTGTTGGCTGAATCTACTAGAAACCAAGAAGTCCTGAGAGCCCACTGATGCATCCATAAAAATAGGCCTCCAAGCAGAATGGTGAATGGATGGAGAGAAGATCTAGAGGAGAAAATAAAAATATCTAGCCCGAATCTGAGCCCACGTAAACACTGTTACTTAACTGAGAACTTCTTTGCTTTTTCTATTTTTCACTGATGCCAGGCCTGTTCTCCACAATATCCAGTTGTAGATGGATATTGTTGTTGTAGATGGATATTTTTCTCTCCCTCTTTCTCTCAAATTTCAATTTGAAGTTACTTTGGTCAGCTGGGAGATTTTCCTGCAAAGCACCATTGTCAAGACCCCCTTCAGATGTCCCCTGTCCTTGGTAGAAAGTACTTTTTTATACTGCAAGTTTTGGTCCAGAAGACCCAGTTCTGATCTTTCCAAGGGCTTGCTTTCTCCATCACTTACCACATGCAAAAGTAAGCGGATGCAAACATCATTCGGCCTTGCCTTTCAAGCTCTCATCTCCCCCCCTGCAACTCCTGCAGCTTCCCAGGGCTTCCAAATCCAAGGTTCCATTGGGAAGTAGCTACTTTCCCTACCCCGTCATCTCCCTGAGGCCCAAAGTATGCAAGCCAACTGGAAGCTTCCGTCTCAAGGATGTGCGCCAACACAATTCTTGCTCTGGGGAGCAGGTCCCCTAGATACCCTCATGCATCTCCTTCCAACTCTGAAATCCTGGGGTTCGAAGGCTCTGTCTCCTCATCTTTGTCTCAATTTCTGGCTCCACAGTGCTACACCCAGGCCACCTGATCTTTCTCTCATCTGACTTTAGTGCTCAGCGCCTTTTGCTTCAGACCAAAGACTCTGAAGCTACTGGCTATAGAAGATTCTGAGCCATATGGCCATAGGCTGCATATGCCCTCCCTACCTGAGTTTTAACATTTCCTTTCACGTCTTATAAACGTCTAAGATCTAAGTTATCATGTCACTTCCCTCATTTCCGGAACCTGATCTCCACATTCCTCGTTGGCAGCTGCATTTCTCTTCCAGCGCTTTCGGAGAGATTGTGTCCCTCTCCCACATGACCCCTTCCCCACTGGATCAGCAGAGGAGAAAGAAGCAGGGACCGCCGGATCTCCTAGTCTCCCAGCCCAAAAGAGGCTCAAACACTGTACAGGTGGACAGTGTGTTTGGGAGGAGCGCCATGGGTGGTGGTCTCCATCTAAACAACCTGTCCTCCTAGCAGACTAGTGGATGAGTTCGTCTCCAAAGCAGGGAGCCCTTGGCCCTAGGATGAGGTTTTGGGGTTCAGAGGAATGCAGGGATGGGAGGGGGTGGCCAGGTAAGGGTGGCTGGCCTGCTCTTCGTCTGAACCAGGGACACCCGGTTGCCCCTCCCAACACCCCACCCTCCCGCCTGCCGGGGTTCCCAGCCTTTCACTGAGATGAGATTTTTTCCTCCCTTCTAAAGCTTTTAAACATTAAAAAGAAAAACGCCAAATCTAGAACTCCAAACACAATAATAAAAAAAAAAGACATGAAGAAAAATAACAAGAGATAAAAGCTCTCAGTCCCAGCCCCAGACAAGAAGCCGCTCTGACGTCCTTGGGCGCCCGGAGGCGTTAACCCTTTGCTGCCCGGCGAAACCACCTCCCTCCCGGCGCTCGGCCCCGCCCCGCCCGCTTTCCGCGGAGAGCCATGGTCGTCGCCTTCAGTCGGGCTCTGGATACATGGCTTCAGTTCTCTATTTTTGCCAACCCTGCACGAGCTCATCTCTACCCGCACCTGCCCCCCGCCCCCCGCAACCCTCCCCTCACCCTTTTGTCTCAGCGCCTCCTTCCGACACCAGAGCGTCAAAGAAATCTCCCTGCTGAAACTGAGCCATAAGCCAGACTCTTTGGGGGCATGAAATGGATGCCTCGTGTGTGCTTCTCACTATCACAGACTCTCTCCATTAGCGAGAGACATGGGATGCCTTCTGCATCCCATCTTCGTGCCATTAATGACAGCTTTTGTTGTCGTGTAGGCGGAAAGCAGTGGACAAAGGACCCCAGATGATTTAAGCCACACCCCTCACCTCCTCTGAGAGCCCAAGGGGACGGTCCTCCGAGGAGGAGAGAGCAGGGGATCTTTTTAGAGCCCCCATGTTCTAAAGCAAATGCCAAGTCAACAGTGCGGTTCACGAGGAACAGCGTTTTCACCACTCCATTAAAATTACATTGGTCTCAATTTTTAAACAAAAGGGAATTTGGGTTGAGGTTGCTGGGTCCCAGAGCAGCACTGTGAGATCATAGGACCTGCAATCCTGCCGCATAACAGACATCTCTAGTAAAATCTGGCTTGAAGGCGGTCACATCCACCCTGCCCCTACCCCATGCCAGAGGCACCCCCACTGGGTCTCAAACACCAGCCAGGAACCAGTTGCTCCCAGAATTGCAGTGAACTGGGGGTGGGGTGGGGGGCTCAAATAGAGCCACACGTGGGTGGGAGTCCATACTCCTGGACTGTGGATGGAAACACTTTGGAAAGCAAACTTTTCCAGGGCTGACTGGGCTGAAGCTATCATTTAGGTCAGCGGTCCCCAACCTTTTTGGCACCAGGGACCTATGAGAGAATCTAATGCCTGATGATCTGAGGTGGAGCTGAGGTGGTGAAGCTAGTGCTGGGGAGCGGCTGCAAACACAGATGAAACTTAGCTCGCTGGCTGGCTGCTCACCTCCAGCTGTGCTTCCCTGTCTGTGGCCCAGGGGTTTGGAACCCCTGATTTAAAACATGAGTCAGGACTAGCTTGTTTGTCCAAGTCCCTCTCAGGTGGGGTAGTATCTAATGGAAAGGGAGATTTGGGGAAGGAAAGAAATATGTGTTAGACACCAGGAGTTTATTTAAGAGGCTCTGTTACAGTGTCAAGCACATACACACAAAAAATGTATTCTTTCAAAACATATTGATGGCATCCTAGTCACTTGTCGCAGGAACACATTGGTAATAATGACAGACACGCCCTTGTTCTCAGGGATGTTAGTCTAGAGGGAAAGGCTACATACACACTAAGGATCTAGCTTACAGTCCTAGTTCCCAGCCCCGACCTCCCACTCAGTTACTGATCTCACTTTTTGCAACATTGTGATACACTGGATTATTTTTTCAGTATATTTCTCTGCCAACTGATGGCGTTGTGGCTTGTTTTGACCAAAGGAATGTGGGCAGAGCCAGTTCTGAGCCAAGGACTAAACACTACACCAGGTTTTACTAATAGTTCAGAAATCAATCAAAAACACCTATTTGTTCTTACTTATCAGCATTTGAGGGCATTTTTGTCACATAGTCATCTTGGCCAAGAGGTGTCTCTCTTTTAATACCTAAAATAGGATAGAAAGTAATGGAAGAAGAAGGTGGGAATGAGGCCTTTATTGACCAGGCTCACCAGGAGAGACAGGCTGGGCTGCTGAGGCCCAGGTGGCCATCAGAACCATCTAGAGAGAGACACTCGAAACTGCTTCATGAACACAAGCCGAAACCTTAGAAGACTTGACACCTGCAGTGCCCACTCTGGTAGCTCCCCATGCATAGTTACCACTGTTCAGTCTCTAAGGCATCAAGAATTGCCTGGCAATCTGCTCATTTCTTAGTTTGTTTCAGAGTTTATGGAGAAGAGTCTTTTTAGGTAACTCAGGTCCATTTTCTTTGGGAAGACATACAACAATCAATCAGCGTCCTTCTGCCAGTGACAATCCTTGAAACGGGGCTGAGGGCAAGCCACTTAAAAAGAGATTCACACATCAGAGGGCCGGGTGGATGGAGAATGCTGCCCTACACTATGCAGACACGGGGGAAATGATGTTAAATGGGAGGTGACTATCTCGTCTTTGAATGTACCATACATGCAGTTTTATGCCTCCGTGACTATTGCTCATGAGGTCGAAGGAACATCCTCCCTGCCTTGTCTATTCACCTGTCCCAGTTCTAATCTGCTTTTGCCATTCACCAACTCTGGGAGGTTATGGTAGGTTGCACTGTTAGGCAGATATTCACCACCCCTTCCTCACTGGCCTGGTCCTCTGGAAAGATTATACTTCTTGCTCCATGTATGAACAACTAACTTAATCACATGACTTGCTTTGGCCAATGACATATAACACTCGAGAGCAGAAGCCATTATATGGCTCTCCCATCTCTATTTCCCTCTGCCATTGAGACCAGCCAGTCCCACACAGGGACTGCACACCTTCCCCTTTGGGTCCACAATGAAGAGAGCATGAAGGGGAACCACAGGAAACGTCTGGTGGTTTAAAATCTTGATTGTTTTAGCTACTTGAGATGTTGGAGTCAGTGGTTACTGCAGCATAATGTAGCCCGAGTTGGCTGATGCCTCCCCAGGGCAGATTCCAGCAGCTTCTTCCCTCATTGCACCCTATGAGCAATCCAGTTATAACAATTACCTCACTGAGATATAATCATTCACTATCTTCTCAATGGACCCCAAATTCCCTGCCATTAGAGCTGTATCATTTTACCTGGGTTTCCCAAGTGCCTTGCAGGGGGTGTGGAACACAGTGAGCCCTCAAAATACATGCATGAATAAATAAGTGTTCAAAGAACCCTAAAACTCTGCACTGTCCTTTCCTCCCAAAGGAGAGCAACTCTCCCCTGATGCCCTTTGCATATTTGCACATAAAACCCTCTTCAAGATGGTATCAGGTGACAAAATTAAATCAAATCAAAGAACAAGCTGCTGCTGAACTGTATAAAATTGTTGTCTGAAGTAACGAGCTCCGAGAAGTGTGGCCTGGAAAGCAGCTGGCTTTCTGACGAATGTCAAGTTTCTAAAGTTAAAGGCACCAGATTCAACCCATCCAGTAGGTCGGCACACCTGAGGGACCACAGGGAACTAAACCATCCGCTCAGACTTCTGTTTTAGGGCTGATAGAGCTTGTCCGCAAGGCAGAGTTCTAAAGGGCCTATCCAGGTCAAGCTCCTAGCCAGCGGCTCTCTCTGGAATCTGGATGCTCAGTTCAGAAGTCCAGCCGTTTTCTCTCTGCTGGTGAAACCAGCCCAGACAACTGCCACCTCGGAGAGAGGGCCTAGATTCTGTCTCTCAGGGCTGTGTCCAGAATCAAGCTCCAGCTAGGGGAGGGGCAAAACAGCTCTCCTACATTCCTTCCCTTAGTGTGAGCCCACACCCTCTAGTGCGGGGTGTTACCAACGGGAGGGCACAGAGTCTGATTTCTGAGTACCTCTTGCTTTTCATAATATTTATTTTCTCACCCTGACTCCGTGTGTATCCAACACACACTGCCTTATCTCTGACCCTGCGTCAGAAGCCCTGTAACCCAGAAGAGACAGCTCCAGGCCAGGCCTTGCTGCCCAGTTACCAAAGGCAGCAACTGCGTCTTCTGGGTGCTGAGCGGAACCAAACCACAATATTTACCCTGCGGACGGACACACGTGCTGGGTGATCAACGGCAGCAAGGTGAAAACGAGACGATGTTTTGGTTCCATCTCCTGCATAGTTCCTGTTTGTTTTTCCACTGTCCTGTTCCAGGAGGGTGCACACCGAAGGGGCCGTGTGGACAGTCTGTGCTGCCCCGCTGCCCTCGCCATTCCCCTCAGTTCCAGCACCCCTGTGGGACCCCAGAGGTGGAGTGATGGTCATTTTAAATGCCCTCCGAGGCAACCAGGTGCATGATGGAGACACCATTGTTCCCTAGTGTGGATGGGGGCACAGGGACTGGACCTGAGAATGACCTGGCGTGGCAATCCAGGGTCATTGAGAGTGGAGGCAGGTATGTGGGGTGCCTGTCGGCTTGGCAAGCCCGAGGGTGGACATACACAAGGGGCAACGCTAGGAGCCCACCCCGCCCCACCCCCCCCCCCCCCCGGCCCAAAGCGCACGCTGCGGAATTCTGCCAGCACGAAGCAGAGTCACGAGCAGAGCCAGAGCAGCAGAGCGGGCAGGACATCTTCAGCGCCGGGAGAGCACGAGTGCGTGGGCGGATGGGGGAGGGGCTGGCATCCGACTGCACCTCACGGCTCTATCCCGCATCCTTGCTTCTCCTCGCCCCAAATCTAGGAAAAATAAAAGATCATCCCGGAGAGCCTTTGGAGGGACTGGGGCTTCCTGAGCGGAGGGCGTCTTGCAGCACGGGGACCCGCCCCTCCATCCCGCGCCGCCTCCCCCCTTTCTCCTCTTCGCTCTGCTCCCGCTCCCCGGGCTCCGCGGCCCGCCCCCGCGCGGGAGCTCTCAGAGCGGAGGCGGCGCGCGCAGCGGTGCGGGGGCGGAGGCGCCAGGAGGGGCGGCGCGGAGAGGAGGGGGAGCGGGGGCGGGCGCCGCGCTCCTACGCAAGCAGCGCGAGAGGGGATCCTGGGCGTAGGCCCCGCCCCCTCACGTGCCCGCGGCGCAGGGCCGCGTGCCACCCGCGTGACTGGCAGGCCCCGCCGGGCGCGCGCTTTACACGCGTGGGAGGGAGGCCGCGGGGGCGGGGGCGGGGGCGGGCGGGTCTGGGCAGGCTGTAGGAGAAGCTGTTTTCTGCAGCTGCCCTCTCCCCACAGCCCCGGCGTTTGGAATCCCCCCTCGTTCTGCCCAGAAGTTTGGGCACGAATTAGGGGGAGGATGGAACTCGAGGAAAGTAGGTCTTCCTTCCCCAAACTGCATCTACTCCTGCATTTCAGGGATGGAAGCAAAAGGCAGATAAAGGGACTCTTTCCCAAGTGAAGAGCCTGTTCAAGAAGTTAAATCTAAGCTCGGCTTGGGAGGGAGGTGAGAAGAAGAGGTTTTGAAATGAGGAGTGGGGTCCCCACAGCCTTTCTCAGCCTCATTTACTGCCACTGCGTTACCGCACCCCGCTAATGCCGCGGCATGCCGTTGTGGGTGGGTTTCCACCATCATGCTCTTGAGTTCATTTGAGTCAGGTGCCTTGTCTTATTGAGCTTGGGCCCAGCTCGGAGCTTAACGCAAGAGCAAGACTCTGCCATCTGCTTTCTTCCTGGGTCAGTGACCTCACTGACTCCCCGGCCCTCAACCCCCCTCCCAGAAGTGGTAGATGAAGCATTTGGAAAGAACCAGTGAGCAATGGAGGCCAAGGACAGGCCGAGCACCAAATTGAGCATCCACAGCAACAGAGAAGGTAACCCATCATCTGTGCCTTTGCAATGTGTCCTTAAGTGACCCATGTTCCTGCAAGGTGTCAGGTGCCGAAAGAGTCCACATGGCCCTGCTGTCATGTTGAAACTTGTGTCTCGTTGGTTGCTGTTTCCAATGGCCGGTGAAATGGGGGGGGACTGCCAGGGGGGAAGCATTCTAGAGCAGAAGCCCCTAAGGTGAGTGAAATGTCTCTGTGAAAAGTGATATGTATATATATAGCATGGCACAGAGCCTGGGAGCCAGGAGCCACCTATTTATGCTGGCACGGGTATGAAATGTGGAAGGGAAGACCCTGAATCTGACCCAGGCTCACTTCCTTGTCTCTGTGTGGGAAATTATGGGCGCGCTGTGTTCTCTCCAACGTGGATTATATTCCCTGGAGTAAAGGTAGTTTCCCCAGGATGGTTGTCCTGTGGAAGGCAAATCCTAAATGTGTCCAGAACTTAATTGCGTTCATATCCGGGAGGGCCAGGGAAAAGGAAGAGGAACAGAGGCAGGGAGAGGGGTCCCCTTTGGCTGTGTGTCTTGATGTCAGTTTATCTGGACAACTGCCTTTCTACCCTTGGCTCTTCAGGAGGCCACTTGGCTCGTAACACTCACTTTATTAGGTAGGTATGAGGATGGTCAATATAATTGAATGGCTATTGAGTGCCAGACGCTGGAGAAAACAAAGGAAGTGCAGGGTAAGGTCCTTGACAGGAAAAAAATTATATCACATGGAGGAAGTCCTACATTCTTGAAATACATACTTAAGGAAATGCGAATGGGTATATGAGGTTAAGAGCCAATATGAGTGGTGTGGATAAGTGCTTGCTTTGATAGAAAGAGAGCAATAGAGGCCAAGGAGCCAGAGAAGAAGGGGAGGATGTGAATAAATTGTCAGGAGCCGCGAAGGTGCCTAGGTGTGGAGAACTATGTGAACAAAGGCAGAGGGTAAGGGATGGTTGTGGCCAGCCCACCGGTCATGGGGAAGGTTGGTTTGGCTGGAACAAAAGATTCATTATTAGCGAAGGTCAAAGATCTTAATGAATGATTCTCCTGAGCCCCAAAGCAGAAGTGTCTGAGTTCACCTGCAGCCCCAAGTTGCCCAGTACTCTCTAAAACTGAGCTCTGATTATAAAAAGCCCTCCTTAGGATCATGCAGTGGCTTCTCCATTGCGCACACCCTATCATGGCACTCCAGGCCCTTTGTGATTTATCTCAAACCTACCTGTTCAGCCAGACCTCCTATTCCATCCTTTCAAGCCTACTGTAATCCCCAGAATTACCCCTTAGCCCCAAACGTGCCTTCTGCTTTTTCTCTTGTGCCTTCACTTATATGTTTTTCCCTTTCTTTGGAATGTCCTCTCCTCCCTCACCATTTCTGCCCACTCATCCTTGAAGACACAGCTTAAGTGACAGCTCATTCTTCAGCCAGATATAATTTTCATCTGAGTTCCTTCAACATCATGTATTCTACCTTGGCACCTCAGGTTCTACATTATATCATGGATATGCAGCGGCATTAATTTTCAAAGTAAGTACCACTAAGTCAACCACTTCTCTCCATCTCCCTCCCTGACAGCCTAGTCCAAGCCCGCATCGTCTCCTGTCTGGACTGGTGTGGTAGCCTCCTAACCAGTTCCATTGCTTCCTTCTTGCTTTCTCAGGAAGTTCTCCACACAGCAGCAGTGATCCTTCTAAAACAAACCGGACCATGGCACTCTCCTGCTTAAGCCCCTGCAGTGGTTTCCCAACACATTCAGATGTAATTCAAGGTTTACCACAGAGTTCAGGAACCTGTGTCATCTGGTCCCGTCTGCCTCTTGGATGCCCACCAAGCTCTAGCCATCCTGGCTGTCTTCCTGTCTCTGGAATATTCCACTTCTGCTTCAGAGCCTTTGCTCTTGTTGCCTCTTCTTCGTTCAGTGTATTTCTCTCAGAATTTACATGGCTCACTTCCTCACATAGTGTCTTTGGTCAACTACCTTTTCCTTAAAGAAGTGTTCCTTGAATACTTTATCTAGGCCTTCTTACCAGTGATTCTCCATTTCCTTACTTTTTCTTAACAGCCATTACCACTGTCTAAACCATATTATGTTTATTTGGTTATTTATTGTCTTCCACTGCCATGAGAAGGTGAGCTTCATGAGGTCAGGAAGTTCTGTCTTGTTCACTCATACAGGTGCTCATTTTGTTAAATGAATAAATGAGTGAATGAATCTTAACTCTGCTACTCAACCATAAGTTCCTTGAAGGCAAGCACCAAGTTTTACACAATTGGGTCCCCTTCCCCAACTCCTAGTTACTTTTACGTAAGTCCACTCAAATGCCTGTTGAATGAATTTCAGATTTTGTAGAGAATTATCTGCAACTGATTTCCTTTATTAAGGAAACTACACCTTTAGAAGACATCAGGAAATGGTCTTATTCTATCACTTGCAAGGACGTCCTCATTACATTGATCCCCAGAAGGTCCACCAGATCACTGCTTCTCTATTAACTTGTTGTGACCTACATTTTTTAATGAAATATAGCAAAATGAAATATCAAAGTGGAAGGCTTAAGTATCTTGTCTTTCCAGTTTTTGTGTATGTATCTTTGGGTCATGATTTAAGATGAATATCTTACTGTTGGCCATGGTTCAAAAACTTGGAAGGTTCTAGATTCCCCATAGATGGCCATCTGTAGAATGTGTGCTTATATTCTTAATAGTTAAATAGCTAACATTTGTTGTCAGTTAACTCTGTTTCAGGCACGGTGTTATACACTTTTACATACATTATCTCTTTCAGTCTTTAGAACAATTCTAAGAACAGAGTGCTATTATTATCAGTCCCATTTTACAGAGGAGGAAACCGAAGCTTAGAGAAATTAAGTAACCTGTCCACAATCACAGAGCTGGTAAAGAACTTAGCTGATGGTCCACCTTCAGAGCTGTCCTTAACCACCACTCGGTGATATCTCCAGCAGCATCTATTTTTAATTTAATATTTAATTTAATTTAACTCAAGTGAAAAAACTCACCTTGTTTCGCATACGTAAAACAAACACTACTGACCCAGCATCCCAGTGGGAGACATTTTTAGATAGCCGGTATGAGCCAGTGAGACATATGGATCCAAGGGCTTTCATCCTGGTTAAGGGTTTCACACACCTAGAGAGTCTGAAAAATCATAGGTCTAGATGCAGTCTTACACAAATGCACAGCACTTAGAAAGAGCTGTAACTGTAGCTGTTCAAGAGGGTCGCCTGACAACAGGAGCTGGGGCTTTCAGTAGAGGGACACAGCCACAGACAACCCGTAGCTTTGCAGGGAGGGAGATGGAGAATGCCCTCCTCCTGGCCTCAATTTCCCCACAGGGGCCCCTATAGGCTGAACTAGAGATCTGTAGAGTCTGCTGATAGAGTCCAGAGATAACCTTTCAGGGCAAAGAACAGAGTGGAGAGAGTCCCGAGTAAATCTGGAGGGGCAAATGGAGAACCCCCAGGTCCCTCGGTGTGCAGACTGACAAGAATTCCTAAGGCCTTGGAATGCCAAGTTTTGGCTTCTGCAGTACTTGACAGCTCTCCACAACTCTCACCTCTCTCCAAAGGACAAGATCCGAACCGGCCAAGTGGGACATTAAGCTGTCTCGGGCCACATTGCAAGCCCCTCCCTTAGCCCTCTCTTTATTCACCTGGCTGCCAAGTGAGGAAAACCAGGCCAGAAAAGAACTGGCCCCCCTCATTCACCTAGGCATTTGCGGCCCTGCCAGCGCTTGGGCATCTTTTCCATGATCTAATCATGGACAAGGTCAGTGGGTTTTTATACAAGCTGTGGAGTCGACCAATCCTCTGAATGGGGGAAATTTATTCCTGTTAGGATTTTGCGCACTTGAGAGCTGAAACCCCCTGGGGGAAGGAAGCAGGACAAACTGTGTGTGTGTGTGTGTGTGTGTGTGTGTGTGTGTGTGTGTGTGTGTGTGTGAAGGTTGGGGTAGAATGCTGCCTTCTAAAGATGTGTTCCTGCTGTGTACACTTACCCAGCCTTTGCAGGGGAATGCGTGGCTGCAGTGTGGCTAAAATATGAATGAATGTGGTTGTATGCAGGTGCATGAATGACTCTTAAGTTTCTGTGAATGAATGCATTTGTGATGAAAGGTGTATGGAAGCACTTGCAAGCTAGGGTAGTGGTTTGCAGGTGCCTGGCTGGCTGGAAGCATCCACTGATAAGTGTCTTTACCAAGTCTGGGTGGTGGAGAGAGGGAGAACACGAGGTTTCCTCATGGCGCCTCCCTTTTGCTACTGCCGCTGCCGCCGCTGCTGCTGCAGCATCGTGAACCATTGGCATCGCCTTGTCCTCCCTGAACCCTTAGAGAAGGAAGGGTCTGGGGGAAGACAAGGAAAACCACGTGGTCAGTCTGTCATCAGTTGAAGTTTCCTCCAAACACCAGAAATTGTCCTTAGATAAACTCTAGCCTGACAGCCTCCTGGCTCACCCTCAGTGCTCCTCCTTGGGGCTGAGCATGATTTTCTCTGCCCTTCACTCCGCTCATTTACTAGCCTGGCATCGTAGAATTATGCATCTTCTGTCCTTGTCTGAAAAGTTGAGGTCTACAAGATCTTACTGCGGTCTCTCACTCAACTCCATATCAGGGAATGAAAAGAAGGGCCTCATTCTTTCAGGAAATAGTGATAAGCACACATGATTGGGTGATTATGAACCTGACCTTGTGGTGTACCCCCAAAAAAAAATAAATAAATAAAAATAAATTCGGGCCCTCTTCCTTTTAAGTCACTTGATTTAAATACATCTTGGGCTTTCCTTGCCTCCACCCAAGGCCCCCCACATCCCTTGTCATCCAAGTGGTCTCTGAGAGGGCCCCTGAACACAATGTCCCTAATTAGTCACCTCATTAGCAGTCTCAGCAGAGGCCAAAGACTGAATGGGTCAGAGAAACCAAATTCTTTTATCACCCAGAAGCACAAGTACAGCACATTTGAGGGGAGAGGGTCAGGAGAGAGGGTTGGGAAGCAGGAAATGTGGGAAATAAAGACTATACAATACTGTTGTAAACCGCCTCCTCTGAAACACAGAAAAAGCTAATATCCCTCCTCCCCAAATGCTTTGAGAGTGGAGGATATCACCCACCTGGCTTCCATGGGGGAGGCAGTCTCTATGTTCCCATATGTAATTCACAGGTATATGTGAGAAAATATTGTTAGATGAAGGAGGTGGTTGCTCCACCATTAAAAGCAGATTTTAAATAAATGCAGATTTTAACAATACAATCTAATTATCAGATTGCATATTTAAATCCCCCAGAGTAAACCTAATCCCATTTTGGTGGGCTGCTATGCCTTTTCTGCCAGGCAGCCATGAGAGGAAGAAAGATCCAGAGCCTTTGCTTATGAATGTACTGTCTCTGCTAAGTGTGAATGCTCCAGTGCTTTGTGTTTGTATGAATGGGGGTTGCATGTGCTGGTCAGAGGCCACGTGAGACACGTGGGGTGGGAATTATAGCCTAAAAAGATGAATTGGAAAAACATGAACTGGAGAAGTGTGAATGGCATAAATCTCTCCCATGGCGCCCCCTCTGCCTTATTACCCACCATCACAATAAGGCACCCTGTTTTATTAAAATTAATTCCTGGTTTTGCAAATATCAATAGATCGATATCTGTACTTGTGTTCCAACCTTCACTGAGACCACGCTGCTAAAAACAGAGCTGCAACACAAAAGATACCGCAGTCAGCTCAAGCAGGGGTTATTTTTAGATCAGAAAAAAGAGGGGAAGAAAAAAAAAGAAGCTGTTCTAGGTTTTGCAATCTAATTTGGTCCCTTTTCTTAAGGTGAAAAAAAAAAAATCCCATCAATGGCATTTTCCATACAATCTGATTTCTATTTGGCTCCTAGAAGAAGAGATCTAGGGCTGAAAATTCTGGAGTTTTATGGCTGATTCCAGCTAGTAGCCTTTCTTCACCAGGCTCCAACTGAATTAATTTGATACTATTTTTGAAAGTCAGTGTTTCTAAGGGAGACCTAATGACGCACTGACGTCAATGCAGGTCAATAGCACACACTGCTGGAACTGGGCGTGCTACACTGAGCCAGAGCTGGAGCCTTTTCAAACAGCCCCAACTCTGCAAATACCCCAGCTTTGCTGGGGAATAAAAGCCGTGGTTTTATAAGCTTTGAGACCCCCACCATTTTCGCTGAACATCTTCAAAATTGGTGCATGTTTTCCCGATGCAAAAAAGAAAAGAAAAGAAAAAAGAGAAAAAAAAAAAATCCCAACAGATATAATCAGATGCACTGCGGTGCAAAAAAAATAAAAATAATATAAAAATCATACCTGTCAAAGGAACCGTATGTAATCCGCACACACACACACACGTTTACCTTTAGTATGCAATGCATGTCATTAGGGTCTGTCTATAAATAGACCCCGCGAGTGAGTGCCTGGGGACTTAGTCTCCAAACGGGGGTTTTCAAACGTGGGTGAGGAGTTCTGTGCTCTGATCAGTTACTCAAGAGGTGCCTGAATGTGTGGGGGTGGGCGCGTGGGAGGGGGGCTGCCTCCTCCTCCTCCTCTCCTCTGGCTCTCCCCCTCCTTTCTTCTTTTTCCTCTCCCCCTCCCTTCCCGGTCACCTCCCCTCTCTTCTCCCTCTATCCCTTTCTCATTTTCTCTTTTTCTCTTCTGCCTCTCTCCTTCAGCCTCCCCCACCCGCTTTCTTTCTCCCCCTCCCTCTCTTCTCTCCTGTCCCCCTCCCTCCCCCTCCTTCTCTCTTCTCCCTCTCCCTCCAAGTCTGGCACTGAACGCGAACTGTTTGCTTTGCTCCGGGAAGAGTGCAGACACATAACGTGAAATCCCGAGCTTTTTGCGTGGTGCATTTAAAATGCTTCCTTATTTATATTACCCTCATTCCCTCACCTCTCCCACCCCCTCACCAGTCCTTCCAAATTTCCCTAGAAATCTATGTAAAGCATGCGGAGGGGAAAACATTTGCACAAAAAGTGAAGGAGCTCGCCAAGGTAGGTTATACCATGCTCTGTCTTGTGTGTGGCTTTTGCAAAGTTTATGATGTCAGTTGGTGAATGTTTGTAGATTTGTATGACTGGCCATGATTACTGTCTTTCTCATTGAACAATTATATTTGTACAAATTGCCTAGACTTCTTGAGCAGGCTTTCCCGGGGTTGTGTGTTTGTGTTTTTTGCAGGAGCCGTGCCCATTAGAAGACAATCTTGTGGTAGTAAACTGGGGAGGGGATGCAGTCTTGTCTCCCCCCACCCTAATGTTTAGGGTGTGGGGACCGTAAGAGGGTGGCCAGGAATTCTGTAGTGGGCAGTGCTTCTTCCACTTTGTCCTATTTCGGATTGATTCTCAGTCACTAAGTCTTCATTTTTGTAATTATTTTGCACATGAAAATTTAGTTCCAAAAAGGCTTTGTGAAGTCAGAGCAAAGTGGTGGAGTGTGGGGAGATAATGAACCAGAGCTCGGTGGTAGTGGTGACGGTAGTGCTAACATTTCTTGCATAAAGAGTTTAGTCTCTCTTCTCACTGTTGGGAGAAAATGCTGTCATTCGTGGATGCAAACAAAACAATTTTTAGAAAAACCCTATTAGTGGGTAAATAAAATTAAAAAACAAAACACATTTCCATTGCTAGAGCAAAAACTGCTACAGCTCACAACCACCTGTAGAGGGAAATCTTTATGCATGATTTCTTAGGGCCAGTTGTGTAGAGAAAACCGCCTGAGCAGGCTCCTGGCAAACTTTGCAGCATGAAGAGAGGCTGAACTCCGCAGGGAAGAGGGTTAAATCATGGGGGCGGCGGAGAAGGTGGGAAAGGCAGAGGAGGGAAAGGCTGGCACCCAGCCAGGGTGTCTCACAGTCTGGGGAGCTGCAGGGCTGGCCTCCTTGCTTTAGGAGACTGGTGCAAAAGACAGCTCAGCGTGAAGTGGAGAAGCTAAATGGGGGCGGGAACTTGCAGGGTATCTGGGGCAGGGGGGGTGGGGGGCCTTCTGTCAGGTCAGGAATTGTGTGGTCCCTGGTGCCATGTGGAGATGGGGAGTCAGAGGCTGGTTTTTCCAGCGGGGCCCTGGTTTCCCCGCTGTCTCACAAAGCAAGGTGGTTATCAACAAGTGTTTCTCCTGAGAAGATTAGTTTTGACAGAGACTTCAAGGGGTTCTTTAATCTGGATAAATCCACCAGCGCTTTATTGTGTGTAGCAAAGAGAGTCCTTCTTTGTTAGCGAGGAGCTTGGGGAAGAGAGCTGGAGGGATGGAGAGAGGGGACTTTTGAACATCAGCCATTTGACCTTGGAGGCCAGAGTTCAAATCCTCCAGAGGGTTGAAAAGGCTGAAAAGGTATCTCAGCCCTTCTCCCTCCCCCGCATCCTTTATCCTGAGCTTTACCTTTAATGGGGGAAATTCAGCCCCTAGTGTTGGCCAGACCTCGTCAATGGGAATTCCATGTCTGGCAGCAGGGTTTTTTTTTTTTTTTTTTTTCCTAATCTAGGGAAGCAGGCAGCACTCTGAGCTGTAGTACTGTGTTTTTCTCTTGCTAATGATCTCTAGAAAGCTGAATCACCTCCACCCTGAAGAGCAGCCACTTCCTGGAGGTGGAACACAAGCCTCTTTGGAGGGGGAGCCACCCCCCAATGGTCTTTAAATATAAAGTGGGGGCACCATTTGCATGTTTGGTTAAAATGCACTTGGAAATATGGGGAAGGTAAAATGCAATGAATGGTTCCTTGGACTGGCTGGTGGGAGGTAGTGAAGACCACCTGGATGGGGGTGTGATTCTGAAGGAATAAGTTAATGGCTTTTTCCTCCTGGTGGGCTGGCCGGGTTACCTAATTAATATAAGAAGTGAATTTCTTTCAGCAAGGGGGCCGGAGATTTTGGGAGGGGTGCTTGGAAGTTAGAATCAGCATGCTGTTGTCATGGCTCCAGAGCTAGAATAACCCAAAGGCAAAGAGTACAGACATAGAAATGGGATTTGAGGTGAGTCAGGCACAGACTGGCACAAATCCTGCTGTTAGTAAGAAGTGGTGTCCAGCTAAAAAAAAAAAAAATGGAGTGGATGGCAACTCCCTTCTTATGGACCTGCTGGTGTGGAGTAAAGCCAGGCGGGCACACCTGACATCCACTGGTCACCTCACTTAAGTTCCTAGTTCGGGGAATTACCCCCCATTTTCTGTCCAGCGGCAGGAAGAGGATAGCCTTTCACAGCCTAGGAGGCAATGGGACCACTTGTGTGGCTCCCCTCAGCAGGAAGTTGTTTCTTTTCTATACCTGAGTCAACAAGTGTTTGTCTCCTTTTGATATGAAAGAGAAAAGTGGTTGCAAGAAAAATCTGATCCTGGAGATATGGCCACAGTATCTGCCGTAGTCCCCCAAACGCTTCAGGATTACCCTCTGCTCTTAGCTGGGGACTGCTGGGGAGTAAGTTCCAGAAGGACAGCACTTCTCCTTAAAGGTGTTTCCTGTCTGTCAGCCAGTCCTGAGAGCCATGTAAAGACACCTCTCTCAGGTTCTGCCAGGCGCCCAAGCACACATCACATGCACACACATATATGCAGTGCACATGCACATATGTGTGGCAAGACCACAACGATATGCATGCGTGTGTGTGCACAGAATTCTCTCCACACGTGAGCTTGTGAGCAACACACACAAGAGTGGACCATCTTCATCTTCTCTCAAGTCTGAAGATGCCAGTGGAGAAATGCCACATCCGGTTTAGGGGTGGATCTGACTTCCCTGAGTGTATGTGGTGAACCTGAATTTGCCTTGGGTTTCCTCATATTCATTCAGGAGTGTCAGTTCCCCCTTCACTCGACGTTGGAAAGTATTACTGCAAGCTGATGTCTACCCACTTATGAGAAGAATGGAGCCCAGCTGGTCCCTCCATCACCTTGGATGAGCCCTTGCACTTCCCCTTTGTTTCTCAAAAGAAAAATAAGAGCAAGAGCAGGGACAGCTACATAGTTCGTGGGGCCCAGAATAAAACGAAATGGTAGGGCGCCTTGTTCAACACGCAGGAAAAAGTGCCGTTAAAGAAACTAAAATATAAAGCTTTTTATCTTTCTCCCAAGTCTCTCAACTTGTGATGTTTTTTATTTGCTGTTCAATGTGCAAAATAAAAATAAAAATTTTAAATTAGCATGAATTTTACCATTCATCTTTATATCGTGCAACGATAGTTTTAAGTGTGAATATAAGCGCATTTAATTAATTTGCAGAATCACTGACATTACACGATTCGCATTTCATAAGTCATACACGCATATGTATTTTGTATTTTGTTCTTACCAGAACAATGGAAATGTTGAACAAAATGATCCCAACTGCTTTTACAGTATTTCACTTCTCACATGCGAACTTTCTGCGAGCACCCTCTGACTTCAGCTTGCTGAGTAAGGAAAGAATGAAAGAAAAAGGAACTATCTTTCCTTTCCTTCTATGTCATCCTTTTCAGTATAGGTGGTTGGCAGTACAAGGAAAGAACGTAAGTGAAAAGTGATACATAGGGCTTCTTGATCATTAGTGTCTGGTAGATCTCCATATCAGGCAGAGGATGCGCCCCACAGACTTGACTTACAAAATCAGAGATAAAGTTACTAAGATTCTCAAGGCAATGACAGCAAAGTACTAAACCAAGAACGAGGTTTTCTGAGCACAGGAGATGTGTGACCCCATAGGTCACATGCCCATTAAGCCAGTCTGGGTAGGAGGAGGTGGGAAGTAACCCAGAATCCAGACTCAGAACTCCGCTGCTCATCTTCCCTCATCGAGCGAATAATCCCATCTGCAGCAAAAATACTTCAAGCTTCCATTTTTGATCCATTGGGGTTTTCCTCTCTAACCAAGTCCCACTCTGCGCAAAGGCTACCACTTTCTGGTGAAGGTATTAGAACTTTGAAGAGAGAATTCATCCTGCTGATATCTTCTGGGTCTGCTGAAGCCTTGGGGTAGAACCTATGTCTCGGAAATTAAGTATCCATCCAATCTCTACCCATCCCTGTTGGACTTGACTCCATGAAGCACATCCTCTGCCTGATATGTACTTAAGTTCTGCCATCTACAAATGAATAAAATATCTAGCTTACTCCATGAATAATTATAATAACTAATAACAATAAGCAGTAAATAAGTGCTAAATATTTAGTATTTATTGTTATTAGTTATTTCACCATTGCTCTGAAGTCCACATAGGAATCTCTTGGTCCAGGAGGACAGGTTCTCAGAAATGACTTTGGCAATAAACCCAATTGATGTTGATATGGAAGAAGTGGAGGTTGAGGCTCGAAGTAGAGCTCGAGGCTGTCAGAGGAGGACAGTCCTATATTCCTGATAGACCTCAGTAGAAAGCGAATCTTTCCTTACTTCATCAGTTGCCTCCTTACCCTCTATGGAGCAAAGCTAGAGGGCACCTCAGAAATGTGGGGTGCACTAGAGGGAAAATAGGATGGCATTAAAAATGCATCCAGCCTAGAGAACAAAGACACTATTGACCGACCATCCTTGGTTCAGGGAGTTTGAGAGTTGTGTTTTTCAGCCTCATTCTAGTTTTTCTTTATTGTCTGGTCCTTTAGGTGACAGCAACACCTTTTTGTGAAATATTTAGCTAGCACTAAGCTGCTGAGACTACCTAGAGAAAAGAGAGAAAGGAATTACTCTTATCTTTTTATATAACCTCTACTAGACTTGGAGACTGCTTGCAGTGATAGCCCAGTTAGTAGGCTGGAAAATCAATCAACGAATAATTATTTACTGTTTGTGATTGAGCCTTGTATAGTGCTTGACCAGTGGTGGGTGTTTAATAAATGCTAGCTGACTCCAAGTATGTCTCATTATTGTAGCAATATATTATAGTGAAAGAGCCATGGATTTGGCATCAAATCACAGGGATTCAGGCAACCAAGAGGATGTATGATCTCTGGCAAATTATTTAGCTTTTTTGTGACCTGCTCACCTCACCTGAATAGTGAGAGTATTCACCTACTCCACTGGAAGTAAAATGGAAGAGAGATGGCTTATCCAAAAGCACTGTAGAGTGCTCTACATATATGATACATGTGTCTGTGTACATAAGTATGTGGAGAGGCAGATGTTAAATCTTTTAATTTCCTGTTTCCTCTCTTTGCCACCTGACTCAGCGGTAGAGGTAGACTTAGGTCCCTGATACGCTGGACTCTCACAGTGTCCTGAGGTCAGTATGATGATGAGTAGTTCAGGCTTTGCAACCAAACAGGCCTGGGTTTCAATCTTGGCTCCTGTATTTGGTTGGTTATGTGATTTTTGGCAAATTATTGAAACTCTTGAAGCCTCTTTTTCTTGAAACTTAAAACGAGAATAATAACAGTACCTTCCTCAAAAGGTTGAGTTATTTGTAAAGGGCTTGGCATAGTACTTGGCACATACCAGGTGTCTGACATATTATTATTATTTATTGTTATTTTTATTATTATACCTGTGGCCATTGATGGGCCCAAGGAAGCATCAGAAAAGTGACTTGGGAGCATCTTCTAATGGCGTGTTGTGGGGTGGCATTTCCACCATATACCTTTCCCTCCTGGGTAAATTCTTCCTTTCCTGAAGCTAGCAGAGTCGTTCTTAGACCTTTCCACATACAGAGGGACACCTCTTGGGAGGTGCTGGGTAAAATCTATATCCCCCTCCTTACACTACTCAAAGCCAAAGGAACTGTCCTCCATTGACTCTGCCAAGCTAGAGACAAGCCTGGGAAACTTCCCTGGAGCTTTCACTTCAACTTAAAGCCCATAAACCTTTTTTCCTCATCAGTCCCCAGTCCTAAAAGGGGAGGCATCCCGGTAAGGAGAAAGGGGCCCAGTCAATGCTTAGTACAGGTCTGGACCCCAAGACTATGGGTGAGAAGATCATTTGCATTTGACTCACTGGAGCCTAGAGGCAAGACTTGAGTCTCCTCTCTATGGGGGCAGATGTTCCAAGTCCTCTGGGAATTGTGAGAGTCACTCTGTGATTCCTTGGAGGCAGGTATGACTGTCTACTCCTCATCCAGACCTTGAGTTTCACTGACTTCATTCCCCTTGGAGAACAGAAGAAAATAATCCCTTACCTCAGGGGACAGTGGACCCCTGGGCCATGGACCAGTACCATAGGTAGCCTCTTAGGAACTGGGCTGCACAGCAGGAGGTGAACGGCAGGCAAGGGAGCAAAGCCTCATCTGTATGTGCAGCTGCTCCCCAGTGCTAGCCTCACCACCTCAGCTCCACCTCAGATCATCAGGCATTAGATTCTCATAGGCTCACTAGTCGCTGGTGCCAAAAAGGTTGGAGACCACTGTGTTACCTGGTCCCCATAGCCTCATCAAAATTGAGAGCTCAACAAAAATTTACGGAGGATCCACTAGATAGCAGACCATATACTAGATTCTGAGAATCCAGAGATAACTAAGACATGGATCCTGCTTGACACCATGGCACTCATAGTTTAGAAGGTGAAAGAAGCCTTTAGCAGCCCACATTCTTCTTTTGGTGAGACTCTCACCCATCCTGGGTTCTTATAAGTCTTTGCCTGACCAATGAGCCACCATAGGCTTTTTTTACCCTCTTCTAAATGTATCTGTCTGTCCTATGTCCCATTCTATCAGGGATCCATGAGCTTATATGAGTGTGTTAATTGGTGTGGATGTACCCATTGGGAAAGAACAATAGGTTCCATCAATTAAGATCCAGATTTTTAGTCCCAGAGACCCTTGGTAATATTTGGTGAGGAGGCCAGCCTTTTATGGCAGTTCATCCTATTGGAAGCCCATGGGCTGATTATGTTGGGGTTACGGGTCCCAGTGTATGAGACCTACCCTGACCAGCACATCTTGGGTACTGAGAGCCAACAAACCCAAGCAGATCTGCTTTGCAGGGAGTAGCTTCAACCTAGCCTCAGTCTGGAGCAGGAGTGCAGATCCCAATTCATTATGAAAATTATTTGTCTCAATTTACTTTTCTATATCGAATTCACACAGATTTAGAAAACAAATTGGGGAGGTGACATAAGAGAAAAGAGAAGAGCAAAATAGCCATTATCCCTCCCCGAAAACTCCTTCTTCAGCCACGTCCACCAAGACAAGAGGCTTTCCCCTATTCTTCATTAACCTGCTGATTTATAAGCTCTCAGACTGTTAAAAGCTTAACCGCCCACATTGTGTTCAGAGAACCTGGTGAGCTGGATATTTGGGAACAGAAACCAACAAGCTCATTCCCTAACTTGGCCTGTGACCTGGGGCCAGCTGACTCTTCTTCCAGGCTTCAGTTCCCCTAAATGGATTAGAGGAATACCTCCCTTTCTTTTTCTAGAAGGTAGGGTCTTGAGTACCAGTAGTCTCTTTCATGAGCACTATTACATTCCTTTATCTGTTCCTCTAGCCTTCAGAAATCCTATGATCACATAGATTGAACTAGGAGACAAAAACCAGGGTTCTGGTCTAGCCTCTGCTGCAGTAACCTAGTGAAATTAGGTGATGCACTTAGCCTCATCCCTAAAACAAGGGGATCAGAGCCAACCAGTCCCACAGTGTACGCAACCTTATGACTGTTGCACAGAGCAAGCTGAATAATTGCCTTGGAAGCACTTGGAGGAGTGGGCATGTTTGAGAAGAAGGTACTGTTATCACAGTCTCCTTCTATGGCCCTGGGAGGGAGTGGTCAGTGGTTGCTCTGGCCTCAGACAACAGTTTCGTCTGGGCCCATTAGTCCCCACAATGTCTAGCATTCAACAGACTATCACACAAGACTGAATACGGATCCCTTTTCATTCAGGGCCTATATATGCCCAGCCCCTCTGACAGCACCTTGGAGATGCTTCCATTGAGAGAATCTAGTGTAGGGCTCAGAGCAGGAGCTAGACAGCTTGAATGAGTTCAGTAATCTGTTTCCTTATCTATAAGATAGGAATAATAATAGTACCCATGTCGTAGGTTAATGATGAGGAGTAAATGAATATATAGTAAGTGCTCAAGACACTTCCTGGAGCATAACAAGTGCACAATAAATGCTTGCTACTGTGTTTCCCCCATTCTTAAGGCATCTCTGTCCCTAATACCCCATCCTTTTGGGTCCCTCTTGGGAGACTGCCATGCATTTGCAGGGGATTTCAAGGAAAACATAAATATTCTGTAACTAGTTTGGCTCTGGAAGGCTCTAAAGCAGGATGTAGATGAAGCAAGTTGCAATATGATAAAGGCTGGTCCCCGGTGAGGGCTCAGTGCATCCCTATCAGAGCCTGGAGGTAAACCAGACCACAAATCCCTAATCAGAAGGGACTCCTCATGTGTATGTGCTTGAGATCTAACCAAAATGTTAGATCTCCTGAGTTACAATCCAGACCAAATTTGTATTTTGATTTGTAACTGAACATACCATTTCAGAACAATTGGAACCTATATACTTGGTAATGCTGGTGGCCCAGATCAGAAAGTTATTCCATGAATCAAAACTTTTGGTGTCAGCCCTACAGATGAGGGGATGAGGGGCTGACCAAGACAGGCTTGGGTCTGAGTCCTCTCTTCTCATAGCCAGTTGTTCCCTGGCTCTTCAAGGCAGTAGCTCCTTTATTTTTTCTCCCCCTTGTTATTAGAGGCCCATCTTCTCACTGGACAGCTTCCCTCTGTTGACTTCTGGAAGGGGAGGATGAGTAGGACCAGCCAAGCTCGTGGGGTGATTGAAGGCAGGATCCTTGTGATCTACAATTAAAGAGAAGTGCCTCCTGTGATGTTAGCTATGCAAACACTGCCTTCCCTACCCGGTCCAACCCTCTTTGTCAAAGGAGCCAGCACTGACCCTTAACCAGAGATGGGTGAACGGAGCCAGCAAAGTTACAAATCAGGGTAGATGGAGTCATGGCTTGAGAGCTGCTGATAAAACCTATAACCTACCCCTCCCCCACCCCCAGATGATTATTAATGGCAGTTCCCAACGTGTCTTTTCTTTTCAGGCATGGGACCTAAAGAATTCTACTCTTGAACTAGGTCTCCATCCATCAGTCTTCTAGTTCACCCATGAATTATAAAAGTTTGATGCCTTTTCCAAAGATATAATGAATAATGAATCCCTTTTGTTCTCTGTGGCTTGGCCAGGTGTCTGAGGGACTGTCTTAGGGAAAAGATGATAAACTGCTTCACCCTGATGGCATTCTTTCCTCCTGAGGCAGGTTGCATTTGCCCTATGGAAATGAGACACTGGAACGAGAAGGAATGTCAGGTGTTTCCACTGGTCCTGGTTGGGACTTAACAAGATGTGTCCCACTGCCCATGTTCCCTTTACCCTTGGAAACTTCTCCTAATGCTGCAGGGAACTCCGCTATGATATGTTCTGGAGAACCCAGCTAGAGCCCAGGGAGGGGGCTGTTCTGTATTTCAGAATACCGGCTGCTATACTTACTAGTTTTTTGATTTACGGCAGATTATTTAGCCTCTCCAAGCCCTAGCTTTTCAACTTTAAAATGGAAATTATAATAGGAACTGTTTCACTGAGCTGGTGTAAGGACCGAATGGAACAATGTACACCTACCTCTTAGCATAGCACCTGAGGTTAGTAAATACTCAAATATCAGCTATTGTTACTCTCGATCTCATGCCAGCAGAAGAGGGGAGAGCAGCTCTTTTAACCTTCCTGATAGCATGTCTTCCCCTTATTCTGGGTTCCTCCTGAGCTATGTATCATCCTGTAAGTAGGTGAGGCACAGAGCCCCCTGGGTACCCTAAAAGAAACGAGGTCACTGCTAATCAAAATCAAACTGTGAGCAAATGTTAATTATAGGAAAGACTGGAAAGATCTCCCACCATCTCTTGGGGCTCCTACTATTGCATTGATTAACTGTGAGCCAGAAAGTATGAGAAAAAAAGGTTTGTGCCACTTGGTTGACCTGAGGAATCTAGGCAGAGAAGGAACTGTGGGAAAGTTTAGCTCAGAGCTTCAGAGTCCATCTTGCTACCTTTTGGCAGCCATTTTAGGTCCATCTGAGAGAGAGAGTCCATGCCCATCATTTGGCTTCTCAGATGCTTGCATTTAAAGGCTCTTAAGAACAGGCAAGCACTATTTCCTTCACTCTGCTGCTTAACAGTATGTAGGCTCCATGACTGCCTTATCACAAGCTTATAAGATCCTTTCGTGACTATGACTCTAGATATTTTGGGGGAGAGGATGATTAGAAAGCTAGAGCATATTCAAAATTCAAAGGGCCAGAGAAGCGTTCGCTTCAAAGCCTCAGCCCCAGGTCTCCTGGGATCAGACCCAATAGGAACTACCCTTTTTATGCCAAGTTGCAACTGGAGCCCAAGAGTTGAACCTTGGCATGGGACTCAAGCTATCTCTAAAATTCAAGAACCCCTGGGTTCTCTTAAAGCTGGACTGGATAAAAGTCTTTTGCTGAAGGCTCCAGATTTTTCCAGTTTTCTGGTAGAGAAAAAGTCCATAGTCTCTGGGCAGAGATTGGTTTTATAGAGGAATAAGGGAACTGTGGACCAGAGAAGAGAAGTTTTACTCGGGAGCTCCCTCTACTGGTCCTTTGATAGAAATTCCGAAGAATCATTTTGTCTTGCCCTGTGGGTATCAATTTGAGGCATCTGAGCATCTTGGTGCCATGAACCTGGAAGAAAATAGGCTTCCCAAGGCACCAAGGAAGATGAAACTCCAGAGATTGGTTCCTTCTGCCTCCTTCATAATTCCATCTCATATTTACTGGGCGCCAATACAGTGCTAAGCATCTTACTTGCATGTGGCAGGGTTTGACAAATGAGGCAGCCCAGACCTGGAGAGGTTAAGTTCCTGGTGTCACCAGAGACTAGTGGACCACCTCCATGACCTTCATGGTTCTTAGGATTCTCCTGAGTGAGGGAACTCAAGCGAGACTCAAGGGACAATGTGACATGGGAAGTGAAGCTTATTCTCATCACCTAATATAAGTAGGTTGTGCTCTGGGATTGTTCCATACACTTCCTGGGGCCTAGAGCATTTCAACCTTGCCTTTTAAACGATCTGGCACTTGAGGCAGGCAATTAAGTACATGGCTGTGCTTGTCCAATCTGTGCTCTCCTTCTGATGCCCAAACCGAAGAAAGCGGAGTAACTAGCACAGTGACTAAGAAGAATTTCCATTACAGAAGTGAGGCCTTTTTTAAATTTGTGGAACATGTTCACACCTATGTTTTTAAAAATAAAATCCTGTGAGGTAGGTAGGGCAGGTAACAGTACACACATTTTATAAGATGTTGAGTGACGTGTTCCAGATTTTAGGAGCAAATGGCAGAGTCAAGACCAGAACCTTCCCTCTCAGCTCCACTTCTGACTTTTTGGTTGGCGTTAGTTGAAACTGAGGTCTAGACTGAGCTTTTTAGCTCTAGAAAATAAAGACTATGAAACCACCTCCTTGATTTACATACAGATCCTGTCCCGAGTCACTCCTCTCTGTTTTGTTCATAAATGAATTCCTTTGATAGTCATTTTGGGAATTATACACACCACTTATCTTTTTAAGGTTGGTCTCTCACATTTTAAAGGTATCTAAGTCCCTGGGAGAATCTCAAATATTATTTAAACTCTCCTATACCATGCAAAGATGTAACCCTTTTCATGCAGGAGAACCTCAAAGCATTTCTGCATTGGTTCTTCCTAGAGATCTGAGATATGGGTAAGTCATAGCATTCCAAGTCCTCTTTGGGTTGGTCGCTGCTTTCCAATTTCACTGCCATGTCTCTAAATCTACACAATGGAATAGCAGCCATACCAGACATTACCTAGCACCCTCTCCACCTCTATTCGAGACCTCCTACTAGCTGGTCCTTCCCCTACAGGTATAGTGATGTCATAATGGCATCAGAATGGTACCTGCTGATAGTAACACAGCAGCTACAAGAGTGGGCTTTCTGCAGCACCCCCTGAGCCATCGAGCTGTCATTGTCCTAAACAGAGTAGTTGTGTTAAAAATCTTTGTCCATGATGTAACCTTCTGACCCTCGGCTCCCAGTGTAAGCAGCTCTCTCTCTGATTTGACCTGTTAATACCACAAACTCTACTTTGCCAGAAATATGACTTCTTGATGAATAGTTGGTCCAGACCAGCCAATTTGGAGTAAACTCATATTTGGCCACTTGCTGGTAAGGCTGAGCATTTCTTTACCTACCTGTAGACTTGAGTACTCGCCCCTCGTATCCCCGCCACTCCCAGGGAAACCAAAATGAAACCACTGAAGGAGGGGAGGGGAGAGCCTAGAACTGAATGCTCAGTGATGGTACGTAGATTGCTGACATCATATCCCTTTCATTCTTGCTTGTTGTAGGAGCACCAACGACCAAGAGGAGACCAGATGAGTTTTCAAAGCAGTCCTCAAACACCCAGGACACACCTCATCCTTTGCCTCATGCTTTCTGCAATGTTGCTGCTCACGTTCATCTTCCTGTTAACCCTTGCCATAATTACCCCTTCCTGATCACTATCCTTCCTCCATCCATTACCCACTCAGCTCTTTCTCTGAGGTGCCCCTCTCATCGGCAGTGGCTTTGTTCTCTGGCAAGTTCCCTTCTGAGTTATATCCAGGTGGCTAACATTAGTTTCCCTCTCTCCTACCCTTATCTCATGCCAGACTCAGCCCTGCACTCAGCCTGCAGGGCAGGAAAACAAGAGGAAATCCTACCTCTTGCAAAATGAAGTCACAAGACCCTCTGCCAGAGCAGTCACACTCAATGCAGGTACCCAAGTTATCTGAGTGTGATGTAATTGAAACCAGATGGAAAGATCAGAAATCCCTTAATCCCAGTCAGATACAGTGAAAGAGCTTACTCATGACTGGAGCGATCGAGAATGTGGGGGTAGGGAGGAGAGAAAGAGAAAGAGCCCCAGAATTGGATTGTCCTGAACACAGAATGGAATCATCTAGATTTTTTTTCTCCAATTAAATTTGCATTTCATTCTACCACATTGCAATGGCTTCACTCTAGACATTTTCATTTGAGACCCAAGGCTTTTCTTCGTGGTTTCTGAGCCACAGGTTCCTGGATGGTGAGGTAAGTGACATTTGCCAGCACTGTCTAAGGTGATTTGTAGTGATCTCAGAAACCCAGTACTGATGAGTCAGACCCACCCTGTTAGGATGTAAGATCTGTCTGTCCTCTGTTGGTTCCAACCAATCTGCATGCCCGTCAGGTACCCCCAGCCCAGCCACAGATGTTAGTCTACACCTCTACAAAACAGGCCCCCAGCATTAATCAGATCAGCATTGTTGAGATCATAGAGACAATCACTACCAAAGGTGTGGTTCTTAGAAAACCCACTATCCCCAGAAAGTATATTTTCTCCACCTCCCAATTTTTATTTCCACTTTTAAGGGTAAGGTAGAACTAATAGAAGATACCAGGTTTTCACATGTGAACTGAAGGTGTCTCATGACAAGATTCAGAACTAATTCATTATTTAACTCATAGCCTTGCCACTAAGTACAAAAAACTGGCCAATCCAGCAGATATCTTTGTCCATTCTTCCTCTGTTCCACAGCCTATATTTATTGGAATAGGAATTCAAGAACTGCAATACCCATGTTTTACTGTTGTTGTGTTGGGTATAGCAATCCAAGCCTAATAGACTAGCAGTTATTTTCAAGGCTCCTTTAATAGTGAAAGGATAAAAAGTTCAGCTAATGCTTAGACCTCCCCCATGAATTTATGATGAAGTGCTCTCTGTCCACTGAATTCAAGTGTAGTAGTCAACTGTCTGATAACCACAAGATCAAGGCCAAACTTATGCGGGTATCTTGAAGCATCCTCAGATTGTTCTATTCTGTCTGTGGTCCATGCTTTTCAAGCTCTGATCCTTTTCTGTTTAGCCTCTGCTAAACTAAAACATGCTGACGTGCTGAGTCCCACCCCCGCCCCCCTTCAATCTCGGCCCCCTGTCATGTGCTTACTCTGGCTTTCTTGTCTTTGCTTAGATCCTTACCATGAAACCCACGCTAGATATTCCTGGGTGGTCCTCTAGGTCCCTGTTCTCCCAAGGCATGGGAGAATCTAGCATCTGGTTCCCCACGATGTCTAGCAGTTAGAATAGTGTAGGGTGTTTGAAAGAGCCTGCTCCTTTATAATGGAGGTATACAAAAAAGCAGGAACTGTCCTAACTGTTCTGAAGTTGAACACCGTGGTTGCTTTCAAGTAGAGAGTTGAGACTTTTGAGTGCGGATGGAAACTAAAAAAAGGGAGGGGGGGATGGGTAGAATTCTAGTCACTTTTTTCCAGCATGCAAGTGGTCCTCAAACTTCCAAATATGTTGGCTTCTAAGAAATGTTTCCCAAGACCGAATATACCTCTTGATCAGGGTAAGTGATGAAAACGTGTATTTAACAGGGGAGGGGGATCTCAGAATAGCTTGTATTATGCATGCTGTGACTAAACTCCCCCACTGTGCTAATAGCTTAGCCTCTGAAGTTTTCCGAATCAAGAAAATGATCAGGGATGCCAGTTTCTAGAGGGGTGAAGGAGTACTCAGATGACTAGCCAAACCAAATACAGATGTGCTGCTGTTCTCACTTTAAGACAGCTTTCTTGGAAGACTGGACTGGGGACCTCCTAACTCCTTCCTGGTGCCACACAAGGGGCTTCCTCTGTGGAGGTGGAAACATGGTTAAGTGTAGCAGCCCAAGTGGGCATAAGTTCACTGCATCTCCACTCCACACTGGCTGGCTTTGGACAAAACCTTTGAGTTTTGGATGAGCTGGGGGCTTTCATTGTTAGAGGATGAAGGGTGTCTCTTCTTGGGCAGAAAGCCTTGTGATGGGGCCAGGGGTGGGTCGTGTCTGTTGGCTGAAGGTCTCCTTAGGAGGAATACATCAGTTTCATTATTCAGGTCACTACTGACAAAGTCCCAGACATCTCCAACTCCAACTGAGGGCGCCTAGAGCTATAATTAAAAGACCAGATATAGGAATAGAGACAACATGATAGAGTCATGTGGGCATAAGTGTTACGGCCACACAGACATGAATTTGATTAGATCTCCAATTGTACAACTTTAAACTCTAAAACTTTTGGACAAGTCACTTAAACTATCTGATTTCTACTTCCTTAGCTTTAAAATGGGAAAAATAACTACTATTTTTGAAGTGATTCCTGTGCTCTACAACCCAGTGGGACAGGTAACATTATTATTGATGGCACCCATAAAATTGCCTTAAGTATTATATAATTTATATAAAAGCACCTGCCAGGTAGTGTCTGGCACACAGTAGGTACTCAAAAACTATTGGTTTCTTCTGCCCCTACCATATCCTTTACTTAGGCCAAAATAGTTCTGCTCCCTGATGGAGACACCTTTAAGCAAAGAGGCGTCTAAGGTGTTATTTCCTGGTCGTCTTCCCCAATAGAATATTGGTTGATTTCCGGGGAGCTGTTTTTTTTTTTTTTTTGTCCCCTCCCTCAAACCCAGTATTTTACTTACTGCTGTTTTTCTTGGTGCTTGGAGAGGAGATGAGACAAACAGGCAGGACTTTTCTGGCTTTGGTCACCCTGGAAGAGGAGACTCAGTTCTTTTCAAGGGCTTTGTGACAGCAGTGTACCCCCACAGGCCTTCTGGGGGAGCATTAGGGGAAACCAGCCCTTTTCATGCTCGGGATGCCCGGGAATGGGTTGGCAGTGCAGAAGGCAGTTTTCATCTTGGACAGGTTCCACGTCAGTCTATTAATTCCCTGGGTCTTTAGTTTGACTGCTCCGACAGGAATTGGGCACCACAGCCCTGAGCAAAGAATGGCAGGACAGCTCAGAAAGCCAAGGTCACCAGCTCCAGTCCAGGAATGTACCAAAGGCCTTGACTGATGTGTAGGGAAAGTGGAGGTGCTGGCTCTGGTGGCCCAACTTTCTGCAAATATTTCTGCTGTGCTTCCTAGGCACCGTCCCCACCCACCCCAGACTAACCAGTTAGCTTAATTACAGTAGCAAGGTAGGGACAAGGTGGAGGGACACCGTCTTCTGGGGAGGGACCACAGAGATGTTGAGTCCACCAGGCAACCAAGATTAGACTAGTATAATTTTGGCTGCTGCCCTCAAAGTTTTGAGATCCAGAGTCTGAGCACATTTCTTATATTTCCAACTCTACCTCATTTGTTACGGCTAGATTCAGAGTTTTCTGGAAGCCATTAGGGGACCCCCAAAGAGATCTTAAATGAACCTGCGTTCATCTAAACGTCAGACACATTAGCACGCAACCACTATAGAAAGCATAGAAATAGAAAGCAGGTCACATTATTCTAAATTGTCTCTTCTATATACAGTTTATGTAGTTTATATAGAATCTGCATGGTTTCTGGGAATGAATTTATGCTTACACATATCCACTCATATCTCTAAAAACATACCTACTCTGTGACTTTATAAAGATATTTAGCCTGACATTTCCATTAATCCAAAGATGACTTTGTTAAAATGCTGTCGGGACATGATGGGAAAGCTTTTCTGTCTGTCAGTGATGATCCTATGTGATAACTCATCTTCAGGGGAAGAACCAGGGCCACATACCTCTCTACCTCACTGGGATTTCTTCTGACTGCCTGACTGCACACCTCCCCACTGCAGCAGCATTCTCACATGCATACATACATGCATTCATGGAGCTAAAAATAAATAGCTGCTGATGGGCTGCCAGAGGGTGTCCTCCTTGAACAGCCATCCTGTCTCCTGTTAGTAGGCAAGGCTTAGCTACAGACAGGAATTGAGGGTCCAAGGAGGCCTTAAGCTTAACCCAAAATCTCTAACGCAAGTTACAAAGGATAGGAGTGCCTAAGGATGGAGATAAGAGGACATTAAAGATCTCACTGAGTAAAAATCAGCCCCATGATCGCTGTCTTCCTGGCTTTGTGCCCCAAATCCTAGTGGCAACTTCTGGAAAATTGTTTATTGGCATCAAGGAAAACTATTGTCAGGGAAAGTTGATAATTAGGGTTAATAAAGGAAATGAACCATGTCTCAAGCCATGACTGAAAATAGCTCTCTGCTTTCCTGCCCCCACCCCCTTTCAGGACAGAGGTTATGTAGGTGGGTCTGGGATGCTGTGTAGATTTGGGGAAGGTGATCTATGTGTATGTATGTGATTTTGTCAGATCTTCCAAACTGCAAGAATTCTTCCCACCTCCATCACTCCACCAATCAATAAATCCTTTGTCATGCTGAGGTGTGGCATGTCTTCTGCTGAAAACCTCAGATTCAGATGCAACACACTGAGACACGTACACGTACACACACACACACACACACACACACACACACAGTCACCCTCACGAAACAAGTTCCATTCAAATTGGTTTAAAAATAGCACTAATACATCTGAGCTCATTTTTAGGGACATTATTTTAAGAAGAGGAAAAAAGATCCTGTGGTCTTTGAGAGGGGGAGAAGGGTAAACCGTCATCTAGTCTTAAAAAGTTCCGATAATGTCACCAGAATCAGTATTTGCAGTCTTTGTTGAATTTTCTCCTCCTTTACCATTCAACAAAAGTTGTTTATTTGCTAAATACTCTGCCATCTGGATATTTATAGAGGTGGTTTTCCTTTTTAAGGTGGTGAGGAGAGGGAAAAGCTGCAGCAGTAAGCCCTGTCCCCTGTCCCTGGCCTCTGCCCAGCCCCTTCCACTGACTCCCTGGAGGCAGGTGGATTTATGAATCAATTACCACCTCCCCCTGCCCCTCAGAGGGCAGCCCCTAAACGCTGCTGGCCATTTGCAAAGAGGTGTGTGTGTGTGTGTGTGTGTGTGTATTTAATTGCAGGTTTATTTGTTCCAGCTTTGGGAGTCTGTCTGTCTGTAACTCGGATTAATACTCCCCTGGAAGCTGTAGCTGGCTGATTCCGTGGGAGACCGAGCAGGATGCGTGGGCCCAGGAAACAGAAGAGGGAAAAGGAGGGAGGGAGAAAAAGGGAGCAGGGGAGAGAGCGCGAGCTGTAGAATCTGTTGTTTGCGTCACTAGAGGAGTCGGGGCTATCAGTCCGACAAACACAGAATTAATCCGAGTTATAGCCATAGCTGTCTCTGCTACAGTGGCCAGTTGTGAAAGGGGGGGGGGGGAGGACGCTCGAGCAAATCTCTGCGAGCCTGGTGTGCACTGGGGAGGCGGAGGGCGTTTGGGAAGGGGGCTGTCCTGTTGGGCACGCCCCCGGGGGCCCCCCGCACGCCCGGTGCAGAGGAGGCTGCAGCCTCCTCTGCAGCTGCCCAGCCCAAACCTGGGGTGGCAACCGCCTCGGCCGCCTCGCCAGCTCAGTGGCTGCGCTGAATACAAAGCGCTGTCTCTGAGCAGAAGCCTTTTCCCAGCTGAACCAGACCCACCAAAGAGGAGAATCTGCACGTGACGTCAGTAGCTGATGACTGACGCAGGCTGGCAAAGGAGACTCAAGGCGGCTGCTCTGCGCTGCCTTCATGAGTCTATTTTCTCCAGCCCCCTCGTAGTGAAATTACTAGAACGCAAAACACACACATATGTAGCTTTCAAAATATACATTTCCAAAGGCGGTGTGTTGCAAACAGCGCGATTCTGCAAAGCATGGGTGGGAAACGTGGGAAGGGTACAGAAGATTTTTCCCTCCTTCGTTCGGGAATCTCCATCGTGGATAGCATTAGACTCGAGCTTACTTGGGCAGCTCCTCTGGAAAAGGGGCCTAAGCACTCCCCTCTGCCCCAGCATGTAGAGAATCTGGTTAATGGAGACTTGCAGCTCCGAAAGAATGCAACCATTCCACAGTCTTCTACCCAGGGAGATTGCGAGGAGCTTGCAACAGGCAGAGGCAGACAGGAGTTAATGGGAGGGAGGGAGAATATAAGAAATATCTGGGTATTTTTCTGCTTTCAAAAACATCATCTGCAGTAATGCAAGTGAGTCTGGTGGTGCAGAAAAAAGTGGGGAGGGGCGCTTAATGCACATTTAATGTTTTGGACGTAACATTCCAGTGAAATGCCTTTGTGTGTGCAGGTTTTTTCAGTACTTGCTAAAAATAGCATCAGGGTTTGATCGTGTTCCAGAAATAGACCGAGGGCTGCACTGGGATAAAAAGCCAGCGCGGGTGGAAGAAAACCTGGACATCACCGCATCCCCCCCTCCCCACTATGTCTGGAAATTAATTGTTGGATTTTTCCTCTCTTCCCTTGTCTCCCTCTCTCTTTCCACTTTCTCTTCCCTCCCCCTATGTTTCTCTTTCTCTCTCTTAAGGAGTTCCCATTTGGGTAAGTAATATTATGTCATGTGCATGCCGCAGACTGTGAGTATGAACCGAGGCTTACTTTGTGCATGCTCTGATGTTCTTTTTGGCTGCCTTTTTACCCCTTTCTAAAGAGGAGGTGGAACTGAGTGGGGGGTGAGGGGGTATACCTGTGTGTTTGCATAATGAATTTTGGGCTGCATGCAAAGAAACTGAAAGGGGAAATTCTTGCAGAGCTGGGAATCACCCAGACGAATCTCTGAATCAATAGCTGCTGCAACTCTCTTTCTCTTTATGGGTCGGCGCTGTTGAGTCCAATTCTCTCGACTGCCCCCCTCCTCTCCCCATTTTCTCTGTCTTAAAGGTGCCCAGATACGATTTAATGGGCCATCTCTCTGCTAGATTAATGGAGACAATGCGATAAAGATTAAAATTGCATGGATAGGGCTGGGAGGTAAAGGGGGCGGGGGAAATCCCTATTTCTTTGACAAACTTCCCTGTGCGCTCCGGTCCGGGAGCCAGAGGATCACGACCCTGGTCGGCTGGCCCAGGGCGCGGTAGCTGTCCATGGACAGCAGGTGCTGAAAATTCTGTGGTTCTCAGCGAGTTCAGCTCCGAGCGCCAGGGGGCGGAGTTGGCGCCAACTGCGGATAGCCCCGCCCTGGATGCAGAAGGAGGATATGGAGAGGAGGGGGTTAAGGATGTTCAAAGGGGATAGTCGTGACTTTGGTGAGAGCTTTGGGGAATAGGAGGGGTGAGTGGGAAGGGAAGGAAAAAAATATTAAGGAGGGGGAGCAAAGAGTTAGATTCGAGGATGAGCCAAGGCCCAGTGCTTCAGGAACCGAGAGTCGGTGCCTCACTGGGTTTCTCCGCAGAGGCCAGACACTATCTGGGTCTCCATTCCCAGGCTCCTGCATCTTCCCGCCAGTGGGTTTGAAAGATTTCTCTCCGATGATTGTGACTCTCAAAATAAGAGGCTATAGGTTGCTTTATTTGGACTCTCGTCCCCTCCCACTTCATGCCCCCCACGCTCCCACATTCTGCAATTCTTGTGCGGCGTGTAAGGATGTGTCTGTGCATTATGGCCTTTTCTTACTATTCCCCCTTCGCGTCCTAGCCATAGGAACCCCAAATGAGTTGGTGGAATGAATTAGAAGCCAAGGAACAGGAGTTGCTGGTGCGATGCGCAGAGAATCCAGGCTTGGAACATCGCACGGCTCCTTAAAACCAAAAGCCAAAGGGTTTCTGAAAACCAGCTCTAAGAGAAACTGGGATGGGGAGTGTTCTGCTTCTAGTTGACAAATGTTATTGAGACCATCAACTCCCTGGGATTATGGGCTCAACCTAGAGTGAGGTTCATTGCAATCAGCTCCAGTCTTTGTCCAAACCTGTAGCCAGACAGGTGAGGAGGGAGGAAGGTTATTAGAGGCCAGAGGGGGGATAAATATCACGCGCACATAAAGACATTTATATTAGTTAACTCCTCGTAGAGGAATAATAAAAATCCACCCTCAAACTGACCCACAAGGTTGGGCTGTAGGTGGTGGGTGAAATGAAGCAATTTGCCAATCTGCAGTAAGCTTACGTGCATGCAGGGATGTTTTCTATGTAATTAAAAAGAAAAAACCCAGGATGGTGAGATAAGTATCTGAGGGGGCCAGACTTCAGGCGAGAAAGAAGAACCCAGGTACTTTATGCTCCCTCTGCCCCATCCTAATCCAGCAACAGCCTCTGGCTTTAGTGACCTGATCCCCAGGCAGGACAGCTAAGGCGCAGCCCTTGGGGGTGGGGAGGAGGGAAGAGGGAGGGTCAAAATATTTTTAGCTCAGAAGCAGTCCTTCTCTGGGAAGATTCCCCTGGCTAAGACTGAGTATTTCTCAACTCATAATAGTAACGGGCTGTTACTGATGTAGAGAATAACACAAATAACGCTGCATCCCACACTTTGTCTTGACAATTCAGTTCAAACCAAAGCTGCTTGCAGCCTCTCGGCCCACCCCTCAGCCTTCTCGTCATTCATTCGGACCTACTCCTTCCCTTCCCAAGCCTCGCCCCTCTCAGCCTCGCAAATTGCTCGGTTGTGTTTACAAATTTTGCCACATTTGCACAGGAAATAGCTGAGGTTGGGGTAGGGGGAGCGTCGGGCCAGGAGAGACGGTAGCACAATAAAGTACTTGCAACACGTGGAACGGGGGCGGGGGGGGGGGTCCAAGAGTCATGAGGGGGTGAGAGGAGAACGCCCCATGACCTCGTTTTCCCCCGTTCCCCCTCCCCCATCGCTTGACACAATGCACAAGTTTACCCCTGAACTGGAACCTATTAAATAATTCAATGGTAGCGGTGTAATTTTGGTTGGAACCAGCACGGATTCCCAAGTCGTGACTGCAAAAAGTGAGTAATGCGCGCTGGCTGCGTCATGGCTCTAGTCACAGTTCATTCCGAACTGAGAAGGAATCGTGACTTCGCCTGGAGACGTCCCCTACATGGGAGACGGGGGGAGGGGGGGCACCAAGCGGGGGAGGGGGGGTTGGGGGGAAAGACCTATCCAATGAAAACCGTTGCCAGAGGTACATTTGAACTCCGCCGCTCGCTGCCTCGCTCTCCCCTAGCTGCCGGGTGCACCTCTCTCCCCCACCCGGCCGGCGCGCTCGCTGGCGCGCACGCTCGCTCAGCCTGCGACCCGACGAGTCCTCAACAAGTTGGAGCAAGGCAGTAACGCAAGGGTTAAACTCGGAAAGCCGCAATTACCAAGATCGTGACCCTCCCACACAGTACAGTAACTTATATACTCACCTGGAAGCGCCCGCTTTGCCGCTGGGCAAATACCCGTGGGGGCGGGGAGGGGCGCCAGAGGAGCGGGCCCGTTGGAGATGGGCTCCTTCAAGCTGGCTGCAGTGTGGACTGGACCAGCACGCTCCTGGGACCTCCGGACCGAGGTAAGGAGAAGGGAGATGGTGTACTGGTCGGCCGGTGGTCGGTAGGCTCACTGGTCGGCTGAGCAGAACTTTTTTCCCAGTTGCCCAGCGCCGCAACCGCTGCAGGTGCGGCCTGTGGAGCCCCCTCTGGCGAGGCGGGCGGGCCGACGCTTGGAGGGTTTGTGCGTGCGTCCGTCGGTCGCTGAGAGGAGGGGAGGCGGTGGGAGGGTGGGTGGGTCGCAGAGCTGAAGCAGGGTGACGGATGGGCGGAGGGGGTGGGTCGACAATGACTTGGAGACAGCGACTACTTCGTCTGGCTACGTTTTCTCCGGGCGTGCTGAGGAAGAGTGTGTGTGTGCGCCCGCGCCTGCCCGCACGTCGATTCCAGGGTTGCAAAGAACAGATATGGCAACTCCCCCCCCCCGCCCCCAAGTTCTTGGAATGTTTGCAACATCACACCCTGGCTGTGTTTTTCCCCACAGGGGGATTACCGCTGGGGAGGGAGATGGTCAGAACGTTCCTTTGCCCACACCGTTCTCCAACACTGATGTGGTGGGGGGGGCAGGGAGGGCATGGCTGGGGAGGCCATTGGAAGGGTGACTGCCTGGGAAATAGGAGGGCAACCCCTCAAAGTTTAAATGGATAGGATGGCAGAAGGGGCCTAGAGGGAGAGAGGGAGGAGGGAAGGAAGGTGAACGAAGGAAAGAGATTTATTTCTCGCCTTCTTCCACCCAGGTCTCCCTTCTCCCTCTGCTTCCGCCTGCAGATGTTGGAGTCTTCCGTCGCTGTACCAGGCGGTCAGCGAGGGGCTTGCGCCTTGTTGTCCGCCCCAACATTCTGCAGAATGGGTAGGGAGTGGGGGGAGGGCTGCAGCAATGAAAGGGCACCTGAGGCGAGTTGGGCCATTAGACACCCAATATCTAGACAAGTTTGGAGGAAGGTGTGGAGGGAGGAGTCTCACCCTTCCTATGTGAGCATTCAGAACTTTTTTTTGGTGGGGGGGGGGGATTGAGATATTCACATATTTCTAGAAATAGGGCGACTAGCATTGACTTTGGGTATATTTTATGTTCATCTTTGCCTGTTATTTTCTGTCCGAATCTTCTGGCTTGGGTCCCGCTGGGAGAGGTCGCTCTCTTAAACCCCGCTTGCCCAATATCTCGCACCCCTCTCCTCGCCTGGGCTGGAATAGGGGTCCTGGCCAGCTTTTTTTTTTTTTTTTTTTTTCCCAACAACAGTATTTTAACGTGTTCCAGTCTGGGTTTTGTTGAATAATTAGAAATGGAAATATTTTTTTCCTCCCTCCCCCTTCTGAAAAAAAAAAAAAAAAGAGGGGGAGAGAGAGAGAGAGAGAGAGAGAGAGAGAGAGAGAAAAAATGTGAGCTTTCTCCTGATTGGTGGGTGACGATTTTAGTCCGCACCAATGAGCTGGCGGCCTCGTCTGTATTTATTTAGTGCTCTGGGGGAGTTTTTCTCTTTACGCAGCGCCTGTAGTCACGGCTGGAACCTCGGCTGGGGGACTAGGAAGGACAAGAGGGGTTTTAGGGGAAATCCGAACTGTACCTGTTCAGAGATCCGCGACCTTGCAGCCAGGGCTGGCGGAGCTCTGATAGTGGAATGGGGAATATAGGACAGATAGGCGGGGAGGCTCGGGGTGCTGGGGCTACGCGAGAGAGGTGGAGGCTGGGCGGCGGGATTCCTAGTTCCCCTCGGCGCTCCTCGCCCTCCGCACACCTCGCTCGAGGCTGAGCGGGCTGAGTTGGGGGATCGCGGACGGTGTGGAGAAATGCAGGGTTGGGTCCAGGGCTCGAGGAGGGGCGGGAGAGGGCGGGCGGCGCGCGGGGTGGGAAGCCTGAGCCGCGTTGGAGCGCGTTGGGGAGACCCAGCCTGCTTAGCTCCGAGGTTCGGAGACATCCTGGGCAGAAGGCGGCGGCGGCGGCGGCGGCGGACCGAAGAATCCGGCAGACTCTGCCCTTCGCGAATCTTTTTGCGGTCTGGGCTTGCTGTACATAACTCAATAGCCGGAAGCCCTTACCCCAAAAAGCATTCGCGGAGGGCTCACTCGTCGAGAAGATGGCCAGCGATTGCCGAAGCTTACACCTTCCCGAAGAGGCTCGGTCGAGCCTTTCCCATCCCTGGCCCCGTTTTCCACGGAAGAATTCATCCTTTCCTTCCCGTCCTTCCCGCGCTCGCCGAGGCTTTGGTCACCCGCCTGTCCTCTGCGCGGGTCCCCCACCCCCAACTTTTAATCGACTTTGTATCACCGGGGGAATTGGAGCAGGCGATGTGCGTGTGTTTTCGGAGAAGTGGGAAGAAGCTAAAATACAATAAAAGTTTACAGAAGTTGTGTCTTCCCCCCAACCCCCGCCCACCCCCGCAATAACCCCATTCACCCGCTTCACAAAAACAATCTGGTCTTAGGGCTAAGTCAGTACCTGGAATATGAATCAGTTGAGGACATTTTCTGGTCATTTTTGACCCTAATGATACAGCTCTGCAGTATGGGGGTGGGGAAGCCCTTGAGGGAGGGGCGGGAGGCCCTCAGCATCCTCTGTCCTAGCGCAGGGGACCTGGAGGTGAGGCGAGCCGCGGTGAATTGGGTGGCTCCGAAAACAGGGAAAACACCCAGGCACCGCCCGCTCCCCTGAGTCCCTTTTTACCCCTTGCACATACTTCCAACCCAATTTGGGGCGTTTTGCAGCCTCCGGTACCCCTCATCTCGTCTTTTTCTAAACTAAGTAGCACAGAAGTGGGTAAAACGGGTGAAAACTGGGGAAACCCCCGCAGAGAAGGAGCTTTTGAGAGATGCAGTTGTACCCGACTCAGCAGCTTAGCAGTAGCAGCAGCCCCATCCTGGCCTCTCCAGGCACCCCGTCCTGGGGAGGAGGGCAAAGCTGCAGGGTTGGGGATTGTCTGTGGGTCTCCCTCCTCCCCTTCCACTCATTGCAGTTGTGACCACTTTGGTTCCAAGTGACACAAATTAGGCCTTCGCCATGCTCTGCGCTCCGTGCCCTTTGCCAGCTAGAAACATTGCTAGACGCCCTTAGGGACTGGTCCAGATGGACACCCAGACACACACGGGTGTATTCGGGGATGGACACAGATAGAGGATGCATCTCACGATATGAGAGTCCGAGACCCGAGGGCTGCGAAGCTACCCGTTTTAGGGGAGGGCCTGAGTTCTCCCCGCACCCCAACCACCGCTCTTCCAGCAAACTAAACGCCCACCATCATTCTCCTCTCGGTTAGCTGAGCACCCAGACTCTACCTCCTTCCGAGTAAGAAAAGGGCCACGGAGGCTGAGAGTGCTGGACAGAGTCAATCTTTCTAGCTCAGCTTGCGGAAAGGCACCCAAGGCGAGGACTCCAAGCTCTAGGGCTAAATCAGAGCCCCTCTCCCCTGATAAAGGAGATTTCCCCTCCTAGATTGCGTATTTTGAAAGAGTAAAAGGGTCTCGAAGACTTGCAAAGGAGATGGAGCAGAAGAAAAAGCTCTGGGGGGTGTTCCTTCCGCCTCTCACCTGGGGCCGTCTGTGGAGCGATAGCTTCGGCGAGGGAGAGGCGGAAGAGCCACGTTCGATTAAAAATAGCTTCACCTTGTGTCCCTCAGCTTCTCTTTTGTCTTTTGCTTCATACACTCCCCTCCTTTCCCCAGCCAGGAAAAAAAAAAAAAAAAAAAAAACCCTCCTCTCTCTAAAGCCTGATCCTCCACCAGATTTGGGAGAGAGGTGACTTAAGAGAAGTGAACTTGCACAGACGGTGTTGAGCAACTGCAGCGCAGGCAGCTGGGGGTTACTGTGTCCCTAGTCCCCTTCCTTCTCCTACAGAGGCTAGGTTTGGGGCTAGGGCTCCAGAGCCCAGGAGCACCGGGCCGAAGCCGGCGTCGTGCACGCCTGAGCGAGTCCTCGCCTCTGCTCAGCCAGACAACTGTTGCTTCCTCGAAGAAGCTCCTGCTACTGCAGCACAGCTGCTGGGGCGGCTGCACGCCGGGGCTACGGCTGCCCACTTTTAATCTGGGTTGGGGGGCTTGCCGAGAGGGGTGTCTCATTCCAGGCGGGATGGAATAAAGGACCCCCTCCCCTTCTCCTTCACAATAAGTGAAAACCTGTGGCTTTCTTTTTGTGCGTCTTTCCCTCCCTGTAGGACGGTTAAGCCAGCCTAAGACCAGTGGGAGTTGATCTCCCCCTTTCTCCCCACTTTGCCTTTGCCGAGGAAGGAGGGCAAGGGTAGGGGGAGATCTTTTTGAACCCTCAAACTGTTCATGCACACCCCTCTTGAAAATAGCTGCATCACCTAGTAAGACAGGGACCTGATGGAAACTTTCAGGCACTTGCATCTGATGCCCACCCTTTGAGCCCCTGTAGGGAAGGGAGGAACAGCTAGAGACCCTTCCTCTCCCCAATCTCCTTCTCCCTGGGAAGGAAGAAGTTGCTGGGGGAATTTGGTCCCTCCAGCCCATTAACTAGCTTAGCTTTTGCTTGTATTAGAAAATCAAGACCAGGGGTTGCCTCTGGAGCTAAGGAAAGGGTGAAGGTACCACGGAACCCCCTCCCCACCTCCAGCCCTCTAGTGGTTGGGCCAGGCCAGGGAGTTCTGCATGCTCTCACCCTCCAGCTCGCTTTTGGCTGCTCTGCATCTGCGCTGCTCCCCCTCTGCCTCTCCTGCCCTGCCCGTAGCTAGAGCCAGGTTTCCTCCCTTTATCGGCTTTTTTTGCCCCCTCTATCCTCTTTCCAAGACCTGTGGTTGCTTTGAGTCTTTCTGCCTTAACTGCCTTAGGCTTGAGGCAAAGGAAGGGATTGAGTCAAAGGTTTTGGGCACATTTACTGCAATCCCAGACCAGGACCCTCTTTTCTATTCCAGACACTTCTCAAACTAGGGGACTTTGTGGGCACCTCTGAAAAGCTCTCCTCTTGCATCAGCACCCCTATCTTGCAGCTCTTGGCCCAGACATGCCCTTCTGCCCTCTTTCTTCCCTCCAGCCTCCACACTACTTGATTTTTTGTGAAATGTCCCAGCCCCCAAGCTCTCTCATCCTCTTCCTGAGCCAGCAGAGTAGACTTACTCATCTATTTGCCCTTCCAGGTGGTCCAACCTGTCCTGACGGATGGAGGTCTGCATGAGGGGTAGCCACTGGAAAAGGGGTTCTCAGAGACCACAGGAGTGGAAGGGTCTGGACAAATGAGCTCTGGAGTCCCAGGTAAGTACAGATGCCTCAGCTCACTGCCACTTGGCTTAGGCAGGCCCAAAGGGCCTCCATATATACTCCCCACTCAGTGAAGGGGCACAGGGAAGTCAGGGAGGGGCTGTACTCAATGGCTTAGCTTTTGGCAAAGAAGGGCACCCACCATAGAGGTCTAAGGGAAGGACACAGTACCCCGTGAGGCAAGTCCCCTTCTTGTCTTGTTCCCTAGAAGAAGGACTTGACTCTTGGTGTGTGGAGGTTACCTAGCCCTTAGTATTGAGAGGCACAGGCCTTACTCAGTGAGGCTCACAGTTCCCTCTCCACCTTTACTTCCTGTGCTATTTCAGGCTTCTCAGGGGCACAGGAGAGGTGCAGAGTTGAAGGGTCATTTGCTGAGCTCAGTTTCTTGGAGGAAACTAAAGCATTGTGTTATGTTTCCTTAACTGAAGTTCAGCATAGGACATACATGAGAAGTTTTAGGTTATGGTTTTTTTCTTTGAAGGGTAGGCATTAATCTCTAAATAAATTTACTTTTTCTATTAACCAGCAAAATTCTTTGCTGCTACAGAGCTTTTGTTTAGCTGCCTTTCTGAGCTTCAGTGTCATATTGTGATTCTTATTGGGGAATTCAGTGCAGAGCTTGGCAGAGAATTTTGAAACCGGAAGGCTGTAAGTTTTGTGAGGAAAGGAGAAACTGAGCAACCTGGCTAATCTTTGGATGTTAAGTGAGTAAAATGTGGGAAGCTGTTAGGAATCTTAGAGGGAAACTTGAGGCTCATGGCAGAACAGAAGCGCATTACATGGAAGACTTCAGATCATTACAAAACAGACCTATTCGTTCTATTAATTAAATGACTGCTACGTGGGTTTTGTGACATGTTTACATTTTGAGGGTGGAATTCAAATAATAAATAAATTGACAGGAAATGCTTCATAATCCCATCACATAAAGTGAAGGCAAAGTCTTCAAATCATTGGCTGAACTATCTTTTTTAAAATTCCCCTTTTGAATCTAAGGATCTGAAGTTTGCAGCATCTGTCTTAGACTGGCAATAGGGTTGTCATTTATTCCACGAGATTAACATCTCTCCCATCTCCCCTCTAACCGATATTTCAATTGCGTTGTAGAGCAATCTAGGAAAATGACATGAGGGTTGGGTGATTTTTTGTTTGTTTGTTTTTTGGCTGAAGGGTAACCTCTTCTGATCACGTTTGAAAAATCTGTTGATGGGTTAAACCTCAAACTTAGATATCATACGTAGTATGCGAAAGCTGGGAAGAGCTATGGAGAATATATAGACCGATACCTTTGTTTTATAAAACAAGAAACAAAGGTTCAGAGAGGTTACGTGATTTTACCAAGGTCACACAGTTGGAACTTGAACCCAGGTTGTTTCTTGTCTACTCTGGGTTCTTTCTGTTTCACTAAATATTTTCTATCACTACCAAATAATATGGATAATCGATAAAGACAATCTAGGGCATTGTAACAGATTTCCTTCCAGAACATGTTGCATTTGGGATGCCAGAGTTCAAAGAAGAGTTTACCAAAAGTTTTTTTCTGCTGTCAGTTAGCATTCTGGAAGTATCTCTATGTTTAGAACAGCTCTCGTCCTCGGCTGATGACTCGGCCCAGACCTCAACTCCTCTTTGTTGGCCTCAGTTTGCTGAGGGAGTCACCAGCACAAGAAATTTGCTGTGTCACAGAATCAGAGAATCGGTCTTTTTCAAAAATCTCTCCTGGGATGAAGCAGCGCCCTGAGGACTAAGCCCCTCTCCCTATTTCTCCCTTCTGGGTGGCAGTTTGAGTTTCATCCTTCTTGCCTGCTGTGCTTGATTGTGAACTCTTTAGGAGGGTAGTAAGGCCTGCCCTGAATTCTCTCAGGTTCTCCTAATTACTTTACAAGCAAGGAAGGCCCTTCAAAAGGAGCTTTCAAAGCAGGAAGGGAATCTGTTTGATTCCTGTCCCTCGGATATCTTTTAGAATGCTGCAGGTCACCTGCTCATAGGACAACTGCTTGGCCTGGTCAATTTTAAGTTTAAGATTTACTGCCACCACTTATATCTAACTTCACTATTTCAGCTTTATATATGTCCATCAATAACAGCCATTTCAATGCCATATTAATCATTTCTTCAGCACATAGGAATGGTAGCCATGCAGTGTATTCTATCACAAATAAATCATTCTGGTGGCCATTTTCATAGACTGTCCCCCCTCTTTGCTCCCCTGCCTTCCCTTTGGGACCTGCACTAGCTGGCAGCTTCTAGCTAGGAAATAAAGAGCATTTCTCTGCTTTAAAAGTAATGGATTTGGAGGAAGAAAAACGAAATGGAGTGAAAGATGGAATTAGGTTAAAAAGCAAAACGAAACTAACTGGCAGTGGAAAGAGTTAAAGAGCTAATTCTATCTGGTCCTGACTACTTAGGCTCTTGACCTTGAAGTTATAGCCTTTCTAGGCCTCAGTTTCTCCATCTGTAATATTAGGTACTTTATTGCTCAGACCTCTTCAACCATTCATTTATTCAACAAATGTTGATTGTTTTTTCAACAAATGTTTATGGAGTCCCTACTGTGTATCAGGCCTTATTCTAGGCACTGGAGATATAAATAAAATGATTCTCCCTTTGATAACCTAATGAAGCTCTGGGACTTCTTCCCAGAAAAACAAAACAAAAAAAGGAAAAAAACCCACAAGTATTTTATAAACAACTTCTGGGAGTTCATGACCACCCTAGGCTCGTGGACCCCAAATTAAAATTTTTCATCTAGTTCGTTTCTAACACCTACATTTTACAGTATTTAAGTTTGAAGCTTAGGTTACACTGTCAAATCTTGATTTTTATCTGCTCTTTATTATTTTTTTTCCTAGTAGCATTCTGTTACATTTTTATTGTACATTTTGGTCCCATTTTTTTGGAGAACAAATATTTGGAACTTAGTTAATACATAGCAAATGACTAGAATAAATGTTGAACAGAAAACGAGTAGCTGAAGGGCAAGGCAGGCATGAGCTGAGGGACAAAAGCAAATGAGAAGTTTTAATGACCCAGCCTAGTCAGGTCCTGCAGAATTTCCAAGAGATAATCTGTCTTTTAGGCTAAGTGTTCTTGGCAAAGTCTGGTGATTCAGCTGAGGGAAGAGAGGTTTGTGTTGGAGCTGCACAGTGTAAGGTCTCAATGTCTCAATGTCAAGGCTCATAGCAAAGATGGGTTTCCTTCTGTGTTTTTGACCACCAGGGAAAAGCACAGCTAGACGGGACAGGGATTGCTTGAGACGGAAAGGAACGGTGCATTTGTTGGATTGTTGGGTTGGTAGACTGGCCCAGTTGGGTTGGCCTTGGTGGGTTGGTAGACAGTTTCTATGAAGCACAGCAGGGGGCTTTATGGCAGGCAATTCTACTGAGGCCTTCAGCAAAGGAGAAATTGGGAGTTTTTAAGGCCCAAAATGGACATGGGCGTGTGCAAAGGTTTCTTCCTAGTTCCCAGTCTTTCAGAGCCTCTTTCTTCCCTGCCCTCAGGGCTCTCAGAATTCCTTCTTGCCATGAGGGAGGCCTAAGCTTTTTCATTTAGAAAAAAGGACATTTACTGACTGTAGTATTGATCAGGTACTGATGCGAATTTTACATTCAGGGAGAGCTGGGTGCTCTCATTTTAACACTCCCAGGGAGCACAGTCAGTGGAAGTCACTACCAGGAGACTACCCTGAGAATGAAAGGCCCACATTAGGACTTGAACTTGTAAAGACTTTGTGGTAGATTGTAGGAAGATAGGGCGAAGTGTGTGAAGTTCTACTTAAGCAAGAAAGCAGCAGATTGCTACTACTAAGGCTAAAATATAGAAAAATCCATGAAAATACAGGCTGGTCCTTTTCATTTTCTTAATTTCCTCATCTGTAAAATGCGGATAACAGCAACCGTAAGGTTTCAATGAGGATTAAATGAGATTTTTGATGGAAAGCATTTCATACCTAATCAGTGCTCAATAAATGTTAGTTGTTGTTGTTATTATTACTCTTATTATTATTATAGTTTTTTTTTTTTCTGCTTCACGCATATAGCAATGGCATACAAGGCTTAGATCATAACATCAGCAGTCATAGGACCAGAGCTATTTGCTGAGTGACAGATAAAAGATAATCTTTTCTGGAAGCATCTGTCCATTTGCTCCATAGCCTGCCAGTGCCCCCAGGATTACCCGTCCGGGAGCAAATCAGAAGGGCTGATAGGAAAATCTTTTTCTCTACTTTATGCATCCCTACACGAGGATTATCTCTGTAGTTTCATTTCCCTGTAATTTCTTCTTTTCAAGTTCTTTTAAAAATCTATTGAATTTAATCACAATTGTTTTTGCAGATCACTCTATACTTAAACAAACAAACAAACAAACAACAACAACAACAAAACAACATGATCAGGGAGAAAAAGCGATTCACTTAGGATACTTGCCATTTACCTTTTATTTTCAGCTTATATCCAGTCCTAAATTTTCAGAGCTTAGGTGACTCCCACCGAAGAAAGGATAAAGGAAAAATAGAAGGGCAAGAATAGATAACACTATTTGCTGTTATAAATGGTGTTTTCTATTTTTTTCTACATATTTTATATTAGTTCTTTCCTTCTTACAGCTTCACCTTTCACAGTCTTATAAATCTTTTTATCTTTCGTTACCCCCAGAAAAATAAAAAAAAGCAACCATCTTTGCTGTCCTCCCTTTGATCCACTTAACTTGTCCCATCAGGCATTACGTTTTACTTTTAGCTGCAAATTGCAAGGGCGATTATAGGATGAATTTGATGTGATCTCTATTTTTTCTGGGTAACAGTAGGAAAAAAAAAAGGCCAGGGCCATATTTGTACCCCCGAACCTGTCGAGCACATCCAAGGCCATTCCGAAGAGAAAAGAAAAGATGTTTTGTTTGTTTGTTTGTTTGTTTGTTTTATTTAATTTTCATAGAAACTGGAGGCTTCTCCACAGACCTTTCAACATTTTAAGCCAGAGCTTACCCATTGCTCTATTCGGTGACTTTTCTTCTCTTTCTTTCTTTTTTTTTTTTTTTTTTAAATCATCATAAAAAGCTCAGCAACATGTCAGAGGCAGTCAGTACAGTGATCCTTGCCACTTTCCTTTGTAGCCTTCTAAGTGGAATAGAGAAGCAGCATAGTTTGAGGAAGCCGTAAAACCTAATGGCTGAGAGCTGTGGGCTTTGAGGCCAGTGGGACCTAGTTTTATTCCCTACTTCTGCTCTTTTCGGCTGTATGCCTTTGAGCAAGTTCTACCTCTGAATCAGTTTACTCATCTGTAAAATGGAGATATTCAAAGACCTGTTTCATAAGGTTGTTGGGGAGATGAAATGAGATGTCAGTTAACACTCACTACATACTTCAGGCATGTAGTATGGACTCAACCGTTATTGTTAAGATAGGTCCGTGCAGACTCAGGACTACATATAGTCCTGGGCTAGTTGGGAGAATTGAAATAGGAATAAGGAGGCAGAAAGATAAAGTCTCTAGGAGCCATAAACACATATGAGTCTAAAGTCAAGGACTGTCCGGATTAAGATTTTCTAGAGGTTGTGAACTGGGCAGAGGACCAGTCTAGAATTGAACAAATGGACCATGAGGAGAGCTTGCTCAGGGCTTCCTGGCCTCGAAGGAGAGCTGGTCATTCAAACCACAGTGATTTATACCACATCGACCCTTTAATACCTCAGTAGGCAAATTAACTCTCTAAGGGAGTCATGATCCTCAGGGTCAGGTCATCTTTGAGGCCCAGAACTTAGGTTAGTAGGGAAAAAAAAAAAAATCAAGTGCAGAAATAGTTTTACTATTTATTTCAAGATGGAGTGAGAGGGGTTTTTAGTTTTTTGTTTGTTTGTTTGCATATTATTATTATTTTTTGTTTGTTTTAATTAAGGAATCTCCTTCCCTCTTTAAATTTGTGGCAAGAGCATTGAGTTAGGGATGAGGAAAAGAGCAGAAAACCTGCTTGCCAGAGGTGGGGGTTCTATGAACCAAAATGAAATTGTCTGGAAAATTCTATATTTCTCAGCTAGTTAAAAGGCAGTAAGAAAATTGGCAGCCTATAAATTAATTAGAAAGAGTGAATCAAATATAACCCGCCAAGCTTTATCCTTTAAATTTCCACCACCTCTAAGTGTTAATAACACGTTTAATGAAATAATATTTATATAAAAGAGGAATACAGTTTCCCCCTAATGATTTTCCTTATGCCTAACTTTCTTTTTTAATTTTAAAATACAGGAGAGCATAGAAGCTGTCATTTATAATAAAATTTTAAAAGGAAAGAAAAAATTTTATTGATAGACAGCTTCCTGAATTAAAATTTGCTCATTAAAATGTTAAAGAATTAAAATGAAAATGTTAAGAAAAAACATTATTGGCTATAACACTAATCTAGTATTTTCACGTATTTACAGGTTTATAAAACCCTCCAAATCAGATATTTCCCTCTCAAAGTTACTCTTTAGACGTTTGTCCAGAAAAAAAAAAAAAAACAAAAAACCTGTTTCATGAGAAATCTTTGCATTTAAATATGAAGCAGTCATGAAAACAGTTGATATCTCTTCAAATAACAAACAAATATTTTAAAAATACAAATATGAGCTTATTGCTTTTTTGAGGATTAGCTATTAGGTTTTGCATTTATTTTCATGATGCTTTATAATTCTGAGAGAAAGGAAAATATTTTTAAAAGAAGGAAAACCTTTTCAAATAAACCATAGGATTTCTTTTTCATTTTATGACTGAAAATCTTGTTTCTCAGTGAGCTATCTCTCAGCTACTCTGACATTTAACATGAAGTTTTGTTTTTTGTTTTTGTTTCCTGTATAGTCTACAACACTAAAGGCAATTGATCTAAGAAAAAATTATCATTTAAACAAAGATTAAATATCTAAGTATATATTTGATTTATGAATATAAAACATTAATTTTTCATATGGCACAAAGAAAATATAACTTTCCATGGAGAGATATGTAATTAATATTCTTATTTTTAGAAAGTGTGCCACTTCTTCTACTAGTCATAAATTCATTTCTTAATTTGAAAACAAAACTTCTTTTTGAATTAATCTTTTTTAGTTAGAAGTATAATTTTTAGTTAAAATATTTTTCCAGATATAATTTTAAACTGAGAGCATTTTTTTTACTAACATAAATCTTTAGAATTTATGTTTTAGCACTCAGTTGATTTTTTCATTTTCCTTTCTGTATATGCTCAAGGATTATAAAATTTTAGATCTTAATATAACACATAAAAATAGGTTGTTTTATTTAGAATAGTTATCCTTATAAAAGGATTATATATGTCACTAACTAGAGACTGTTATCTATTTACTGCTTTGCTTCTTGGCAAAAATATTTTTGTTGTGATTTTTTTTTTTAATGTAGGAGAGCCTTATAATAAAAGTAGTAGATTCTGAGAGTTGCTTGATGAGTCATATTATAGAATAAAATGGAGTTTATATAAATTCCAGAAATTATTTTAAATCAAAAAATCATATATCGGAATAAGTATAAAAACCCAGGTTACAGAATTGCTCCAAATTTAATATTTTTCAAAATTTTATAAATCTTTGCTTCTCATATCTTGCATCATGATCACCAACCTGTTGCATTTAAATGTACTATGTCTCCCTTAGAAAAGAGATGAGACATGATATGATTAAAATGATTATACACATTTATACATACATATGTCCATATACACAAGTCTTTTTTTTATTCTTCCTGTGCCTGTTAATATACATCTTTATGGGGAAAAATATGGCCTATATAACTACCTTTTTTTTGAATGGAGGTTTTATGGTAGTCAGGAAGGGAAGTGAGTTCTGTTAATTCTGTTAATTCTGATGCCTCTTAATTCTCTTTTGCTTTAAGGGTATCAGAATTATATTTTTGATGTCATGTACTCTTGGAAGCTAATATATATTTACTGAAAATAACAAAGGGAGTCTGTGATCTTAAAAGATCCTCAGAAGATGAGTGAAATATATGTCACCAGCTAAGAAGTGACTTAGAGAGGACAGGGTAGAGATATAGGGAGTTTCTTCCCACCTCTTAGCTCTGTGATATCATCAAAACCCTGAAATCGTATATTCAACATTCACCCATTTGTTGGTAATTTCATTATGGTGTTTTTGTTTGTACAGGCGTGTGCACACACATGCACATATATACACTATCACAAGCAGAGACGCAAGCCCATCTTTCTCACCTAGAAGGGAGAACTTAACCATTTGTATCTGAAGATACCCTAATGTTAAAATATACTCATACTGGCTTGGGCTAACTAGTATACTAGAAGATATGAATTCCTCCAAGTTTCACTTAAAATTAAAGTGAAGTCTACCACATAAGCTAAATATTGACATTACTTTTGACACAGGATAATTTTTTTTTCCAAAAGTAAGTTACCCTCAACTCTGAAACAAACCTTAGAGCCCTTTTTGCCTTCTTTAAAAGGATTGATTATGGAACTGTGCAGTTATTAGTCTGACAATGCTAAATCAAAACATCTTTAAATAAATACAATTTTAATCTCCAACTTTGAATATGGGGATATTCCAACAATGGTGCAGGAAAGGCACTTTCTAGAATGGTTTAGCATCAGTATCATATAAAAAAAGTAAATTGTCAAATTTATAAATCCTGCAAAAAGAGAAAGAACACTGATTTTATTTCCTCTTTGTAAACTACCTTCAGATGCTTAGAAGGAAAGGAATAGGTAATATAATTATAACCTTCGATATTACTGTACTACCATTATTTACTGATAATTTTGTTATTAAAATACTTTAATAAGCAAAAAGAAAGTAATGTGTATATATATAGCAGGATAATTAAAGAAAGAAAAAGTAAAATACAAAAAGAAAAGGGAAAGAAAAGAATCTGACCATAGGAAATTAAATTTAGAGGACTATTTGTGGTAGGTTTAAACTCATAATATAAACATCAAATGAAATTCTGTGTGCCACTCTCTTCATGCAGGAGCACACATACATAAACCCAAAATTTATACACAAGAAATATTTTTAAATTCATATGCCAAGCTCATTTAAAACTTCACTGCTGTTAAATTTTGCCATCATATTCTGGTAAATAAAGAAATCAGTATTCTCTGAAAGAGATTTCATTTTTCCAAACTAGAATCAGGATTGAAAGGGGAAAAGTTCAGTTCATCCTTCACCCTGATAATTGGATTAAGAGGTTGTTAACTTTTTAAAATCTTAATTACTCCATAATGACACAATCCTTGAAAAAGTAGTAATTATTTTGAAATATCCTGAATAAAAAAAATACAGCTTTGGGGAAAGATCTTTCAGAGGGGGAAAAAAAATGCTAGCAATTTTTGAAAAACCAAACAAAAAAGTTGAATCTATTTTATTAATATATTGAAAATAGAGATTTGGGGAGAAATGTTCTTTAAATAAAATCTTCAGCAAATAAAAAAACATTTTATTTCAGGAAAGGATTCAATATAGTGAAAAAAAAATACTCTTAAAAGGATACTAAAATATATAAAGAAGCTGTCTTAAAAATATTTTATTGAATTTCTTGCTCAAAATTTTATGAACTGATTTGGTTTTCTTTTTTCTTTTTTAAAATTGTGTTGCTTGAACAACACTGATCCCTGAATTGAGCCCCTCCTTGCAGACTGGCTTGGTTTGGCCTTCTCACAGCTAAGGAACTGACTGTATTTAGCTGGAAGGTCCCTGTTGTACAAAGAGCCCTTCTGCATCTTCCATGTTTGCATTAAAAATAGGTTTTACTGTGCAACATATATTAGACCTTGTTTTTCTTTTCTCTTTTTATTCTGGATATTTGCTTTTTCTTCAGAATTTTACATGATGCTACCCCCACCCTCCCCAAAAGTACCCAATTCCAAAAAAAAAAAAAAAAAAAAAAAAAATTTGGTCTCTTTTTTTTCCTTTTTCTTATTTTCTTAAGATTTTTTTCCCCCCTGGAAAGCAAATACCTTTCACTAGAGCAAACTAACAGTCCTTATTTAGTGAGGGCCTTTTTATTGGGACCACTGTGGCATTTCTACACTCAGAGGCACATTATTATGTAGATTTGGGTGAAACAATCTTGGTGGAAATATCAGAACTGCACAAAGTAAATATCTGATATAAACAAAGGTGCGAGCCTGACCCTAACTAACAGTGCAGAAAAGTCCCTTAATGCGTGGTTTTCTCTCACGGCAGTGGGGGCAAAGGGCTCTGTGTATCCTTGGGGAAATAGAGATCTGTAGTTGGCCCCACCAAAATCAAGGCGAAGGGTCTCTGGTCAATGTTGCTATTTGTATATGCACAGACTTTGTATATAAGCATCTTTTCACCCAAACCTACCTGTGAGAAGGGTTAGTCCAGTCTGATGGTTTTGAAAACAATAGCTGAATTATCAACTGGTTATAAAGCAGTGAGTGATATGCTTTTATTGATTATCTGACAAAGTCAATTGTTACATGCTCCCTCCCTGCCTTGTAGAAGTTGTTGCAACACTGTTGATTTGAACAGAAGATCTGTCTGGATGATTAGTCAGATGTTAGATGTAAATGAAGAGAATTTACTTGTTAATGCGGATCATTTAGTTCTATTGGTCTGTGGATTTTTAAAGCAATCCTCAATAGTAAGACTAATGTATTTAAAACGAACACTTATTAGGTTCCTATTAACAACAACAACAACAACAAAAATGGTAACCCCTAGTGGGGAATATGCAAGCAAAGTTTTTACTACTTAGGCATTTATTTGAATAAATTAAAAATTTTCTTGAAAATATACTTTTATGTATTGATAGTTTTCCTCCTCTCCCACAAATGCACACACAGAGAAAAATACACAGAGGACAGAGGGGGGAGAGAGAGAGAGAGAGAGAGAGAGAGAGAGAGAGAGAGAGAGATTGATTGCCCTGTGTACGTAACATTTCATATATTTTGGTGTTTTGGGGTTGGCCTGAGGAATGAGCCAATTCCCAAGGCATGTCGCATATGCTCATTCAACATATAATCTTAGGATTTTATGGAACTGAGAGGGACCCTTGAGTTCATGCAAACCAAACTCCTCATTTTACACAAGTTAAAACTGAGGCAGAGCGAGGGGCACCATTTTGTTTAAAGTCCACTGACAATTAGTGAGGGGTCTAGAGTTCGAACGTCTAGTCTTATGAGGTCCGGTTCTGGGCAGAATAGAGATGAGATGCTGAGTTCCTGACTGAGGCAAAGAAAAACAAGCAGAAAGAAAGATGGTATCTTTTTCTGGCCAGGGAATTTTTCTAAGACAGACTTATCAAATATCTAAATATTTGTCACTCTTTCTTTAGGCCATCCAACTGAGTTTATTAGTCTCTTTCTCATTTCTTTCAAGTTCCCTAAAAGGAGAGATAGTGACCTCCCACCTGAAGTTAAGAACTCAAACACCTTCTTTCATAGAGTTAACACAACAAACACTTAGGAACACCTGAAACGTATGAGCACTCTGCTACACATTAGCAATAGAAAGATAAATTACATGATGTCTATGAAAGTGTCTGGCACCCACAGTAGATGCTCAATAAATGTTCATTCGCTTCCTACTTATAAGGACAGATTTAAATCAAGACAGATTTAAACAGCAACTAATACAAGGCGAAATGAATTAAGCCTAACTAGAGGTCAAAACAAATTGCCGTAGCTCTGAAAGGAAGGGCTGCTTAATTCTGATGGGGGTGCAGGGGGAATGGGAAGCATGTGAGCTGTACCTAGTAAGATGAGTAGGATTTTGATAGAAAGATGATGAATAAAGACATGCCTGGTTGTGGGAACTTCTCAATAAAGGTCTAGGGTGGTGGGTGCATGGCGTAATCTGGAAATGTCAGGTGATATATTTGAGTGCTGGGTAATTAGAATGATGAAGAGGAAAAGAAAGCTACGAAGATGAGGGCCAGATTGTAGAAGGGGTCGAATGCTGAGCAAAGGACTTTGTGCTAATTTCGAAGGCATTGCAGAGCCACTGAAGGCTTTAGACTAGGGAATTGATCACTGGTGATAGTATTAGAGAGTGTTTGAAAGAGCGAGAAAATGGAAATGGGGCCTGCAGGCGGCTTGAATTAGTTCCGGCCGTTAGGAGAGACCTCCTGCTCTTTCGATATTGCTTCAAAGGAAGTCAAGAGACGGTGACGATGCTTGATAGAAGCTCGATTAAGGTGACACCATCTATGTGATCACGGAGCTTGGTGGTCCGAGGAGCTATCTGGGCCTTAATTAGGCTTTCCTGTAGAACTCGAGGTATCCGGTACCAGCAGCAGCCAAGTTTTTGGGTCCCCTGCTGTGTGTGTGTGTGTTATAAAGTGTCCCTCCTGGGTTGGAAAACCTCAGAGCTTGGGGGAAAGAATGGCCTGTCCCCCATCTCTGTTCCCCATTTTCCTTCATGCCAGTTGGAAAAGTATCTTTGGTGGGCCTCGGAGAGGGGACCAGATCCTTCTTTTCTTTCACCCGGCATCTCTCCTTCCTTCTTGTTTTTTTCTTGCACTCTGTGCCCACCTTTCCCCCCTCTTCTGGTCATTAATACATCACTGTCCCTAAGTCCCCTTCCTCTGAGTCCTTCTGGCTTTAACTGCCCTTCCTTTAGGAACTTATACATGTGTCTCAGGTTTCTGCTCCGATGTTCCTATATCATGCCTTTCGTGTCAGAGTGGGTTGTGACAAGTCAGGTCAGGGAAATCCCTTCTGTGGGTACACGCGAGACTCAGCCCGACCTCGGAATGACGTAGGATCACCAGGCCAGTCGGCCCTACGTATGTGGGTGGAGGCGGGACTGAGATGCCACGTCCACGCAGCCATTTACCAGTGTATGTATCTAAAGAAACAGGTAGAGTTCAGGGCATAGACCCGAAATTGGATGTTTAAAAATCTCGTCTGACTTCTTACGTCACTTTGGACAATATCGTGGTTTAGGAATTAAATGGAATATTTTTGTTAGTAAATAGCATATGTAATCTCGTTTCATTTTAGTAATATTATACCTGTCTCCTCAACTATCCATCTATCCACTAAGTCTTATATCAGGTCGTCTGGATAAAAATTCTTTGTGATGAGGTTTACCTAATGGTGGTTATTTCTAGATAGTAGGACTTGGGGTTATTTAAAAACATCCAAAAAACAAAAAAACTTTCCCTTCGATTCTTTTCTGCATTGCTTACATTCTTAATAGGAAATCAGAATACCAGACTGGAATGAACGTTGGCTTAGATCACAACAGCCTATGTGTTCCTTACTACTTAATCTTTTTCTGTTTTTTTTGGGGTTTTTGTTTTTTTGCCATATAACAGAGTAGTTTTTATAAATCCCATCTAGCTCCTCAAATAAATGATTACAACTTTATTTCTTTATATAAAAATTACTTTATTGTTTTTGCTTTTAAAGGTAGTCCATGCTTTTAAAAAATAGTTTGTGATTTTGAAGATTTCCTAAGGACATATAAATAGAACAGTGGATGGATGGATGACGATCGACCCTTGAGATAATATTACTCACGTACAAAATGAGATCATACTGCTACTTTTAAACAAAATTAATACATTTTATTTTACTTAAATAGAAAGAAGAAAAAGAAATGGAAGGAATTACTAAATTTCAAATAAACATTTCTTTATCACGAGAAAGATCATTTCTTAAAATATCCCTTCTAATGTTGAGAAGAGAGTACGAGGTACCTTAACAGGTTGTAGTCATTATTTTTACCCTAAATGATTCCATTTTAAGCAAGTTGATCAATTCCCTGCCATACAATCACACTTTTTATTCCTCCCACCTCCTTCTCCCTTATTTTGATTTTTTTGTTACATTACTTATTTTATTTTTATTGTTATTTCGTTATACTATTATTACTAGTAGATTATCAATTTTTGTGTTATTTCTGGAGCCATAATTCATAGCTATTGTCTACTTCGTGTTCTTTTTATTATATTCTTTTATCACAGCTTCTTCATCCTTAAGTTCCTTATTTGGATTTATTATTTAATTGGCTGGATTTCACTGTAAACATTTTTTTCTTCTGAGATAACTCATTGGTAGTTCCACTGAATTCTTTTATATATGTTGCCTTTATATTTGAATAAGCATACTATTCTTGAGTCATGCTTTACTCGTAAAGAACTGTGTGATTATTTCTCTATTACCTTTCCGGCATTGAATGCTATTGTGGAGAAGGCTGTCAGCGTGATTATTTCCCATTGTAGGTGATTTACATTTTTTGACCGAGTGTTTAAAAGCTGTGTTTTTTATCCTTGATGTTATCTTTTTGTGTTGTGAGTTTTACATTCAATATTTCTAGAACCCCACAAGTACTTTTCAATAGACAGATATAGTTCTACCTGGCTTAATATTATTAGCTGTAAGACCATATCAAGTTACTTAAATCTCTCCATGTCTCAGTTTTTTTTTTTATCTGTAACATATAAATAATTATATCTACCTCATAGAAGTGTGGGATAATCTGAGTTTGTATATGTAAAGTCCATACTACATAATATGCAATGTTTTAAAGTTTGCTTTTTTTTAGGGAAATTTTCTTTTGTTAGATCTTTTCATACTTTTTCCCACTTTATTTGTTGAGTTTGCTACTTTAAAGATATTTATCATTATTATTATTATTGTTATTGATTATCCTTATCCTCTCTGTCTATTGGCTTATCCCTGATTTGCTTTGTCTTTTTCATATGCATGTATTTTGATTATTTCAATTCTTTATTCTGTGACTGTTATTTATTTTCAGCTATGTCTATTCTATCCTTTGATATGTTTATTTATCTATTAATTTTCTAATGCTATGGTTTTGGCATCCATTTGTTTCCTTAAATCTATTTCTTTTTTCATCTCATTCTGCTGTTCTATCATCTTATGAACTCATGTTCTTATTAGGCTATTCTTTAGTTAAGTGCACATGTGAAGAATTTTTCTTCTTGAGTTATATTTTCTAAGCTGCTTATTTGTGTGTCTTTTGCATGCTATGTTCGTGTGTGAGTGTGTGTGTGTGTGTCGTATATACTTGCATTGGTTCTATTTCTTTAATTTTTTTAATTGAGCTATAATTGACATATATTAGTTTTAGGTATACAACATAACAATTCAATATGTGTATATTATTTCTTTTTATCTTGAACATGCTTTGGCAATTCTATCCATATTATATTTTCCATCAGTTTAGTCTTACAGTGTTAGTGATGTCTTGACTATCAGCCCACAGTGTCATTTTTTTCTTAGGGTCTACCTTTTAAAAGCTATGCGATTTTTTTCTATAGCCCAAGAACAAGTGGGCCAGAAGGAATCTCTTGAGGCGGGCTTTGTTAGACAGCTTAGGCTCTGCTGTCCCTTCGGAGATTTGTTTAGTTGTCTATATTAGAGTTATCTATACCGTCTGGTGTGGGTGGGGAACGGATCTCTTTTTGACGGATAAATAACCTCTGGCTTCAGGTCTATGTGCCATTCAGTATATAGCTGTGGAGCGTCCACTTCGCCAGAGGCATCCTCCTTGTTCACTTCCTCTGTTCCTCTCACACAGCTGTTTGCAGCTGTCTCCCCTACTTCCCAGTGAAGAAGAAAAACACTTTGGTATCCTCACTTTGCTTCCCACTCACAGAAAAAAAATTCACTTTTATACCATGGGCCACCCAAGACTGAGAAATCTCATGATTAGCTGGACTGATTACCAGAGCTTTTGAGAAGTCAGAAAGTAGTTAGGAGCCTTGTCATTCTGCTGCCAGCCCCACCCCAGAATTGGTGTCCTTTTTAGCTGCCACTCTTCGAGCCTTAGAGTGTCTGCTGTGTGCCTTTTCTCGTTAGTTGCTATTAGCGGACTTTGTTGTAATTTTATGAGGCGTTGGGGAAGGAGTTTCTGTGAGACACTTCTTTCCTCTTCACTCAGGGTCTTTCTCTGGATCTCATTCACTTTCATCTGTCTTGCTTCAGTCTTTCACAAACACTGAGGGGCCGATAGTATAATTTAAAAAATTTATGGAATTATATTTAGTTACAAAATTAATATATGTTCATTGTAACCAGTTAAATAGGATAGGGATATATAAATACAAAGTTCATATTTTCCTGCTAGCATGGGCCCCATTTCCATATTCGTGAGGTAACATCTTGGGTGTGGGAAATAATATCTTTAAAAACACAAGAACACTTTAGGATCAAAGTACGGTGTGAATCCATTGTTCCGATGTCCTTTTATACAACTAGTTAATTTGGTGTGATGTTCCGGTGTGGTCTTGGGAGACAGTAACTTGGGGAAGGATGTAAGCTCCACAAAAGCAGAGATTTGAGTTCCTTTTACCCCACTCTGACCCACACTGCTACATCCTCAGTGCCTGCAGCAGCTCCTGGCATGTAGCAGCACTCAGTACCTTTTGTTCAATAAATAAGCAAATGAATGAGTGAAAGGTGTCAGGTGTGTTTGTTTTGAAAGGCATTTATAGAGTTTGTCTTTGTCAGCTCAGGCTGCTATAACAAAATACCACAGATGGAGTGGCTTAAGTAACAGGCATTGATTTCTCACAGTTCTGAAGGCTGGAAGTCCCAGATCAAACTCCTGGAAGATTTAGTCCCTCGTGAGAGCCACCTTCTCGCTGTGTGCTCCCGTGGCTTTTCCTGTGTGTGTGTGTGTGTGTGTGCACGGAGAAAGCCAGCTCTGGTCTCTTTCTCTTCTTATAAGGGCGCTAACCTCCCTATGAAGCTCCACCCTCATGACCTCATCTAAACTAATCACCTCCCAAAGGTCCTGCTTCCTAACCCCATGACATTGGGGGTTAAAGCTTCAACGTATAAATTTTGGGGGAACACAAATATTTGGCCTGTAACACCGTTTGAGAGCATGAGTAAGGACAGGAAAATTTGAATAGCTGTAGGCTCTTTGAGTTAATGTATGTAATTCAGTTGTATTATCTTAATTGTTCTAATTGTGGAATTGTGAGATGGATGGGAAGAAGCACAGGAACATGGACTGAGTGAGGTAGAGGTTTGAATCTGGGTCTGGATTTTTTTTTTTTTTTTTTGGTCGAGCAGACGTGATTATTTCCTCTCTGGCCTAGTGTTTGGGTTAATTGTGTTCCAGTACTCTTGTGAAGAGTCAGGGTTACAGATGCAACTCTGAATGGTAGCTTGTATCATTTCAAAGACAAGACTTTCAACATCCGAGCCTCCAGCAAGGGGCTGGGTGTGAGATTACTAATGCCTTTTTCCCCACCCAGCTTCAATACTGGAAAAGTGATGCAGAAAAGCCCCATGCATCAAGACTGGCAAACTCTTAGTTTGGTTAATTTAAGGAGTGCAGCTGCACTTGTTTTCTCTTGAAAATTATATATCTATATCTATACACACATACACACACACACACATATATACATACATATATGAAATTATATTTAGTTACACACACATATATACATACATATATATGTGTGTGTGTGTATGTGTATATCTTGGTATATGTATATCTTGGTCCAAAATTTCTTGGTCCAGAAGGACAATAGAATCTGAAGTATACTTTTGCTATTAATCAAATTTTATATTTTCTGAAAGAATGAACACATATCAGTTATGAGGGAAGAACATCTGAGTTTGGTGAATTTTGAAATCTTTTTGAGTGAAAAATGCTATACAAATGTGATTTTATTTTTATTAACCTTGCTATTAAGCCTTGGGTTGCAATTTTATTTTTCTGTGTGTGGTTTTCAGGCATCTTGTCCCATTAAGGTGCTATGTCTTTTGTTCTCTTGTAAAAAGCATAAAATAATTGTGTTAATTTGGAAATAAATTCATTCCAAATAGAAGAACGGGTACAGAAGGATACGTGTAAATCTGCTCGGATTCCTAAAGCACACGTTTGTTGGCCAGCTTGAAGAAAGATATTAAAAGTGATAGGTTATGGAAATGAATTTGAAATAATACTTATTTATGTTTTGATAGTTCATGGCTTAATCTTAAAAAAAAAAAACTTATTTGGTGTTGATTTTGTTGCATTTCTTAAAATTAATTAATTTTTTTGTGGTGACATTGGTTAACGAAATCCAATAAGTTTCAGCTATACACTTTAACAGTATGGCATATATATATTTACACTGCGTGTTCACCTCCCATAGTTAGATTCCTTTCTGTCACCGCGTATTTGACCCCCTTTACCCTGTCTACCTCCCCCCTCTTCCCGCCTCCTACCCTCTGGTAACCACTTATCTATAATCCATGTCCATGATTCTCTTCATTTGTTGCTTTTAGATTTATATCTCCTATATACGTGATATCCTGTGGTTTTCAACTTTTTCTGTCTGGGTTATTTCTATTATCTTGAGGTCCGTCCATGTTGTCGCAAATGGCAGTATTTCCTCTCTTCTTATGTCTGACTAATATTCCATTGTATATATGTACCAGTCATCTTTGTCCAGTCATCTATTATGGGACACTTTGGTTGCTTCCATGTCCTGGCCACTGTGAGTATTGCTGTCATGCACATTGGTATGCATATATCTTTTCAGATATACATTTTCAATTAATGTTTGGGGTAAATAACCAGTAGAAGGATTGCTGAAACATATGATAGATCAATTCTTAGTTTTTTGAGGAACCTCCATATTGTTTTCTATAGTGGCTGTCCCACCAGCAGTGTATGAGGGGTCCTTTTACTCCACAACCTCTCCCACATTTGTTATTACTTGTCCTGTTGATTATAGCTATTCTAACAGGTGTGAGATGGTATCTCATTGTGGTTTTGATTTGCATTTCCCTAATAGCTAGCGATGTTGAGCATCTTTTCAAATATTTATTGGCCGTTTGTATGTCCTCTAGGGAGAAGTGTCTGTTCAGGTCCTCTGCCCATTTTTTAATTGGATTGTTTTGTTGTTGTTGTTGTTATTGAGTTGTATGAGTTCTTTGTATATTTTGAATATTAGACCCTTATCGGGGGCATTGCTTACAAATATATTTTCCCATTTGGATGGTTGTCTCTTTACCATATTGATAATTTCTTTAGCTGAGCAGAAACTTTTTACTTTGATGTAGTCATTTACCTTAGCTTTTATTTCCCTTGCTTTTGAGGTCAAATTCATAAAATCCTCTTTAAGTCTGAGGTTCTGAAGTTTAGTTCTTATGTTTTCTTCTATCCATTTTACTGTTTCAGGTCTTATATTCAGATCCTTAACCCATTTGGAGTTAATTTTGGTGTGTGGTGATAGCTAACAGTCTAGTTTCGTTCTTTTATAGGTGGCTTTCCAGTTTTCCCAGCACCATTTATTGAGGAGGCTTTCATTTCTCCACTGTATGTTTTTGGCTTTTTTGTTGAAAATTATTTGCCCATATAAATATGGGTTTACTTCTGGACTCTCAATTCTGTTCCACTGGTCCATGTGTCTGTTTTTCTGCCAATACCATGCTGTTTTGATTACTGTCGCTTTGTAGTATAATTTGAAGTTGGACAGAGTGATGCCTGCAGCCTCGTTCTTTTTTTCTCAGGACGGCTTTGGCAATTTGGGGTCTTTTGTGCTTCCATACAAATCTGATGATTTTTTGTTCTATTTCTTTAAAAAATGCCAATTGGATTTTGATGAGGATTGCATTAAATCTGTATAATGCTTTAGGTAATATGGTCATTTTAACTATGTTGATTCTTCCAATCCAAGAACACAGAATATCCTTCCATTTCTTTGTATCTTCTTCGATTTCTTTAAATAGGAATTTGTTTTTGGTTTTTGATGATTGAGTTTTTGTTTTTTGGATCAAATAAAATCCACACCCCAATTATACTGTTTTAAGTTTGAATAAATCTTTGTTTTAATATGTTATTTTGTATTTTTTATTTTTAGTGAGGCAACCATTGGTTGACCGCACAGATTACAAGGACCTCGTCAACTTACAATCCCTTTATTTTTAATTTTTAATGCCTACAGCACCTGATCTTCCTAGGTGGTCTCCTATCCAAGTCCTAACCAGGCCCGACCCTGCTTAGCTTCTGAGATCAGGTGGGATTGGACTTGTTCAGGGTGGCATGGCCATAGACTTGATATGTTATTTCTAATAAAAAAAATTCTTCAAAGAATCAAACCAGTATTTTTTCATATTTATTTTTTAGCTCAGTAGAAAGTTATAAAAATTTAATCCAAATTTGCCTCTTAAAATGTAACATAATATGTTCGTACAGAGTAATACATAAAACTGATTAACTAACCTCATAATTTTGTGGCCAGCATTTAAAAATTGTGATGCTGTTTTGAGAAATATTTGAAATAAATTAAATAACATGGCGTTTTTGTGTTTAAAACTCATTATTACGTAACATAGGCTTATTTTGGATTGCAATATTTCAACTACATCTTTTATTCCTCTTATTAATTCCCAGATATATCTTACCTTATAATATTCACTGTACATGAAAAAATAAACATGTTATTTTTTAATAAACCATAACCCTGAATATTAAATAATTTCATATTTCTCTTCTTTCAAATTACTGAGAATTTATTATGTATAAATAGATATTTATTTTGGCTTAGAGTGGGTGAATTTTGTGATGCTCAAAATTTTCCGGGCAAATAATCTTCGATTAAGCTAGGTACCTACTTTATTCTGTAAAGAAGGGCAATGTTAAAACAGCATTAATAGTTTATATGGGCAAAAGTCCATTTTATTTAAAATTGTTCTTATTGAAATTTTGCTATTTTGTCTATATAGACCTATCTAAAAATTGTGTACTTTAACTTGCTTTTGTGGTTTTTAATGTGCTTTTATATTTTAAGGGTCCCAACAGTAATTTGAAGGCAGCTACCGTTATTAATAAACTGGTGTCAAAAAATTGACCCAAAAATGGGAAAAGTTGTTAACGCTAAGATTTCCATCATCATCTGTTACCCACACCAGATACAAGATTCATCTATGGGTTAGTCTCTTGTCATGATTCCATAAGCCCCTGGATCTGGGATATGTAGCTCACACTGCAACAAGAATCTCAACTTCCTATTTTGAATGTAGTTTTGTGACCTTCCCTCTACCTCCTATATGTGATTTGAAAATTGCTTACAATTGAAAACTTTTCAATAATGTCTTAGAAGTTATAGTGGATGCTACAGTGATGCGATTTTACATTTTCTATCTATCACAAATCAAGTGGCATCCTTAGGGCACTGTTAACTCCATACGTGTGAAGGCAGGATGGAAACTTGGGCTCTCCAGAGTTAGGTCTTCCATCTAGGGTTGATCTTTGCAAGACGATTCCGAGATTTGCTGTTGGGAATTGCTATGTATGGGAGATTCCCAGGTAGGGCAAGAGTCGTACTTGCCCACATTTTCCATGGTCAGAAAGGGTAGGATGTCTTGTTATAGGAAAGCAAGTATAGCTTAGAGATAATTTCCAGGAATTTGGGGGGTCTGGAAGGATAAATAGCCATGTGAGCCCTGGTCTGGACTTCCTTGCTCTGTCTCATCTCGTTTCAGTCTTGGGTGGCCCATGGTATAAAAGTGAATTTTTTTTCTGTGAGTGGTAGAAAATGCTCTGGATCCAGGAGTCAGCTTAGTTACTAACTAGCTATGTCATCTCAGGCAGCTTGCTAAGCCTCTTTGTCTCTGTTTTGTCTTTTGTAAAATATGGACCATAATAATTGCATATTCGTTAGCACAATAGTGGTTCTGAAATCTAGTCAAATAGAGTATGTTGAAGGATATAAAGCACTATATAAGTGTAAGGTGTTTGTTATCATTATAAGTAATATATCGACTTTTCTGGAGAAATTGAGTGCCACAGACCCCTGCATTCTGAGGTATAAAAAAGGAGACACGTGTTTTTTGGTAACTGTGTACTTGAAAATGCACTGAAGGAATTAGACAGTCTTCATGAGTTGTCTTTGGTATTGTGAATGCAGCTCATCTAATGGACAAGGAGCCCAGAGTATCTAAACAAGGGTGGTTGGTAACACTGAGCAAAGAACTGTAATGCTAAAATCATAGCACTACAGAAGTGGGAAAGACCCTAGGAGGTCAATCCATTCGAGCCTCTACCTCTGGTCAGATCAGTTTCTGAAACATTCAAGGTGGAAGTACCTACTCTATTTTAAATATCCCATGAAGAGAGTTCTCAGAGTCTCTATTTAATTAACAGTACCCATTATTGCTACAATTCAGGCACATTTCTATAGACTGGGTGCTTTGACGATATGGAGGACAATTTACCTACAGCCTGATGGAATCTAATTCTGAGTACTGATGCTCTTAGCCCAGACTCGGACATCCTCTGAGTGGCCTGGATGGCCAAGGCTGCTGTTTGTGGAAGAGGACTCAGCTGTCACTGTGAGATTATAGATGAGGATAAAGAAGAGGACATGTTTTTCAATAAACAATAACCTACCTCCTGTCTACATGGTTCTTTAGGATTTAAAAGGCAGTTTCTCAAACATAGTGCATTAAGCCCGCACAACAAACTCAATTGTCACTCCACTTTGAATATTAGGAGTCTGGTGCTGAGAGTTTAAATCAAATCACTGTGTTCACCCAGAAACAAAGGATGAGAAGGTAGGACTCAAACACAGGACTTTTGTGTCCAAGTGCAGAGCACTGAGTGGAGGTCCCCGGAGAAGTTTCTCTTGTCTAGTGATTACACAACCAAATTAGGATAGTCAGCGCTCTTCGGAAAAGGGACAGGAGGTAAAACAAGGATCACTGGAAACTTCTTATTTGAGACCAAGTAATTAATATTTATTCTTCTAATGAATACTCCCTTCTGGTGTTACACATGCCCACATTACAGTAGAATGACTTATAAAAACACACACCTTCTAAGCATTATATTGGGAGTCAGTGTGAACAGTGCCGTGTGACCTTGGGCAAGTTATTTAGCTTCTCTGGGCCTTGTTTTCTCTATCTGTAGAAAGGGAATAATAGCGGTCTCTACTTCAGATGATGGTTGTGGAAGTTAAATGAATTAATATATGGAAAGTGCTTAGCCCAGCTAGGAGTATGTTCAGTGCATAGTATGTATCTTATATATCTTCGTTATTATTGTGTTGAGGCATTTTGCTTCATTATAGGAATGTCTTGTGTGTGATATCATATCCTAAATCATATCATTTCCTTTTGTCAGTTTTTGACTATGAGAGTACAAGGGATCATAGAAGAGAGAGGAGAAGAAGGGCGATGGGCGTGCTGGCACATACGCCGTGTGTGTATGCACTGTGTAGCGCCGAACTATGAAGTAAACCAGAAAAGTTTCCAAGAGGAGATGATAGAGGTCAGGGGTCATTCCCTACGGCCGAAACGCTTTACTCATGTCAGAGTCTTCCAAGCTCTGATTCAGATCCCATGCGCTTTTAAAATTTTACTCCACTAACTTATTTATTTTCTTTAACAAGCACTTACTCATAAAAACTACCTTGGCATAAAGGTGGGAAATAGGAAAAAATAAGCCTAAGCACTTACTCATTATTTACTATGTGCCAGACACTGTCTAAGTGCCTTACAAATAATAACTCAATTGTTCGTCACAGCAATCATATAAGGTAGGTACATTAATATGCTCACGTCACAGATGAGGAAACTAGATGCAGTATAAGCATAATGCATATATAAAATAAGATAAAAAAGCATACATCATAATTGGAGCTTATATATTTGTACAGTACTACGTACTTTTTCAATAACTCTCACCTGCATTTCTTTTATAAACGATTCTAAATTTTCATGATCTAATTTCTCAGCCCACTTCAGATTAGACGCTGTGAGCTAGAAGTTGAGGGGAGGGTGACACTGATGGTGACAGGACGGAAGAGCTTATTTTGATACAGTGGATAGAAGGACTATAAGATGCAGTCGTGAGAACTCAAAGGGCCCATGGGTCCAAGACTGCTTACTGCAGCGGAAACGAGTCCTACGCATTTCAGTATGCCCTAAGTGCATGGCTCCTGGTTGGGCAGTACCGTGTTCATGCTGATGACTGGGCCTTCAGGAAGATGAAATGATGTCCCTCTGAAGATGAAGGATTGGGTGCATATTCTTTTAGCTTGTCGATATGTCTTTTTTTTAAAATTGAGATATGATTGACTTACAACATTATATTAGTTTCAGGTAAACGACATGATTCGATATATGTATATATTGTGAAATGATCCCCAAAATAAGACTAGTTAACATCCATCACCACACATAGTTGCAGATTATTTTCTTTATCCATTCATCTATCAATGGACACTTAGGTTGTTTCCATGTCTTGGCTATCGTCCAGTAATGCTACAACAAACATGGGGTGCAGATACCTTTTCGAGTTAGTGTTTTCATTTCCTTTGGATAAATACCCAGAAGTGGAATAGCTGGGTCATAAGGTAGTTCTGTTCTTAATTTTTTAAGGATCCTCCATAGCGACTGTACCAATTTACAATGCCACCAACAGTGCACAAGGTTTTTTTCCCTCCATACTCTCACCAACACTTTGTATTTCTGGTCTTTTTGATAATAGCCATTCTAACAGATGTGAGGTGATAACGCATTGTGGTTTTGATTTGATTTCCCTGATGATTAGTTATGGTGAACACCTACCGTGTACTTGTTGGCTATCTGGATGTCTTCTTTGGAAAAAGGTCTGTTCAGGTCCTCTGCCCACTTTTTAATTGAATTGTTTGGGAGTTTTTTGCTATTGGGTTGTATGACACAAGCATTTTTAAAAATTAACATTTTCTTAATTTCTTTGGAAAAATCGGAACATACACTTAATCAAAAAGAAGAAAAATACCCAGAATCCTACCACACAGAGATAGCACCTTAGCATGTGTGTCTGTGTATAGTTTTGTTTGTTTGTTTTATAAAAACAAGTTCATATATGCACTTTTTACTTTACATATTAAGAATATTTTCATATAATAGCTATTCATACAACATAATTTTAAATGGCTAAGCAGAACTCTAATATATGCATGTGTCATCAATTTAACCTGTCTCTTATTACTAGAAAATTTTCAATTTAAAATTTTGTTTTTGGCTATTGTAGGTAATATAGTAGTGAAAATATTTGTAGCTAAATATTTGTGAACATCTCTAATTATTTCTTAGACTAAATTATTGCCAAATTGCTTTTCAGAAAAGTTGTTTCAAATAGTGAAGCACTTTAAAAGCAGTTGAAATGAGTTGAGAGTTAAAGCAGGGGTTGGGAGGATGGGGGACTGCGTAAATGGGTCTGCTTCAGTTAGCTGAGAAAGTCCCATACTGAGGTAGATCTCATTTCCAAATGAATCCGGATGTGTAAGGTCCTGCTAGTTCCCTAAGGCCTCAAAGAACTGGTTTTAGTGTTTTATTCGGTTTCTTCTGCCTGCCTCAAACTCAGTGTGTAGGAGTTATAAGAGCAGTAGATTGGAACTAAAAACCTGGATTTGTGTTCTGTGTCTGCTGCATGCTGTGTGATACTGGAAAGATCTTATGACTCCTCTGAGTCTCACTGTCCTCATCAGTAAAATGGGAATAATAGTATTTCCCCTTACTGCCTCTTGGAGGCCCTCTGAGGTTTAGAATCTCAAAATAGTAGAGATAATGTATGTGTGATCCTTTTACAGAACAGTGAAAGCCTTTACACATGTAAGCTATGATGAATATAATTCGGGATATATTTAATCTCTTACAGACCCTGCACCATTGGTCAGGGAAGACAACCTCCAACCTATCAAGGAGGCATTGCAGTTTGAGCAAGTCCTTTTCTGCTCTCTCTGGAGCAATTTCCCCACGTGTAAAATGAGAGGGTTGTACCATATGGCTTACATCATCAAGATTTTGATTTGATCCTTATTAGCAACTCTTGAGATAGATTCAGAACAGGAATGATTAGTTTCATAAAGAAAACGAGATCTGGAAAGTTTAAGCCCATTACCTATGTTTGCATAGTTCATGTTTTCATCTACAGGGTCGGTAGCAAGGGATCAAATGAGGGTGATGTTTTCTTTTCTTTTCTTTTTTTTTTTTTCTTTTCACAATTCAACAGTAAGTCATATTTACATTGCATTATATGTTCACTGCCAATAGATTTCTTTCTGTCACCGTGTATTTGACCCCCTTTACCCCATCTACCTACCTCTCCCCGCTACCCTCTGGTAACCACTAGTTTATTGTCCATGTCCTTGAGTCTCTGTTTATTTGTCATGTTTGTTTGTTTATTTTAGATTGCTATCCCCCATGTAGGTGATATTCTGCGGTTTTCAACTTTTTGTCTGGTTTATTTTGAGTATCTCAAGATCCATCTATGTTATCACAAATAGCAGTATTTCATCTCTTCTCAGTAATATTCTATTGTATATATGTACCACAGCTTCTTTGTCCAGTCATCTGTTGTGGGACACTTTGGTTGGTTCCATCTCTTGGCCACTGTGAATAATGCTGCTATGGACATCCATGTGCATATATCTTTTCAGATATGCATTTTCAAGTCTTTAGGGGAAATACCTAGTATGGGATTGCTGGATCATATGGTAAATCAATTCTTAGTTTTTTTGAGGAACCTCCATACTGCTTTCCACAGTAGCTGTACCAATTTGTAGTCACACCAGCAGTGCATGAGGGTTCCTTTTTCTCTGCGTCCTCTCCAACATTTGTTATTACTTGTTCTGTTGATTATAGCCATTCTAACAGATGTGGATGGTATCTCACTGTGGTTTCAGTTTGAATTTCCCTAATAGCTAGTGATATTATTGAGTATTCTTTTATATGTTTGTTGGCCATTTGTGTATCTTCTTGGGAGAAGTGTCTATTCAGGTCCTCTGCTCATTTTTTAATTGTATTTTGTTGTTGTTGTTGTTGTTATTGAGTCGTGTGAGTTCTTTATATATTTTGGATAATTAGACCCTTATTGGAGGTGTTGCTTGCAAAGGAGGGTGATGTTTTCTAATTGTTACTGGAAAGAAATATTTGGAATATGGCTTTTGCACCCTGTCTCTTAAAGGATTCCTTTCTCAATGTATTTTTCTCTTTTAGCCACTTGAGTTGCTCCATTATTATTCGGGTAGGTTGATTTAAATATGAAGGGATTAAAAAATAATTTAGTGTCACAGAGACCCAGCATAAAACTCAGTTCCCTACTACATGATGAGATCTTCAAAACTAAGGATATGTTGTTCATCTACATATCCCCAGTATGCACCATACTGTTTGGCACATAATTGGAGATTGATGACTGTTGTTATTAAAGGCAGGGTGGTGAACAGACAGGGGTCCACAGAGGATAAGGTCTCTGACTTCTAGTCAATTCTTGGTTTCAGACCACTAGCTCAGTAGCAGTCTTAGAAAGTACTTAGAAGGTACAAGGTACTTAGGAGTAAGCATAGTGGAGGCAGAAGATGTGAGTTGAAATTCTGGCTCCGACACTTACTAGCTGAATGACCTGAACCTTGGTTTCCTCATACGTAAAATGGAACTAGCAATGCCTATGTCATTGTCATGGTTATGTACATATAGGTAGATACGTATACATATTCATATATGTATACATATACATATTCCACGTTACAGAGGAATTTCTCTTTAGGAACTAAGACATTACTAGATGTTTTTGGTAGAATGTGAACTGTAGAGGGGAGAACTTTGGAAAATTTTGTTCTCAAGTATCTTTAAATTAATGCTACCAAAAAGTGATATTCTTCTCTTCATTACTATGTCCATCCGTGGAATTCGTACATGGACTTGCATGAATATACTGGTGTGTGCACCCACTCTTAACCACTCATCGATGAATGATACCTGAGGGATATATATAAGGTCTCCTAGAGGAACATGCTGTTTTTCCTCTTGTGGGCATACTTTTAGCACTTCAGAGATTGTCACTTGGCAGACAATGAGCACATTTTCTCGGAAATTCATTAGGAAAGTCCAGTGTTCCAAGAGTATGAAATTTGTTCCTTCCTAAAACCCAGTATATTTGATTTTCTGTTATCTGCATGCTGACTGCCTATTTGATCTATAATATGCTGGACCATGAATCCAGTCTGTCTCCTTCCTGACACCTAAAATAACTACAGAAAAACCTCCAATATCTTTAATTGACTTGCCCAGGGAACGCATTATTTTAATATCATTTAAAAAAGAGCAACAATAACAATATAGGAAATAGTGCCAGAAAGGTAAACCTACTTTAAAAATATGAAGATGAGATCCCAAATATTTTGTGTTACCCTGTGCTTTTGAATTCCTCATCCCATAGGGGTAATCTCATTAGCCATCCTTCCAGACCCAGCTCAAATGACATTTCTTTTATGAAAGTCTCCCTTCCCCCAACTCCGGATTGGTTGATGAGTTCTTGCTTAGGGCCAGTTTCATGGCAGCTCAGCAACATTCATTTGTTTCACAAGTGGATAAAATATTACAATTAAGAATTTACTGTATAAAATTTATATTTAACCGAGTCGTGAGTGGTTTTATTTTGTTTTGTTTTACCCTGCAGAACTGCAAACTCCCGATTGGGCATAGCACCTCACTGACTCTAGCCTAGCAAGGATACAGATCTCCCTAGTGATCAAAATAGCTCTGGTCAGGAGCAAGTGACAGTTGGGCCGCAGCCACCACTTGCCTTTGTTGCCAACAGACTCCTCTAAGGTATATGATTTCTGGTAATTATTAAAAACAGTAATTAATATTTCAGCTCCTCCCACTTAACAACTACTCGTTGTATATTACTTCAACAATCATATAAATTTTCACCATGATAGGGACAAGAAACTGAGATTTAAAGACGCTAAGTTACATTCCCAAGGTCACCCATTATTTACTGACTCAGAGTTAATTGTGTGGCATCACTTAGTCCTGCTTAGGCTCATAATAGATTCCTACTAAAAAGTTACTGTTGTTGTTATTGTTGTTGTTGTCACTGTTATTATTATCATTACATTTTAAAGAGATGAGTATAGGTCTTCTAAGGAAGTCCAAACACCACGTTCCTTCCTTCCACTATGTCAGGGTACCTCTATCATCTTTTCTTTGTCTGACTCCTTTCTGATTGAAAATAATGACTAAAAAAGATGGCTACTCTCTTGGTATCAAATTATATAATTCATAGGAAATTTGGGAAGTATTCATACAATTTTAGGTCTTATAATTGCAATTATTATTCTAATAATTATTTAAATGTTATATTATAATAATAATTATTATTATTGGTCTGTCTTCATCATTAGATTGTGAGTCCTGCTGTGTAGGAGTCTCGTGTTATTCTTTGCATCCATAGAGCAAGTACTTAGATGATACTTAATAAATATATTGTACATAATTTAATTGCATTTACTTGCTTTAAGAGGCAGATGGAAAAGTCTAGGTTTGGTCTGGGCTGACCCAGAGGCAGGCTGCTGGTCCAGTGGCAGCTCAAGCAAGATATAATCTGATAGGATGGATCTCATTCATATGTTCAAACGGGTATGTTGAGCATCTAATATATGCAAGACACTGCTCCAGACGAAGGGAAACAGCTGTGAACAAGAGGGAGAAAGTCTAGTGAAGGAAGCAGATAATGCATAAGTAGGAAAATTACTGAATGCATTGGGAAGGAAGAAAACGAAAATGGCTAAAGTGAATGAGAGTTAGGAAGCAGGGCAGAGTACGTATGTGCTTTAGATTGGGTGGTCGAGAGAGGTGTCTCTGAAACGTGAACGAAGAGAAGGAGTCGGCCATGTCCAGATCTGGAAGGAGAGTGTCTCAGAAAACATCAAGGCTATGAAGTAGAAACAGGATTGGCGTACTTGAGGGACAGTTGGGCCAGTGCAGCAGGAGTGTAGTGAGCAAGATGAAACAAGGGCTAAATGATATGTTTAGAAAAGTAGCCAGGAAGCACATTTTTAGGCCTTATTATCTTCAGTCAGGAGTGAGATCAATGAGAAACCCATTGGAGGGTTTTAAGTGGAAGAATGATATGCTCTGACCCAGTCTTAAAAATATTTCTTTGGCTGATGGTGGAGGATGGACTGAAGAAAAGCAAAACTGTAACCAGGGAGACCAATTAAAAGGCTATTGCAAGTGAGAAGTGACAGTGGGAGATGGTGAGAAGTGGATCTATCTTTGGTATGTTTTTGAGATACAACTCATGGGGTCTAGGTTCTCTGTGCCCTCCGGACCCTGGGAATGATGGAGCATTGGTCCTGCTACCCTAATTTTGTCTAGGGCTAGAAGCTAAATGAACAAATATTTGCCTATTGAGGACCAAAATTAGAATCTTAGGGTTGGAAATGATTAACTTTCCCATTTTACAGATGAAATTATAGAGGCAAAGATGAGGTGAAGTGACTAATCATAGTCACAGAGTTTCTTAACTGGCAAATCCAGTAAAGGGCACTTCTAGCCCCAGGTTCTTTCCATTGTGGAAAACAATTCATTCACAGCACTGATCTTTTGCCCTTGTTTTGGCCTAAATCATGAAACGTCAGGCCCAGGATATTAGGGGGATTTCCTGACAGTTGCCTACGTAGTTATATGGTTTGTTGACTAGTGACATGGTCAGTAATATGACTGGGCCTGACCCTTGTTTCTAAAACAGATATCATCCATGAATAAAAACAGTTTCTGTCTTTTTTTCCCATTAAACTTGGTGGCTTTTGTCTCCATCCTCCTTTTTGCCCTGACCAGGACACTCAGTACAGTGTTGAGAAATGGTGAAAGCAGATATTCTTGCCTTGTTGCCGAATTTAGTAGGGTGGGGGAAGGTAGTTGTGGGTAATTCATGGATGCCTTTTTCAGGTTCACTCCTAGTTTACGAAAATTGGTGGTTGTTTTTTTTCATGAACAATCACTGAATTTTGCTTATTTCTTTTTCTGCATATATTGAAATGATCATGTGACTGTTCTCTTTTATTTTGTAAATGTAGGGAATTACATTGATTTTTCAAATATAAAACCAATATTGCACTATTTGGTCCTAGTATATTCTCAATTTTATATATTGTTGAATTTAGTTTGCTAATATTTTGTTAATATTTTTGTCTATGTTCAAGAGAGATATTTTCTTGTAATGTTTTAGACTTTTATTAAGATTATGCTAGCTTCACAAAGTAAATTGGGAAATTTTCCCTCCTCTATTTTCTGAAAGAATTTATATAAGATTAGTATTATTTTATTTTTAAATAGTGAAATTTACTAGTGAAACCATCTCAGCCTGGGATTTTCTTTGGGGAAGGTTTTTAATTCTTCCTGCATAGGTAAAGGATATAGTGTTATTTAGATTTTCAACTTCTTTTTATATTAGTGTCTAGGATACAAATTCTATTTCAACTAAATTTTAAAATTTATTATCATAAAGTCATTCATAATAATCTTTTATTATCCTTTTAATGTTTGATAGATCCGTAGGGGTGCTCCTCTTTCATTCTTTATATTGTTAATTCGTATTTTCTGTTTTTTCTTGATCAGTGTACCAAAGAAGATCTCTATCGATCTTTCTCAAAGAACCAATACTTGATTTTCTTGATTTTGTGTTTTCTATTTTGTTAATTTCTATCCTTATCTTTATTATTATTTTTATTTCTACATATTTTAGCTTTACTTTTGTCTTTTTCTAGCTTCTTAAATTGTTTATTTTAAATCTTTCCTCTTTTCTAATATAAGTTAAAAAAAAAAAAGGTCCCATTTTCCCTCTGCACTGCTTAAGCTGTATCCCACAGTTTTTCATACGTGATTTAAAACATTTTTATTTCAAATTCAATTAATTTGGGGATATTTTAGATTTTTTTTTTTTGCTGATGATTTATAATTTAATTTTTTGTGGTCAAATAACATACTGTATGTGATTTTAATCCTTTGAAATTTGTTGAAACTTCTTTTATAGCTAGCTCCATATATGCCCCAGCTTAGCATTCCCTGTGCATTTGAAAAAAGTTGTATTCTGAAGTTGGTGGGTCTAGTGTTCAGTGTTAGATTAAGTTGGTTGATAGTATCATTCAAATATTATATTCTCACTAATTTTTCGTCTACTTTTTCTGTCAATTAAAGAGACAAGAGAGTGCAAATCCAACAATATTATAGATTTGTCTATCTCTCCCTTTAGCTCTATTTGTGCTTCTTGTATTTTGAGACACTGTTATTAGCTGCATACTCATTCAGGATTGTTATTTCTTCTTAATGATTAATATTTATATATATATATATCTTTTCCCATTCTTTTTTCTTTTAACTAATGTGTTTATTTATGTTTAAAGTGCAACTCTATATCGTCAGGTCTTTCTTTCTTATCCAGTTTGACAAGAACGGCTTTTTCATTGGAGTGTTTCATCAATTTACATTTAACGTAATTGTTAATACAGTGGATTTAAGTCTACCATCTTATTATTTGTTTTCAGTATGCCCCATCAGTCTTTGTTCCTTTTTGGCTCCTTCTTTTATAGTAATTTAGAATTATTTTACACTGTTTTATCTCCTCGATTAGCTTTTTTTTTTTTTTTTTTGGCATGCTACTGAAGCTTTATGGTTGGTCGTTATACAGCATTATCATGGTCATAGATAACGGATACACAAAACCAGGTTCTTAGGTAAAATCTTCTGATTTTTAAAATTCATGCCTGAAAGAAGTTCTTGGAGAAGTGTCGTGCGGACTGATTTGCTGACAAACTCACTCGCTCTGAGCTTCGATGCTGCGGCAGCCCCTGGGGGAGGTGGTGCCAGGGACACACTGGGAGGAGCTGAACCCTCTGGTTTCAGGCTAGCGTTGAAGGGGCAGCCTCTTCTCAGACAGAAATGCTGGCAGAATCCATCATCTCTTTGTCGAGCCCTCCCCCATTCTGGCTCGCAAACCCAGGCAGCCACTACATCTGAGTCTCTTATCAACCGCCTCCTCTATTAACTTTTAACTATAGCTCTTTGAATTTCATTTTTCCTGATTAGTCTAGGAATATTATTTGCATTCTTAGTATAGCCTCTGATGAATTATTGTGATGCAATTTTATGTACATCGTAAGACTCTTACAATGTGATATTTTTATATATTTTACTTCTGCATATATTATAAATCACATTTTTGCACAACTACTTTTAAGGAAATTATGAAACAAAAATTCTTATATTTATTCACATATGTGTATGATGCTCTTTGCTCCATTGTGTATGCAATTTTCCTTCAGCCTGAAGGACTTCCTTTAACATTTCTTATAATGTTGGTCTACTCATAATAAATTAGCTCAGTTTTTATCTAATAAAAATAATTTTGCCTTCGCCTTTTCAAAGAGATTTTCACTGAACATAGAATTCTCAATTGGCAGGTTTTTCTTTTATTCTTTTAAGCACTTTAAAAATGCCGTTTTGTTGGATTTTGTCTTTTATTGTTTCTAATAAGAAGCAGGCAATATTTAAAATCTTTGTTTCCCTGTAGGTGATTATCTGACTATTTTAAAGATTTTTTAAAATTTATTTTTGGTTTCAGCAATGTGTCTAGATGTGGTTTTGTTTGTATCTTTACTTCTTGAGGTTTGTTAAATTTCTGGTGTCTCTAGGTTGATATTTTTTGTACTCGCTTCAGCAGCACATATATTCTAGATTGATATTTTTTCATCAGAGGTGAAGAGAAAGTTGGTCATTGAGTCTTCAAATACTTCTTCCGACTCAATCTCTTTCCTCTCCTTCTGGGACTCCAATTATACTTGTATTAGACCATTTTATATTGTCTCTGGGACCCATTCATTTTTTCAGTCTTTTTTACTGTGTATGCTTCAAGTTCTTTGGTTTCTTTTTTTTTCTTTCTTTCTTCTTTTTTTCTTTTTTCTTTTTCCCCGCAGTGTTCAATTTGCTGTTAAGCTCACTCAGTAAATTTTTTATTCCAAATATGATAATTTTTACTTTTAGAATTTTCGTTTGGTCCTTTTTATAGTTTCTATTTCTGTACTGCGATTCCTCATTTTTTCACCTATTGTGTCTAGTTTGCTTTAAGTTCTTGGTGTGTTTTAAAGTTTTGTCTACTAATTCCAGCATCTGTGTTATCTCTGGGTCTGTTTCTTTTGACTGGTTTTTCCTCTTAGTTATAGGTCACATTTTTCTGTTTCTTCACATTTATTTTTTGTCATTGCATACTGAACACATGGATTTTATATTGTTGCAAAACTACATTTGTCTTCCCTGGAAGAGTCTTGACTTTTGTTCTGTCAGATGATTAATTTGCTCACAGCGTAACCCTCTCGAGGCTTGTTTTAAAGTGTTTAAGGAGAATATAAAGTAACACTATTCTAGACCTAGAATAGCTCTACTGTTTTTTTTTTTTTTTTTTTTTTTTAATTTTAACACTTATAGCACCTGGTGTTCCTAAGTGGTCTCCAATCCAAGTACTGACCAGGCCCAACCCTGCTTGGCTTCTGATATCGGCCCTACTCCTAAGACTTTGCCTTACTGAGATCTCCATTGAATGTCCATTATACACAGTGAGGTCTCAGTTCTGGCTGACCAGATCTTCGGTGTCTCCAAGGCTTATATAATCCCTGGAATCCTTGTTCAGCTCTGTTTCTCAGTAATTATTCTCTGCCAAAACTCACAGAGTCTTTCACTATGCATGTACAATTTAGTGTTCAGTGAAAGTTTCAAGGAGACTTTTATATATATTTCTGCAATGCAGTCTTCCTGTCCCCTGTCCTCTTGTCCCCCTCCCTACCCCGTGTGTGTGTGTGTGTGTGTGTGTGTGTGTACAACCACTTTCTCTTTGGTACGTTATGCAAAAATTTCAGCTACCTACGCAACCCTGAATGCGTCTTTACCCCATCAGCTCAGCGAGGTCACTGTGCTTTGCTTAAGCTACTTCTTCATGCACCACAGTTGAGAAGGTGCTTCCAGGCAAACCGCTGAAGGGGATTATGGGGTTGACATCATGTGTTTTCCTTTTCTCAGGGATCACATTTCTTCTCTGATTATCGTCTAAAGTGTGGAAACTTCTGTTTCAGTTTTATATTTATTTATAGCAAGAGGACTAGTCTGGTACTGATTACTCCAACATGGGGAAAGTGTAAGTCTCTAGTACAATTGAGTGATTCACATTCAATTGTTCAGAACCCTCCTTTATAGATGGCTATGGCTTTACTTCTAAGAAACGGGATATCTCTGAAAAGGCATGTGAAAAATATATATTTTTTATAGACGAAGAGCATGGTCAAGTGATGTATAGAATTCAAGATGTTGTTTACAAACTCTGGTTTAATGCTTTCCCTGTTAAGTGTGTTTGCATTCTTTTGTGCATTTGTGTTTGAGAGTATGAGTGAGAGAAGATGAGTATTAGAAGAAGAAGAAAAGAGGTCAAACAAATATAAAAGCAGAGAAGACACACTGGAAAGGTCAAAATCTTTATTTTTTAAGAACAGTACTTTAAAACTTAAAAAAAAACTCTTCTTGCAATATTAGCTAAATTTTTGAATGCTTAATCATGTTCTGCTTCAAATATATTAATTTATTTAATCTTTGCAACAACCCTTGTGATAGGTGCCTATTTTATCCCCATTTCACAGATTAAGAAAACTGAGATATAAAGAGATGATGTAACTCACTCAAGATCACAGTGTTAATAGGTAGGAATCGGAAGATGATCCCCAGGGGTCTGCATCCAAAACTACATTTTTAATCATCACATTGCCTTCATATGAGAGCAGAATTTTGTTACTGTCTCTCTCCTATTCCTTCTTTCACTCCCCTGTTTCCAGACTAACATAAAACAAATTCCGTGTTAAGTTTTGGTGAGCCATAAAAACCTCACCGGGATTTGTTGCTGGTGAGAGATACTTGACGATTAAAGAGATGGGCACTCCATTCGTCTACGGATTTTGCACATTGTACTCTTTTAGTGTCTTCTATTTCATCAGCTTCAGTCACCAGTATCTCTTTTGATATTTAAATCTTCAAGTATGGGCAAGACTTAATAAGTGACTCAGGGTGATTTTCAGTGCCTAATCTAGAGTGCTTGAGAAACCAGCTGATGATCATATGATCCATCTCTCTTGAGTAATAGGAAGCTGTTGGGAAGAACATCCACTTCCCTAAATTATCAGTAATTCACAGCAGAAAACTTTCAGACTAGTTCTGCTATAACTTGGGGATGATGAGATTAGGTGGGTGAGTAGGGATCCTGATGCAGACTAGAGGCAGTGGGTCTCTCTAAGATTTTGTTTTCATTTCTCTACCTGAGAGTTGATATCTCCCTGGGATGAGTTCTTCCTATAATCTTTGAGATTTCAGGATGGAAAGAGAAACAGATTGCAGGCTGTTATTATGGCAAGATCATTTCTCTTTAGCTACCCAACAGTTGTTGCCTGAGTCATGAACCACTCCGTTCAGAGGCTGTCGAACTAAACCGCCTTTGAAATTCAGAGGAGAAAGTCTGCATGTGCCAAAACCAAGCCCCTGAGTCACCCAGCACCCAGCAGAGAGACAGCAGTGAGTAGGGTTGGAAGTAATGCCCGGACCCACGCCTTGCAGCCAGTGTAGACTTTCAAGCACCCATTCCACAGACATCTTTCCAGGTCATAAAATCTCCTGTCCTCACAGACAGGAGGTGCCAGTGTCTATTCGCTCTGCCGTTTGCAAGGTTCCTGGTTAGTGAATCATCTCCTTCGGTATCTTTTTACGTGGATTTGAGCCATGTACAAAGGAGGTCATATTTTATTTGTAATGTCTGAGGAAACTGCGTTAGACATTACAGTTTATGAAACTAAATAAGTGGAGTTTGTATTGGAAAGATAACATTTTATTTACTAGGAAGATGACTTGAATTTAGACAGCAATACCTAGGCCCATTTTAAAGTCAGAAAACTAATGTCCTTTTTTTCTTGTCAACTAGAGTTCTGTGATTATTCTATATAATTGTTTTGCTTTTCTCTTTGGAAGGGGTCTCTTGCTGAAGAAAGAATCTAAGGAGATGCTTACGTTCCAGGGAATTTTCCTCTAAGACATCAAGATAGTTTTGATTTTATTTGTATTTATTATTTTTTTTCCACATAAAAAATATGTGACATTTTTGGAGATCCTGGGCTAGAATTTTTAATTTTCCTTGTGCCAGTTGAAAAAGAATCTCACACCCTGGTGCTGTTATTTGTTTGTTTCATGAAGAATTTCAGATGATGCTTGACAACTTATGCCTCCTATAAAACCAAGAAATACTTTTTTACACTGCGTATATCAAAGATATCTTCCAACTGACATGCCACCAAAAAAGGAAATTGAACCTTCTTACAGTATTTATTTTTGGTTAAATATTTGAGAGCTATTGTTTTGAAAGTCACCTATAGTAATAATAGCCAACTCAAAAAATGTCCTACTGAAGGATGAGTTAAATTTTGGCTCTCTACCATTCATATCACATCTCTCCCTCTTTTAGCTCTTTCAGAAACAAAATAGAGTATACCTCCTCTGGAAAACCACTTGCAAAGTACCATGTAAGAAAATACTGAACTTGAAGGTATGAGACATTGCCATCATTTCTGAGGATTTCAGGATTAGAATGAAACCAGAAATTTTAGAATTTAGAGCTCAAGAGCCTAGAATGTTAACTTCTGAGATGGAATGGCATTGGCTCCAAGGTTAAAAACAGTTTCATTGCCTGCAATTATGACACACTTCCCATGAACATTGGTTGGGCTCAAACATGCAGGCAGCCAGAGGGTAAATAAATTAAACCGAAGTGACTCAGAAAGCACATAGGCAGCAGAAGAGATGTGTGGCAGTAACAAGGAACTTTGTTCTTGCCCACAGCCCTACTTAGAACTCAAGAGAGAGAGCCTCATTAGAAAACTCAAGAAACTATAGTACAAAAATGAGTTTTGTTTATAAGCCTTCTCAACAGCTACTACTGAAACTCATCTTTGTGGAATATTTTTTTCTCTATGACTTGCTTTTATGAGTGAACCTTGCTGCATTTCCCTGTACCAGGACAAGGCCCAGTCATCCATTGACTTTCATGAAGGCATCTTTGGAAGGTTTTGAAGTCCACTTGTTAAGAGGAAAAAGTGCTTTTGTGTTTGATCAGTATGTAGGCAGAAGGTAGTTAGGAACAATGCTGAGTCACACTTTAAAACAGCTGCAAACAAAATGAGAGGGCTTCATCATTGGCTCTTAAGTCAGCTACCATGGGGCCCGACCTTTGCTACATCAAGGGCATACCTCTCAATGCCCCAAAGCGTCATTTACATTCTCTTTAAATACCAACACTTATTGAGCACTTACTATGTGCCAGCCACAATACTCATACTTTTAGTCATTTAAACTTCACGGCAATCCTGTGGAGTAGACATCACCTCCATTTTAGAGATAAGTAAACTGAAGCTCAGAAAGGCTATAAAGCTTGCTCAAGGTTATACAGCCAGAAAATTAAAGGGACCAAAATTCAAATTCTTATCAGTCTCATTTCAGAGTCTGAGCTTTTGATCTCCCTGAAATGGGGCTAATAATAACGTCATTATGGACGCGTATCAAAAGAGATAATGTCTGTAAAAGCACCAAAGTCATATACACGTGCAAGGTGTTAAAATTGTTAGAATGACTCCATTTAAGAAAACGGAAAGCTAAGGAAAGGTTCCATGACACAGACATGGAAAAGTACTCACAAATGCTGATATGCCAGATTTTACTTGTTCTATGTAAACTAACTTAGTATTTCCTGAATACGTTATTTTTTTGACAGTACCCCACCAAAATATTAAATATGACATGTTACATAAACCAGGTATGATGGATGACCATTCCACTTTAGACTGTGTTAGTTTGTAGAAGGCTGGGCATCCTAAAAGAAAAGAGAACCAGTGCTGGTCCATTTGTTACCTCTGAGCCAAACTGCACGAGTTTGCTTATTTGTTATGAAGACATTTTCACAGAAATTCAGCTCAGAAACCCCAGGAACAATAATGTAGGTTACCAATAATCTAGAAAGTGTTATTTGTTTGCTTGTAGGACATAAGAGGATCAGAGTCTATGAAATGGAGACATAATGTTCCTTAAATCACCACCACAATAAAATAGACACCATTCCAGGTTATTTTTACTTTCAAAAAGAAATTTAAACAAACACTTACAAACAGTAAACTTAGAAACACAGTGATCAAATGCTTTGTAGATTTACAGTTAAAAACATCCCAAACAAACAATAATGACAAAAAACAAACACGGATTTTCAAAAGGTTTATTCGAGTTCCATATGCTCTTTCTCAGAAATGTAGAAAACCCAAGTATATAGGCCAATGAGCCAAAATAAACATCCTGCCTCTACTGCATCTGTAGGTTTCTCAAATCTGCAAGACCCACTGTATGGCCTGTCTCCTCAAGTCAGAACTCTGTTGACAGGTGGTGCGTGAGACAGAGAAGACCACGGTCCTTCCCCTCCTCTTGCTGACTGTGTCAAGGAATTAACACGAACCCTTCAGTCATCAGCAGGAAGGCCATGGCCACATGGGTCAGCCAGGTGGAATCCCTTTATGCAAACACTTCTTAACAGACTTAAACAACTGGGTTGCCTGGTCCCCATTGCACTGACAGAATTGATTCAATAGATTGGTTATGTTAGGATTATGTCAACAGAAATGAATATATGATAATAGGAAGGTCAAGGGCAAAGGGACTGTGGTCACCAGTATATCTCAAAATGAAAATATAAACCCATACCCTAGTTACCAGCTATCGTACCCTGTGGGGACCCCAAGGACTGAAAACTTAGAATTCATGTTTCTATCCCTTATAAAGAAATATTTTGCAAATTCTTATTCGGCTCGATGGTGACAATAATTCCCCAACTAGAAATGGGGGTATTTTATCTGATGGATGTCTTTTTTCCTGAGTTATGAGTCGGTTATAGGAAGAGTCTCTCAGAGTTATAAATTTGCATCACATTTAGTGCATGTTTAATCATTTGTTTTTATTGACAAGAATAACATTTTCTGAAATAGGGGCCGCACTAGAAAATCCACACTGAATGGTCTCTGTACTTTTGGGTTATCTTAGCTGACCTCCATCTGCTTTTTGTAAAGGCTTCTTTTCTGAATACAAAAGCTGCCTCTGGCAAAGGTTTAATTGAATCCTAGAACCAGGTATGTAGCTGGTGCTCCCGTCTTTCCCCAAATCTGAAAGAGTTACCACCCTAAGCAGCTTGAAGTGGTTTTGTAAAGTTACATGGGCTCTCTCCTTGGAGAGGTACAAACAGAGGTGGATTATCTCAGGAAGGGAGATACAGGATGAGATGGCTAAATGCACTGCACAACATTTGGGGAACAGGGATGTTTCTCTTTTTTTATTTTTTTCACCCTTCTACATAGCCACCTTATGTGTAATTTATACCACACATAAATAATAACAACAATTATTATTTATGCAGCAGCAACAACAACAATTCCTGTTAATATAACCAACACAACTTAACGCAGGAATTCTTTGTCACTTACCTTACAATTTCTTCTGATGGACCATAATACGGAATTAAAGATTTTTTATTATTTTAAATGTCTCCTTTTAAAAGGGAGATAATATTGATGTGTATTTTGATGACTTTCTAATATTTTATTCTCCTCCTAAAAAACATGGGAGTTTTCTCTTTTACTGCTTTGATTCTTATTAGAAAAGTGAATCCTACTGGGAAAAATTTTTTTGGGGGGGGAGGAGAGTGGAGGCATATAAGAATTTATCTAGGCGTGCTCAAACCAAAATGGCTTAAGAAAGGACCATTTTCAAAAGCCAGTCTCATGAATTTTAACGTTGGGATGAGGTCTAACAGTTCTACAAAGTTTATGATCAAAATGTTTTTTGTTTTGAGTTTCTTTTTTCTTATGGGTTAGCTCAACTTGTGATGCCAAAGAGTGTGTTTTCCAGGTTCCATTTTGTGGGTGTCAGCAAAAACTACAACAAGAAAAAATAATGTTGCTTGAGTAATATTTTAAGCCCAATTGATTAACAAAATTTGAGAGGGTGTACTTTTTTGTTTATATTTTGTGGGTAAAGCGTTACTTTCCAGGTTTTACTATGGAGGGAGAGTAATTTATTTAATATGTTGAAAATGAAAGATTCCATGCAGGGTTTTGCTTTATTTGTATAGCGACAGCAAATGTTGGAGCAACATAAATTAGAGCTTCTGATTTAATCATGTTTTTCTGTTTCTTTTGTTTGTTTGTTTATTTTTGTTTATTTGGTTAGTTTTATTGAGATATAATTGCCATATAGCACTGTATAAGTTGAAGGTGTACAGCATGATAACTTGACATACATATATCACAAAATGATTACCTCATTAAGTTTAGTTAACATCCATAACCTCATATATAGTTACAAAAAAACTTTTTTTTTCTTCTTATGAGAACTTCTAGGATTTACTCTATCAGCAACTTTCAAACATACCTACAGCAGTGGTAGCTATAGGCACCATTTTTCACATCACATCCCTAATAATTATTTATCTTATAATTGGAAGTTTGTACCTTTTGACCACCTTCATTCAATCACATTTTTAACTCTTTCTGGTCTGCCATTAAGCCATTTGAAAGAATGATGAATAAAGTTTTATATTTCTTTTTGTATATTTCTTAAACAACATGAATTTTAAAGTAGCTTATTTTTTGTCTTATGAAATGATCAATAATGTTTTCTAAAAAGAGTTTTAAAAAATATAAATGAACAAATTTTATGTTTAACAAACTAACCATTCCTGCATTCCATTTTCTTCTCTAGAGTTACCTTTAAGCTGTTACCTTTAAGAATTACCTTTAAATAGCGACCTGTTTAGAAAACCACAAATACTTTTTCTTTTTGTATAAAGACATAAAACACTTTTATTTGTTCATGAAAACTGGGTTTTGGGGGAGATAATTTATATTTTCCTGCACGTAAGTGCCAAACTAAGAAGATCCGTGGTGGGCTTTTAAAAGAGGAAAAGTAAAACAGACCCTGGTAAGTTTTAAAATGTATATATATATATATTTCTGGATAATGACTGCTTAAAATGTCACAGGGTTTTTGGAAGCCCTTAGATGCAGTCAGTGAAGTTCCACATGCGAGATAGTAAGAATTACCATTCAAAATGCAGTTTCCAAAAAAAAAAAAAGTAGTTTTAGAAATCACAGCCCTTCCTAGCTTTAGTCAGTCTAGTTTCCTGTCTAGACATGCAAATTGAACTGAAGAATTGTAGCAGTTATTCAAATAATTCAAAGGGAAAAAAATTTCCTCACTGAAAAAAGAGGATTGAAGGATCCCGAACTACGTGGGTTGTTTATCCTCACTGACCAATTCACCAAATAAAAGAACTTCACCCTGAGAGTTTGAAGAGGGCTATAGGATTTGAGTCAGAAAGAAATTTCATTAAAAAAATATATATATGTCTATATTATTTTTTTCTATGCATTCAATGTTAATGAAATATATATAATATAAAGGAAAAGAAAGTAAGACTCTTGAAGGATCTTTTTTCAAAAAAATTAAAAGTAATTTTTATGAATGATAAACAAATGTGGTAATGACTTCCCTCTCCCCTCAAAAAATTTTTCTCAAAACTAACCTTCTAAGTACCTTTCTTTTGCAGAGGAGATGACAAATTTAACAGAAGATAAAAGAAACTCATTAAGCTATCTATTCTGGATGCGATGCCCTACGGTTCCATTCATGTGGTATTTGTATATGCTTGCAAATTAGACAATTTAAATAAAAGAAGGAATTATTACCTACCTGTGTGTCTACTACACATGAAGGTAGTTATTGATAGATGCTAAAATAACAACCATCTTATGAACTTATACAGTTTCAGAAATCCAAAAGTAGTTACATTGATCCAGTCAGCTAAAGACACATGATCTTTTAAAATTATTTTACAAACCCATTATGGATATATTTTTAAAAATTTAAAGCAAATATTCACATAAAGTTGAACTGGGCTACAAATTTTCAGGTAAAAATTGGGTAGAGTAATAGTCCATGAAATATATCAGATACTTAAAATTAAAACAAAATTTGAAACTCGTTCATGCCAGAAATTACTACTGCCAAGGCCTGTCATATGTCCCATTAGAATATTAGAAGCATAGTATTTAAACCAGGATGAGTTAAATGAATATAAAAAATAAGCTTTATTATTTATTTCACTTATTCTTCAAATACAGACTTGTGGAATTTATTCAGCAGAATCACATTAATTCTAATGCTGCTTTAAAGAAAAGTTCAGGTACACACAAAATTTAAAAGACAGTTTTCCAAACTAAAATTATATCAAAACATTTCCAAATATCAGACATGAAATGGCTATTATCTGTTTATAGAAAGCCTAACTTTATGAAACTAGATTGACAAACTATAAAACAAAACTAAAATTTAAAATTTTTTCAAATTTAACTTTAAGATTTTTCTTTATAATTTTATAACATTTGAAGATATTTTTAAGACTGACATAATTAAATACTTTAAACTCTTGACATAAAGCTTTTATAAAGCCCAGTGGCAAAATACTGGGCTCAAAAACTAAATGCTAAACTAATGGTTACTGTTTAAAATTATATAATTATATAATTATACTTTTTAAACTTAATGTATTTTCAGAATTAAAGTAAAAATAGATAATTCTAAAATAATCTGAAAACTAAATTTAGATTATTAACAAATAATTTGGCAATTTATAGTTCAGTAAAGAAAGACATAATTAAAATGTTTTTTAAAATCATATCTTATAAATATGATTTTTCTCTGTTGTAAACATTCAAGACATTTTATCACATGTTTATATGAATCTTAATTTAAAAGAAACAACCAAATTATTAAAAAAAGATGTTTTCCCTACAAATTATTTTGTTTAAATTTTTGCCAAGCAGGAACATTTTAATGAAGGCAAATGATAACTATAGAAGTTTATTGTCAATTTAGTCTTGAAATCTATCTTTAATAATGCAGAAAAAGATTAAAAAGACCAAAATAAACAATTTTGGACTAATAGTTAACATATGCTACTGTTAAAAATTAATATACTTTTTTATTTTCTCCCATAAAGAGTCACTGACCATTTCTAAATTTTAATATGAATTATTGCTAATTCACAAATATTTTACTTAGTAATAAAATTATTGTAAATATTTAAAACTCTTCTTTTGCTTTTAAAAACAGCTTAAATTCTTGATATTTAATATACTAAATGGAAGATGAGCTAATCTACTTTAGTTAAAAGTTTTATTTCCATAAAAAGCAAGGAATCACTAAGAAAGTATTAATTGCTTAAGATTTTTTTAATTTATATTTTTGAAAAATTGAATAAAAAAATCCCTACATTATATTTATTTGTAAAACAATGAAAACGTATACCTTCTGAATAGAAATTCTATTTAAGAACATTTGCTAAAAACTAAAAGCAACCTTAACTAAATTTTAAAAATTTTAAATTATTTTAGTTAAGCTCTTTTTAAATTTGTAAAGCAGAATAACAAAATTTTACTTTGGATGCCAACCATTTAAATAAGTTGGTATTTTATTGCTCAGATTTTGTACCCTGAAGTTGGAATATAAACCTTTTATTTACTTCGATTTGTTTATAAATTCTAAAGACAAAGTATACTTTCTAGAAATAGTCACGTATTCACTTACTGGTTTTTAAAATGCATATAAAAATAATGCATTTTTGTTTTACATACAAATATATGAAGTAGTAGCAAGAAACAGAAACTATATGAAATATTGAACTTTTCTTGCATTTTTTTAAAGTTGCTAAAACAACAATTTCAGAAAAGGGATTATTTTTGTTTTATCTAAGACTTGTAATATCATAAGTAATGTTTTCAAAAGAAAATAATAACACTTTTTATTTAAACTCCATTTTGCCAACTCAGACTTAAATGAAACAGCTGCAGCAGATTACAATTTTGATGCAGAATGTAACTCAAAACATGGTTTATAATTATATTTTACTAAACTATTTACATTGATATAGGAATAAATGTTATATGTCCTGTAGGGTAAATTAATAATAATAATAATAATAATGATAAAGGGTATTACACAGGACATAGGACCTACCATAGAAAGAATCAATAAAGAGGAAAATTTTAATGCAGTTTTAGAACCTTCGAATCTATGGTTAACCAGTTGCATTTACTTTACTTTCTGAATTAATTAATCTCACAGTTTTAAAAGTGAAAAAGGGACGGCTTGATTTTAGAGGGTGCTAAAAGGTTATATGACTCAGTTCTAGCTACCTGATATTTACATTCAGTTGTCAGGCCTCACCAGGGCAACCTATCCCTGTGAAGATTTTTGGTTTTCATATAGATATATAGACATCATAAAAGCACAGTACTTTTTAATACAGTGATTATATAGAACTATACCAACATTAAGGGAAATGTTAGGGATAAGCCCAATTACCTCCTGAATTTGATATCTAAATATAATAAGTATAAGTCCTTGATTAAAAATAAAAACATTAACTCGATTATGATGAACTGCATTTAAGAAAAAACTATTTATATTTCTGAATTAAAATAAAATGACATAATTTAACAAAAAATTTCTAGCGATACCTTATTAAATAGGAGCCATAGATGAAAACTAAAATGGCATTTTACTGTTTTATTACTATTTACTATTATGCATTTTATAGATATTTAAAAAACATTTAAAAACAGTGATCTTATATCTGTTAGCATGTAATTTTTAATTAATTTAAAATTTTTCATAGTATTAAAAAATCTATATTATGGTCTCTTAAAGTAGTTGCCAAAATTAATAAAAGCTGAACAAGAAATTGTGTTTATTTCTAAATATATTTTCAGAATTCTAAAAGATATTCTTTTCTTTAGATTTTGATTGAAGAATTCTAACTTTTAAAACCTTGAGCATGATAAAGAAATCTTTAAGGAGTTTTGATCTTGCCAAATGTTTAAAAATTTTTTCATCTGTATTTAAAAAGTATCATTAGAAAAAATTGAAAAGCATGGCAAATTTTCCTTTTTGCTTATTTTAATGTAAGAAATAATAATGTTTAAAACTTTAAATATCGGTCCAGAAGTTTTTGCCTTCATCAAATTTTTTTCTTTTTTCTTTTTTTCATTTTTTTTTTTTTTTACAAAATGCCATATAAGAAGAAATATATAATTATAGTTTAAAATGTTTGCAACATTATAGTCTTATGGGCTATAAAATATGAGCATTTAAGAATGTCACTCATCTTTATTGGTAATCCATACCACATAAAATAAATATTACAAAGTAATGATTTTTTTTATTTACTACAAAAATTGGACCCCGTCTCAATGAAACTTTCTTTTCTCTCATGAACAAAAATTTTTCTTTGTTAGCTTTCTGTGTCTTGTTTTTATATTAATATCCCATTTTGCTGGAGAACTTTCTATTTGAAACTTACCCCAAATACAAAAGGTTTAAGCATTCTCAATGACATCTTTATTGGTTTGTGCTTGGTAACTATCCACTATATCTCTTTTGCTATCCAAATGATAAAAAGAAAAAGAAAGGAGGGAGGGAGGGAGGGAGGGAAGGAAGGAAGGAAGGAAGGAAGGAAGGAAGGAAGGAAGGAAGGAAGACCACACGTAATAACAACAGAATCAACATTCTGGCCTTGATCACTTTTCACTGTTATTATTGACTAGAATTTTCAAAGCTTTTTTTAATTCTCAAAATTTGTTAGGCGTTCTGACAAGCACTAGATCACAACTTATAGAAAGGAAAGAAACTAGCTACCCGAAAAGATGTGGCTAAGCTAAATGTCAGTAAAATGGACAAGAAGACCACTTCGCCCCTAGCATTTTTCAGATTACTTTGACTTAAAAAAAACAAAAAAACAAAAAAAAAAAACAAAAAAAAAAACCACTGTGTCCTAATACAGATTTGGCTGGGTTAGAGCTTGTCTCCGGAGCTGTGTTAGGTTTCTAAATCTTCTTTTTAAACCTGTATTATAGCTATGGCCAAAGAAATGAGAACTGAACAAATGTATGGAAGCATACACCTATCTTCTTTTGGTTTTATATAATTATTGTTTATGGCCCTTACTAAACTGTGATACTGCAGTATACCATTGGTAGAGCTATCCCAAATCTCGCTTATAAAGCTCTGAGGTTCATCGAAGCAATTTTCACACTAGTATTGTGACATTATTTGACTGGCTTAATCAAAAGTGTTATAAGCTATAAAATATGAACATTTAAACATGTCACTCATCTTTATTGATAATCCACACCATTAATCTCATAACACATTTTACCCAATGTCTAGGTCTATGGTTATAATTTATACTTAGCCAAATATAACCCTTTCCCTAACCAATTTTTTTTCTATATTAATGAATTTAGACGTTGATTTACCCAGAAGTATTTTTCTAAAGAAACGTAAATGGGGGAAGGTGAGGGAGGTACAGAAATATCTTTATTCCTCTCTCTCTACAAACCTGGAAAGACCTAGTTAACCATCGATTCCGATAAAGCCTGTTTGTAACCCCTATTTGCATTGAGCAAATTATCCAGATTTCTTGAGACAATATAATAATTTTTATATTATTACAGTTTCCCAAATGAAGTGTCAAATTATTCTAATGGGGTCCTATAACATCTTGGTATTCAAGTTGTGGTCACCTGTGGTATTTTGGTTCCTAACAGGAATAAGTCTGGTTCATTATCTCTAACTGTACCTTGAGAAAGTTACTACTATATGTTTGTTCATCCTTAGTATTTGTTCAATTTTCTCTGCTTCTAAGCTTTAAATGTATTGGGCTACGCGAACCAAGAGAAATTATTGTGTCCTTTGTCTAAAAGAGCTCAGTGGCAGATGGTTCAAACCCCTTGGTGGTCCCATTTAGGGAGTGTGCCGCATTTGTTTGGGGACGATTCCCCCTTCACGTGCCACTTCCCTCTAGGTCTGCATCAAAGGGTATACCGCGTGGGCAGTATGTTTCATTTGGTGAATTTCATTCGGTGAATTTCCAGTGACTTCCGCTTCTTTTTTGTAGTACGTGATCACCCTTTAGCACCCTTAAGGTATTCTTCGATCTTTTTTTTTTTTTTTTAGTCACCAAAATTTCCAGAAAAATCAATAAATAACTTAGTTATTGGCCACCTCCCCTTACCGCTCTCCTGAATAAAGCCTTTGAAGCCAGAAGAAGGACAAATATGTAAAAACAGCTGTAAAGGATCTTTGGTGATCTAAAAACTCAGAAATCCGTCACCGGCTAATGATATCGGCTGCATGGCCATGCAGCGTACGTGCGACAGGAGACAGGCCGGGCACATATTCTTGCCCATGTGATTGTCCCTCTGATGCCTTCCCTCCTTCATTCAATGGTATGTTATAGGAAACAACCCTTTGCTACTGAAAAGTTGTCAGAAAGTACAGCTCTGTCTTTTTAGTTTGGGGATTTTCCATCACGTCCCTGGCTTTCTATGTGGCAGTCTTTTTTTTTTTTTTTTTTTTAGCTCTGCTATCTATTTAAGGAGGTTAACAATTCAGCAGGCTCTATGACCTTGGTTAGTCATTTTACCTCTTTTGTCTTCATCTGTGGAGCGAATAAATGGAATTAGATGATGTCTGAGGACCCTTCCAACTTATATATATATATCCCAGAAGGATACATTCTAAAGGACAATGTTACTATTACTAGGTATATCCTGGTAATAAGTATGTACTAGGTAAGTGATGCTGACATTCTGTGTCATGACTGTGGAATGTCTGTAAAGGATGCTATAATACAGAACTGCTTATACTGGAAACTTCATTTAGAAAGGAATTCTTTAGAGGAAAAAAAAAAAAAACAACCCTTTCCTATGAGGCATTTAAAGTTCTGGGGTGTGTGCGTGTGTTTATTTTGAGGTTGTTTGGATTCTGATTTTCCAAGCTGTCCTTTGGTCCCATTTTGGAAGCAGTTCCCTCTGACTTCCTCTACATAAATTATCATATCAAATGTAAATGTTCCTACACATACATTTTTGTAAGTGGACACATGGGCATGTTGGCATGTGTTTCGAATAAGGATCCTAAGCGGGTGGCATATAGCTGAGTGTTGATGAGCATACCTCAATTCTGATACTATCAGTAAATATTTTCTATTTCATACTTTTGTTATCATTTTCTTATTTAAAAAGAGGAGAAAAAACAGAAAAGAACAAAATGTGGTGTTATTTGGTTACAATGGAAAGAAGAGATATCTTTATCTTTTCCCCATACAGTTTTTTCCCTCAGTGGAAAAAAAAAAAAATGTATTTCCTTAACTAATTCAGTCATATGTAAACCAATAAAAATAACAATTTAAAAATAACATAGCACATATTTTTAAGGTGGCTTTATGGATTCAGGGAGAAAGGGAAGATATGAAAGGTAAGGATTAAAGAAGAATGTTGTTTAGCTTTTCCAAGCTGTGTTCTCAACCTAAATGGCATGGAAGAATAGCCCCAAAGACAGCTTCAAGTGTCAGAGCTTGCAAAAACCTTGACCATCTTTTCTTGTTTGAATCAGTTTTTAAGAGACAAAGAGACATATATAGGAGACTCGATCATTTCTAGAAAAACAAATAGCTTGCAGACAGAATTGAAGAGAAAAAATTATCTTAGGTACTTATTTTCTCTATTCTTCTGATTATTTCCTATAAAAGGACAAGAGAGACCTTTTGCCCTGGTCTTTATGACTGAACATGACTTAAAACTTATGTCAGGTCAGTTTCTCTTTCTCCACCCACCAAAAGCCTCTTGATTTCTTACTACTAGAAAATCTAAACAATCCAGTTATTCTACCTTCCCATGGACTATTATAATTTCACTTTTACCACATTCACAATTATTGAAGGAAAAGTGAATTATTTTTTTTTTCCGAGTTCAGGGAATTTGTTCTATAAAAACTTATCACTTTTGTATCTTGTGTAGATTTAGCTATATAGACCTGTACTGAATGATTAAGCAAAACAACCTCATTTTACATTGTGACTACATTTAGGGTTTCATGGTCCCTTGTCCCACTCCATTTGCTCCCCAGTGCACACTGATTATTAAAGGAAAATATCTATTTGAAATTCCACAGGATCTTTTATCCAGTTTTCATCAGTGTTTGATTTAATGTGGCATTTCCAATGGGCATAAGGGCAACATCAGAAGATGCCCGATGGTCTGTCAGAGAGTGGGCATGGGTGAGTTCAGGGAGATTACTGCTTCCTTAGCAGAACTGGTTGGATTAGCCACTTGAGAGGTGGCACTTATTTAAAAACATGTGTACTGTCACCGATGATAGGGAATTAAGGATAGCATCAAGAAAATTAGACTCCAAGTGGAGAAATTAGAGTATGGCCTGGGTAGTAGGGATTATTGTTCATTTTATAGGAGTGATAATGGAATTCTGGTTATATAGGAAAATGTCCTTGCTTTTTAGACATGCCCTATGAAGTATCTGGGAGTGAAATGCCATGATGTCTGTAATTTAGAGTACTTCAGCAGAGATAAAAAGGAGAAATTAAGCAAATATGACCAAATGTTAATAACTATTAAATAGAGTTAATGTATGCATGGATGTTCGTTATTCTTTCTACTTTTCTTTGTTTGAAAATTTCCACAATAGTGAAAAAAAAAACTAATTGAGATAATATTTTTTATGCATGTACAAGAGAACAGCATGGATTTAAAATTTCTCTGGACTGAGGCAAGTTCGATGTTGTGAGGTGAGGTTTAGTTCTTACAGTGAAGGTCTTGTGCAAAAATACTATTTATTTTTTTTAAATGCATGTAAAATTCTAGAATTGAAACTACAGTAAAAAAAATGTGGTAGACATTTAAAAGTGAAGACATCCTCATTTTTATTTATCTGCTCTAAGTGCCAAAAAGTTTGGGGTTCTGACATTAGGGTGAGGTGGAATGTTTCTTGAAGAAGGTGACAGAAATTCAAAGGTTTAAGGACCTTGGATTCTCGAATGAGGCCTCGAGAGATAAAGTAGCCAGTATCATGGTATATGATATGCTAACAAAGTCTGATGCTAATGACATATTATGAAAATATAAACTGTACTGAAATGATTTGGTTTTAATTGTCGTTGGCATTACCAGATTAATGTGCTTTTAAAAAATGCTTATTTTGTCTTTTGAATAGTTATTACTACAGTAGCTGTGTTCTACCCAAGTAATGTAGTATTTTTTGATATGTTAGTACAGCATTTGTTTGCCACAAAATGTGTATGTTTATTTATTTATTGCCATGAGGCCACGGGGGGGGGGGGGGAATACCTCCAAGAGTGAAAGGATTGTTTCCATTGTAGAATTCTAGGAGAACCCAGCTTCAACTGGGGTGACTTCAGTTGCTCTGCTTTTTTGCCGTACACAAATGCATGGGCGGATCTACTGTTATGACATTTAATACACCACATTGATTTAAAAATATAAATATTACCTGCACAACCCTTGTAAGCCCCAGATTTGTTTGTAAAAGGAAGAAAACCTTTCCTTTGAACGCTTACTTATTTTTCAATTAATAAATACAAAATGGGCTCATTTTGAAGTCCAGGGCCTCTGGCGAGAAATACGTTTCACCAAATCGTTATCATCATTTGAAAATATTTTAAACCTATACCCAACATGGAGGTGATTTTTAATAGATATAAAGCCTCTGGTAAGCTTGCTCTTTCAAAAACAGATGCTGTTGATTTACTGGTAGTAAAGCCCAGCTCTGTGCTAGGAGGAGCAGGGGGCCAAATCTAGGGTTCTTGATTCCTTGGAATTTGCCTTTTAACCAGAGAAGGAGTGTGGTGCAACAGATAAAGCCCTGGACTAAAAAACACAAGATAAGTACTATTTTAAAGTCTTAAAATTTAAGTGTGTCTCTGAATTTTGCGCTGTATTAATAAATAGTATTAAAAAAAAAAAAAAAAAAAGAGAGAGCGAGAGAGAGAACCAGGGTGCATTACTTCTAGATTCCAGTCCTAGTTTTCTCACTAACTACTGACCTCAGCGTCTTTATCTGCCAATCTCTCATTAGATAACTGCAGACATTTCTTCAAACTATTTACTCTGTGGCAGGCACTGTTTTGCGTGCTTTACATTAAACTTCTTTAATTCTCACAACAGCTTCATAAAGTAGATATTCTGATTATTGCCTAATTCATCAATTATTAGACTAAATATTCTGAGAAAATCAAGTGCTGGGTAATCAGATTTTTAGAAGTGGGAGGGCCCATGGAAGTCGGTTATTCAGAAAGGTAGTATATTATGGTGGTTAAGGGTGCAAACTCTACTCAAAATATGTGGCTTTCAGACTTGGATTCTTTATTCATTAGGAGTACACCTTAGGCAACTGACCTAAGTAACCTTTATCTCAACTTCCTCATCTGTAAAGTGGGACTGATAATAGAACTTGCATTATAAGGGCGTTCAGACTAATAGTGCAGTGCTTAGAATTGTGTCAACTAGGGATTTCTCAATAGATATTATAGATGAGGATGAGGATGATATTGTAGGGACTAGGTAAGTTGAAACTATTGCTTTACTTAGAAGAATGTGTTACAGTATTGTTAAGAGATTAGGTCAGAAAAAGGCTGCCGGTGGTAGTGATGGCCTTGATGGAAGGAATGGAGTTATCATTATCAGTGATACAAAATGGTTTCTTAGAGAAAGAAAATAATTTTAAATTGAAGAAGCTGAGTGAAGAGGGGAATGTTGGCCTAAAAAGGCGGGAAAATGTGTTACATTGTAATTCAGCAAAAGTTTTTAGAAATACATTGACAACAGTAATGCATATAGGAGGCCCAAATTTGAGTGCTTATATGGAGTTATTCCAGTTTCTCTGGATCATCACAGACACATATAGAATGTTAGAGCTAAATAGGACCTTGGAGATTGTCTCATACAACCCCCTCATTTTACATTTTACATTTTCTGTGAGGATAGAGTTTGCTGAAATTTGGCTAGTATTGCATTACAGTGAAGCCAAGGAAATTTGTGGGGATTTCAAGTAGGGATGAAGAGAAAGAGGGATGAAGTTCTTTCCGCTTTGCGGTGATGCCCAGGTAGGAAAGCAGGACGCAGAGGACGCAGTGAATTTTCCCAAATTAATTAAAAGAGGGAGGCAGGGAAGAGGGGAGAGGGAGAGAGAGGATGAGAACACTAATTTTATGCTGAAACAGTATGTATTTGTGGTTAATGTTTAAAAGCCCATGAAAAAGAAAATTTTTTTTTTTTTTTTTCTTATTTCTTATTTCTAGGAACTTGGTTTCCTGAAATGGAAAGGAAGTTTGGGGGAGATTTTGGCAGCCTTGATAGTTTACAGCAAATGAAGAATCAATCCATTTGCAGCTGGTGTTGAAACTAGTAAGCAGTTAATGTTAATCTGTTACTGTTTGGGATGACTATACCTTGTCTTTTAAAAAAAATCACTTTTAACTAAATTTATGCTTAGTGCTTTCTTTTAAATAACGGAGTGACTCAATAGTAACTAATGAGTCAAATTAATTTTGTGTGGAGTTCTGAGCAGGGGAGGGGGCAGAAATCCTCTTTGGGAGCACTAAAAACGCTTTGTTGAGTTTCCTTTACAATTCTAGAAGCCAGGGCTGGGTCGGAGGGAGTTTCTCCTAGGGGTTTAAAGGCTCCCCGCTGTGCTCGCTCCCCAGTTACAATAGCATCGGGTTACCGAATGAGGACTAGATTGTCTGTTTACATGGAGAAAAAGAAGCCAACAGCAAAGAGGCTGAAGGAAAGATAAGATTTTTTATGTCTCTGAAGTCATTTGTGTATTCTTTATAAAAAGCATTTACCTACCATGGCAGTATTTTAGAACAAGGCTTTCAGTTTGGCATTTATTATTATTATTATTATTAAAAAAGAAAAACATTGCTTTTATTTCTGACCATATTACTGTCTGCACTTTTGTAGGGTTTGGGGACATGGAGGCTCCTCCATGTTGTACCCCTCAACCTTGCCCAGTATCATAGGCCACTTCCACTGCTGGGGGAAAGGAAAACAGGTAGAGCTGAGGAAGAGATGCCCTGTGTGAGTCTTTTTCCTTTTTTCTTTTTGATCCCGAGTCCCCAGGCTGCTCCTATTTCAGCATCTGCTTGTTGTATTGGGCGATGGAATCAAGTTAGAGATGAAGAAACTGAGGCACAGCATGGTTACATGCTTATCTTCAATCCTTCAGTAGCATATGACAAGGTGAAATGAGAGGCACAACTCAAGCTTTGAGTCTGGGTGGAAACCTAGTAGGTCGTGTTGCTTCTGCCTTAGAAATTGGTTAGGCCTGTGACTGGCTTGCTCTCCTGCCCCCAAAAGAAACCTCTACTTTGCACTTGCAAAATTATTTGTACCAGAAAGGTTACATCCTTTGAAAAAATGGCTTAGGAAATGGAAAGTAGCCAAGAGCGACCTAAAGACAGGAATTATTTAGTGCTCATATATATGAATTTTGTAGGTTGTATATTGCTATAAAACATCTCAAGGTTAGTTATGAGCAAGATACTTTTGATGATGTGAATGGTGATATATGTGGTTGGCATTCTTCCTGGTGGTTCTAACTCACCTAAACACTCCAACTTTATCCATCCATATGCAAACCCTAAATGGTGCAGAACAGGAAATAGCTAGGAAGTAGCTAAAGTCCACAGATTCCTGGTGGAGAGTGAAAATATTTATGTTTCAAGTATAGAGATGTAACATTAGTCAGACTGTGAAAGATGCATCAATACACACACACACACACACACACACACACACACACACGTTGGAATATACCCTCAAATGTTGGGGAGACAAATGTTAGGCAAATCTTGTTGGTGTGCCTAAAATAAATAAATAAATAAATAATAAAGCTAAGTGGGGTATGGTGGAATCATATAAAGGGAAGAATTAGAAAACAAGTCTGGGAAAAGAAATTTTGGGAAGAAACTGCATAATTGATATTCATTTCTCTCTTCGAGAGTTTAAAATAGATTCTTATGTGAAATTAGGGAAAATGTAAAGAATCTGAAATTTACTAAACAGAAGTAAATTTTTCTTTGGAGAGAAGGCATGTGAGTTAATGAATATAAATCTGCATTAAAATGGAGAGAAAATTATGAGCAGAATGAGGGAGAAGGATAAGCAGGATACTTGTTTTTTAAAATTCAGCCTAAATCTTACTCTGCCTCAAAGTATTTAGTGTTTCCATCTTGAAGTATGCAGTGTTTTAAATATCTCTTTTTGAGGAAATTGATTTGAAGCTATTAAAGCCTTTTCGAATTAAGAAAGTTTAGGGTTTAGATTTTTTTCATATGTTTATTGAAAACTTAGACTATAGAAACTATGTATAAGACAGGCATTATTATGTATTAGAAAACATCTTAAAACAAATAAGGATAATTAATAACTTAAATATATTGAAAGAGCATTAAAATTATTGAGTCATCAATAAGACCCACAAGATATGTCAATGGCAGAATAAAATAAGAAGCAACTATCTTGTCATGGTTCTGTGATAAAATTTAAAACAGGATGATTTTTAAATTGGCAGCTTTGATTTAATTTAGTTACATTTAAGCCTTGCTGTTTTAAATTGGGACTCAAAAAATGCAAATATCCATCACCTAATATTATAATTTTTTACAGAGTGGAAGTGATCATAATAATTAACCTGTATATTTTTCATTTTTATAGAAAAATGTCAAAAGTTTTATCTGCTGAAGAATCGGGGAGACTTTTTTAAATGTGAAAGTTTTCATCTTTAGGTAAGGAAATGTTTTCTATTTTTTATCCATCTGTTGAAAGAGAGCATTTCAATTAGAGGAGAGAGGTAACATGAACTTTACTTTATCTATCCTAAACTGATAGAAAACATTATAAAGATGATAGAAATCCAGATTTTTAAGTTAAATTAAAAGAATTAGTTGGAAATTTTTTATTTAAAAAGATCAAATTTTCTGGAAAAAAAGACCTCTTTTTTTACTTTCTAATATATTGACACGATAAGAGTATTCCCATCATCCCTCTTTTCCAAGTATTTAAGACATAACAAAATTAAAATTATATTGAGCAAAATCAGGAACAAGAGATTTTTCAGACACCCAGAATATTCCTAAACATAAATGTAAACATATGTGACAATAAAAAATAGATATTTTATAAATTTGAAAGATTGCTCACTGCTTTAAAAGCAGGCCAGTAAATTAAAGTTAATTAAAATGAGAGCAGTAGCGGAGAAGCTTAAACCCTGGGATATAATCACATGCTAGGAAAATATTGCTTTGTAGGGTCATAATGTAAATATAAACAACTTGTTTAATCAGGCAAGAGCCTATCCTTTGCATGTGACCTCTTTTCATTTTTTGTTTGTGTCATCCTGGTAACATAAGAAAAAAAAGACTAACTTTTGGAGCATATTAGAATATTAGCAACTCAATCTATTTTGGGCAGTAATTCTATTAGTGCAGTTTGTTTGCATGAACAGTATAAATTACATATATGAAAATCAGATACTTTAAAGCAAATAAACTAAAAATGCAATTAAAGCATCTAAACATTTAAAGATGCTTTGAAATATTACATGAAGTTGAAAGAATGAAAGAAGTAGTTGTAGAAATTATACAGAGAATCTATTCTTAAGATATGGAAATTTGCAAATTCTGGCTTTGTCACCAAAAACATGTTTAGAAAAAGAAATAGATTGCAATGTTTGTCTTCTGTGAACATACATTCTCAAGAGCAAACAAGATTTCTCCTAATTTTAAAAACATTAATACAAGTACATATGAATACTTTTAAAACCATTGTATAGAGATTTAATTTCTTAAGAAATACATGTGAAAACTCATGTAGTTAAATATAATCTACAAACTTTGGAAGAACAATTCTAATTTTTTTTGTATGAATTTGAAGAATTCATTTCTAGAATAAACTTGTTTTCTCCTTATAAAGACACTCATATTAATATTAAACATACAGGTTAAAACTTACTTAAATTACTTAATTAGGACATACAAAACTTCTAAGTTATTTTTAAAAGAATTGTGGTAATCTAAAACATTATAAAATTATTTTAATGTAATCTTTAAATAAACCCCTTTAATGTATCAGTTTTTAAATCTTATATTTTGAAGGACAAAATAGAAGAAAAAATTACTAACCTCCTAATGGTAAATATAATCTCACAGCACTGAGAAGAGAGTTGTAAGCATGTAATAAATATACAAGGAGATCAGTTTCATATCTGACTTGTTTTTAAGGCTTTCTTATGAATCACATATTTTAACATTAGGAGAATAATATATAAAATATGCATTTAATTTTTATGGTCTGACAGCTCTTAAAAAATAGAAGGAAAATGCAACTTTGCCTAGCTAAATTCTCACTAAAGTGTTAAGTGAAAATCAGAAAAATACAGAAACTAAAATAGTATAATGAACTAAAATTCAAAACATGTGTATAGATACTTTTTAATCTCTCGGTATATAGCATTTATCTTAATTGCTAATGAAACTATATGCTATACCATGAGTAAAAAAATTAATGATGGGGAAGTATTTTCTCACTGTAGGTTACTAGATCAAAAAAATTACTAATAAGCTAAATATAATATTAAGGAACATTTAAAATAAAATTTTGCCGAAGATGTATCTTTCCAACTAGGCTTTTTGGTTTTGTGTGTGTAGTAGAATTTCTGAGATTTGTGATTTAAAAATTAGGATATATTTTGAGTGCCCTTTCAATAACAAAATGTTTCTGTAGCAAAATCAGACATTTTGTACATTTTGTTTTATATATGGGTATGAGAAAAAGAGCAGATACTTTGAGAGAGTTTTGGCTGTTGTTTTAATGCATGCATTAAATACCAAACAATTATTTTGTTTGTCAGTCAGTTATACGTCTAGGCAAGTTACATTTTGTGTAAGTACATCCTAAATATTTAACCTTTATTGATGATACAGTGATCTCTAAATGTGAGTGTCATATTTACTGAAATTATGGGCAACGTATTTAAAAGAAATTTAGTTTAAAACTTATTTTTAATTAGAATGTGAAAGACTGAAGGAGTTCTTTCATGAGTAAAATATGTGATTGTGCAGTTTTCTGAAAGAATGAACTCAGTTTAATTTTCAAATTATCTTCATATGTTTCTTATTTGTTGTTTACTGATCAATTTCAAAGTCAGAAAGGAATAAAGCAGCAGTATATTGCTATTTCTGATCACCTGTCAGTAGAGAGGGATAAAGAGAAAACAAAGTATGTTGGCACGATGGAGTTTTCCCTTTAAAAAATTAACTTGAAATTGAAAAGATACGTTCCCCATAACTAATTTTTCTTATTAGGACTTATTTGGAATTTCATGAATTTCCCGAATCAAAATCTTTGAGGAAACTTGTCTTATAAAATGGAGAGATGTAGGACATTGTAGTCAGATATAGGATAGTCTTTTTCTCTTGTTGAGTCCCAGAACTTAGAAAACAGATTTTAAACTAATAATATTGAGTACCAAAATCTCTGGGCTATAATAACTTTGAAAAATAATATAAAATTATAAAGGCGAGGGGAAGGTTAATTGAAGTTAGATGTACCTTTTAAATGATAAACATTTGGCACTGGGAGGTGTGCTCTGGAGATAACAAATAGTACTCTGTCAGAGAATTTTCTGGGCAGCTGAGGTTCTTTGTGTGATCACGGAAAACGGCGAGATAGCCTCACCCGGACCGCTTTACAGAATTGGCAAAGTTTCGGACTGTGAGGGTGAAAGTAAGAGCAACAATTGGTTGTAGGAAGGGGGAGCAGAGCTGGCCAGCCCTGCGCCACGACAGGGTTAACCGTGGCGTCGCCCGATGCACTCTGGGAGTTGTAGGCCGCGGGCATTGTGGGAGTTGTCGTAAAAGTTCATTTTCTTGTTGTGATGGCCGCCGCCGGGGCAGGAGTTGAGGGTTTCTGTCGTTCTGGATGGCTTGGGGCTCTCTGTACCGTCAGAAGGCCAGCAGCAGCCCCCAGGTTTCTGAGAGCTTGTTAATTGTGTGCCTGGGAAGTGGGCCAGAGGCCTGACTGGTTAATGTTGGGGCCTGTTGTCGCTAGATTGGCCAGGGGGCCTCTGGCGGCCCCGGGCTCGATGAGAGTCCCCATTCTGATGGACCCTGGCCGTGTGGCCTTCTGCCTTCGAAATATCTTGGTGGCCAGCACCTAAACATTTGGGAGTGGGCTTTATTTTGTTGTAGGTTGTGTCCTGTACCCCTCCCCACATTTTTGTAAACAGACTTCGATTTGGTCCATGTAGTCGTTGATGTTCACAACGCTGTTTGGGGTTAATTGGGCTCTTTTTGGGGGGTTTGGTGTGATTTATGCAAGAGCTGAGACTGTGGAAGGTGTGGACAGCAATAATCTGGGTGTTGCCTGTCTTGTTGTAGGCGTAAGAAATTGTATGAGTTAGGAGCGTGTTTATGAATGTGTGGTTCGCTTTCTCTTGCATGTCGTGAACCGTTCCGTTTTGCTAATCCTGAGAGGCAATGTCACGCAATTGTGAACTGTTTTTCTGTTAACTTGGATGTGTTCTTAAAACTTCGGAGACTCCAGAGGACTGTGTTGCAGTTGTTCGTGGAAAGGTATTGTGTGCAAAAGTGCATTTAAAGCAAATGCCGGCATCACACGTACTTTTAGGTCTAAAGAGCAAGCCCCTTGAGCTTCTCTGGTGCTGTGAAGTTGTGTGGGTACTTTTATGGGAATCAGGTTTGCTTTTAGTTGTGTCACATTCGTCTTGATTCACAGTGTTGTTCTGCACGTTGGGACACTTTTACCTTCTTTGTTACTTGGTACTGTCAACCTGAAGCAAAGTTAGATACTACTGACATAATCAGGATAACACTGACTTGCCAAGCAGGTGCGTACTTGCCTTACTTGGCTGTACAAACCTAGACCTCACTATTTCTGCCACCAAGTACAACTATATAAATTCTGTTTTATTTCAACAGTCTGACTGTTGTCTCTGTAACTTGAAGCCAAACTAGTTATAAGAAGCTGTTTTTCATACAATACTATTCAAAAGCAATTTCCCCCCTACAAGTAGAACTGGTGTCTAGAAAGTTTTTTCACTCAAGTTTGGTAAAGTAGGGGATTTAGAGGAGGATAAAGAGTGGTTTTGGAAATCAGCTATCAATTTTTAATTTGGGGCCAGGACATACAATGATTGATTTATAGAGAGAATGAAAAAAAAAATTATGTTCCATTTTTTCTTGGTATTTTAGAGCATAGAAAATCTGTGTCATTGCATTGGGCCACTTTCATATATTATTAAAAAGCCCTTTGGTGAACTGGGTTTTCATAATTCCCTTGTCTGAGTTTGCTTAGTGCTTGACTACATGAAATTATAGTAATGGTAGAGAAATGAACAAAGCTGGGTTGGTATGTATGTGTGTTTCAGCTAAATGTGATTGCATCTAAAACTTAAATATCAAGTGTACCTCCGCTTCTTCACCTTTACCTTCCTGAAAGATATGAAGGTTTCTGGGAGAAAGAGGAAAAGTATTTAAAAATTTCCCATGCCTGTCAATGATGAATTTTATTTTCTGATTCTTCCTACATATAAGGCTCTGCTAGGCCCTGTTTTTTGAATTCAGAGTGTTACTCATATGATTTTTATGGGCAAAACAGACTTGAAAATACTGTATCTAGATTCAAAGATATTAATTTCCATTGGAAAGAAAGCAAGATCATTTTCATATATCTTGACAGTTAAAGGATTCAATCTATATCTAAAAACTTTAAAAGCTCTTAAGAGATCATTTTGCTTTGTCCTCTGCCTGCCTTATTTTTTTTCCTTGTGAACTTTCTCCTTCAGTATGTTTGTGGTATTCTAGAGCTTAAATGACATTTTTGGAATTTTTAACTCAAAATTATGAGCAAAATAAAGTGGTTTATTTTAAGCTTCTGAGGTTTTGGGTTCTTTGTTGTACATCAATAGATAACAAATATATTCTGGGAAAAATATTTCATAATTTATAATAAATGGCAGTGTAAGAGAATATATTTGTATGTCTAAATCTGACAAGTAGCTAGTATTTATAGTATAACAAGGAATGCCTAGATCATGAAACAAAAAAACGAGCCCCAGTACAAAAATGCACCAAGGTTATGAACAAACTCATTAGTAATCAGAGAAGTTCAGATTAAGGCTGCAATAAAATATCTTTTTATACTCAGTAGACTAATAAAAATTAGGAATATGGATAATGTCAGGTGTTGATGGGGATGGAGGGGACAGGAAGCCACATAAACTTGCTGAATATGTAAAATGTTGGAACCATTCTGGAGAGCAATCTGGCAGAATTTAGTTAAATGAACATAGGTATTAATGAGGTATTTCTGGGCATATGTTCTCAAGAAGTGTCACGCAAGTCTCAAAGAGCAAATATGAGGATATCGATTACATTGTTTTGATGGCAGAGGCTTAGAGCCAACCTGGGGTTCTTAATCACTTGGGGGTTGAGGATAGGCAAAATGTGGTAGAGGCATATATATAGTACTTATACATTAGAAAGAAGCAAAGGACTACATATATCTACCACATATGCATGTAGTTAAAAAACTGGCGAAAATAATAGACAATGGAATCTAACCGTTTGTGTAAATTTAAAACGTACACAAATTGTGTTACAAGAAAATTTTAAAAACATGTCAGACACATTGGAATAGTCTCCTAAGGATAAGAAAAAAGTTTCCCAAAAAGAGAGAAAGAGAGAGATTTATGATCTAGCCATTTGAGATGGTGTGACTGGTCTATTTCAAAATCCTATGAGGAGAAACCAGTCAAGATGTTGTAAAAGCTAGAGGCCGAGCATGCCTCCTTTCGCAACCACACCAAATATAATGAAACTACAGAGCAACCAGCACCTGAGGTCTGGCTGAACAGAAGCCCTACAACTAGGGACAAGCATAAGAGGTCACCTCAAACTGGTAGTAGGGGCAGAGATGTGAAACGGCCAGATCCCGCAACCACGTGTGTCAGTTGAGAATCAGGAGGGTTATCTTGGCTGCAGAGCTCTCTTCCCCACCTGAGGAGCAAAGGGTCCTGGCCACACACTGGGCTCCCCAGCCCAGGGTTCCAGTGCCAAGAAGAGAAGTCCCCACAAACGGTCTGTGAAATAAGCGGGAGTTGCGGCTGAGTAAGAGAGAGAGCTGTGGGAATCACAGATGTTTCTCTTAAAGGGCCCGCGACCTGACTTACTTGCTGGTGGACTAACTCACTCTGAGCGCCAGCCCTGAGACAGCTGGTCAATGAGTACCAGGGATATAAAAGGAGATGCTGAGTTGTCAGGCTTCAGGGCCAGGGCCTGAGAGGCAGCTTTCTCTCAGACGAAAGTGCTGGCAATATCCATTGTTCCTTTGTTAAGTCTCCTCCCTCCCCAATCCCCACTCTCACCTACAGGTACAGTTGCCATCAAGCTGGATAACACAGTTTATCTGCCCAGGGGATCCCCTGAGATTCTGCCTCTTCCACCTTGTAGGCTCACCCAAGCTGCTTTCAGTGGTTTATTCCATATAGGTGGTCTGTCTTGGCTCTTGTGGACTTTCCTAAAATCTCTCAAAGACTCACAAAACCCAAAAGCAGCATATGGCCTCGGCATACCCTGTACCTCTTGCTAAACAGCTCCAAGCCCTACACTAGCAGCAGCCAACTTCAGTTCATCAGTGAAATACAAATGAAAGACACAATGAGATATCACTTCCTACCTGTCAGAATGGCTATCGTCAAAATATCAACAAATAACAAGTGCTGGCAAGGATCTGGAGAAAAGGGGACCCTTGTATACTGTTAGGATTGTATATTGGTGCAGCCCCTATGGAAAGCAGTATGGCGATTCCTCAAAAAATTAAAGATAGAGCTGCCGTATGACCCGGCAATTCCACTTCTGGGCATTTATCTGAAGAAAACAAAAACACTCATTCAAAAAGATACATGTACTTCATGTTTGCTGCAATATTACTTACAGTAGCCAAGATATAGAAATAGCCTAGGCGCGCATTGATAGGTGAATGGATAAAAAGGTTGTGGGGTGTGTGCATATAATGGAATATTACTCAGAAAAAAAAAATGAAATCTCGCCATTTGCAACAACATGGATGGACCTAGAGGGTATTCTGCTAAGTGAATATTGGACAGAGACTAAGACAATAATACCAACTGATTTCATTTATGTGTAGAATCTTAAAAAAAAAACGAACGAATTAATAAAACAGAAACAGACTTACAGACATAAAGAACAAGTTGATGTTTTCCAAAGAGGGGTGGGGACATAGGTGAAACAAAAGTTAAACTGAAAAGTGTCCTCCAAGTTTCAATTTCTACACACTTGAACACAGCAGAATACTGAACTGTAGTTGTTCTCAGTAGAAAATAAATAAATAGCACCAGTAAACAAAATACTTAGAGATATATTTTAAAAAGTATGTGCAAGACATGTGTGTGGAAACTACAAAACACTACTGAGAGAAACTAGAGAATACTTAAATAATGAGAGATTCCTTGTTCATGGATTGGAAGACCCAGTATTATTGAGATTTCACCTCTTCTCATATTTATCTCTAGATTCAAACAAGTCGCAGCCAAAAAATAGCCGGCTTTTTAAATAGAATTAAACAGGCTAATGCTAAAATTTATATGGAAGTGTAAAAGCTCTAGAGTAGCCAAGATAGGAATAAATGGGAATACACTACTTGCTATCAAAACTTACAGTAAAAAAAAGTGTAATTTTAACATAATGATGGGTAGATACAACATCAATAAGACAAAACAAAGTGGAGATGTATACATATACAGAAGTAATTTTCAACAAAAGTTCCAAGGTAAGTCAGCAGGGAAAAGATCATCTTTTCAACGAATGGTACTGGAACAGTTAGATGCCCATATGCAAAAAATAATGAGCTTTTTCCTAGCTTTGTACTGTATACGAAGATTAACTTGAAGTGGGTCGTAAACCTAAACATGAGATACAAAACTTCTAGAAGAAAACAGGAGAAAATTTTTTGTGATCTTGGGTAATGTAAATATTTCTTAGGTAAGACACAAAATGTAGGAAGCATAAGAGAAAATCGATAACTTGGATTTCATCTAAATTAAAAACTTCTGCATTAATATACACTGTTAAGAAAATGAAAAGGCAAGCCATAGACTGGGAAAAATATTTTTAACACATCTGATGAAGGATTTCTCTTCAGGACATGTAAAGAATTCTTAGAACTCAATAAGCGGACCAAAAACCTAATTAAAGAATGAGCAAAAGCTTCATTATGTTTAGATGAGCCAAAGATGATCTCTGTTGTATTGGCTCCAAGTTTATTTCTTCACTACAATCTGAGACCTTTTAGCTCAAAAGCCCATCAGCGCCAAAACCAAATTTTTACACATCCCATTATTTTAAAAACAGCCCCAAATAAGTGGACATTTAGCCGTTTAGAACCCGCCTGCTTTGTGTATTCTGGGAAACTGAACCACACCTCTGCTGGCAATATAGAAGATGAGCTCTTCGTGGGAAAGGTCCCAAGCCTTTGTCCTTCAAAGTTCTCCGACACAGAGACTCCCTGCCATGCTGCTAGAGCACATCACCTAGATGTGTAACCACCTGTCTTATTCCCCTTTTCTCCTGGAGTTCCTTTGCCTTCTTCCCTTTCTAGATGGTGACCTCTTCACCACAAGCCTCTAGACAGTCTTATGCTGTGAGGGACTCCATGCATCCTTGTAGACTCACACGACCCTGTCCAAGTGCTGCTCAATAAAGCTTATTGTGTGCTCCTGCTTCTTGTGTTCATATCTTTTTTCCTTGATCAGCCCACAAATTCCTCCGGTCCTCTACGAGAATGACCTTAGCAGACACTGCTCAAAATAAGGAATAACTGCCAATAATCACATGACAAGATGCTCGTTAGCTTTATGCTTCAGGGAAATGCTAATTAAAGCCACATCGAGATACCACTACATACCCACTAAATAAAAAAGACTGACTCTCCTAAGTGGTGGTGAAGATAACGGAGCAAAATGATGCAGTGCCGGAGCCAGCTGGCTAAAGTTGATCAGTACCTGAAAGAGGGGGGTGAAGCCTAAGAAAAAAGAAGATAGGAAAGCGCTTCGGGAGGGCATACAGTCACTGCTGCAGCCCCGAGTTTATTTAGTACAGCCTTTATATAGGTTTTTGGATACAATAACAAAGCATAATGTATATCAGTCGAATGCTGACATCTACACAAGATCATAAAACATCCAGCTCTCAGGGTACAAACATCCCTGCTTTCAGAGTTGTAAAAACATTCCATTACCTTAAAAAAGTTTCCTAATGGGGTGAATCTCCTCACCAGGGTCAGTAATGTTTAACTTAACGTCCTGCTTCCCTGATCATTGTTTAAGCTGTCTTAGCAGCTGCTATGGGGCTCCAAGCAGTGTTAGCAACTGCTTTATGTCTCAAAGCTACATGACACCTTTAGTGCCTTTTAATGGCTCCCGACAATGCAGCTCTTTGAAAAACAGTTTGTCAGTTTCTTATAAAGTTAGACATTTGCCATGTAATCCATAATTCTACTCCTTGGTATCATTTACTTAAAGGAAATAAAAGGTTATGTCCACACAAAGACTTATGTGTTTAGAGCTGCTCTATTCTTAATAGTGAAAAATTAGAAACAACCCAAATGTTCATCAGCCAAAGAATGGATAACCCAATGGAGTACTATGAAGCAATACGAAGGGACAGATTACCAGGAGACACAGCATGGATTAATTAAAGAAGCCAGATGCAAAAAGCCAGATCCTGTATGCCTCCATTTTTATGCGTTTCTAGAAAAGGCAAAACTAGACTGATAGTAAGCAGTTAGTTGTTACGATAGGTGAAGGGTTAAGGAGAGGAGTGACTATAAAGAAGTATGAGAAAACTTGTAGATGATAGACATGTATATCTTGATTGTGGTGGTTATGCAATTGGTACACATTGATAATGAAAAAAATGGAATAAATATTGCTACAAAGTTTCTAAACCTGTTGCTAAACTCAGCTCAAGGCATAAACATTCTGGAACAACTGCTGAGTAGAGATATATAGACTTACCTCCTTATAATTTTCTGCTTCCCTCATTTGCATATCAGAACTACCCAAGCCCTGCGAACCCAGCCAGCAATCTTCATTTATGTGAAAGAATTAACATTTTGTGGTTTTGCCTTTATAAACTCTGCCTTTCTTCGTTCTGTCCAAAGCACAGTTTGGGGTGCTACCTGAATCTGTGTCTCACAAGTTGTAACTCTTTTTGCTCTAATAAATGCTTTTTATTCTTTATTACAGCTTAAATCCTCTTTTTGGGTTTCTAGTATATGGTAACTTTTTTGGTTGACAACATTTATCAAAAATCATTAAACACTAAAATTAAAACTTTAATTGTTTTTAAACTATCCTCCAAAAAGTGGACTAAGAAAAAGACAAAGTACTTATGCCTTTACCTCAGTAATTGCATTTCTAAGAATTTAATATAAAGAAATAATTAGAGATGTGTATAAAATGTACTAGTGCTTGTTTCAGCATTGTTTAGAATAGCTAAATACTTAAAACAACTAAATTCTCAGAAATAGAATATTGTTTAGATCTACCTATGATACATTCATACATGGACACTGTCAAGCCATTAACATTATATAGAAAATAAGACTTGGAAAAAATCTTTACTATTTTAGTAAAAAAGCAGGTTGCAATATAGTTTGCACTCCAGGTTTTGCTTTTGTTTTTATTTTGAAACTGGCAGTTAGTAGAATAAAAAATTGTTCACTATCTTGATAAATGAGGGGCAAGTGGGATTTTTGTGGTATAATGCCAATGAAATCTGAAAATCTGTCACCTCCATATACATTTTATTCTCCTCATTGACAGTGGAAGAGAAAAAAATTTTAGACCAATGTTCTTTAGCAACAAGGTAGGCCAAATACATCATTACCTTTTTCTATAAAACAGGGATTATATACACCCTGAAGGATACTGATTGATATTTACAATCCCAAGCTAATGCCCTTAGCTTTCACTTATAAAAGAATCTCCCAAAATTAGATTAAGGGGACACATGTTTGTATCTCAAATCAGAAGAAAGTTGAACTGAGGTTTCAACACAGGCAAAGGGTCAGAATATTTCATCCTATCTATAGGCTGCAGGTAAAATTTCCCATCTACTGGTTGAGAAGCCAGAGAGCAGGAGTTCAGGGCCACTCGAACTATTGAATATTCCCACCTTGAGGCAGGGAATGTAAAGAGCGCCTGAAGTACTTTCAATAGGAAATAAAGGGCCTGTGAAATTCTTTGATTAGTCTCTATTTTGGTGTCCTGAAATTTTCATTTTATGATTGAAAGAAAGAATGGATTAACTCAGAGATCTCCAACTTTGCACATCCAACTTGAACAGGCCCCAAAACAGCAAGAAAGTATCTAAACAGGAAATAGAACTATTAAAATAATTGCATATGTTTTTTGGTATTGGTTAACTTTTTGAAAGTAAAGTAGAAAAATGTTGCTAGTGATAGCATTCAAACATGTTAAACCATGTTTTCTGTACACTCGGAAACCTGTATTAAAAAATTATCATCTTGTTCACAAATTGTTTTTTGTTGTTTTTTCCTACAAATTTATGATTAAGTGGATTTCTATAAACGGGGCCTTTTATGTTAAGACAAATTTATTAAACATTTTGTATGAGTAAGAAATACAATTTTGGAAGGAAGTTTTTTTACATTCCTGTTACCAGAGCAAAAGATGGGTCCATCTCCCTGCGTGTGTCTAAGCCAAAAAGATACATGTAGGTTTTGCAGCAAAGAAAATAAGATTTATTTAGTCTACGGCCATGCTACCCTGAACAAGCCCTATCCTGTCTGGTCTCAGAAGCCAAGCATAGTCAGGCCTGGTTAGTACTTGGATGGGAGACCACCTAGGAAGACTAGGTACTACAGGAGTAAAAAAATTTAAAAAATAAGAGATTGTAAGCTGACAAGTTTCTTGCAATTCATGAGGTCAACCAAGGGTTGCCTCGCCTGAAAAAAAAAAAAAGAAAAAAGAAAAGAAAAAAAGATTTATTTAGAGAGTTGCAAGTCCCAGAAACACAGGCAAACTATTGTCCTCAACAACCTGGCTCCCCTGAGTGTCCCAGGAGTCCAGGTGATATAGGGAAAAATCAGTAGTCATGGAAACTAAATAAGGGAGTTGGGGTGGTGGGTGCTATTGACTGGACGATTGGAGGGGGCTGAGGTAATTGATCATTGTGTCTGGTTCTGGAATCAGCCATGGCACCATCCCATCTGGTCCCGTGCCTGGCCCCTGTGGCCAGTGGGGTTGCTCTGCCTCAATGGGCCTGGGTCAGAAACACATCTAAAGCCAGGATATTATCCTTAAAGTTCAACTGAAACCTGTCAACCTCCTGATTATAGACCTGAGGCTAGGTTAACCTTATGTCCTCAGGACTTAATGATTAAAGGAGCAGTCATATAGAGGTGGAAGGATAAGGATGGACAAAAGCGAGTTAGTCACAGTGCCATTATCTGGGCAAAACCAGCTTGAATCAGAGAGAAAAAAACTATATTAAAGAAATGAAGTTCATATGAGGTTATAGTCCCACTTAAATGATTAAAACATCTCACTCATGAGATATTATATATTGATGTTAAAATTGGGCTATTTGGTTTCTACAAACCAGACCACAAAGAGATCCATGTTAAGGAACGTAGAGAGTATTCGTTCATAGCATCATTAACACATATACGTGTATAATAAAATGCTGAATATAGTTACAAATAAGATAGTTCTAAAAGAGGAATCTCTAAGAGACTGTATATGGATTGGGAATAGAAAACAGGACCCTATAACTACTCGTGCTTTGCATATAGGTCATTTCTCCCGAGCTAAAACTAGAGTTACTGATTTTTATTTCCAGATGATTTGGTTTCAAAGAGCTATTGTCATGTGCACCCACATTTTTTTCTTTCCCTCTGAATTTCATCTAATACAGGTATGCTGGAAACAAGAGCAGTTTTTTCCATGTGTCTAACTATAAATCAAGACTACTTACCTGCCTTGTGCTCCCAGAAGGAAGGTACGTATTTCGCCGTTAGGATATTCACATATTCTTTTTCTTTTCCCTGTAGTATTCAGAAAGTGGAATGTTTTTTTCCTAAGTAGACTTGGATCGTACATGTTTCTGATGATTTCTTTATTTGTAGTAAGTCTAGTTGCTGATTTTACATTCGTTCTTAGCAACTCACTTCCAGTAGTTCTTTGTATTGTTAGCTAGCTATCCATTTTTGTGGCCGACTTAATCAAAGTAAACATTTTTTTTTCACGTAATCCTACTTTCTTGTTCACTTTTACTGTTCATTGAAATGTTCTCAACTTGATCAATTTTCCATGTATGTATGCTTGAAACTTTGAAAGAGAAAAAAAAATATGTGGGGTGTGACATCCAGGGATACTTGATTTAGAGGTGCTTCAGATAAAGTACATTAGTCACATCAACAATTGCAAACAGATCATTTTTTAAAAGGACATTAGTAAGACTATTAAAAATTTTGGAATATTTGATGGTATAAAAGAATTATTGTTAATTTTTTTGTACGATATTGGTATTATAGTTTAAAAAAGAGATATCATTTTAGAAATAAGTGCTGAAATACCTACAGATAAAATAATATGTTTTCTGAGGTTTGCTTCAAAATAATTCAGGAGAGAGGAAGTGGATAGTGGTATAGATGAGACAACCTGGGTTGATAGTTACGGAAGTTCACTATATGTGGGGGTTTGTTGTATTATTCTATCTACTTTTTTATATGTTTGAAATTGTAATAAAAAGGAAAGCACATTTTGAAAAGGGTTAATACCTTTATACAAATAACCTTTTATAAATCATTAGGAAAATGATACATATATCAGTAAGCAAAAGATATGCACAGTGTGCAAAAAAAATATACAGATGGCAAATAAGCATAGGAAGAAAACTTCAGTCTCAAAAAAATGTAAGTTAAAACAATGCATGATATTGTGATCTATAATGAGAAACATATATTTGGTCTTCCTCCACTGTTCCTGGCTCACAGCTCCCTAAACCCTTGGAATTTCCTAAGTACAAAGAATACTGGGAACATCATTTGTTATAATATTTGTTCTTTTGTAATTCATTCTTGAAAAGCTCTAGATCCATAAAGGTGAAAGATGTTATTCATAACAAGTCCCTTTCAACCACATCTGTGTTTATGTTAATAAATGTGGTGACTTTTGGGAAACGCCTAAGGATGAGGGCTGGTTGCCAGGGGAACCAACCAAGATTAGAGAGTTGGAACTTTCAGCCTTGCCCCTCCCCCACCTCTGAAGAGCCTTCCAGTAGTGTGGGGTCCCAAGAGCTTCCAGGTTGCTGAAAATGTGGAGGTGCTGGGAAGGTGGCACGCTTGGAGAAGGCATGAAACCTCCATGTCCCTTCTCATATACTTTGCTCGATGCATGTCTTCCATTTGGTTGTCCCTGAGTTATATCCTCTTATATTAAACTGTTACACTAGTAGGTGAACTGTTTTCCTGAGTTCTGTGAACCACTCTGGCCAATGAATAAAACCCAAGGAAGGAGTAACAGGAATCTCTCATTTCTAGCCAGTTGGTCAGAAGCACACATAACAACTTGGACTGGCAATTGGTGCTTGAAGTGGGGGCAGTCCCGTGGGACTAAGCCTGTGGGATTTGAGGCTATCTCCAAGTAGATAGTATCAGAATTAATTAATTGCTTGGTGGTGTTGGAAAACACACATTCAGAAATGAGATACTTTTATTCACTTGAGGAATTGACAAAAAAGTTTAATGATAATAACTACTATCCATGACGATGAAGTAGAGCAAATAATCCATTTGCTACTGTAACTGTAAGTCCAGTAGGCCCCTCAGGTTTCTTGGTTGTCATCTCTATCTTCTCTGAAAGGTAGGCATTATTTGCCATCCCTGTTTTACACGTGATGTAATTAAATGCCAGAATTGTCCAAGGTCACACAACTGAAGGCCTGTTCTTTTCCTTACATACTGAGAAAGCAGATTCTGTTCATGAACTATTTTGCAATATACCTGATGATGAATCGCCTAGAGTTATTTTTGTGACCTGGGTGATCCCAAATGATTGAAAGACAGAGCCTACCCCATGGCTTGGAGTAAAGCCCAGCTAATGTCAGTGTATATTGGCCAAACCCTGGTCAACTCATGGGTGTGGGAGAGAGAAGCAAATGTAGTCTATTGTATGCCAAGAAAGTTTTGTGGTTGTGTGCAGCCAGTAGCCCCCTGAGACCTCATCTCCCTTATTCCCTTTTCTCCTTCAATTTCGTTATGCTCTAGTCATGCTACTCTTTCTTCCTCCTTCAGCTCTTTAGCCTACAGCCTTTAGGCATGCTCTTTCCATCTGTTCCCTCAACACCTGGAGCCTAGAAAAGGGGGGACTATTTATTTCTTCATTCTCTACCTTGTTTCAAAAAAGATTTGAAGGCTTATTAAAATTCTCATCATGCAAATTAAAAATAGAAGGGAGTTAGAGGTAAGAAAATGTTTAGATGCCCAATAAAGATAATGTGAACGTGGTTCACTAATGATATCTATTTCACAGGGGCATAACTGGTGTTCTGATTTTTTTTTTTTTTTTTTTTTTTTACCCCTGAAGGTAGTAAACAGACTGATTTGGGCTAGGCAAGAAAATAAAGTGTGGCTTTTTTCCACTGTTTTACGATTTCAATTCTTGGTTCTACAAAGCAACAATCATGAGTTATAACTTAAGAGAAAAGTAGAGCCAACAGATATACAATATAGTTTTAAAATTGTGAATGATTTTATTTTCAGCTGAAAGTTATTGCTCCCTACCGCTGACTTTTACCCTTTTTCTCCTACAATAATAATTCATTTGTTCACTTAATGAATATTTATTCAGAGCCTACTATGTGTTTATCAGGGCTACATTGGTGAATGAGACAAACAGACATTTACAATGATTAAATATGGTTGGTGTAAGATGGACGTTGGTGCTTTTGAAGAGTACGGAGAAGGCCCTTATTGCTTGAGATTAGTAAACAAGAGAGGAGGGGAGGGGCCAGACCCAGGTATGCTTCCTTTGGACACACACACTATTTTGTTGCTATTATAAATTATCACAAATTAGTGGCTTAAAGCAACACACTCTTATTCTCTAATGGTTCTATAAGTTAGAATTACAACACAGGACTCACTGAACTAAAATCAAAGGTGTAAGGAAGAGTTTGTTCCCTTGCCTTTTTCAGCTTCCAGACACTGCCCCCATTGCTTGGCTCATGGACTCCTTCCTCCATCATCAAAGCCAGCAACATTGCATCTCCTGAACTATTCTTCCACAATCACATCTCGCTTTCTGACCAAAGCTGGGAAAGGTTTTCCAATTTTAAGCACCCAAGCGATTAGATTAGGCTTACCTGGATAGCCTCCTCATTGCAAAATCCCTAATCTAATCATATAATTGCAATATGTTGCAGTGGTTAGGGTGTGGATATCTTTGGGGGGAGTGTCATTATTCTGCCTCACACACACATAACAAAGATAGATCTGTAATGAATTAAAAAATTTATACAGAAATTTTTCTCAAAAAATTAGACATAAATAAAATAAACATGATAAGACCGTACCATAAAAACAGAGGCATAGTCGTTTTAAGATAGACTTAAAGTTTTTATGTGTATATATTACTAATACATCTCTGATGAGGTATTGCCATTGATATTGAAGAAAAACGAAATGGAAAACCACAGCTACAATAAACAACATGATTTATTCTTAGAAATATGGTGAGTAAAAAGAGCAAGTCCTAGAAGACTACCTCAGTATGGGCGTTAGGTCTAGATGTGAATTTCCTTAGGGTTGCTGTAACAGATTCGTAGGCTGGACTCCAAAACCAGGGCTCCAAAGGCCCTGGGGAAAAATTCTTCCTTGTTTCTTCCTAGCCTCTGGTTGTTGTCAGCAATCCTAAGCACTCTTTGGCTTGTAGTGGGGTCACTACTTTCTCCCCCTCTTATAGTCTTCCTTCCTCTGTCTCTCTCTGTGACTCTCTTTCTTTATAAGGACACAGTAATTGGATTCAAAGCTGACCCTAATCAAGTATGACCTCATCTTAACTTGAACGTACCTGCAAAGACCCAATTTCCAAATAAGGCCACATTCACGTTCGTAGGTGCCAGTGGGTTAGGAGTTCAACATATCTTTAGGACGGGACACTATTCAACTCAAAACAGTCAGGTTTCCCTGGGGACACACTCTAAGACTGAGATTTGCTTGGAGGGAAATTATTTATGCTCTGGGGAACAACATCAGTAAGGGAGTGAGGGAAGCAGGGGTAAGCTGAGGGAGAAGCCGAATTGCAGCCATTTGTAATGGAAGCCTCAGCTGATCCCCCAGGGAGCTCTGAGCCTAGGGTGGCCTTTCAGAGATGTCCATAATTGAGATAAATAGGCCAGGCTTTTGGATTCTCGTATCAGCCAGGCATTGGATGCAGGCTGCTTGTGGAGAAGGGGCAAAGCAGCTCCTTTGCCAAGGCCAGTTCTTGTAGCCGGACACAGCTGTGAGCCCTCAGCAACTAGCCTAGGGGCTGAGTGGGGGGAGTGAATGTCTTAGTCCTGGAGGAAGAGTTGCATACTTCAGCATCCACTACATTACGGTTATTAATTGAGTTAGAAAATAAGTAAAACTTAACAATATATTATTATTTCGTATAAATTTGTGATTAAATCTGTACTTACTATGTATGTATATACAAAGAGTATTTATATACTGTATAAATTTTATATATTTAAAAGTAGTAGAATGATATACAACATTTCGGACTGGGCTTACCTTCAGAGGATGGGATAGGTTAGGTTCTTGTTTTTTGGTTCTTGAATTGGGTGGTGAGTTGACAGCCTTTCATTACATAATGCTTTATGACTAATTTATGTATTTCATGTAATCTTTTGTATGTATCAAATATATTTCCAAATACAGTAAAGGTAAGAAAGAAAAGAACTAGGCAAAAGTAACAGAAAAACTAGTTGGAAATTTTAGGAAAAAAATATGAGTAAAGATAGCAAACCCTGGGTAAATTGCTAAAGTAAGCAGGTCAGGTGAAGAAAAACTTATAAAATTCCTTTTTATCATTTACTTTAAGTTTGATTGCATAACCATCCAAAAGTTTTGTCATTTTTAGCTGGAAATATGATGTTGCAGAAACATCCATTTGCTCCCCCTTTCACCTAATTTTAAACTGGTTTGTTTACAATGGCACTATTTTTTTTAAGTGGGTAAGGCTGTTGGGATGTTTATTAGAATGGCTGGTACAATAAAGAAATCCAGTTAATAAATGCTATGGATATGTCAAGATTTCACTATGGTATTTTTAATGGTGTATTGATAGGGGAAAGAAATTGTTGAATTATATTCGTATGATCACAGCTTTCTCTTTTTAAAAAATTATGTGTATGTATGTCATATATATCATACAGTTTTGGGGCAAGTTCCCCAAAGGAGTGGGGAGCTCAAGCCCTGCACTGTGAGAGAAAAGGGTTTTTGGCTGAGTACAAGAAAGAATTCAAATGCCCACCAAAGTCAGAGTCGAAAGGAAAATTTATTAGAGAAGGGGTAATGCTCCATTGAAGGAGGGAGCATGGTCTCTCAGAGGCAGAGAGTGAGAGAGCCTGAGACAGACTCAGAAGGACAGAGACAATAGAGAGAGATGCCAACAGTGAGAGGGACAAAGTAAAAGCACTGAAAGGGACCTGGAGTGTTAGGTGAATTCAGTTTATTCTTTAGTTCTGTGAATTACAGTTTAAGGACTTTGTTTACACATTCTCTTTTGAAATGGGTGTCAGCGCTGAGCTGATCAGGAAGGGAAGGCTTTTGTGGTGAGACACCCAGGTGAAAGAATGCCAGAGGAGCCTACAAGAGAATGAAACAGCAACACCAGCTTTATTGCGGGGAGCCCATGCTAGGAGACCGCATGTCTTCATATATGTCAGAGAACAGCAGTGGCATTCTGCCACACATGCATAAGTTAGGCAGGTGCCTTCCCACATTAATGTAACATTTCAAATCCGGAGTTCTATCCACAGTTGGGGCATGAGCCTGGGTCACAGCCAGATCTGGGACCCACGCTCCTACAGGGTTGTGGTTTGGGATCTGGCCCAGAAGGCACTGTCTTGGGCCTGCAATCCACAACAACAATGTAAAGAACAACAAAATACTATGAGGCTACAGGCTACAAGGGCTAGGACGGCCACTGTCCACCGCCAGGAGGACCCCAAGGAATTCCACCAAGTTGTCAAGGGGTCTTCCCCCAGGGTACGGATGGCTTGGACTTCAGCATCCATTTCCTGGAGAGCTACCTGTGCCTGCTCAGCATGATCAGGATCGTAGACACAGCATTCTGCATGGAATAGGGCACGGGCGCCACCCTGGGCAGCAGTTAGAAGGTCAACGGCCATGCGGTTCTGCAAAACTACTTTCCACATTTGTGTGGTTTCATCTGTTAAAAAACGTGTAGCGTTCAATGCCTGTGCAGTGTGCTGGGCTAAAGCTTCTACCTGCAATTCTACATCTGTGGATCCCACCCCTGGAATGAATAACGCCAGGGGTAGAACCACTATGCTGCCCGTTTCATTTTGTGTAGAGGCTCTGCTTAAAGACTGTTTTTCTCTTTTCTCTTTATGGTGTGGAGAAACGGTTAGCCATCCCAGCAGAAATCTTCCCAGCAGAAATCTTCCTTTGTTCTGCAAGTTTCCTCCTGGTCTGGCCGTAGGGACTGATCAGCATATTGCAGTCTCTGAATATAGCTAGATTTAACATTTTAGTGTTCTTGCCTTCTGCCTACATTAGTGTTATACTTACACAGAAAAGGCAATGAAAGAATGAATTCCAAATTACCAGATGTGATTAATGGAAATAGGATATGGATATTTTTTATACTGTTGTGAAAATAAATAAAAAATGTTAAAATTATATTTTTAAATCGGTTGTTTCTAAACGACTGGTTTTAGTTACATATGGTTACAGAGGTTCTGTAAAACATGAGCTAAAGTTCCTTTATAAGTAGGTGAGAGTGTAGAAAGAGCCCTGGAATTTTAGTGTAGACGTCTTAGTTTTAAAACCAGGCCTACTGCATCAAAGTGATTCTTAAGTAAGAAGTTTATCTTAAAGAGTTTGTTTCCTTGTTGGAAAAATGAGGGTGATTTGTGTTGCTTGAATGGAATAATGTATGTGGATTTACTTTGAAAATGATATTACAATATTGAAATATAATAAATGTTAACGTTCATTTCTATAGTAATATTGTTTGCTAAAGAAATAAAATACGGACTTTTTGGGAACCTCACAATTACTAATGCCAAAAATTTCAGTTTCTTTAAAACTAGTTTGTTTTTCATGGCACTATTTTCTTTTTTAACCCAGGATTGAACCCCTTCTCAACTGAACTGAAATGAGACATTGAATACAATATTTTGAACTATGTTTAAATGAAGACGAAATAGAAGAAGAATGAACTGTTAAAAATATGTAAGTGTTATGGTATGGCTAAATGAAAGATTCAGCTTTACTCTACTCTACTGGTATTCTTAAGAATTCCTACTTCTGTGAAATTTCCCAATTGCAGAATTCTCTTTCATTACATCGAACAACTGATTTCCTCAGTAGTTCTGATCTGAAAGCAAATCAACAGAAATACTGAAAATGAATTTAAAATTAAATGGGAACATTTATATACCAATATTATACAGTACTGTTGATTCACATTTTTTCCATATTCAAGACTATTTTTAAATCCAAATCTTTTAAATAAATGAGACTGAAATCCAATGTGGTTGTGTCTGAGTATGTTTTTTGTGTAACATCCAAATATTCCTAGAGATTCTTCTACTTCCCCTCAACCATTTTTATGTTGCCTTCTTTGAGCTAGCTCTTGAGATGTGATTTCATAACCTTTTTAGGTGAAATCTCAGTTCTACTGACTACTCTCTATGTGTCCATAGGAAAGTTACTTAAATGGTTTAAGCCTCAGTTTCTTCATATTTAAAATAGGGGTAAGAGTAGTACCTACCTCACTGAACACTTAATATCTATCTGCCAATCATTGCTAAATGCTCAAGTAATACTGTCCCATCTTACAGATATAGACTTTTTTAAAAAATCATTTATCTATCTATCTATCTATTTATTTATTTATTTGTTTGTTTGTTTGTTTATTTATTTCGTTAGTTATTTTTGATGACATTGGTTAACAAAACCCAGTAAGTTTCAAGTGTACAATTTAACAGTAAGGCATATGTATATATTGCATTGTGCGTTGGTGTAAAAGGGGTCAAATATGTGGTGACAGAAAGAAATCTGACTATGGGAGGGGAACACAGATGTAGAATTTGAATGATTGGTAGCTAAATCCACACAAGGTCATCCAGCTAATAAGAGTTAGAATTGGGTGGGATCTGGTCCTAGGTTTACCTGACACCAAACCCAAAAGTTTTATAGTATTGTTTCCTCTTTGGAGAGCTATTCATAGTTACATATGTTTGGTTGGTATGGCTCTGTCTATTTCTAGAAACCCTGGTCTATATGTTAAATTTTAGTACAGAATACTGCTGAATAGGAGTAGACCTACATTATAGGTGTGTGCATTGGAGTTTTTAGTGGTTCTTTTCTATTTTGTACTTATTACACTTTTATCATGTATTTAGCTGGATGCCTGTTTCTCCCATTAGACTGTTTTTCATTTATTCATTGGGCATTCATTCAATACATAGGTATTTATTGCATACCTACTAAGTGTCAAGTTCTCTTAGGTGTACATCTAAGGTGAAAATATAATGGTGAACAAGGAGAGGTCACTGTCCTCAGGAACTTACATTCTATTGGGAAGGTGGACAAAAATCAAATAAACAATTTGAAAGCATTAAGTGTTATAAGAATAACATTTTAAGATAAAAGAATAAGTAGTGAGAGGACAAAGGAAGGAGGCTATTTGGGATATTTATGTAGGACAGTCAGAGAAAACCACTCTAAGGGCCAGGGGGAGGTGGGAACAAAAACCTAAATAATATAAAGGAGAGAGCCTTGGGACATAGAGGGCAAAGGGTTCCAGGGAGAGGGAACAGGAAGTAGTATGCTTGGAGACTGGAATAAAGTTAACTTATTTGAAGAACTCCCAGAAGTGTGGCTGGAATCAAGTGAGCACAGAAGTGATCAATGCTGCTGGAGAGGTCAGGTCACATAAACTAGTCTTGGAAGACTGTTCTTAATGTGATATAAAGTCCTGAAGGGATTCGAGCAGAAGAAATAATATGTTATTTACTTAAAAAAATAAACACTCTAGTTGCTTCATGGAGAACATACCTCAGAACATACCTTAGGAGGATATTGCCTTACTCCAGGCAGGAAATGCTTGTGATTTGGATTAGACTGGTAGTAGCAGGAATGGGGAGAAGTGATCAGTCAAGAAATATTTTGGAGGTAAAGTAAATGAGACTTGCTGAAGAATTGGACATGGGAATGTAATGGAAAGAAAAGAATCAAAAGCTAAGCAGGGTCGGGCCTGGTTAGTATTTGGATGGGAGACCATCTAGGAAGACTGGGTGCTGTAGGCAATAAAAAAAAAAAGAATCAAGGTTGACCCCTAGGTTTCTAGGTTTTAGGTTTTAGAAAGGGGGTAAATAGTGGTGCCTTTTACAGAGATGGGAAGAGAGGGATGTGTGTGTGTGGTGATAGAATTCTGTTTTGAACATGTTAAGTTTGAGATGTTTATTTTTATTTTACATTTGAGCGAAATGTTGAGTAGTCAGGTAGACACACACACACACGCACTCCTGAGCAGAAATTGAGTTTGGCCAGAGACATTTGGAAGTCAACAGCTTACAGCTGCTATTTAAAACCAAAGGACTGGATGAAATTGTGTAAGACTGTGTAGTGAGGTAAAGAGAGCTGGGGTCAGAGCCCAAGGGCATTGCATCATTTAGAGATCAGCCAGAGGAGGGGCTAACAAAAGACTCTGAGAAGGAGCAGCTGGTGAGGAAAACAGCCGCAAGCACTGATGAATGGTAGAGCAGGATAAGGACTAAGAATTGACCATTTGCTCACTATTGTATACCCAGTACCTTGTTACTGGTACATATAATTAGAGCACTGAATGTATCTTCACTTTTGCTTACTTGTCAGACATTTATTGAGGGTCTCTAGGTCCCAGGCATTGTTCTAGATCCTATGGATTCCCAGCATTTTGTTCCCAATAATCATAAATTCTAGTGGGGACCATGGACATGCATACAGTGCAACAAAAATATGTATTTTTAGTTTAAAAATCTTTCCTACACTCCTTCCACCCTATTCTGAGGAGAATGGGCCTGAATATCCAGAATGTCCTTTGCTGGTGAGCAACAATGAATTGGGTATATAAATTTGGGGCTGTACTGTAGGTGAAGATTTTGACAAGAGGGAGAGGCTGAAGGAGAGTAGCGGTGGGACTTTAGTTAAACTGGATAGGCTGCCCCAGCTAAAGCTATCACATTCAATTAAAACAAAATATGGTGTCAGCTCAACTCACATGGTTGAATTCTGCTGTACAACTGACAATTTATGAAGAACGGTTATACTTGATTCATCTGATATGTGTTGAACTAACTCAAAAGCAGTCTGGAGGCTACGGCTATAAATAAATGACAAAGATTTATTCAAGGGTCTTAGAGTTTGCGAACTGGAAACACAACTGGGCGATGCTAAGAGTGTTCCAAAGAAGAAAGAAAAGCTAAGAGTTCTTATACTAAAAAACACATTCTTAAGAACCAGTCTTGCATTCTTAGCCTTTGCCTTGGTCTAAGATGATAATCCTCCATATGACTGTGATCTGGATAATGGACCTCTAGATACATGAACTTTCTTTTCTTAGTCCTTCGGGGGTAATCAGAGGGTTATCTGGAGGTCTGATGTATATTTAGGCACTGACACAGGACTGAGATGTTCGAAGGTTTAAGTTCCCAGGCTAGTTAAAACAGGAATAGAACTGTACCTTAATATGAGCCCAAATTTATATCAGAAAAGGAAACAAAATCTCTTGACAGCAGGATAAGAGAATAAGTGTGAACCATTTTATTGCATTACACAATTTCTTAAACTTACCTTGTGGTCTTACTCCTCTGGAACTTTGCTGAGGTAGTTCCCATACTTCCAGTTGGACTGAACACTTTTGTGTCCCCTCACATCTCACTTCCTCGCACTCAACAACAAAAATAAAAAAATAAAAAAGAAAGTGAAAAAAAAAATCTATACCATTCTTTAAGATCCATTTCAAGCATGGAGTTTCTTCCCAAAACTAATTGTTTATCCAGCTGTGTTCCTATATTTTTTCATTTATCTTACACCTCTTATGTCATTGTGTATTAGTTATTTGTCTCCATGAAGTCGTTTGCTTTGAACTCCAAGACTTTTGAAACTATGCTGTTTAATCCTCAGCGTGGGAGGGAGGCCTGGCATTTAGAAGGTCCTCGGTAAGTGAGTGCTACAGAGTGAAAGTGTGCTGTGGAGAAGGCATAGAAACGGGAGATGCAAGACTTTATTAGGAAAAGATTATGGGAACAACAGCACATTTAACAATGATACAGAAGTATTTAATAAAGAGGTGAAAATAAAACCATAGCTCCACGTCCACTTCTTACTACAAGCTTCTCATTCTCTAGTGGCATCTCTGATCCCATTCCAGCTTCAAACCTGAGCTCAAAGCAGGCTGGGTCTGATTGGCAGATCGTAGCACAGTCATCCTGCTAGAGGCAATGAGAGACATCGGCTATTGCAAATTGAGACAGGTTTTCCTCTGTCGAAATCCTAGGGGCGTGGTGACGTATTGGATGGGGCTGAATCTTGATTGGCACACAAGCAATCAGCCTCTCTAGAACGGAAGTAAGGCCGGGTGCGCACGGGGCAGGGTGAATAGGCGGGGCAGTGAAACTGGAGTTAGCCAATGCCTGACGTATTACGCGCAAGGAAGAGCTAGATCACCAATGGCGGCACGGATATGCCGCTGTGGGCGGGGTCTAGGCCAGAAGCGGTATTCGAGCGGCCTCTAATAGGGTTGTCCTCAGCTTCACGGCCGGTGACTCTTCCATTGTTCATTCAGTAGTTTTTTGTTTCTTGCACCTAGGTAGTGAGGCCTGGTTGGAAGCCATGGAGAGCGCTCTCCCTGCAGCCGGCTTCCTGTACTGGGTGGGCGCGGGCACCGTGGCTTACCTGGCCCTGCGCATCTCGTACTCGCTCTTCATGGCCTTTCGGATGTGGGGTTTGGGTCACGAGGCTGAGGTCGGACCGGAGCTCGGTGAATGGGCAGGTGAGTCGGATCCAGCGCCGCCCGCCTCCTGGCTCCTGCAGCGTGTCGCGCGGCGTGCGGCTGGGCCTGGCCTGCACTGACCGGTTCCGCGTCCAGCGCATGGCCTTCCCTTCCCCATCTCCGCTCTCCTTCCTGGGTCTCCTGCGTCCCATGTATCTCCCTGGCCCCGCAGCCATCTCTGGCTTACCTAGACTTGTAGAGTTTCTAAATGCTGGCCCAACTCAGCGAATCTAAGGCGCCCCTTGATGGGTGCGGAAGAAATCTGGCTTGAACTCACTAGGGCTCGCCATTCTGGGTTCATGGCCTGGCGTCAGTCTTCTTTCTGCCTTCTTAGTTACACTCTACCCACGTTGGTCTGCCCCTTATGAGTGTTCTCAAAGTTTTTTGTTTGATTTGGACACTGGTCCTGTGCTGAGGATGAAATGCATTCTGTGACTTTTTTGGAATGAGACTGGAGGAAGAAGACATAGAATTTCCGAAGTCTTTGTACTCTTTGGGACCTTTCCTCATCTGTTATTTGGATCTGCCAATTTCATATAATTTACATAGGCTTTTTTTTTTTTTTTTGAAGTCCTCACTAAACTGATTTGGAGTCCTAATGATTAGTAAGAACTATTGCTTTTGCAAAATGGTAACTTCATAAAGAAATCAGAAATACTTTTAGCAGAAGGACATTTGTAGGAAAACGTATTCCTACAAAGAATGAGCTTAACACATGGATTTTATTCAAAATAGTCGGAGAATTTTAAAAATGGTAGTGAAAGATCAGATTGGAGAAGTTAAAAAATTGCCTGCAGAGTAATTTTGCGCTTTCTTCCTTTTCTGCCTTTTTTGTTGCTTTTCTTTCCATTATTTTTCGTTCTTTCATTTATTTATTTATTTAAACCAAATGATGTACTGTGGTTCTCCGATGTTATTGAATTTGGGGGCTGTTATTGAATTTGGGGGCGGTTGGGGGGTGCTTTTGGACTATGCTCCAGTAAGGTACACAAATAATGTTACTTAATATTCTTTGTTCATTACAAAACATTTAAATAACCTTTTTGGGGTAGCAATATAAAGAAAACATCTCAAGTAGAAATGGATACGTACGAGCTCTGTCTACAATGGGAAGCAGTTATTAACAGTATTCATTAAAACAATCACTGTTTTTTTTTTCTTTTAAATATTATTTGAAAAAACAAGTGAAGTGTGCAACTTGAATATAATCAAGACTGTAATTTCACTGTTGGCTTGCCCAAGTTCTTGTTTGAGAGGTTTGGAAAAGTTGATTGCAGATTTCCAAAATAGTTACACAAGACTCCAGTACCCTAGGAAATCACATATCAAGGTGAAGTTTTGTAATTTGTAAGCAAAGGCTAATGTTAATAGCTTTAAAAAATATAATCTAAAATTGACCATAGTGGCTAATAACTCAAATGGTCCAAGTCATATATATATGAGTCCATAGTAAAAGCCAAGTGATGTGACATTGTCATTTATTAATATTTGTATTGAAAAGATTTAACCCCGAGGAAGATTTGTGATAAATAAAGGGAAATGTTTAAAAGATTTAGAAATGAAATTTGAACTAAAACACTGGAATATAGCAGAGAAGATCATAGTGTCATAAAGTGAAATATTGTTGAGTTCAGTTTACCTTGGATTGTTGGAAAAGCTCTCTTTTTAGTCCTTAAGTAGAGAAATGTTCAAGTTATTCGTAACCTGGATCTTGAGATACTTTCATTATCCTTGGATCTTGAAATACCTTCGTTATCCCTCCAAATTCAGGGAATCTTGGAAAAACAAAGACTTAAGAGTAGCTCATCTTAAGCAGTTTCTTTTATCAGTTGGGGTGAACTGAAATAATTTGAAAAACCAGCAGAGATGACACTTGAATAAATAGGGCCTAAATTGTAGTTAAAAATAGGTAGATAACTTGTTCAACCAAAGTTAGGAGTTTAGAATTAATTCTATGTATAAATGGTACCAATAAGTTTTCTTCCCTTTACAATTGTTTACTTAATCCTGTGCAGTCTTTGAATAAAAGCAAGTAGCAGGCAGCATTAGAGAGACATTTCCTACTTTCTAGTACTAATGTTTGTTTAACATCTTCCTCTTCATAACCAATTAAGTGGAGTCTTTAGGGTTTTCTATCTAAAGAATCATGTCATCTGCAAAAAGTGACAGTTTTACCTCTTCATTCTCAATTTGGATGCTTTTTATTTCTTTCTCTTGTTTGATTGCTCTGGCTAGGACTTCTAGTACTGTGTTGAATAACAGTGGTGAGAGTGAGCCATCCTTGTCTTGTTCCTGTCTTAGAGATAAAGCTTTCTCTTTTTCACCACTGAGTATGATATTGGCTGAGGGTTTTGACTGAGATTATCTTGAATCTCTCTTTGAGCTGTGCTCCATATCTCTAGTGTACAGAGGAGAAAATGGAGTGCCCGAGCCAGCCGGCTAAAGCCCGGCTAAAGTTGGTCAGTACCTGAAAGGGGGGTGAAGCCTAAGGGAAAAAAGAGAAGACAGGAAAGATCTTTCCAGGAGGGCATACAGTCAGAACTGCAGCCTCGAGTTTATTTAGCATAGCCTTTTTATGTGATTTTTGAATACCATAATCAATCACCACATTACCATAGCAAAGCACACCATACATATCTAAAACAATGCTAGTCAATTACATAAGATCCTACATGTTCTTGTTTCCATGGTAGTCTAACATTCCATTACCTTAAAAGGTGACTTTATGAGGCTTACCAAGGTGACCATTGTTTTAAACTCATCAGCCATAGCATGGCTTTTAGCTATGTGACTTCTTCAGTGCCTCATAATGGCTTCTCAAAATGGCTCCCGACAATGGAGGCCTAGGTAAACTCCATCCTTTGTTTGCTGTTTCATAGCTAGTAAATTGCGAAATCAGGTTGTCCATTGCTATTGCGCATGTTGGTGATTAGTTTACAGATAGTGTGGTACTTGGATGTGGATTCCCTTATACCCTATGAACTTTATTGCTTTGTCATTGAAGCCACACTTTCAAATTTGCACATGCCTTGCTATTTCTATAAACATGCAAAATAGGCAGCATGTTTTTAAATCAGATAGCTCAGGATTTTCTTCAGATTTACAGCCATGAATTTTGTTACTGCCTGAGAAAACATTGGAAAGGCACTCAGGTGCTTGACAAAGCAAAGGTTTGACTGTCATCAATATGACTGAACTTGACCTTGATTGCTTCTTCTCTTTATCACTCTGGCATTCTCAAGTGGATTTAATGACTCTCTAAAGGTCTAGCTTCGTAAATGTAGTATGCTCCCTGTTGACACTCAGGAAACTCTAGTATACCTGTTCTTGCTGGTGAGCCGAGGTTGATCACAGTAGTGCTGATTTTTTTTTTTCTTAACTGTCTTTTTTTTTTTTTTTTAAGCAGGGCAGGTAGAGGACGCAGAGAAACAAGTGGACTTAGTCACAAAAGTTCTTGAAGATATTTATTCATCCCATACTTCAGCTCTGAAAAGAGAGTCCATGGGCCTAAGTGGAACAAGCTCTCTAGATGGGAGTTGGCAGGACAACCTTAGAAAGATGTGGAGTGCTGGGTGGGGCGGGAGTCCAAAGAGGAATCGCAACCTACAGCTCCTGTGACCAGGTTCTTGTCTTAATGCGTGGGAAAGAATTCAAGGACATGACAAACAGCAAGCAAGATAGTACAAGTTTTATTAAAGAGAAAGCTTACACTTAAGAGAAAAGTGCAGGCAAAATTGAAGGAAGGATGAGTCAACCTGGGCTGTCTGGATTACAGGCTTTCGTTGCGGGGCAGTGGAGACATGGTAGTTGCAATGCAGGAGATAGTATAATGATGTTATGATTAGCCAAAGCTGAATGAACAAAGGACAAGTAAAATACCCCTGAACCTTATCCTGGAGGTAGGGGGAGGGGAATGTCCCAAGGCTATCCGTCTTTCCTCCTGGCCTTGGCTTGTTTTACACACTCGAGTCTCAGGCTCAGAGTCAGAACAGGGAGAGGGCTGGGTAAGGGGCTAAGGAAAAATTCTGCAGATACATTCTGGAGTGGAAGGAGCACATCCCTAGGCTAACTATCCTGCCTTGAAGGCACTAGTGCTAGAACTGTGTAAATGTGGATGGAGAATCGGACCTAAAAGCATTTCTCAATCTTATTTTGAGGAAAAACCAAAAAGGAAAGTTTCCCGGAATTAGCAATGCAGCCTCTGTACTCTGAGCTAGAACACCTCCCTCCCACAATGCTCCCATTGTCTCCTTTTCCCTCTGGAAGAGAGTCTGATCACTGTGCTGTGGGAAATTCTACCCTTATGAGAGATTGGGTGATAGGGTAGCTGAATGAACCCTGAAACCGGGTAATTGGTTTCTCGAGGTTACTTCATAAAACCCTAGTGAAATAGTTGAGAAGCTGCCACAAATCCGTATCAGAGGGAATGCTTCGTTTTATTTATTCATTTTGTGTAGTGAAACAGTTCATTTGCCCGCTCTCTAACTGGCAGTTCCAGGAAGACGATCCAGTTGCTGAAAATTTATCTTTACCACCATTAAGTGAAGTTATTTCTATTTAAATGATCTAGTCATTGGGGACAGGGAGAGAAGACTGGGAAACTTAAGATTTTGAACAGTTATGCCCCTGAAGAGTATTATATTGGAGAACAATAGGCTTAACAGAAAGGCTAGCATTGGAGTCAGTGCAGCAAGGGTGAACTTTGCTACTTGCTAAACTGTTTGACCTCATTAGCCTCTGAGCATAACTTCCTCCTTTGTGTATTAAATGATTCTTTTCAGGATTATTAGGACAAAGAAATGAGATGTAAATGAGGTTCTGGTATAGTCCTCTGAGTGTTTTTAGGGATACCACGTAACATATTTAAGAACGTCTTTTATTGGTACAAATTACTCTTATTTGAGGAAAAGGGATTGTTGAAACCAAGAAATAATGTAGCTTACTCAGCAGACATACTACTGGAAATCTGAAGTTAGGAGCAGATCAGTAGGAGGTGATTAGTGCTTCTGCAGAAGAATCCCTTGCTTTGAAAAGATTTACTAAGTGGTTCTGTGAAATATGGTTCTCCTTAATGAACCTAAGATATGATAGACTTAGAAAAATTTGGTTATCTGCAGCTTTTCAGTAAGATTTGTGAAAACTTTTGAGTCCTCTTTGACTCTTCTTCTCTCACCCAGTATATAGTGTCATGAGGAGATTCCTTTGGCTCTAACTTCAAAATATCCAGAATCCAATTCCTTCCTTTACCACTGATGTAAGCCCCTGAACTCTCTTGCCTCTAAGTAATAACAGCCTCCTGTCTCTCCGATGGTTCCCTACAGTGAATTCTTAAATAGCAGCCAGAGTGATCCTTGAAAATCTCAAGTCAGATCATGTGATTCTCTGCCCAGATTCCTCCAATGGCTTCTCATCCTGTTCAGATTAAAAGTCAGAATTCTTCATATGGTTGACAAGGCTTTCAGCCACATGCCTTCTGCCTTCTTTGACTTCTGGCCTCATCTCCGTGCACTTTCCCTCTTACCCACTCCCAGCCACACTCCTTGCTTGAACACACAGCCTTTGAATATACTTGGCATTGCTGCCTTGGGGCCTTTAGTTCTTTCCTCTTCCTGAGTGCTCTTCCCCCACATAGCTACGTGGCTAACTCTTCTTACTTCCTTCAAGTCTTTGCTTAAATATCACCTTCTCACGAAACCTGCCCTACTACCTTTAAACTCACAATCTTTTCCTCACCCCCACTTCTGATTTCCATTACCCTACTCTACTTGTCCTTTTTGTCATAACACTTGTACCATCTCCCATGTACACTGCCCTCATTTATGGTTCTTGTTTGTCTACCCCTGTTAGAATGGAAGCCCCATGAAGGTAAATGTCTGTCTTTTTTGTTCACTTACATATCTCGAGCATCTAGAATAGTGCCTGCACCGTTTTAATACATATTTGTTAAATGAATGAAAATATCTATTAAGTAAGGTATTCCGGTATTTTTGAGATTAAAGGATAATATATTTTGAGAGAATTATCTTCTATTTCTACTTTCTCTTAAGTTAATAGTTATAAATCTAAGAAATATTAGCAGTGTCCCCAAATCTAAAAATGAAATTATTTAGTCTAAAAACAAAAAGCAGACTACAACATCAAGAAGATGTTCTCATTGTATAGACTCTGGAACTAGGCTGCCTGCTTTCAAATCCCAGGTCTGCCAGTTACAAGCTATATCACCTTAACTTCTGCATGCCTCAGTTTCCTCATCTTTCTAATTGGGATAATAATAAGTTTGAAGTAATAATTAAATGAGTTAATGTGTGTGAGATGCCAGATACTGTTCTAAGTATCTGGCATTTAAATAGTAAATGCTATATAAATGCTATCTGATATTGTTATTATATTTACTGTCACTTTTATTTGTGGAGATAATTTTTATTTTTATCTATATTTATCTTCTTGTAGACGCTTTCTCAAATTTCTAATAACTTACTGCATATTCCCTTCTGGATGTTTTTCAAAGATCTCAATCCTAGCATGTCAAAAATTCGTCTTTTCTACTCTCCCCACTCTGTTTTGAACTTCCTTATTTTTTGCTGATTTTAGAGTCACCCAGCCTCTAAATCATGATGGCAGATTTACATGTCTTTAGCAGACAAAGTTAATGAGTGAAGTGGACCAGGTGTAAATGCATGTCTGGATGCTGTCTGGGACATCAGTTGTGGTTGACTCAGTGTGGACACCACTCAATCAGTTGTTATCCTTCAATAACATGGTCATCTCAGACTTTTTACAAGAAGCCCCAAATGTAGGTTTTCACGTGTAAAGTTTCTTAATTTTTTTCAAGGTTGATGTACATTTCTCAAGTTTACTCTGGGGGCCAAATAAATTATGCCAGTAAGCCAAAAGCAGCAAGTGGCCAGTTCGCTCCCTTGTTTCTCAGTCCCAAATCATGCTTTTATTTCCATATCTAGACAGGAAATTGCCACATCTTATTGACTCCCTCATCACAGTCTCTCTACCATCCATACTTTTCTCTAAGTTCCCCTGATATATTGCCTCCCTACCGAATCTTATACTCTGGTGCAAGTTTCATCTTCCAAAAAAAAAATTCTAATTAAATTACCCCTTACATAAAAATTTCAGAGTTTCCTAATGTCAATGCAAAACGAACATCAAGCTCTGTGGTCCTTCTCATCATGTTCTTATGTTTTTTTCCTGGTCTTATTTCCTACTGTGGCCCTTTCTGCTTCCTCGCTCGGACGCATCCCTGCCTGTACTGTCCCGCTTTTCAGTTCTGTATGGTTTTGCCTGGGCAGAGACATTTAGTAGTTTCAGTGGTTGTTGAATGTTGATTTCACTCTGCTTGGAGTGCTCTTCTATTGCACACCCTTCTTCTTTCTGTTTGTGAAGTTCGGCCCATTTTTCAGAGTCTAGCTTACAAATTTTTTTTTCTTACAGCTGTCTAAGGGAAGCAATCATATAGTTTTGGAACTGATAATGTTTGTTTTGTTCTTTCTCGTGGGCTTTTCCACACTTCGCAAGACTGGAGTTTCGGTTACCATTAAAGCAACCCTCGTAGTATTTCTACTGGAATTTAGCTTGGTGGTGAGCAGTTAATGCCAGTCATTACAGCAATCCCAATCTGGAGAATGAGTTTTCTACGTACTAGGAACATTAAGGCGACTTTATAAATGGCATTTAAACTTCCAAAAGATACTGTCCTTTCCTGGCCTCCTTGAGAAGCATATACCAAAACAATACAATATTTTCTTGGCAATTCAGTGTCATCAACATAATGTTGTTTTGGTGTACAGGCAAGGCTGAGACTATCGATAAGAGACACTGGATCAACTCACTTAACTTGTGGCACTGTATACCATGAAAAAGTTCCCCAGTCTTAACGTCCATGTAGGAGTGTACTAAGAGCATGGCATAATGGTACCCTCGGGGGCTACAGGAGTTCGGTGCCTCATACAAAGAGGGCTGTTTTGGCCCCGCACCAGTTGCAGGAAGGTGTGATGAAGGTTAGCTCTGCCAGTGTTCTCCCTGTTACCGCTGATCACCTCTGCTTGTCCTTCTCACTGGTTTTTCTCTCTCGGTTTACATCTGACAAATCTCTCCCATTCTGCCGTCAGAGCCTACTGCTCATCAATCCTATCGCTGCTGTGAATCAGTCTACTACAGATGCACCCACCATTCTCTTCCCTTTGCCAGTGATCTGTCTTGCTTAGCCACTCTCTAAGTGGGTGCGTGATCTTGAGCAAGTCAGTATCTCTTCCAGTATATTTCCCCAATAGTTCTACTGAAGAGGTCACAAACAGCCCTTCCAGTTTTGTTAATCTATCCTTAGTCTCTTTTGCCTCCTAAAGATTTTTCAGTTTTCTCGAGTTCACAACAAAATGGCTGACTAAACCTTTGTAAAGACCATCAACCAATTGTAGTATTCATTTCTTTTTGTGAAGCAAATAAACTATACATTCAGTGCTCTGTGGTTAGCTTTCTAGCATTTATTAAATATATACATTCACTGTTATTTTTTCTTTTTTATTTATTTTTAAAATTTTTCAATTATAGTTGACACTGAATATTATATGGGTTTCAGGTGTACGGCATAGTGGTTAGACATTTACATAACTTATGAGTGATCTCCCAGGAAATCTTACACCTTTCAGTGCCTTTACTATTGAAGAGGTTTTCCAGGAAATTTGGTTTAATGTCTCCAGTAATTCAAAAGTCTAAAGGGTTTAGAAGGCTTGAGTTTATTAATCCTTCAAAATAACAAAAACACATTTTGGTTAACATATCCCAGAAGTTAATTTTTCACTAACACCTCTTGGCCTTGCCAATCAACAAGGTTTTACTAAAACTTTAAATTGGAAAAATCTTTTCTACTAAAAAAAAAAAAAAATTACTTGCAACAATTTTATAAAGACTTAGAGATAAATAATAAGTATAATGCCAAAATTCTATGAACAGTGAAATGTTTATCAAGTGTGGCAGAGTAGTTGGCTTCCTACAACAATCTCACTGCATTTCACTTTCAAAACTGTTATCCCAACCCTGCTGTAAAAACTTTGTAACCAATCTTTACCTAACCAGCTTTGATTTATTTCAGTCTAGATTTTCAGCTTTTAAAACAAAGTGGGAAAAGGTGTACAAATTATTTGACAACACAAAACCAATAATTACAAAATCAAAACACCCCTACCCTCAACTGAATATATACCAGAACCTCAAGGAAAAAATATTCATTCATTATATATTATTTACTGTGCACTCTCAAAGGGCTTATAGTTTAGAAAAGGTACCACATGCATCCACATGTACACATAAACAGAGCTCATGCAGTAAACAAGTCCTCTAATCTTGCCCATTTAGCCTAATAATTTTATGTGGAACCGGAACCTGCTGCTTATCTCTGTGTTCCAATACCTATCATCACCTGTCATGTGTAAGGAGGTGGTGATGATCTCTTTTTAGATAATGCAAAAAAAAAAAAAAAAAAAAAGTGGGTTAGACAGTGGCGTTCACACATTCTTAATTAGAAGAAGATGAATTAATGAATTTTACTGTGATGATGACACCTTCATTTACAAAGTATTCTCAATTGATTTTCACATCAACCTCATAAGGTACGTTAGGGTCGGTTTTGTTATTTCCGCATCAGATACCAGGACCAGAGGGAGCTGCAGTAACTGATGTAAGGGTTACACAACTGGTAAATGGCAGAAGAAACTGAATCTAGGTTTTCTGACTCCAGGCTCCACATTCTTTCCAATTTCTTGCTAAAGTTCCCGATAACAGTGATTTTAAGGGGACTTGGAATACCTGTACAAAAGCTTATAAATTGAAAAGTTCCTCAAATGTTGTCTGAAAGCGAAAGGTCTATTTATGCCATGGCAATATCCAAACTCCCCGTGGTTCATAAGAATCAATTCAATCAATTTGATGTTCTTGTTAAAAATCAAAGTCTAGGGCTTCACTACAGATTTACTAAATCAAAATCTCTTAAGAAAAGAATATGGGAAAATGTGTTTTTAACAAATAAGATAATCCCTAAGATGCCTCATTTTGGGGAATGCTGACTATGGCCAGGCTAGCCCTAGAAGGAGAGAGTGGACTGTACACGCAGGCATTTTAGCTCGGTATCTATTCTTGGCACCAGGTTAAAACTTCCAGTGATTTCTGTATTAAATATTTACTTATAATTTTGACAGATAAATGGATATTCTATTTTAGGCTAGTTCTGTGTTTACGCATTGGAAATAGATTAGGAAAAAAAGAGAAAACGTTGAGTTTCAGTTTGTTGCTATGCAATGAGAACCACAAGCAGCATATCCCCCATTTCTCAGTCTTTACTAATCGGAGATTGGGGGTGAACGAGAATGGTTTTGGGAAGATGCAAATAATAGAAATTTTCATTTGCTTTTTGTTTAAGTAGGACCATAGGCTAGCTGAAGACTTTATTTTTTATTACTTTTAGAGAAAAGAAAGTTTTAAGTCTGCTTTCCTTATGGGTGGAATTAAAAAAAAAGTATTCTTATTGTGAAATTAATGTGACATTTATTGATTCTTCAAGAGCCAGTAGACTAAAGAGGATGTTCTGCTTAGTCTTTAAAAAAAAAAAAACAAAAAAAACGTAAAGCCCTCCAAATGATGAAGAAGAAGGAAAATAGGCTTAAGTTTAACCAGGAAAAATTTAGATTTGAGTTGGCTATCTTGATGATCTTTGTAAACAAACAGTGGAATTGGGTCATTCATTCATTCAGCAGATAAATGTTCATGATGTGCTATGTGCCAGGTATAGTATTAAGTATGGGAATATAGTGGTGAGCGAGAAAGCCATGGTATGGTCTCTACCTCTATTAGTCTAGCAGAGGACACAGATCATTACATAAACAGCACCAAAAACTGTAATAGGAGCCTGCTGTGGGGCCTTAACCTAGTTCAGGGGCTTAGAGAAGGTTTTTTGAAAGAAGTAACATTTAATCCCAGATGTGGAAGAAAAAAAAAATAGAAGAAAGAAGATGATAGTGATGTTAATAATGGTAATAAGATGTAATGTTTATTAAAAAGGTTACCATATATCAGATACTTTTCTAACCACTTAAATGAATTCATTTACTCTTCACATAATCCAATAAGGCAGGTCATATTAATACCCCCATTTTGCTGAAAGAAAGCTAAGATAATAGGTCAAGAATTAAAGATGGACAGGCGACGGGAGTTGAAGGAGGTAAGTATTTCCAGCAGAGGGAACGCTTTGGGTGAAGATCTTAAGGCACATATCGGTTCTGACCAATGAGATGTGAGAGGAAATCTGTTAGAGGGAGGGTTTCTGAGAAGGCTTCCTCATCCCTAAAACAGAGGCAGAAGGAAGGGTATTATGAGAGTGTGTGATACTTGCAGCCATCTTTGGGAGCACAGGGAAAAAATTGAGAAAAGAACCAACTCACTGAAGATTGCAGAGTAGAAAGATGGAAAGCACCTGGGACTTTGATACTGTCACTGAGCTGCCGAATTCGCCCACTCTGGAGGTGCCTTACTCTTCCTTTTATTTTGAGATAATCTCGTTTTTCTTTAATCTCTTTCCCTTACTTGCAGCTAAAAGCATCCCAACCTACAGATGCAGTGGAAAAGAAAGATTTCCTTGTTTTGAACAAAATTTTATAATTGATTTAAAGTCCCGTATATAGATTTGGGTCAACTTATTTAATATATTGTTGTTTATTTGAATACTGAAATGAATGAAAGGAGGCCAATTTTAGTATGGGTCATTACTGTAAGTCTCACTAAATAAAGTGTCATTCCTAATTATGCTGGTCATCGAGTTCTTATCTATATTAGGCCATTAAATTATTTTTGTGACCAGGTCTACAGTTTATAGAGACAAAGAGAATAGGTATGAGAGAATTGTTTTATTGCCAATATTCTTTGAGAATTATTGTCAAATGATTCAGGAATAATGAGTTTTCAATTAATTTGAGGTAAATTTCTTAGGATGGTCTGCTTTAAGTTAGTAGCTATTTATTTTTAGGGGTTACCCAGTAATCTAGGAACCTTGGCCCAATGTAGTTCAACTGATATAAAAAAGAATTAGGACCAGCTATGAAGAAATGAAGGTGGGTGGGTGTGTACATGTGCGGGTCTATTATTATCCTTAGTGCATATTTTTCTCTAATTCCATTCCAGCACCAGTAAGAAGTCAATAGGGTTCATTATTCTCGTGGTATGTTCTTAGCTCTGCCATTTCCCCATATTGATGTATTATTAAGTATAAAAATTATGAAATCCATTTCAGATATTCCTGGTTTGGGAAGATAATTATGAAGTTAGAGGTTTAGTATTATTTAAATTCCCTTCCCTTATTTTTTAAAGTGCAAATGGTAGGGAAATGTGCCATCTAGGACATTAAAAAGCTGGAACAAAGATATATGTAGCTTAGGGACATAGACTCTTCTTTGTATCCCAGGTTGAGGTATAGCCTTTACTGATGCTGACTTTGTTTCAAGAACCAGGCAAGCCTGATGTATGTGTATAAATATTGTTTTAAAAAGAAGACAGAGATTATTTTTCTTGAAAGGCCCAAGTCTAAAAGGACTGTGGTATAATAAGGAATTAAGCCTCTCAGGTCTGTTAAGACCCTGATTGGCCATGCGCTATGATGGGGGCTGGGGCCAAGGGAAGCTATGATTCTCTGTGCGAGAGTGTCCCTTCTAATAAGGGAGACCCAACAACTTAGTCAAATTTTACCCTGTGAATGAAGGTGTGTATGACCCAGTGCATATGTGTTTCATGTGCATTCTTTTCCTGCCTTTCTCTTTTATAGATAATACACTCATTAATTTTGGGAAGATAACTGTTCCTGTATTTAAGAGACAGGTATTATTTAAAGTAAGGTATTTTTGCTGATTAGTTAAAGAATTTAAATCTTTGATGATGGGTCAAAGGCAAGGACAAGAAGACCTGGACAGCTATTATTACCAGTTTTAACTCTGGAGTTTTTACAACTCTTTATTTATTTTTTTATTTATTTACATTTTTATTTCACTGCTATTTTTGCCTCATTTGGTGTTGGTACCTCATATCAAGCATATGATATATATCATGGATGTATCATTAAGGATAAGATGTAATATCAGGGAGGTCATAGCATCTATTCTTGAGCTTTCTCTGAACTCCCATAATATTTCTTTCATTTAATCGATTCAACGAATATTTGATCAGCTTTAATGTGCTAGGTACTTTGTCATGTGCTGGGGGAAAGCAGTGAACAAAATGGGTAAAATCTTGACACTCATGGAGCTTTCATTGTAATAGAGAAGGATGGACAATAAGCAAACAAATAAATATTTGATAAATCTCATGGTGTGATGTACTAAGAAGAAAAATAAAGCCAGGTAAATCATAGAGACTAACAGCAGAGGATGGAGAAGAAGTTTTATTCCTGCTATTTTACATCAGGTAGTTAAGCAAGATTTTCTTGTTAGGTGACCTTTGAACACGGTCCTAAAAGGAATTTCCTTTCTCCACCACAACCATGCTGGCCTGTTTGCTGTTTCTTGTGCATCAACAACACAAACTTTATAATCTCTCTGCCAAGAATACTCTTCTTAGGGATGGCCATGATTTAAATAAATAGAGAAGAGGATTGGGAGCAACCAATTGTGTTATCAGGCAAATGGAATTACTTCTCTTAGGACTGCAGAGGATGGGTGTGGCTGCCATTGAATTATATAGAAGACCCTACCTAGCTGGGACTTTTGGTGAATTACAAGTAATACGAATAATTTGTTTAAATACACATGATATTTAGATGCTCTTTTTGATGACTTAATTAATCCCCTCAACTTATTTTGTCCCATTTGCTACTTAAAAAAAAATTAACTTGGATTAATCTATAACAAAAAACTAAGTTATAATATTTTGTCAGTTAACCTATTAAAACATGATGCCCTGGTTAATATCCACAGAGAGGTATCCTCCATCACATTACTTTCGACACAATGAAAGCTTAGAAAACTTACTGGTAAGTTGAAGCCAAATAATAGTTTTATTCAAAAGCAGATTTAAAAACAACAAAAGACTTGTTTTAGAAGCTCTTCCGAAAACTACATTTATTGAGTTTATCTAGAAGCATAATATTTGTGTATCTTTACTAATCTTTTTCTGAAACATTGAAAACATTTTGCACTACACTCTTAGGACTGCTTACGTTTATAAAGAAAAGGCAGCTATGATTGAATGGCCGGAGAGCCTCCTCTATTGGCTTATCTCTAAAATGATAATGCAAAAAAACCAGAAAATAAAAATAAACTATTTTTGCCGAGCATTGATTTTTGTCATTGAAAAAGAACTGAGTGATTCAGTACCACCTTCTCTTGGAGATGCCTGGTTGAACTGCAACAGTGTATACATACTCATGCTGGAGAGGCGAATTTCTGTTTCCCCTCCTTCTCTTTAAGTTATTCTGTACCTAAAGTGGATCATTTCTACCGTTTCTTAAAATACATTTTTTTTTGCTTTCCATCTCATCTTTTGTTTATACTTTATAGATAGTGGTGTTTGGAACACTTTTTTTTTTTTTTTTTTTAATAGTACTGAAACATCCTTTCTGATTGCAGCTTTCACCTCCCTTTCCACCCATCCTTTTTCTGGAACTGTAGAACAGACCAAATTAGATTTCACTGAATTTTCTTTTAGCTAACTGTGCCCTCCAGTGGAGAAAACACAGGGCAGTGAAGTAGCCCAGGTAATAAGCAGCACAGAGGAGAGGATGTAACGCATCCAGGTGAGAGCCCAGCTGCATAACTATTTTCTGCATCAAAGAGAGCTTGTTTTTACCCCTCATAAACAATATTAGACATAAGTTATCCTCTTTATGAGTTTGTTGAAGATCCAGAGAGGGATTATTAGCAGTGCTTTGACTTAATTGCTGTTAACAGTGTAGTTGATGCAACGCTGTGCTGAGTTTTGTCCCCTTTGGAATGATGTATTCGGTTATGAAACATTAGGCAATCTAGTAAGAGGAGAATAGAGAGTAATTGGAATTTTTCCCCTAGAATGAACTCGGACGATGACTTTCTTTCTTTCTTTCTTTTTTTTTTTTTTTTTTAATTTTTGAAGAGACAAAAGAAAACCCCAAATTAACTTAGTGGATGTAAACAAGAATCATCCTGCGTACATTTAAAGCATTCAGAAAATTGTTAGTTAACCACTACTTCCTTATTTTCTGAACAGAAGGCTTCTGTCTTGTGCTGCGACTGCTGTCCTGACCGTGGTCTCTTGGTGAACACGGAGCTTCATCTGTGGGAATGGTGACTGCATGTGCCTGAGCCCTTGAGAGTATTACAGAGGCATGTGCTCAGGATATGGGCTGGTACGTGTGTAGCTCTGGTCTAGGGAATGGAGCCAGGAGTCCAAGATGCCAAATTCTCCAGGGTGATGTTCAGGGTGATGGGCGAGTCCTGCCTGCAGGCTTCCTCTGTGTCCCTGAGGGAGAACTGGATTACCCAATTGAAGAGGAAACAAAGGAGATTTGTTAGTAGTTTTCATGTTAGTGGAAATTTAGAGAGATTTTACATTAAAAGAATCTATGGGTAAAATCTGAGAAATAGCATAAGCACAGGCTTTCTTTTTCTTGACTTTTAGAAAAACCCAGTCCAACTGTCCTTACAATGACTTATCATAGTAAGTTTTCTACACATTTAATAAATGTAAGCTTCCTTCTATATCTTATTTTAATGGAGTATATATTGCATGACCCTTTTTACAATTAGAGTGATTCTTAAAATTTAGACGTATGGAAGACAATTAGAAATAAAAATATGTGACTTAAAAAACCTAAAAATACTGGTTTTTAAGCCAGGAGCTTTGCCTAGTAAACTTTAAAAGGCATAGTGTCTTTCATTTGAACTATCTTGCAAAACAACATAAATATCTTAGAGACACTGCCAAACTGAACACATAAAAAAAAAATGTATACTTTTAGAGGGAAATTTTGAGGTTTTTGAGGGAAAATTGTGAATATGATTTAAAATTTCTTAAAAATTCTTTACGTTTATCACTTTTATCTTAAATAATAAATTATTGTGTTTCAAGATCTGGTTCATTTTGTACCGTTAATAACTAACTCTAGAGGGTGCTGATGAGCACCAAACACTGCACAAAAATTTATATGGAAGATGATTTTTATTAAAATAATGTTCTTGAGTTTTAATCTACTACCTGAACATAAATACATATTTTGCCTCCCAAGAGAACCCAAAGCAAAGATACTTAGAATTTTAAAAAATTGGGTAGATAAATTTACGATTGTACTTTGAAATTCTTTGAAAATTCCATTGAATTTGTGCAATTTCTGTAAACCACCTTTGAATCCCACTTTTGAAAGCTCGTTTGATATTTCAAAAAAAAGAACCTATTTCATGGATATAAAATATAAATCTTAGTGCTTAGTAAATTTGTCATCTTTTAAATTCAGATAAGTTTGCAGGGATATTTATTTTATCTTTAGAAAGAAATTATTTAAAAAGTGAATTTTAACATTAGATTTTATAGACTTAACATTTAGCTTAGAGTCTCAAATAACATATGCTTTGTATATTTTTGCAGATAGAATACTGTCAAACTATAATGTGATATATTAATTTGAAGAAAATGATCAGACTTTTGAGATGAGAAGGGCTCCTTTTACCCAAACTCTAGGTGACGTTGAAGATATACGTTAAGATAAAGGTCTATGTGACAGGAAGAAAAGTTTGCTAAACAAAATGAATTGTCATAACTTGGAATATCTATCACTTCAAAAAATGAATTTTAGCATAAACCTTTGTATCCTGTCAACTATTTAACATATCTTTTAAAATATCATACCATTTTCCTTACCGCGGGCAGATAGCCATATTAAAAGAATTCTCTAGTAATTTCATTTGAAGCTGTGTTCAGTAGAACTTTTCATGATGGAAATATTCCATATCTGCTCTGTACAGTTTGGTAGCCACCAGCCTCATGTGGCTATTGATCACTTAAAATGTGGGTAGTGTGACTGAGGAACTAAATTTTTAATTTTATCTAATTTTAATTTACTGTGTTGGACAGCACAGATATAAAGGGCCTCTGCTAGGTGTTAGGTATATCAGGGATTGAAATATGACTCAGATGGTATATATGCTTATCCATTCAGTTCTGTGCATTTTTATAATCTTGACTGAGATACTATGATAGGTAAACATCTTGTTTTCAGATAACCACATTTATGTGAAGAGAAGAGGAATTGTGTCCCGACAACTAAGTTGGTAAGGCTTAGAATCTGTTTAGGTGTAGAATCAATCCTGTGATTCTTAAAAACTACAAATTAAATTGTTTTTGCCCTTTGGGTGTGTCTGAAACCGTGAAGGTTTTCTTTTTGTGTTTTTGAGTTAAAATACATATACTAGGATATGACAGGTGACTGCAAAACAGAGTGAGTGAGTGATTAAAACAAAACTAAAGAAACAAACCAGAACTCACATATTCCTGCATATTCAGGAGTTGGTATGCTTTTCTGAATGTCCTTAAATGTAGAAAGTCTTCTTACTTTGAGGGCAAATTTGAGTATTGGAAAGAGGAAATTTGTCTGGTAAATAATGATAAAATAATGTTATATAGTTTTCTAGGCAGTTGCAATTCCATCTTGGATTATTAGCTTCATTTTACAGGTGAGGGAACCATGATTTAATCAGAGTTCTAAGACTCATTCATTCAACAGACATTTATTGTTCATTTACTGTTATATGTAGATTTCTGTGTTAAGAATGGAAGAACATTTCCTTCCCTGGAGGAACTAACAATCTGGGTGATTAAACAAACAAATAAGAAATTATAATAGGGTCTACCCGATAGTATGCTATATGTATGCATAGGATGCAATGGGAGAGCAGGAGAAACACCTGGAGTGAGGTGATTGATGAGGGTATCCGGAATCCAGGTGAAGAAGGTGGGGGAAGGGCACCAGGAAGGAGACCCAGCAGGAGCAAAGATATGCAAGTGCTGATGTTCTAAATCAAGCAGTAAATTTAGTATACTGAAGATACCTGAAAATTCAGGTACACAAAATTTGGTCCTATATCATCTTGACCTTGTTTTTTTTTTCTGGCTCAGTCTGAAGAAGGGCTGGGCTAAAAATAGCTCCTGGTACAGTGATAAAGCATCCAAGTAACAATTTCAAGGAGAAAGTTAAAAGTAGATTTAGTTACAATATTTGGCAAACACTAATTCACAATATCGATGTACCAATTAGAAATCATTTTGTTTATTAAAGCAGGTCCCTGCAGGCCCTTTTCTTGTTCTCACATAAGCTCCACAGGGTTTTAATTCGTTGACGTTTTCCCAGAGCTTAGAACAATGCCTGGCACATATTAGGTGCTCAGTAAATATTTGGTGAATGAAGATGTGAATCCTAGGCTATTATTCTAAAAGTCATCATGAATATTTATAAGTACTAAAATTTGTTGTTTTAAAATTGAAAAATTTATGTTTCCCTTATTCAGACTGGCCTTTCCTTAGCGTTTTAGTTACCTATTGCTATATAACAAACTCAGCGCCTTAAGAAAACAGCCCAATGTATTATTGCTAACTATTTGTGGATAAGGAATTTGAGCAGGGCTCCATGGAGACAGCTTTCCTCTATTCTACGTGATATTGGCTGGGGCATCTCCACTGGGGCTGGAGGGAACCTCAGTTCTCAGTGTGGGCTCTCCAAGGGCTCTCATCATTCACCAGACTCGGTTGAGCTTCCTTACACGGCACTGAGATTGTTCCAAGAAGGTAAAAACAGAAGTTGCAAGGTATATCTTAAATAAAGCCTTGGCCTGAAGTCAGACAGTTTCAATTTTGCCACATTCAGTTGGCCCAAGCAAGTCACAGGACTATCCCAGAATCAAGTGGAAGGGAAAAGATGCCACCTTTTGGTGGAAGAATGGCAAATTCTCATAGCAGAGCAACATAGGTGGGAGGTATTGTTGCAGCCATCTTTGGAAATGTTCTACAGGCAGCTCTCTGAGCATAGCCATTCACATCTCTTTTCTGTGCAAAATACACTTACCCCAAAATACACTTCCCGGAAGTTTTATCCCATTACAGCATCAACTCGAGGTCCAGGATCTTATCATTTAAATGAAGTAATGATGTACATGAAGTTTCTTAGGCACATCTGCTCTGGTGCAGCTTAGGATCTAGAGGTCTGTAAAGAAAGAAGACAAGTTGCCTGTCCCTACCACTCACTCCATCTGTCTACATCCAACACAGGGTGGTGAGACAGAGACAGGAAAACTACAATAGTTAATCCCATTCAAAAATGGGAAGATTGGAAAGAACATAGCCATCACTGGTCCATAGCGATTTTTAAATCCTAGTGGGCACATGTCACCAGTTCTCTCACTCCACATATAGAGGATGTTCCCTCATTCTTGTTCAATTCTGCTCCTCAGGAGGCGTTTCCTAATATGCTGTTTTCTGAGACTTAGCCCTACCCTTTGGTCCTTTCGGCGTTCTCTGTTGCTTTTCTTTCTCATAAGAAATGAGTCATGTTTGCAGCTGTGTAGCATTTTCCAACCTGCTTCCTATTCCTATCTATACGAAGTTGGGATCCCCAGACACTTTTTTTCCTCCTCATTTTGAACTGTTTCTGTCTTTTTTTAGTACAAGCTGGTAGTACTTTTAGCAGTATAATTTTCTTAAAACCTTAGAGGGTTTCCTATGAATTTTTTAGGGGAGTTGATTCCGTGTCCCAAAAGCTACTTCTGTAATTCCTTTCCAAGGTAGACTGCTCTTTGCTGTAGATCAATCAGACTGTTATATAAGACAAGGTCCTTAAGATTCTTAGAAGTCCCTTTCTATAGGTGAGTATTGTCTACTAGGCAATACCTTAAATCTTTCCAAGGTCTCAACAAAAGGTTTTATGGACAAAACCTTCATTTGATATTTACCGAGGCCATTTCTTAATTTGAAAGTCTTTTGCCAGTTTGAGAGACTGTCATGTGCCCTCTATGTATTTAAATTCTGCTTGAAGATTAAACAGGCCCTCTTTTAGTTTATTTCTCCCTTCTTGTACTTTGTCACATACAGCTAAAAGGAGCCAGTTAGGGCGTTTAATATTCTACCGGGAAATATCTTTAGCCAGATCCACCAGTTCATTAGGTAAATACTCTTGTCTTTCACGTTATTACAGGCAACATTCTTGCCAAACACTCCATCACTGAATAACATGGCTTGCTCTTCCTCCTGCCTCTAATAGCAAGTTTCTCATGGCTCTTCTGGCCTTTGCTAACAATCTACTTGCCACTTTTCCAACCTCTGCCCATTACTTGGTCCCAAACCAATGCTGCATGTTTTAGGGATTTTTTTTTTTTTTTTTTGAGACATCTCAGTTTTAGGTATCAGTTTCTGTCTCCATTATCTATTTCTGAGAAACAAACCAACAGAAAAATATAATTGTTTAAAATAACAGCCATTTCATTCCTTACAGTTTTATAGGCTGTGAGTTTGGGCAGGGCTGGCTGAGATGGCCGACCTTGGTATCATACAGAGTCAACTAAGACAACTTTGCTGGGGCAGGAGGATTCAAGATATGTCTTTACATAGCTGGGGCCTAGTGCTGCTTTTGGAGTATTGATTGGACCAGAGGATCTGAGATGGCCTCACTCATATCTAGGGTCTCAGATCTCTTCACATGTCCTTTTATTATTCAGTGACTTCCTTACATGACTGCAAGGCCCGCTAAGGCCTAGGTTAGAAGACACAAAGCAAGTTAGTTAAAGTAAGTTTAACTGTCCAAAAGGTGGGAAAATTGATTCTATCTCTTAATGGGAGGAATGGCAGATGCACATTGTAAAAGAGTATGCAGAATGGTGGGTACTTTTGGTCATCTTTAGAATAACCTGTCACAGTAAGTCTAAATTTAGGAGATGTACTATAGGTGAGAAGCTAACAAATGGTGGCCTATGTATGCATCTGGCTCACACATAGTTTATTTGCTTTATACAGAGTTTTAATTAAAAAATAAAAGCACAGTAAGCTGCCAACATTAAACAGTTGGAAGATTTCATCTAGAAGGTTGTATATCTGACTGCTCTTGAAAAATAGTAAGCTGTTGTACTGGGCCTGCATTTCCACATTAGCTAGACATTGCCAGTTTTAACTGCTTAGGTTACCTGTCTGGTTTCTAAAGTTATCTGAGTTGGTACTCTCTGTTACTGTAGATGATTGATTTATACATTAGGTGTTTTGGGGGATATGGTGATGTATAAGATAGGCATAAAGCTTGATTAAGTAGGGAAAGATGGGCAATAATCAACTAGACCCATAAATATAATCATAGATGGTAACTGATGGAGTAAAGCAAGGATAAGGTGGATAGAAAGTGACTGGTATTTAAGCAGTGGACTGTTGGGGGTATTCTAGAGAGGGTGGTCAGGGAGGCCTCTCTGATGACATGATGTTCAGTAGAGACCTTATGATGAGAAAGAGCCAGTCTTGTGAGACTCTGGAGTGAGAGTGCTCTAGACAGGGGGAAAAGAAGTAAAAAGACCCATGGATGGGACTAGGCTTGGTGTGTTTGAGAAAAGGCAAAGACTTTGGCTGAGCTGTGTGAGAGGGGAGAATGGTAGTAGGAAAGGTAGGTGTCGATGAGGCCATGGAAGATCCCATGGGACATGGAAAGAACTTTTTTATTCTGAGTAATGGAAAGTCATCGGAGAAATTAAAGAGGGGCAGTAATGTGATGTCGTCGACTTTTTGTAGAGATTACTCTGGCTTCTGTCTGGCAAATGGATCGTAGTGGCCATGGATGGAAGAAGGATGGACATTAAGGAGCCTTGCAGTCACCTAGGGGAGCTATGAATGATGGTGCCTTGAACTAGGGTGTGGTGCTTTATGAGAGGTGCTTGCACTGGTATGTGTTTGAGAGAGGAGAGAAGTCTTGTGGACGGATTAGATGTGTAGGAAAGAGAGAAATCAAAGCTGACTTCTAGGCTTTTGGCTCTATCAGCTGAATGAATGGATGGTCCCCTGGGGAATGCTGAATAGAGGAGCAATCCTGAAGTGGGAACCGGTAGTTTTATTTTGACCATCATTAAGTTTGTGGTGCCTACTATGAAAATAAGATCGAGGATATTAAAAAAAAAATGTTTTTAATGGAATTATTTTTATCTTAACAGCTTTTTATACATTTTTTTTCATTAGGAAACTTTGCCATCATTTAGATTGAGATGCAAGCGCAGGGATGTATGTTGGAAGCTGTATTTTTTAAGTGTGTGGCCGTTTACGGTGAAATGAGTGGCGCAGCTGAGTAACATCAAGAATTAGGCAGTATTTGTTGTGCTGTCTTGTGAAAACTTCGTTGGCCCCTGAAGTGTTGATCTGTTTTTTTTTTTTCTCATATTCTAACTGGGTGTGGTCATGAAGAATCAAGTGTACTTCATTATTCACATTGTTAGGAAGAGTTAATTCATTTACTCTGTTAAAAATGGTGGCATGACGGTTTTCAAAATATTCTAGGAGTGCCTAGAGGTTTCTAACTCTCAAAGTCAAAATCACCGTTTAGCTAAGACCATAACTGCACAAGGCAGGAGTAAGGGGAATGGGTTTGATGAGTTGAAGTGCTGCTTGTGAAGGAAGGACAGTAAATTCACTTTTGCATTTTAGCTTACAACTTTTTATATTATAAAGAGTTCAGATGCAAAATGAGATGATAGTTTTTTTACCTCATCTCTGGAATCATTCAAAGAGAGCGTTTTGACTGTATCTGCCATGCAAGTCAGCATGGCTTGGAAATAATTTGTTGTTTTATTTTTAAATTGTAATTTTAGTATATTATTACGAGATGGTCATAATACCCCACTCTTATTTTACTATAATTAGGTTGGGAAGAAATAATTTTTTATGTGAGGTGAGTCAATAGTTTCTTGCTATTACCATTTATTTTACCTTTTTTTAGTAAGTAAAAATCATTTACATTCAAATTCAAATGTATGTTATATAGAGAACAGAAGTGGTTCAAAACCGTGTAAAATATCTTTTCTTGCTAACAAAACATTCAGATTTTCCTTCTTTGTGAAACCTTGAGTTAAAATGCACTAGTGAGTGCGGGCGTTTGTATTCCAGTGGTGTAGCTGAACCAGACAGGTCTGCAGCGGCAGTGGTTTATTTTTAGACACTAGGTTGCCATTTTTATCCTGCAAAAATATTCATCAGTGTCTTGCTGACAGGCCATCAGTTTTATAAATGTGTCACACAGACCAGATCTTGTTCTTTTCTCATTTTCTCCTCTAACTCTTTTCTTTTCCCTTTGATGTGTTCATAGAACTGTTTGGAGGAGGAGAATGCTTTTATTTCAATTCATGTTTTAGATACCTCATAGATTTTCAGCATCACACAGTTCATTCACCTATCTGCAGCTGCTTACGTATCTCTACTTGTCTGTTATGGGAAACTGTTATATGGATTACTGAGCAGAAGGCAAGGAAAAGAGATACGTGCATCGTAGGCTCTCTTCCTGGGTCCATTCAGTTTTTGGCTGCTTTCTCCAATATTTTATGTGTGTATGTGTATGCAGAGTGTGTGTGTGTGTGTGTGTGTGTGTGTGTGTGTGTGTGTGTGTGTTTCCTTGTCTTACCAAACTAGGGGCTGGCATCATTTTGCATGAGCAGTAGCTGCCTAAGGGCCTAGGGATTACCCCATGTGGTAGAAAGCCTACTAGTTTGGATTGAGAATAGATCCATCATTATCTCTAAATACATACAACACCAATTATTTAATTTGTTAGGAGATCCTTTCCTTATTCTAGATGCTCGAGTGGCAAATATAACCACAACAGAAGGAGAATCCCTGGAATCAAGAGAAAGCAAGGGGAAACTCATAAATATAGTAAATTAATTTTTTTTTTTAACAATGGATGCTCATGTCTCATGTTTATAAAAGTTCAGATTTCCCAAGTAGGTTTTGTATCCACTCCTCCATCTCTCCAAGAACTGTTTACTGAGTAGATCCTTAAGGACCTAACACATTAATAGCCTTGGTGGATACCATGGCTTAGAAAACAGGATTCCTGAGTTGTAGAACTTATAGTTATTTTAAGGAGAGAAGACTTATGTATGGATATTTCACAGACATGGCAGTACAGTATAGTGGGTAAGAGTGTAGGCACAGAAGCCAGAAATTTTTGTTTACAATTTGTGCTTGTCATTTCCTAGTTATGTTATCTTGGGAAGTGGTTTAGCTTCTCTGAGCCTCAGTTTCTTCATCTGAAAAATTGGTACGTATCTCAGAAATCACTGTTAAAGTTAAAAAAGATAATGCAGGTTTAGCAATATGGAGTATCATGCCTAGAACATAGTAAGCACATAATACATGCTAGTCAATTTATAATACCTTAGCAATAACAGGGATAATAAATACTCTGAGTATGCTATACTGCTGTAACAGTCAGAAACACATTCACCTGTAATCAATGGAACACCTGACTACGATGGCTTAAACAGATGGGGATTCGTTTAACAAGAAGTCTGGGGTAGGCCAAGTTGAAAGTTCATAATTCAGTAATATTTATTGAAAATCTATATGCCCGGTACTAGGTACTGAGATTCATCCATATATAAAATATAACAATCCATATCCTCATGAAACTTACATTCTAATTGGGGAGAGAGGCAAAATGAACAAAATAAACTGTAAGTTATTAGGATATTAGAAGTTAGGCCTCAGAAAAAGATTCACAAAGGAGGGCCTATTTAAATTAGGTTGTAAAAGAACAACGAAGTTTTAGCAAACAAAGGCGCAACAGAGGAACGCGTGTAAGGAAGAGTGGGGTCGCCGCCCTTACAATGCACGCTCAGTGAGAGTGCCGTGTTAGTCATCGCTGACCACGAACTAAGACTTCTGTAAAATTTCTAAATTTAGAAAATTTCCCATGTTATTATTCTGACTTTATATACCAGTTAGCTATTACATACTTAAAAGGAATCACAATAATGGTGCTAATGTATAGTGCTTTTAATCAAGGATTAGTCTAAACAACAACAACAATAATAAAACATAATGGCTGACACTTATATAATGCTAATTATGTGACAGGAACTATTGGAAGGATTTGTTGTCCAGGTTCATATCCTAATCTCGGAGTTAAGTACCATTACTATTGCCATTTTATAGATGAGTAAATTGAGATAAGTAAATTGGACCAGGGTTGTTTATCTTTCAGGACAGTGAAGAGACGTAACCGGAGAGATACATCTCATTCCATAGTCCCGTGGGATAGCGTAGGTGAGAGTGATGCTGATGGGGTCGAAGTAGATCAAATCCCTAAAGCCAAAGCAAAGGGACAGAGGAGAAATTGAGGGCATGAGTTGGGTCTGCGGTGGCTCATACAAACACAGTTATTATCCCTGATTTCTACAACTCCAATTGAGGCTTACCATTAGATGGGATGTGGTCCAGAGCCCTGTCATACTTCAAAGACAATCTTCCAATTGCTAAGCATTTACCTTGCTCAACAGGTACCATTAGAACTTTGATTATGGAGAGGGTGTTGTCTTTTGTTTCTTTACTTGGTTTATCTCTCAAATTAAATGAAAGAGAAATTTCAGCTTCAGCATTGGCCTTCCAATGGACCAAGTTTCTAAGATTAATTAAGCACATTTAGGTAGTTTCTGAATTGCTCCCCCCCCCCCAATTATAAATATTTCAACCAGAAGGCACAATCTCTCAGGGGTTTCATAGTTCAAAAAGTGACAATCACATCATGTTGCAACTACACAGAAATAGTGCTGCAAGTGGAACTGCCTGGCCCAGACCACACACATATCTCTGCACAGTCTCCATGGAATCCTCACAAAGAAATATCCTCCTCCCCTGCTCCAATTAATTGTTCTTGTATGTAAGCTGCTCTCCATTCCTGTATATCCAGAGTGACAAAATAGCGAAGCCAACCATGTAGCCAGAAGTCGCTCCAGACATTCGGGAGATGGGCCATAAGTGCCATGGTCTTTTCCAATCCAGTGGAATAGGAAAGGCTCCAAGCCACGTTCCTACAAAACTAGAAATTGTAGTGATTTGGAGACTATTCTCGTAAGTGGAGGTAACTCTGTTTCTACTGAAAACTCAGCCATGCTTTGATGTTTGGTCCTAACACACGCAAACAAGGCACTGCCTCTCACATCAGGTACAACCTGCCAACCAGACCCTTGCCTTAAAGCAATTATAGAACAAAAGTTATGACATCATTTGTCTATTAAAATTTCCATATGGTTTCTTGTATACATTCTGTCCCCAGTTAGGAGCTCAGCCTGTCAGAATGCAGATGTGGTCCACTCTTAAGAAAACCTGGTGTAGGAAAATATAAATTTTTAAAAATAGCTAACGTGGAGCATGGGACCAGGGACAGGGTGGGAATGTTTGCATTCCAAATGATTCTTCAGGTTTCTATTAAGTTAACTAGGGGAGTTTGCTTTACATAATGATTCAGAGAACAGATTTTATTTATACAGTATATAAATATGAGATCACAGTTATTTAAAGGGTAAACTTACTTAAATATACTTTATTTTGAGGACTCGGTCATGATACAATGTCACATTAGTTCTCACTGAAGAGAACACTGTAGCCCATTAAAAGCCAAGAGGCCCACTGAAACTGGAGGTGGCCTTGTGTCCTGTCAGAGTGAGCAGCCCTTGTCAGAAGAAGTAGATTCCATCAGACAAAAAAAATTCAGTGTAAAATATTACAGCTGTTCTCATTATTTGCAGGAGATATTTCCTTAGTTATTCTTAAATTATATGGTATCCTTGAAAGCAGCCCTGTAGTATTTAAATAAAATCTTAGAACAAGGCTCCAGGGAAGAGCGAGCCAGTTTAGAGGGGAGTTTGTGGGATCTTTTAAGTTTATTTGAGTCTTGAGCATGCTAGAGGAATAACTCATAATTATAAGGCACTTTGTTGATATAAATTACCCTCGTAGAATAATCAATCCACCATCTCTTTAATGCTGAGTTTTACAATGCTGTCTTTCCAAGAACTTGGTATTATGGTAAAACAGTAGAAAATCCACAATAATCCCCTTCTCTCCCCTCTTTTGTCCTTCTTTGGTCAGCGCCGTTTCTCTGTTTCTCCCAATATACCTCTTTCGGTCTCAGGTCAGGAGAGAGGGACTGAAGCAATGAATGACAGTGGGCAGTGGCTAACCGGTTCTCCAGGAGCGGTAGAATAGGTTCAGTTCTTTATCTTATTTCATTTTGGAAAGTCTGAGTTTATTAAGTGCTCTTCTATCCTAGGCTTTAAATGCTGAGTTAAACAGACCCTCTCCCGTGGCAATAACCAGATAGGAGCTTCCATAGTGTAATTAAGTTAACATTTACAGAACGTAATTTTATTTGAATGTTAAACCTTATAAAAAACATTGTAGGGGTTCAAATATGTGGTGACAGAAAGAAAGCTAACTATCGGAGCTGAACACACAATGTAAATATATATATGCCTTACTGTTAAAGTGTACGGCTGAAGCTTATTGGATTTCGTTAACCAGTGTCGCCATAAAACATTAATTAATTTTAAAAAATTGTATAAGAAAAAGATTGAATTATTATAGAAAAGTTAGAAAACGCAGCTAAGCAAAAGAAGAAAATAAAAATGACATTTAATCCTCTATCAATTTCTTGGTCTATGTGTGACCTTTTAGACTTCTTCCAATAAACACATGAACATGCACATACATGTGTATATGTAAATCTCTTTTTATACAAAAGACAGCAACCGTACTTGTTCTGTTGCATCTGGGAATTGGCTTATTTGTAAGCTGGATTTTCGATTAGCTTTTTTTGGCTCATCCTTAGATAAGAGTTATTACAAATTCCGACTAAGGGTGTTCAGGAGAAATAAACATTTTTAAATATAGTTGATTTTGTTCTACACAGTTTTGTTCCAGTTTTTCTTCTCTTAGCAATATATTGTAGATACCTTTCACTGCCAATAGCTGTTCTGTTGTGCTATAATTTCTGATAGCCGCATTGTGTTTTCATTGTCTTGATATATTATAGATATCGTATATAATATATAATATAGCTATATATGGGTATGCTATACATTGCCATATATCATGATTATATACTATATATACACTATATATATATCCTTCAATTATATAATATAACTTATTTAGTGATCCCTTATTATTGAATGGTTTCGGTTTTACTATTGCAAAAATGCTGCGATATACCACATCTTAAAGGTCATGTTCATTCTGAAAATCTTAAAAGGAAAGTCGATAGAGCATTAAGTTAGTAAGTGCCAGCAGATGCCATGTGACATTTAAAGAATTGGTTCAGATGTCCTTGCATCTTAAGGATCAAGGACCAATTAGGAAAGACAAGACCTACTGTACATCTAGTAGAATCTAGTAGAATACTGAAATTTATAAGTTTAGCAGTGAGGAACCCTAATTGTGAGGAATTTTGACTTTTCTCATTAAAGGTCTGTGGAAGAAAAGTTGAAAATAAAAGATTTTTTGATCGGTTACCCATGCTCTTTTCATCTTAAATTTCTGAAGATGAGCTGTTTATTTTATTATTTTAAATCGCAGTTCTAACTTATACTGTTTCTAAAACTTGTGGATGTGTATGTGTGTATGTTTGAAAATTAAAGATGAGAGAGAAGTCATTACTATGACTTTATATTAATCATAGTCATGCAATCATAGGGTCTTGGCCATACATTAAATATGTGACTACACTTAAAAGATGCTGAAACTGAGACTCAGAAATGTTAACTACTGGTTCATTTAGTTAGCAGAACCAGGACTAGAACATAGGTTTCCTGACTGCTAGTCAATTTACTGCTATTTTATGGAGAATATAATCTCTGCAACTGAGAAAAATAGTGTTGGATTAGATGAAGCTCCTTTAAAAAGATTCTGTTGGAAATGTATCTCATTGAGTGTTCATTTTGAAAAGTGTGATAGTCGTTAAGTTGCTTAGCATAATTTCATTGGCAGTCTTGGGTTTTCCTAAAAAGTAGAAAGAGGATCCAGACAGATGTCTGACAGGAGAGCATTGTGCTTCCATGGTTTTGGCTCTCTAGGGATGAGGGCGGTGGCGGGGGTGGGGGTGGGGCTGGGAGAAACTGTTGGAGAGAATAGATTAGCATTCTTTATTTCCTTTCTCAAATTTATGGTTGAAACTAGCTGGTCTTCAAGATCTACATTGAAAATAGTTGATCAAACTGTCTTTTAGGGAGGCTGTTTTGAAGTTCTTGACCAGGCCAGCCTCAGGCATTGACAGGAAGAAGCCCATGATATCTCCTATGTGTAAAGTACCTGCCCATGTGGTGAGGCCTGTTTGGCTGAAACATCAGCATTTAGGCATTTAGGGAAGTGTTTAATCTTTGAGGAAGAAATTATTCACTTACAGACTCTAGCTCAAAATACGATGTTATTGTAGTGTTATTGTGATACACCTAGTGGCTTAAAGCAGAATAGCTTCTTAGAAGGGAGGCATTTATTTATCAGAGTGGCAGAAATCCAAAGTGCCTTTGTTTTGGAGGAATTACCTACTTCTTACCTAAAGAATATTGTTACAAGTTTAAACTGGATGAATTAGGTTGAAACAAGCCAAATCTGCACTAGACCTTCCCTATATATTTATCTACCTTGGTGTATTTAAATTTGGGCCATTGAAAAGAAGTTAATTTTTGGAATTACCAAGCAGATCTCATTATAATTCTTTTACTTTTATCAAGGTGGAGTTATAGATTTCAAGGACACATGTAGTAGGCATTATTGACCTACTCGTGTGTTTGCATACTGTTTATAAGTTAAAGGAATGTTTGATTTAGTTATTCCTCTACCAGTGTACAATGAAAAGGATGTCAGAAGCTAATATTTCTTATTTTGAGCTATGGGACTGTTTTAATTTGGACTTGATGTAAAAACTTTAACCTATAAGCATTTCTGAGATGTAAATTTCTTACACGGAAGTAGAGGGAATGTTATGGTTTATGTTGAACATAAAACAATTGCATAGGCTGCACAGGTCTCATTTGAATGTTAACTACTCAACATTAAGGAGAAAATAAAGCCAGAATTATATTGCATATCAGAGACAAGAATCTTATAACTCTACCGTCAACTCTTTTTTTCCTTGCTATATTTTATGACCTAATTAATCATTAGGATTAAGAACCATATAACGAGTTAGGTAACTTTGGTTCTGTTCCTTTGCTTCCAGTATTTTGAACTTGTATACATTATTTAGCCTCTACTAATAGGAGGGCTTTGACATCCTAGAGGCCACACAGTCAGCCAGGCTTACTGGTTGTTATGGTCTGTAAAGCTTAGAAGTTCAGGTTATTGAAAGGTGGCTAAATGTGGTTGGGGAGTAAAGAGAAATGTCATTCTCAATATGAGTGACTCAGACACAACATGAAGTTGATTTCCTGGCATGTTGTATTTGGGAAACACCAGATAGACTGGCTGAGGGTAGGCTGGTTAAGGAATAGTGAAAAGTAAAGTTGGATTCTGCATTATCAGGTTAATGAGCAAGGAACTCTGCAGTTTTTGAATATACATCATGCATTATTGCTCACTGTGACTATTACAGGAAGTTCCTAGTTTATAAGTCAGTGTTCTATTGTGTAGTGAGTTCACATTCTGATAATTAGATTTAAGGTGATGTGACCATGGGCAAGTCACGTAAGCTCTCTGAGATTTGTAAAATTAGATACTATAGTAATCTTATTATGTATAACCCTCATATAGTAGCTGGGACAGTTACTAATTGTACCTAATGGAGTGTTGGGCAATTAAAACAGATAGTCTCTGTTTGCTACTGTGTTTGGCACATATTAGGTACCCAATAAATTTATTTACACGTCAGTAAATTTAGATACACGCCAAGGTGCTGTTCTAACTGAGGGAACGAGCCAAACTTAGATTCCTCTGTATTCTGTTGTGTAATCGAATGATGTAGGGATTGGAGTTTCACTCCCTGAATTCAAAGACGATGCAGTGAAAGAAATAGCAATTTATTTTCCTTTCTTGATCTAGCACTTGCTTAAAAGCTAGTGTTTATTAACTTTTTTTTTTTGTAGAGAACTTTTTTTATGGAGGTAAAATTCTCATAACATAAAGTTAACTATTTACCATTTTAAAGTGTACAGTGCAGTGGGATTTAGGATATTCACAGCGCTGTACATTCACATTCACCATCATTTCTGTCTAGTTCCAAGACATTTTTATCTCCCCAAAAGGAAAAACCATACTCATTCAGTAGCTACTCTTAGCCCCTGGCAACCAGTAATCTTTCTTTCTCTGCGGATTTACCTATTTTATTTTTTCATGTGCCTGTTGGCCATTTGTATACCTTATTTGGATGAATATCTATGTAAGTCCTTTGCTTATTTTAATAATCAGTTGTCTTTTTGTTCTTGAATTGTAGGTGTTCATATATTCTAGATACTGGACCCTTATTAAATATATGATTTTCAAATATTTTCTCCCATTATTTGTTTTTTCTTTTCACGTTCTTGATATTGTCTTTTGGTGAACAAAAATTTTATTTTTAATGAAGTTCACCTTAACCTATTTTTTCTTTTGTTGCATGTAGTTTTTGGTGTCATAGCTAACCTTAATAGCTTTCAATTTTTCCTTTCTATACCCCTTCCACTTTCTATTGCTAACTCCTGAGAATTGCTGACATTTATCGAGCATTTACTGTGTACTAAGTCCCATGCTATTCTCAAACAATCCGGTATGGCGGGTACTATTATTAACATTTTATTGAACCTTTACAAATGAGACAGATAGTATTGTCTTCACTTTAACAAACAGAGAAACTGAGACAATAGAGGTTAACTAGCTTCCAATGATGGCAGAATTGACATTTCAACCTGAACTGGAGCCTTGCTGGTCAGATTTTAGGGCCCCTGTTCTGAACCACTTCATTTACTCTCTGAACTAAAACAGTGAAAGCTTAACACCTTTCCGTTGTGGTGTTTTACTAGGCCTGTGATCCAGAAGTAGTAACTTCTTTGTTCCCAGAATACCTGCTCCCATGAAGCCCCTTCCATGTTCCCCCCGCATTTTGGATATTCCCAAAGGGAGCCACATTGCCATTTGAATCCACTAAATCACACTGAGCCACAAGATTGATAGCTTTTTAATTCTTATACAAGGGTTTCATTTTTAAAGATGATGTGGCATTAACTGAAATGACTCATTATCTGGAGTGGTTTTCAGTTAACCAAGTAAAGTGAGAAAACCAGGGAGAAGGTGTTTTGGGGTTTTGGTGCCACCAGAAGGCATTACAAGGCCTTGCCTGGAGGTGGGCCCTGGGGTTTAGGTGCCTGTCTTCACTTGATCCTGCTTTTCACAGTTTCTGCTTTTTCTCCGTTCTCAACCTACAGGTCGTTTCCGATTTTTTTCTTCTCTTTGTTAGTTTTTAAAGTGGCATGCTATAACTGGCTGCAGTGTTTGGTTGAGTCAAAGAAGAGGAGGGAAGGCTGAGAGGGCTGATCATTTGGGACCCTGAGCAGACCGAGTGAGAGAAGGGGCCTCTTGTGGGACAGACATTTGTAAGCTGGGCATCTTCTCTCCATAGTAATGCACTGTGCGGACGAAAGCACATGCACTTTTCCGAACTATGAGGTTGTGAGATATGCCCACAGTATCTGAGTTTATGCATAATCTAATATTTTTTTTTCTGTAAAATTGCTTTTTATTAAAACACGATTAGGAGAATAAGTTATAGTTGCCTTTATTTTGCATCACTTTCACTGCTTCTCTAATAAAAATGCAGGAAGTTGCTGCTGTTTTATTAACTTGCGGCCTGCACGCTTCTCTTTGTTCTTCGTTAAATATGAGCTGGCATGTGTTAGACTACGTTAGCATTTGCTCTTTGGGACTTCAGTGGTTTCTAAATTCAGCACCGCTAAGCCTGTTCCCTGTTCGCTTGAATCAATTGAGACTGCTATTTTTAGCAACAAAGGGGAATTGAAATAGCAATTTTCTTCCCATGTAATAGATCCCCAAGAGGAATACTGATGCAAGCTCTGTCATTTTCTATTCTCTCTACCCCACCCCACCCCTACCCCCCACCCAAAAGCACTCAGAGGAAAGGCAGCTGTCATGGTTTGCAGCAGTATTAATCTTTAATCAGTTGAGTGTTTTCTGCATTCAGGTGTTCAGGGGGAAAGAAGGGCCACAGAAGGAACCTGCCTGGAATAACTAAGCTCTTATGCATGGGCTCTGCAGTCAGAATTTGGTGGGTAGTGGCAAGAAATAGACAGAACAGCTAAAAATAGCAGGTTTGCTTCCAGTGTTCCTCCAGTCTATTTTTGATGTTTGATTTTGATAAGGTTGATTGGGTACTTACTAAAAATATCTGTTCCTAGCAAGTTGAGGACAAAAAGAGGTAGAATATTTTTAACCTACACAAACTAAAGTATTTTTGTCGACTGTATAAAATCTGGAAGCCCAGTGCTGGTCAGACGCCAGTATTTTCTATAATCTGTAACAAGCTAGACACTTCTGGGTGCCAAGTTGGGGGATTCTTTATATTTGTCAGTTTCCATCTTCTCAAAGGCTTGCAAATTTGGGTTCTGGTGTTGTATTTATATATGACAAAATATGCCTTTTTTATTTCTTCTTCCCCTCCCCTTCTTTCTTCTACCTCACTTTTGTCCCTGGCCATTATATGTACTCCCACAACCCTTAGGGTGTGGGTAGTACCTGAGGCTATTGGGTTATGCATGATACCTGCAGCTTTTTTCTGTGTATTGTTGAAAACTACCTTAACTTATCCATTTCACTCCATAGCAAAATGGGATCTGATAATACCCAGTGTTCTTAAAGAAGCAAATCTTAATGACAGGAACAGTGAGCTGTCACTACTTTGATAATTTGGCATGCTTTGCTAAGCCAAAATGGTTCACTGAGTAAAACTTACCTGCCACGTGAGAGAGAATACATGCGCGTGTGCGTAAACTCTCACACACGTATATCAGAGTCATCAGTATTTTTTTGAAATGTGTATATTCTAGCCCCAAACTCTAGATATGCTATATAGAATGACTTTATTGTAGTTTACTTATTTTCTTATTAAGAGATTTTTAAGCCTGTAATCTGAGAAGTCTGATATTGCCATGAATTCATTACCGTAATCATACACAGGATTTTCTTGTTCCACAGTTGTAGAGAACAAACAGAATAATCTAGGTACAAAAGGCTCTGTAAGTAGATAGATGAGCAGCAGATGCATTGAGTGTAAAGTACTATACTAAAAAAGGGAAGATCTTTGAGAAACCAGGTTCTCAGGGAAGGTCTTAAGTTGTTTGTTTGGCAGTTTGTAAGACCAACTAAAACTAAATGGTGAGTGTCATTCATGCTTTCTGCAAATGTCTGCCGAGCACCTACCTCATGCATGTCACATAGCAAGGAGCCTGGAACCTGATAGAAGAATTAAGGCGTATATACATAAAGAAATACAATTCAGGGTAGAGAGCGGTCAGTGCCAGAGGAGGAATGCTTATGAAGAGCTGTGGAGTTCAGAGGAGAGAAGGTTCCTTTTATTTGAAGTGATCTGGAACAGTGGAGTTTGAACAAGGCTATGAAGGAGAGGATTTGAGGTTCTGGGGAGCTTGGAGAGAGCGGAAAAATGTATCACAAATAGAAGGAAAAGGAGAGAACTGGAAACATTAGAAAATATTTATTCTTTATGTGTGTAACATTGATGAATCAGTAGCAGGAATATAGTGTAAAAATTGGGGTTCTCATTCCTCCAAAATACTCAGGAGATGAACAGTTACAGAAATGTGCAGTTGAATTGATCAGGAGATTGCATGAGCTTTCAAGTCACGCTTACTATAATATAGGTGGGTTCTACCACAAATGGTTAAATCCATAAGTTAATATTTTTTATAAACAGAACCACAACAATAAAAACACATAGGTTATCTTTGAAAGAATCAGTTTATTTTGAAAACTGGTAAATAAAGGAGGAAAAACCCAAACATTTGTCTTGTTCTCCTATGCAAACGCTATATCATTGTAACCAAATAACTAATAAGGAGTCATTTCTCTATGGAAATATTCTAACTAATAAATGAAGGTGAAATGATAGAATTTAAATATCACCATTTTGCAACCTCTAATGAAGTAGTGTGTCATCAATGGCAGCTAATAAAACGGAAAGAAAGATAACCAGATATATGCCACCTGGTGCAGATACGCAATATTACTTATAAAGTATTCTTACCAGAAATCAAACCCAAATTTCATCAAGCATCTATAACCAACCACCAGGGGAGAGAAAACATGTTAAATGACATCAGGGGAATGCAATCAACAAATCAGGCTGGGAAAATATAAATATATGACCCGATATCTTCAACAAATAAGGAGAGGGGAAGAGAGAGATGGAGATTAAATAAATAGATATAGATAGAGAGGTAGGTGGATAGATAGAACCTGGAGATTACAAGAGATTTAATAGACATTAACCAATTTTAAGTATGGAACTTACCAAATCCTGATTCGACTAAATTATTATTCGACCAAATAATAATTCCTTGACATCCAAAATGTCTGTACTAGTGAGATATTGGATGTCAAGGAATTATTATTTTCATTTTAGGAATGTGTTAATAGTATTGTGGTTCTTTTTAATAACATACATACTGAAATACTTTTGAATGAAATGATGTTTGGTATTCATTTCAAAATAATCTGAGGTGGGAGGAAGCTGGTGGGGGTATCTATGAAGCAAGGTTATGCTCAAGTTGATGATGGGTGAAGCTGGGTAAGGGGTACATGGGAGTTTGTTAACTGTTTTCTTTAATTTGGGGTATGTTTGACTTTGTTTAATTCTAAAAAGTGTTTCGAAACTGGAAAGATGAAGGCTGAGTGGAAATGTAATGAAAATCCATGAGATTTTGAATGACATGGCTAGGAAGAATATGAATGTGTTTGACGTATTTCTGAATAGTAAAAGTGCAGCCATCTTATGTAATTTGAAAGAAGTGATTTTAGGACAAATTCAAGAAAATCCTACTTTACACCATAACTCGTTTTTCATAATCTGTAAACGATTTGGAAAAACTAATAGTTAGAGAAGTTTTGGGAGTGTCCCTAACCCTTTGGAACAGACAGCCGTTCTCTGAATTTGTAACAAACATAATGTAAGGATTTCAGAGATAAGATACTGTGGTGTAGCCTGATCCATTATAATTTTCAGATGTTTCTGCTGCCCAGGTTTTTTGGAGAGAGCAGAAAAATTGATCACAAACAGAAGGAAAAATGAGAGAATCGGAAACATTAGAAAATATTTAACCTTTATTTGTGAAACCTTAGTGAATCAGTAGCAGGAATATATTGCAAAATTTGGGTCCCTGTGCCTCCAAAACACCCAGGAAACGAAAAGTTACAGAAATGTGCAATTGAATAAGAGAAATATGCTTTACCATTGAAGAAACAGATCTTATTCAATTTTTTACTATGCGTAATTAAAAAATTAGTTTATCGAGCTATAATGATATAGCATATACTTAAGTATACAGCTCAATAACTTTTTGCGCAGACATGCACACACAATATAGAATATTTCCTTTACCTCAAAACTTCCCTTACTGTCCCTTCCCTGTCATCTATCTACCTTCTTACCCAGAGGTAACCAGTATTCTGAGTTCTGTCATGATAGATTAGTTTTGTCTTTTTTTTTAACCTTCATAAAAGAATCATAACGGCTGTACACTTTTATGTCAGGTGTTTTTTACTCAACATAACATTTGGGAGATTGTCCATATTTTACAGATATTATTAGTTTGTTCTTTTTTAATATCTGGACATGTTTATCTACTATGCATAAATAAAGCTATCGTGAACACTCTTTTGGTAGATGTGATGTATTTATACCTCTTGGGAATTGCTAGGTTGTAGGGTAGGCATATGTTTAATTCTGGACATAATACCAAATAGTTTTTCCAGAATAATTGCATTTTGGAAATACAGTGCCACCAACAGTGTATGAAAGTTCCAGTTGTTTCACATCCTATCAGCTCTTGGTATTGTAGTGTTTTTAAGTCTTAGCCATTATAGTGTATTTTCAGTCCTAAATTTGAACCACTATATTGCTCCATCTTTTACATCAAAGTACCACACAAGTCCTCTTGTGCCTAATCGATGGATCCTAACTGTGTATGATCAGTTCTTCACTGTATTTTTTAAACTAAACTGTTACTTTTTTTTTCTTTCTCAGTTGTCACAGGTAGTACTGATGGAATTGGGAAATCATATGCAAACGAGGTAGGTGTTTTTCAAGACCTTTATTTTTGCTATTACAAATATATGAACAAAATGAGTATAAAACTTTCTGGGAACTTGGAATTGTGAAAAATTTAGTATAATTTAATTTTATATTATGTAAATATGGACAGTTCTTGTTTTTTAAAGTTAATTATTTTGAAAACTGTTTTTCAAAGGGTGGATATGTTACTATAGTGGTTACATTTTCAGACTAGTCCATGGTATCATTTACACAAGAAGGACTGATTGACAGAAAGAGATTGACATATACAGGCAAAGGATTCAAATTCTCTGTAATGGAATTAAAGGGGATAGGAAACTGTAATAGTTTAAAAACCACCATCAGAATCAATTCGGAGGACCTTCCTTTCCTCTATGCTGCTTCCCTTGTGTTCGAGCATAAGCCTAATAAAATTTAGGAATTAAAAAATAATAATAAACAAAGAAAACCCATCATACAAGGCAGGCACTTGGCAGTACTCTTGAGGCAAGCGTCCTTGTCTTCCACTTCTGCAAAGGCACCTGTAGCCCGTGACACTGCCCCGTGGTGATGAAGGTCCTGGCAGACCCTCCGAATCTTTCATTTGTCATTTCCAAAGGCTTTTTATTTTTTAAAATTTACCTTTGTTTTTCCAGCTTTTTATTTTGAATATCAAAACTACAGAAAAGTTTCAAGAAGAATATAATGAATACCCCTATACCCTTTCCTGGGATTCGTCAATTGTTAACATGTTGCCACGTTTTACTTTCTTTATTATTATAATTATAATTTGGCTGGGTCATTTGTGAGTTACAGACATCATACATAACAATTCACCCCTAAATATTTTAGCATGAATCTTCTAAGAATTAGAACATTTGCCCTTATAACCACAATGCAGTAGTCAATTCAATACTATTTACAACATACAACCCTTATGCAAGTTGCCCAGTTGTACCAGTAACCTCCTTTTAGATCTTTATTTTTTGTTCCAAGATCCAGTTTAGGTTTCATGTCTGCCTGGAAGAGTTCCCTGGATATATATTTTTTTCTTTTATAACAGTGACATTTTTGAAAAATCCAGGCCAGCTGTTTTGTAAAAGGATTCTCACTGGATTTGTCTGATTATTTCCTCATGATGAGATTCAGGTTAAACTTTTTTTTTTTTTAAATCAAGAATATTACACAGATGTTATTGTATCCTTCTGACTGTGTCTTACCAGGAGGCACAAGAAGTCCTCTTGTTCTATTATTGGTTATGTTTAGATAAATCATTTATGAAAATACTGCTCCCCATAATTCTGCATTATAAAGGTACCTTACCTCTGAGTAATAAGGAATATGTGAGATGATACTTTGAGACAATACGAACATCCTATTTCCCAATAATTTTTCACCCAGTGGTTTTAACATTCATTGACAATCTTAGCCTTAAAAATAAGTTATTACCGTGGTGGTTTAAAAATAGTGGTTTTCTAATGATATCTTTCCTTCTATATTTATTAGATGCTGTTTTTCTATAAATAAGAGCTTTTACTTATCCTTCCCTCATATTAATTAAAAAAAAATTATCAGCGTGGATTCATGGGTTATTTAGTGGTTTCACAGCAGATTAATTTAGCACATTATTACCAACCTTTGTTATTTTTATTTAAAAAATGTCCAATATTTTCTCATTTGCAGTATCACTCATTACTTAATAAAAATTGACTTTAAGACTGGAATATTAGTTTACTAAATCACTTATAGTTCATAGAAGCTAATTTATTGCTCATTTATATACTGTCTGAAATCGTTCACAAAAATGTTTTGTTTCTGTCAGTGTTTTTTCCTCTGCCTCTATATTTATGTGTCTCTGGAGTAGAAACCAAATTCCTGTAAATCTTAAACATTCTATGCAGCACTTACACAGTGCCAGGTAAGTGCATGGAAGACGCTCCTCAGGAAATTCTTTATTAATTTATCCAGTTAACTGTCTTAGTTTGTCTTGTTGTTCCTAAAGTATAATGCTTAAATAAAAAATTTTTAATTTATTCTATTTGGAGAATTCCTAACATTTTAATGATAGTTTTCTTTCCAGTCCTTTGGTCTTTATGTATGCAATCTGAAAATACACTTTTAAAGCCAATTTTTAAATTGTAGAAGTAATAGATAATTACGATAAACAATGTAGATTAATACAAAATGAAAAGTAATGGTCTTCCTTCTCCTAAAACCCTTTGACATTTGTATACTAGCTTGATTTAGAAACATAACCCTTTGGGGCATCCTTTCGTAAAGTCTTCATTTTGGATTGTCCATTCATTACACTTGGGTGTTTTTGTTTTTTAATTTAAATTATCATATGGTGAGGTTTTCTTCAAATGAGTATATATCTAATTTCTGTTTTTAAATGAAGCGCACAGGTGTGAGTGATTCAAGTGTCTGGTGTCTCTTTTACTGTTTCAGTTAGCAAAGCGTGGGATGAAGATTGTCCTTATCAGCAGGTCACAGGATAAACTGAACCAGGTTTCCAGTGAAATAAGTAAGTTCTCGCACCAAACCTTTCCTCCCCTCACAATAACAAAAGGAATGCAGCTTAATCTAAGTTTAATATGTTCATGCAGATATCTAGCACTGACATATTTATAGTTCGAAGCGTTTTTTTCCATGCTGTTAACGGGATGTTTTAAAGATGGATCACTAATTTTTTCAAATTAATATGGGACTTTTGTAATTTGCTTACAATATCTTTTACTGACTCATTTAGTTTCTGTTGTCAGGAGTCAAATTCTCTAATTATTTTAACATGTTCTATTTAGAACATTTCTGTCCATTTAAATCTTGTGTGCGGTTTTTTTTTTTTTTAATTAGGAGCTTAATGAAGTTACTATTAATTGAATCAGGGCACACCAAAGTGGCATTCTGAACATTTTTTTAATGACAGCAGATGGTAAATTTGTACAAATTACAGATTAGAATATAAGAAATACCAAATCCATCCAGATAACAGTTAAAAAAGTAACAAAAGTAAATATGATTCAAGTTGCTAAAAACCTACATTCTGATAATTACACACAGCTTTCAGCATAGCACACTTAAACTCTGCCCCTGGTCAGGGAACTATTTAAGACCACAGCATATTCAATGATTCTAGTGATGTAAAGATTCTAACACTTTTAAGTATTGATGTCAAGAGATATCCTGTAACAGGCTCACTATGTAAAACTCAAATGAGAATATGCGAATGTTCTTTGCAAACTGTAAGGTGCTGGGCAGATGTTGTTAGCTATTGCTCTTATTTTAGATTTCTCTAAACTTGAGAAAAAGGAAGATTCGTCTGTGTAACTGACGTATCTTGTGTTTTTTTTTTTTTTACTTTGACTTCATTGTCTTTATAAAGTTTAGATCATGATTGAAGGAAAAATAGGAAAGTTAGCATATATACATGTGACAGGGAAACTATTTTGAATTTTCTTCTTAGTCAACTGAAGACCTGAATTATAATGTGACAGAGACTCTTAACTGACATCTAATTAACCAATCAGGTAGATTGACCAGTGCTGTCCCTTTCCTTGGTAAAACTGACCTACATTGTGACCAGGAGATTTCTCAGTTTGATGCTTGTGCACTTTTACGCTACAAGTCAACTTGTTTACTTATTAAGAGTCAATTGTGTTTCTTTCCAAACTCACTTATGCTGGATGCATATGCTATTGAATAATCTGTAAACTGATGCAATATTAGTGTAAAAAGAGTTGTTTCTATAAAAATGAAGCAGAATGCTCTGAAAAAGTGATAAAAGCGAGTTCTTTTGGAAATTGACTGTCGAATTCAGGGGGGAACAAGACAAGTGTAATATATTGGAAAAAAATTATTAAAAGTAAAATAAAATTGCTCTCTGTTTCATATGTGTTGAAGTTTTCACTGCATTTTTAAAGAACTGAAACTGCAATCATAAATGATATGTTATGGATGTGGTTTATGCAAGAAAGATAGGAATTCCAGTCAGCATGTCTGAACTAAAGGCCGTGGCTGTACACAGGGGGTTGGTGAATGAATTATACTTATACATAGTTTAAATTAAAGTAGATGGTTACACTGTGTGTTTATCATTTTCTAAGATTCCTTGCTTTAACTGACTTCTCTACGTAGCCAACCAAAGAACTGCCCTAATTCAGAGGAGAGAGAATTTCTACTGTTTTTTATTATTATTTTTACCAGCTTTATTGAGGTATGCTTGACATAAAATTATGTAAGTTTAAGGTATACAATGTACTGCATTTTATTATTTATATCACCATGTGCTACTGACATTTATGTAGTGGTTTCTTTATTCCCTCATATGTATTATCTTCTTGACCCTTCACACATCCTTGTGAGGTCTATATTTTTGTTATAATTTTTTTCCAGATCATAGCTAGTCCTACTGGATGGATTACATATAGATGCACTTTATTTTTAGGCAAAAAACAGATCTTTATAGATTCCTAATATTAAGTGTGTTAAATCTTTTTAACCTTGCCAAAAGCACAGATCTTTACAAAGGTAAGCATATCGATATACAACAAATCTTTGGCATTTAAGGATTTTGACTTTCAAGGTTTCAACTATGTAAATGCAACCCTAAAGGTCTAAGACACAGTATTTTGCAATTTCGCTGAGGTGTGAATTTGAATTAAGCTGTGACACTAATGAGCCTGAAGTGTAGTTACTGAGTAGGTGAACTTAGCATACTGCCTGAGTCTTAGTATCATTTCTTTCTTAGTTACTTGTAGTCGTGTGTGTAATAACTTTTATGCTGATAAAAATGTGGGGTGTGTGTGTGTGTGTCTGTGTGTAAAATTAGCTGTTAATGAAGGCATCTCCTAGTTGCCAGAAGTAAAGGTTCATATGCAGAACATAGAAGCTTTTGATTAAATGGTACATTGTATTTTGAAATGCTGTGATACGAATGAAACTACCATCTGCTCGATACAGAAACAAGAAAAGCTACCTTGTGACACTCTCAGGAGGTGCTCCAGCCTGTATAAAAGTTGCTTAATGAGTCAGAAGATATACTTTAATAATATTTGAAAATTTGATTAACTTATATAAAGTGGCATGTGACCGTAGGCAGAAATGTAATTCCGGAGTAAGACAGGAGGATCCTGTTCAAACATTTTCATGGTGGAACAGATGGCAAAGGCATTGAATTGACCTTTATTGTGAGGGAAGTTTTTTTTCCTTGTTGAAACTTTTGAAAAATGTTTTTCTGAGAATAACATAAATTTAATGTAAGAGGCCGTCCATTCTAAGCAGATCAGGTCATTCATTCTAAGCTGAAGAAATACACAGAGATTTTGAAGTTTGGACAAGTTTTCAACTCAGATGTAAATCATCTCTGAAGGAGGATAATGTTTTCATGAACCTATCAATTCCAGGGCAAGAAAGGACTAGAATTTCATGTCAATGAAAATAGAGTAACTGTTTATGCATTCAGCACGTCTTTGTTGAGTGCCTGTGTGCCTGGTACTGTGCCAGGCAGTCAACATGCAGTGCTGAGCGAGGTAGGTGCAGCTTTCTCCCTCACCGAATTTATATGCTAGTGGAGGAAACAGAGAAAACAAATAGGTCAAAAAACAAAGAACAAAAACAAACAAAATGAAAAACCACGCCAATAACGTAAGTAGTTGCATTCTGTTTCCATGAAGGAAACAAACAAGGAGCTAGGGAGAGGAAATGGAGGGTTTCTTATTGTGTAGCAACATGGCAAATTTTATGACTGGCAGTGTGTTCCAGGACCAGACTAATAACCTCTTGCCCATATAATGGCACTCTAGTTATGAAGCTGGAATCTTAGTGAAGGGAACATCCACTGGGCCCTCTTGGGGTGTGGTGGTGGAGGGGCTGTGTGTGCAAGTTGCATGTGATAAACCCACTCCAGCATTCCTATCTCCTTAAAGCCCTTGGATCCCTGCTTCTGCATTGTGCCTGGGAAGTTGTGGCCTCCCAGTCTCACTAAATGTAGGCTGTCGTGGAGGCCAAGTTTCAGTCAGCCACCAAGTTGGCTCAGAGCTCCTTTAAGCTAACCATGAAATCCTGTCTCTGGTAAGTGACTCAGTAAAAAAAAAAGTCTCAATCTGGTGTTATCTTCTGTTTTCCTTGGTCTAACACTTTTTAGAATCCGCTCTCACACAGATTTCCTGGGTTTCTACCAATACAAAGTAGCAAAATTTTAGTTATTTTTGTGTGTAAGCTATTTGTGGATCAGACTTTGTGCTTGTTCCCCAGAGAACTCTGTGATCGAACCCTGTTGTGGGTGGCAGTAAGGGGTGGTCCAGTTGGGTCTAGAGAAGAGGCGTTCTCTTTAAGGAAACCGCTTTGAGAGATATGGTGAGGTTATTACAGATGCTTCAAACCAGGGAAAGCTAATCTCTTCAGACATAGGAGAACAAGATATGTACTTCCACTGGCAAGGGGAGCTCAGAGTAGTTTGGGGGTTCAAGATGCTCAGCTTCAGTGGCATCCTCACTGATAGATACCCCAAGACTTAGCGTCTCACTCTTTCTCATTCAGTGCTTTCACTTTCATGCATGAAACATGGTGAGTCTGTGGAATTCAACCTGCATAGTAATTTCCCAACTGGCACAGTTAAATCTGATGTTAGCAAAGTGGGCTCTGTGGCTATAAGACATAAAAGTTTTTGTTAGGGCTGCCATAGAAATTGTCTGGTTCTCTGATCATAAATGTGAATTGAAACTTTAAAGACCCAAGCTTGTCATTTTCTTTTGGTAAGTGCTCCAGTGCATTGAGAAGGCACTCTGCAGTCTTAGTACTCATCATTTCTGCCAAACTCAAATGTAGCTAGCTTTTGGTCTCTTAAGGCTCCTCCTTAATAAATACTTCATTATAATCAGCAACCAGCGTTTATTCGATCAATGGAGATGCTACTGTAGTATGGATCAAATCAAACCAATGCAAAAGTCCTTTGAGGTCTATCTTTTGGGCTCCTACTCCTGATACCAATTTCTGTATCAGGCAGAGTTCAGTTAGGAAACAAGACTAGCAAGGTAGTTGAACTAGTCTAACTTGTCTCTTTTAGACCAACTCTTAAACTCACTCCAGTGGTTAAACTTATCCCTCCCTCTTCTCTATCTGATGGAAATAAGAGGAAAGGAGATTGAAAAGGAAACAGGTGCCAGCCGAAGAAAAATAGGGGACTTCGTGGGTCCTTTCACCTTCAACTCTCCAGTGTCATCATACAAACTTGGTGATTCACTCCCTTTAGAAGCAATTTCTTGTGAATGTGGAGGACAGCCTACTCATCAAAGTTCTTTAAAAAAAACTTTAGAATGGTTATATATAATTTAGTAGGGAACTAAATGTTTCGCCAACAGTGGATAAGTGCTTTCTCAGAATTGGCCACTTTAATGAAATTACAGTTCTTTGTGAGGATACCTGTCACCTGTTGAATTAAGACAAGCTGAAATTCATCACACATATAATAAGCTTATTATCATTGTTGGCCAGGATTATTAATATTTTAAGTATTTTTGTCAATATTGATTTGTCAGAGAAAAACTCTTGGATAAGCTTTGAACTCTGAGCTCAGTTTTGACTCCCGGTAAAGCACTGTGAAAAGGAGGCCAGCTTTCAGAACAACCTGCTAGTTTGCAGAGTATAGAGATGGTGATATGTACTGTTTATGTTATTATATGGTAAATCTAATTATATACAGTTTAAACAGATTTGATATTTAAAAATGCACATTTCTGTCTTTGATTTAAAAAACCAAACATGATGTTTCTCTTTTTTTGTAACTTATGTGTGAAGCCCTGTAATTTCACAAGTTTCTCTCTTGAAATGCAAATCTTTTAGAAACATAAATTTTACTGGTTTATAGTCAACAGAGGACTAGAATAAGGTAAAAAATATCAGTTTCACTTTTTCAATCTTTACCTATGATCAAAATTGTGCAATTATGGTACAGATTTGACTAAGTAAGTTTGTTCCACAATTTTCTAATGCACTATCAGTATCATTTATCAGATGTTTTGTTATATTTAGCCTATTTCATTTGTATAAGGACAGTGAGGTATTAATGAACACATGAAGATCTTTTTGTTTTATGTTTAAGAACATGATAACCACATGATGGTAGGATTAGAGAGTTAATCTTCTGCAGCTCCTGGAGTCGTGTATATTTTTCTGTCATTTCTCTAGTACCAGAAATCTTTTTATAGCCCTTAGAGTTCACATAATTCAAGGTCAGGAACCACCAGGAACCAGGAGCCATTTTTTTTTTTTTTTTTTTTTTTGCCTCTACTGGTTTCGTCCGTAGTACCTAACACTGTGGCATTCTCCTTTTACTCCAAGATCCCCAAATTTGTCCATGTTCCTAACTTTCCAGAAAGTGACATTCTTTACTACCCATAAAACTGACACATAGGGAGAGTTTCCTGGGAGGCCTATGAAGCATCATTTCCACATAATGGAGTGCAATCCTTTTTCCTTACTAGTGGGCCTGTCATGCCTAATTAAATGAGATTTACTGTTAAATGAATCATTTCTGGCATGGTCATGGTTACAAATTTGTTTTCTTTAATTATATTCTGTTAGAAGATAGATTCTTATTGAGCCTATGCAAATAATTACATTGCTATATAAAGTAAAAGAACTCCATAAAGACATGGTGTATAATATTTAACCATTGCTCTGACAAGGCCAATCAGTACGTGTTGTATTTTCTATAAATTTCCATCTTTAAGTTGATCTAATGATATACTGGTTTATGTTTTAGTTTCTATTGCTGCATAACAGACTACCCTAAACCTATCGATATGAAATAATGATTTTAGAAGTTCTGCTGGGTAGGAATTTTGCAAGGACATTTCTTCATTCCATTACCAAGGTGGTACTCAGTGGATGGAGAGTCTGGTTTGGAAGATCTAATATGGCTTCTCTCACAGGTTTAGTGCCATGCAGGGAGTGACTGGAAAGCTGGATTTGGCTGGAACTGGTGACTAGAGTACCTTCACGTAGACTCTCCAGCGTGGCCATCTCTGGTACCCATTTTCTCTTAGAATGAATATTCTAAGAGAAACAGGCAGAAGAATCTGATGTCTTTCTGTGACCTACTCTCAGAACTCATAGTGCCATACTCTCTTTGTTGGTCAAAGCAGTCATGAGTCTGTCTGGATTCAAGGGGAGAGGAAAAGACTCCATCTCTTGACGGGGACGTGACTTGGTAGCTGTGGAGAACGTGTGGGAAGGGAGATATTTTTTGAAAATAAAATCTGGATTTGGAAAATACAATCTGCCAGTTTATAAGCTATATTAAGGTTCCCCCGAGAATATTTTTCTTGAATTCAGATGGATCAGTAGAACAACATACCATTCAAAGAGTATATCATTTTAATTTGCCCAAATGTAGCCAGGCACAAAGAGGGTTAGTAAAAAATTAAGAGGAAAGAAAAGATGTTTTCTCAAAACCACTATAAATTTTTTCTCGTTGGTCTCATTTAGTCTTACAAAATTAATTCTTGTTCCATTGGCTCTTGGGTAAGCAGCATGTTTTTACAGTGTCTGATTTTCAAATAAAAGAATACTATAAATTCAGTCTGTTTTCTATTGTAATTGTCTGATGGTCTGCTTTTGGTGGCAGTGTTGGGTTACACTGGAAGGAAGCTTGACCCATGAGTTGATTCTCTGCAGCATCAATAATAGTCAAGGCTTCTGACATAGTCCTACACTCAGGCTATTATTCTTTGGTTGTTTCTTCCTAAGGACTCAATTTTCTGATTTTCAGCTTAGGGCTAGGGCCTTATCACAAGCTTGAAGGAAAAGTAGGAACTACCGGTAAATAAAACTGATGGTCTCTAGTTGATTTATTACAGTAATTAACAATGTCAGAATGGAATCCCCTACTGGGATATAATATAGAGCTAATTAATGATTTAGGCAGTGATTATCATGAGGGCATGAGCCTTATGATAGACACTAAAGACACTGACAGATCTCCAGGGACTTCTATAGAGTCTGTTTTAAAACTGCCACCAATTAACAGTATTTTATACTTGGAAACAATCTTAGAAATCATTTTGTTCACATCATCGTGCCAATCTGCTCATGAAATCATGGATCATGAATATGTTTCTGCTCAGCCTGAAAAGTACACAGGTGTTGAACATATTCATTTATAATTACACCTTGGCTTTTCCCATGTTATTGGCTTGATAAATAGGGCAGCTCTCCTAAGAGAGCTGAGTAATTAAAGACTCAGAATATGCTGTATATATCCCAATAGCCTCGTTGCTCAATAGTGCTACCTAGTGGCTCTCTGGGAAATACCAGAGCTAGTTTGAGTGTAAACTATATCTTAACAATTTTGTCATTCTTAATTTGGGGCCCAAACTTGTGAAGGCTGTATCATAAAGAGTTGCCAGGAGACTGGTTATTAAAGCAAAATATAAGCATAAGTGATAGGTGCCCAAGACAAAAAAAAAAAATGATTATAGTGGTTTACAGTGACAATAATTAAAGCATAGCTACAAGAAACAAGAATTATTAGGAAATCTAGCTTTTTCAGAAACAAGAAACTTTTGTTAAAAATGACTCAAGGGCATGATAAAAGTCAACACCAAAGCTCAAAAAGTTATCAGGCCGTTAGGGAGTGAGAGTGCTCTGGGGAGATAAGGAACCATTTCTGGCCAGGCTGGATATTTACTAAAGGCAGAACAATTTTTTGTAGCTTTCTCATTAAGATTATATTATCAAAGATCAAGTTTCTTCCGAACGACTGATTTCAAGCTATTAAATTCATAAGCTTTCTTTTTGATGTTAATGTATTTTATACATACATATGTATATTTAGATGACAAGTTAACACTTTCATCTTGAGTTCAAAATGTATTAGTGTTGTGTTCTGTTGTTACTAATGCACATACCACATTGAGTTTGCCATCCTAATTGGAGTTTTCTTTAAGAATTTAGTCTTTAGTCTGGCTAACTGAAGATGCCTCATTATTTAACTCACTGTGTTATCAGTATAGTATCCTAATGTCAAGAATCATAGAAATTAAATTTACACTGGCACTGCAAGAGCAGTCCCACTGTTATTGGTAACAAGTTTGTCAGATGATATTTGAAAGGTTTACACAGAGGATTGGAAGAGCGAGATCAAGTTTGCAGCTTTGTCTGAAGTTTAGAAGAACCAATCCTTCTATAAAGACATCAGTTCTTAAAAATTTAAATAACCGTAGAGGCACCGATAATATAGCTAATTGGTAAAACCTCTGTTGATAATTTAAAAGTTCAAACAATGAAATGTCGCAGTGGCAATATATTTCTGATGCCATCAGAAATAAGACATATGCCTATTTTTAGAATTAAAATGATCAAACTAGTTCTGATTTGGCCAAGGATTTACCATAATCAGTTTATGTGCAATTTGAATACTTATATACTTATATAATTCTCTGTTTATTACCAGTTATTAAAATATTTCAAAAGTTTATGTTGGCGCAGTGTTAAATAACTATTAGTTGCTAGTCAAATGTCTGTTTAACTTATTTAACCATCACTGCTTCAGCTGGACATTTCTGTGAGAATGATTTTTCTGAAATGCCAAGCACATTTAAAGGATTAGAAATTTTGTCACTGTCTGGTAATTCTTGAGGTTTCTCTTCTTAAGTTTAAGTAAACACCGATTAGTCTTTGTAAGCCAATCAGAATAGGGTGCTTTTAAAAATTTAAAACAAAGAGTTGGTTGCCAGTATTGTTCAAGTATTCTGTTTCCTCAGTGATTTTCTGTCTGCTTGCTCTTGTCATTTATGAGAAGGGAGTTGAAATTTCTGACTCTAATTATAGATCTGTCAATTTCTGTTTCCTATTTCTCTGTTATTAGGTGTATTAACATTTTGGGTTGTTATGTCCTGTTGAAGAAGTCAGGCCTTTATCATGAAATGACCTTCTTTATTCTTGGTAATATTCTTTGTACTGAAATCTACTTTGTCCAACTTTCTTTTGATTAGTGTTAGGATAGTATATCTTTCTGTCTTTACTTGTAATCTATATGAACTTTATAGTTAAACTGAGTTTCTTATAGACAATATAGATTTGGTCTTGCTTTTTATTCAATTTGATGATTTCTACCTTTTAATTAGTGTGCTCAGACCATTTACATTTAACGTCATTGTTGATATGATTGGGTTAAAATTTACCAATTTACTCTTTGATTTCTATTTGTCTCATCTGCTTGTTTCTTTTTATTTTTTTCTTTTTACTGCCTGCTTTTGGATTAATAGCATGTTTTTAAAATTATGCCATGTTATTTCCTTCTTTGGCTTATTGGTTGTATATCTTTTTTCTTTGTTTGTAGTGATTGCTTTAGATTTTGCATCTTTAATTTGTGTATCTTTAACTTGTCATAGTGTACTATTTCATATATAACATATGAACCCGACAACACTATATTTTTATTCCCCATACATTTTCTTCTATATGTTATGAACCGTATAACATTATTTTTGTCTTAGTCAATTATATTTTAAAGAGAATTACATTTATTTTTAAAGTCTTTTATATTTATACACATTATTATTATTTTGGATGCTCTTCATTGCTTTGTGTAGAAAAAGATTTTGATTAAGAATCTTTTTCTGTCTGGAAAACTTCCTTAAACATCTCTTGTAGTGAAGGTGTGCTGGTGGATAAATTATTTTTGTATGTCTAAAAAAACCATTACTTTTGAGATGCTTTTCTCGGGGTATAAAATTTTAGGTTGACAGGTTATTTATTTTTCTTTCAGTACTTTAGCAACTTTGATTCACTGCCTTTTGGCTTGGGGTGTTTCTGACAAGTCTGTTATTTTATCTTTTTACCACTCTGCATAATGATTTTTCATCCTCTGGTTACTTAAAATTAAAAAAAAAAAATTCACTTACAGTTGGCATACAGTATTACATTAGTTTCAGGCGTACAACATAGTGATTAGACAGTTGTATAACTTATGAAGTGATCACCTCAATAAGTCTAGTACCCATCTGACACCATACACAGTTATTGCAATATTATTGACTATATTCCTTGCACTTTACTTTACATCCCCATGACTGTTTTTATAATTGGCAATTTGTACATCTTAATCCCTTTCCCTTTTTCAACCATCTTCTGCCTCTCTTCTGGCAGCCATCGAAATATGCTCTGTATCTAAGAGTTTGTTTCTGTTTCGTTTGCTTGTTTATATTGTTTTTTTTTTAGATTTTCAGATGACTTTTAAGATTTTTCTCTTTATCATTGGTTTTAAGTAATTTGACTATTTTGTTCCTTAGTATAGTTTTCTTTATATTTGCTCTACTTGGAGTTTGTTGATTTTAAATACAATTTGTGTTTATAGTTAACCATTAGTTCATCAAGTATTTTTCTATCCCTCACCCTTTTTCTGCGACTCCAGTTATCCATATAGTAAACTGAAATTGTCCCTCAACTCACTGAGGCTGTCTTTTTTTTTTTTTGGTCTCTTTTCTTTCTGTTTTTCATTTGGATAGTGTCTATCATTATGCCTTCATATTTTCTAACTTTTTTTTCTGTAGTGTCTAATCTGCAATAAACTAGTACAACCATAGTGCTTACCTAATTCGTTTACCTTCTCTTAGGAATTGCTCTCCTAAATCGTCTATTGTCGAAGGTCTGAAAACCATTGTTTCATATATTTTGTACAATTTTTTTAGTTTAAGGTAATAGCATGAATCTGGTCTCTGTTATACCATCATGGCTGGAAACAGAAGGCCTCCTCTTCCTCCCTATGCCTCCCCCCCTTTTTACTGTTCTACATTTCCTGGTAAATATAATTACTATCTTTTCACATATCTATAATTGTTTGGTCTGCATTAGACTTTAAAGAGGAAAGGGGCTCAATCCTTTTGCAAATGTTTGCCTTAGGCCTGGTGTAGTTTAGGGGGTGCCCACTTAGCAAGTATTGTTTGGGTGGCTGAAGAGCCATTATGAAACCTCATGGTATTCTAAATTTGCACAGAAAGGTGCTTTTGATATTTAACTTATGTTCCAATTTTGGTGCAAGTGGTTTTCTAAGCTAATAAGGGTTCCTGTTGTAAAGCTGTCCAACTAAACAATTTCACCGAGTGTAGCTTATTTCAGCTTCATTACTGTTTGTTACCAATCGTTGGCTCTGATAGAGAACAACATCTGTAATATGGGTGGATGTTCTGTTAGAAACGCAGCATACCTACCAATTAGTTGGCCCAGCCAAATTAGCCCGTGTTGGTCTGCATCTCCAATTAAGGCAGCTGCTTGAATGTTGCTGTTACACAGCTGGCATGAGGCACGTGGGAGTGCGTTGCACCATGGCCCGACGCTAGCTATACCTCTTAATTAAAAATTTGCTTATGTTGGTATGGTTTCTTTAAAACAGTAAGTGGTTTTTCCAGTTGGATTTTTGATGGTTCAGTGACTTTTGTGTAAAGGAACTTTTTTTGGTTGTTGAAATGTGGGACCAAGGTGTTTGAAATGAGGCTCATTTAAGTAGATGATTGGTGGTTCTCCTCCCACAATTTAATTGTTAGTTGTTGTTCTAACAATTGGATAATTGCAGTTTGGGGGGTATAGCCTTCAGCTGTAAACGAATTTGTAGAAAGACATTCTTTGAAACATTTATAAAGTTCAGTGATTTTACGTAGGGATTGCTTCTTTTTTATTGTAGAAAGTACTTTGAAAGTTTTATGGAAAAGGTTTACTTTAATTTGACTTTTCTGTCAGTGAAGTTATATATTTCTTGCTTGTTTTCCATTGTTTGGATAATCTCATTATACCATTACTTATTAAGTGCATATTTTGTTACATGCTAATCTTTAAAATAAATACAGACAATTAATTTAAATGTCCTAGTGCTGTATGTATACTAGAATCAAAGAGAAGATGAGTCCACTAAAACCAACAGGAAATTTCATAAATTTTGCATTATTTTATTCCTTTGTGGTTAAAAAAAAAAAAACCAATAGAATTAATATTTAATGATAGGCTTACACAGAAAAAATACTGATATAGAATCAGCTTTTATTATACTTCCATTCTGTTTTCTGCTGTAGAGATGTATAAAATCTAAAATGCAGCCACTTTTCAATAACTGATCAACTGTTAAGCCACAAATTTAAATATATTCGCTTTTGTGGAACACGTAGAATTACATTTAGGCACGTGTAGTTAGGAAAACACACTCCACACGATTTTAAAAGGCATCTGTGCTTAGGAACTACTGATGGACTAAAACCCTCACTTTATAAATATGGAAACTAAATATGAGAAACCAGCTCATTCCTGGTTAATGGCAGAGGTGGACAGAGTTCGGATCTTTGGCTTCTGCATTACGATGGACTCCATGACCACTATGCTCTTAAATGTACTTTAAATACTGTATTTCGGTAACTGAATGGTAAATTCGGGGAGGTACGTTTCAAGAAACGTAATGTTAGAATAACATAAAGAAGAATAAAAAAGTTGCTAAATTTGTATTGTGATTGTTCGAATGCGGTTGCCTGTTACCCTTATTATCATCGGATCATTTAAAGGACAAGCGCACATTTTCAATTAAAATGTATATATTTATTCCTTCTTATTTTTTAAGACAGCCATGTCCAATTATGTATTTAAGGATGACTTTATATCAGTAAAACCCTAACATTACTAAATAAGACTACTGATATTAAAACAAGCTTTGATTAAAAGCAAATAGTTTTATAGTCATATTTGAGATGTTTCCTGAATAAGTAATGAAATAAACATTCACAGTTGCTCCACAGAACAATTATGAGGACATCTGGCAAGGTTACCCAAGATTACACAGTAGGCAGGAAAGCTCATCTTCAATCGCAGACTATCTAATTGCAGATGTCGTTCTCTTCTACTCCTAGGTGATCTCTCTTGGGATGTTTCTGATTATCCTTCCCCCTCCCCCAACTTGTTTTTTATAATGATCCAGAATTTCAATGTGCCTTGAATATATGCCTTGTTTTCCAATCTTGAATGGCTGAAGAATCCATGTTTTTGACTCCCATTTCTGAGTTACGTGGAGGATACTGCTGTTTACTACCTAGTTCTAGAAAGCCTTTATTCATCCTTCGTATGTCTTCTGGCAGTGGTTTGTGTGGCTGGGTATTGGACCACCAGCGAGGTAATTCCTACTGCTTCAATGTTAGTCACTCCGCTTTGATCAGTTTTGTACATTGAGTTTTGTGTTCTTTGGATAAAAAATTCAAGTCTATTGTAATGAAGTTTGAAAACTATTGCTGTGGAGATCTCCCCACGCCTCTGCCATTTATTATTCTTTTCCTTCTAACAAAAGACCTGTTTTACTCAAGGCCCGTGTCTCTATATATCTGGCCTTTCATCCTCTTCAGAGAAAGAAATACCATCTCCAAAAGCCAACCTCTTGCTAGTATCTTGATCCCCAATCTCTTCCCAGTTCCTTAGGAACTTGTTGCTATAGCGGTCTTTTCCTCTAATATCTCAAAGCCACCTTTTAGACAAGTTTTGTTTGTCCCACTTTTTGTTTTAAAAATCAGCACATGTCACTTAATCACATAAATCTTAATTTATACCTTCTGAAAATCCAAATGATCAGTTAACTCTAGGCCCCATCCATGCAGAGCACCCATTGGCTGGAGTTGTGAACCAGTTGCCTTTGAGCCGGGGCCTGGTCACCTGTGACACACCTCCGCCCCACTCACACAGCGCATGTGTACATACTTCTGTTGGGCCCTCTTTAGTCACTTGAGTAACGTGCTTAGTCCCTGAGGACAATTGAGTTTGCAACCTCTGTTACCCTTTACAGTCTTTCTAAGAGCACATCTAGAGAGAAATTCTATTTCACTTGCAAGGCATGTAGAACATTTTGTCGCTTGGGTATGTCTTATTGTCAATGAAATATATTTTTTCTAGTGTGGTATATTCATACTTTATAATATTATTTCCATTAATTTTGCTTTTGTCTCATCATAAAGATATACCTGTAAATGCTAATACTAAAAACGATATAAATATAGAATGTAGAAAAGCTATGAAAATACACATGTTCAGGTTAATGAGCGATCACAAAGTTGAGGGAATCCTATGCTCCCTCCCAGTTACTACTCCTTCTGTCCTCCCTAGAAGTAACCACTGTCTTAATTTGTAATATTATCCTTTAATTGAGACTTGTTTGGACTTTCTGTACATTGCATAACAAAGTATGCATTCCTTTGAGTTTTGGCTTCTTAACTCAGCATTACATTTGTGAGCATCATCTGTATTTTTACATGTACCTTTAGTACATTTCTTTTCATCCTTTATGAGTATACCACAGTTTAGTTATCTGTTCTATCGGCGGACAGTTGAGTTTAAGTTTTTGGTTATTATCAATAATGTTACTGTGAACAGTCCTGCGATGTCTTCTGGAGGACATGTGCGTGCCTGTCTGTTGGATCTATACCTACAGGTGCACTCAGTCCTGCAATATACTAATAGTCTCTTTGTCATGCATAAGGCATTGCTGTTTCTTTCAGGGCCTTTGGTATAAAGATTTCAAATACATTTCTTAAAATCATGTTGCAAATATAATAGCAGACTCTGAATTAGCATCTAGACCTTATTCCTTTTGTGAGCTACACAGGAAATGAAAACAAAGCAAAGTGAAAAAGAAAATTTAACGAGACTGAAAAGTAACTATTTTTATGCCTTAACGTTTAGTACTTTTTATGAATTTTAAATCTAAACAAACAAAAAATCTGAACATGCGTATGTTTTGAAAGCTGAATATTAAATCTTTTTACTAAACTGCTTTAAAAATTTTCAACTTACAAAGGTTTTATGTTTGTTCACCTGTCAGTTTGCCTTCATTTGGCATCGTTCCAAGTGGTGAGTAGTTAATAGAGAGGAGACCGGATATGCATTTGAAAGATCATATTAAGGATGATGGAAACTGTAAATTAAGTAGAAAATGAGCAGTTGTAAGACCCCCCCCCACTCTCTACTCTTGTTTTATCTTAAAAGTTTATTCTTGAAAATGTTTTAGAACAGATATGTGTATTCACGTCAACATGTACCATTTAATGACATCATGAATTAAAGTATTTTTGTTATTTTTTGGCTTTGCCTTCCTTCTTTTCATCACTCTTTCACATACGATGCTAAAATGTTATTAATTGAATTTTCTCCTGGCACAACTACAAAATGATTTCTGCAAAAAAGGGCTTAATGTTACTTAAGTAATCATTTTACATAGCAAATTGCCTCCGGGACTTTTATACAGTGCAGCTGCTTATAGTAGATGAAGGAAATCAAGTACTACTACAAAGACTATTAGGAATATTAATATATTTTTAGAAGTAAAATATCCTGTGTACTCACTTGTGATCCTTTATGAATGGAGAATAAATCCATAAGAAGATTACTTTTTCTTGACTAGAATGGAGCATCGTGGGAATGAATGTAGGCTGTTTCTGACCTTTTTTTAATGCCTTTTAAGTTGTCAGAGTCTTATGAATGGGTTTGGGGGAAAGAAAGTATTACCAAGCCCTTTTGAAGATGTTTAGAAAATTGAAGGATATTTTATGGCCAAGGTATCTTACTAGATTTAAAAATATTTTGTAGTTTATTTTTTGAAATAAGCTTTAATTTCTAGAGCAGTTTTAGGAAAGTTGAGTGGAGGGTAGAGGTATTTTCCTGTATTCACACAAAATCCTACACACCAGTGTGGTACGTTTGCTACAACTGATGAGTTTATGTGGATATATCACCCAAAATCCATAGGGCAATGTAAGTTTCTCATATTCTTAGAAGGAATACACTTAACTCTCACATTTTAGTTATTCTGCCTGCACAATGTTTCTCTTTGATGTCTGCATTTGGCTTTTTCCTTAGCTCATCATCCTTTGACTTAAAAAAAAATGGCATGGAAAGTATATTTTTTGCTTTTTGCCCTTTTATTTTGTTAAGTTTAACGTTTAATGTTTTTAAAAAGTGTATTTTACTATATGCCTGTCTTTTCTGGGCGTATACTGAAAGGGATTAATTTAGATCCTGGGTCAGAAATGCGTATGCTCACAGAGACCATTCGTTCAGTGGAAATGAATCAAGTGGTCTAGGGCGAGGCAGGAGGGAGTGGAGGCCTCGAGAACCCTCGTTGCTTTGTGGCAGTGCAAACCTCCAGTGCCATGTTTTCTAGCTATTTTTTTAAAAACTTAAAGAGGAAACCAAGATGTCTTACGTAAAACGTTATAATTTTATATCTATTTATCTCTAATTGGGGACAAACAAAATTGAGCGCCCAGTAATCTGTGGGCCACTATTTTCATTTTTATCAAGCCATTATTTCTATAGTGATTAAGCGTGCGGGCGGACTGTTTTAAGAGCTTTATAGAAATCGACTCATTGAATCATTGAACAACTGAGAGATTGGTACTTCTATTATCCTATTAGAGAGATGATACAAGTAAAAAAATATAGACCAGTTCAGTGACTTCCATGAAGTCGGCTGGGTTTACTGCCTTTAAGATTTGTGGATTATTTCCCTCAAAATGAGCAGTTAGACTTCCTAAAGATCTGACTGAAAATACATACAGAGAGACATGGAATTTATTAACAATAGGCATATTGTGTCTTATATTTTATGTTAAATTGTATGACGTTATCACTGGAAGAAACTTTAAGCACCATTTTTTGCTTAGAAATAATTGAAAGGTATAGAAAAAACAAGTCAATAAATTTCACTTCTTAAGGATTTAGTATTCAATCAGTTATATAATTGGATCCATTCATTACCTGTGACAGTACAAATCTGTTGCACACTAGAATTTGACATTACAATTTAAATAGAGTATTATACCATTTTAACAAATCTGAAATAGGCAGTTTCTTAATTTCAAAAATATTCTCATTTTTAAAGAATTGTTTTTGTGTCACTCCCTATCATTCTCACCTTGCTTTATTTTTTCTCAGTGACATTTATTATCAAATCCGACATATTATAGTTTTACCTGTTTCTTGTCTCTCCCCGATACTCTCTAAACTTCAAGATAAGCAGCTTAGTTTGGATCACAGCTAATATCCCAGTATCTATAATAGTGCCCGGCTGATAGTAGGCACTCAATAAATATTTGTTGAATGAGTGAATGAATGTTGTAGCGTCAGCTGCCTCATAAAGAGACTTTGGAGGATATGCTTTTGATCATCATGAGACTATCCAGATTTGAATTACTTTTATCAACAGATGCAGAATGTTCAAAGCCACGTTTCCAGACATACTCTGAGAGTTTCAAAAGTGAAATTATAGGTTAAATGTAGTGATAGACCTCAGCAGGGCAAGAGTAATTATAAAAGCGAAATTTTGTTAATTTGTTCCTCACAAAAATTTGGCTCTAAATGTAAAGCTGACAGCCTCACTTGATAAGGAAGCAGGATCTGACTTCATTAAGAGAGAGCATAGCTGGGAATAAGACGCTTCTCCAGTGCCAGATACCTGGGTTTCTCACACGGGACAAACTGTTTCACTTGAATTTCCTCATCTGAAAATAGACAGTCCTCATACTGTGTTGTAGGATTATCGTGAGAATTAAAGGAGATAATTTACATAAAACACTTAACACAGTGCCCGGCACGTGGTAAACACTCAAAGGTTGCTACTGTGTTTTATTTCAAATAGCACTATGAAATGAGAGAAATGTTTACGTCAGAAATAGAACGACAGAGTGTTCCACATTGTAAGAGGAACACATTCAGCTCTGGTGCCCAGCGTGGAGTCTGGCCTGTAGGCAGGCTGCCGTGGACGACGGGCTGTGGACCTGCAGGGCCTGCATTGATGCATTGAGGATTACTGCCAGAGACCACTGGCCTGGGTGGGTGACACAGAGAGTCCACGTGCCTCCAAGACAGAAAGCTTCAGTTCCACACTGTTGGGTTCGAAAGGAGAACTGACCGAGATTTGGGAACTGGCATATAAATGTGCAGGCCCTGAAGCCTGCTTTTGTCAGGATACTCAGTGAATCTGCCTTTCAAGGGGAAACGAATATGAAACCAAGTTTAAGAGGCCGATAAACGAAATCGAATGCCCAGGTTTGATTTTTGTTTTTATTTTTTAGAGAAAGTACAACTGTGGTGCCTGCTGTAATACTTAACAATATAACTACTCCCTCTTGTCAGATATACAGAGGAAACCGAAATAAAACCACACAAGCATGCCACCTATTGCCCAGAGAGTTTGAATGTTTAAGGGCACCAGGCGAAGAGAGCCTGGCATGTCCGTTTCTATGGCAGAAGCAGCCTGTGCTTGGATGAACATTTCCAAGATTTGCCCCAGTGACTCATTTTCCTACATCGAGGTCTCTCCAGCACGCATCTCTCTTCTGATCAAGTTTATTTCTTTATGTATTTAACGACTTGTGGCCTGGCTCTCTTTATAGTTCTTATAGGCCTGGGAGCCACACTTGACCAAAGGGAGTATTTTTTCTTTTAAAATGACAAGAGTGTTACTTGTTTTCTGAAATTAGCCCACTAATTAAAACAAACTCTACAGAACTGTAAAAAGTGATTCCCTTTTCTCTTTAAACATACATACCCTTTCATCTGACTATTCTACTTATAGAAATTTATCCTACAGAAAAAACTTGAGCAACACAGTATTGTTTATAATGGTGAAAAATGAGGAACTTTCTATTTGTCTTCTCTTTGAGCAGAGACAGCCAATCCTCCCTGGAGCTATTAAGAGCTGGATTCTCTGTGTTAATACGCCAGCTTATTCACTAGGCAGTGCGAACATAAGCTTCTACCTCGTCTCGATCAGTACTTCCTTCCAGACCTTGATATGGATGATTAAAACTGCAGTCATGTGATTTATCACCTGTCTTGACCATAATTATGGGGGCAAAATAGGTGACCTGTGTCCACAATGCTCTTGAATGCTTCGGCTCTGAATGGTTCTTTAATATGTTACTCAGATTCTGACTTTTATGACTGCATGTTTTGTTGCCTGTGGTACATACAGCCTTACCCAAATTCTTCCTAGACCTTCCCTCAAGGATGGGCTTAACTAGGCTATATGTGGGTTATGATTTATTTTGCTTTCTTTATTTCTATATATTTTTTTCTCTCTCTTATTATGATGTCTTTGACATGGGGAGAGGCCTTGGAAGCAGGGGCATATGTGAGGAGGGCAACCTAGTTGCACCCATAACTCCTTCCGGTCAGACTGCTTTAGTTTTGGCGGTAACAAATATAAACATTTTGTAGTCTCCCCATTGAAATTCTGTGTCTCCTAACTTGCTATGATATGTTCTCTTTCTTCAGTACAATGAATTCTTCCTTTGATCTGCGCCTACTCATACCATATCTTGAATGACCGATTAAATTAATACAGCCCAGGTTTCTATATAATTTAAAATGTATATCTGTATGTACTGACATGGAAGGCCATGTTTAGTGGAAAAAGCAAGTTGCAGAGTAGCATATTTAGAAGCCTGGTCTTTTGTTTAAAAGTAAAAAAAGCCACATGCCACAAATAGTAAACTCATGAACCAACTCTGTGTGTGTATAACATATGTAGTTATGCATCGAAACAGGTCTGCAAGATTACAGCCTCGACTGTTCGCAGTGATTATTTCTGGGGAGTAGTTAAACCAAACATATTTACTCTTCCCACTAAAACCAAGAACAAAACAAAGGCACCCAATCTCACCACACCTATTCAAAATAGTGCTGGAAGTCCTAGCTAGATAAGTTAGGCAAGAAAAAAAAAGAAAGAAATAAAAGAGATCTACATAGGATAGGAAAAGGTATATATAGAAATATATATACCTCTGATATATATAGAAATTCCCTAACACACCAACCAAAAAACCCATTAGACATAATAAACAAATTTAGTAAAGTTGCAGGATCAACATGCAAAAATCAACATGCAAAAATCAGTTGCATTTCTGTATTACCATGAACTATCTGAAAAAGAAGTTTAAACTTTTTAACTTAAAATAGCATCAAAAAAACCTTAGGAATTTATCCAAAGGAAAGATGTATACACCAAAAACTGTAAGATACTGTTAACAGAAAATTGAAGATACAAATAAATGGAAACATACCTCATTTTTATGGATCAGAAGAGTTAATATTATTAAAATGTCAATACTACCCAAAGCCATCTAAGATTCAGTACAGTCTCTAGCAATATTTCAGTGGCATTTGCCACAGGAATAGAACAAACAATCTTAGAACTCATAAGAGACCACAAAACAGCCCAAATGGCCAAAAGCAATCTTGAGAAATAACAAAGCTGGAGGCATCACAGTGTCTGATTTCAAACTGTGTTACAAAGCTATCGTATTCAAAACATTATGGTACCGGCATAAAAACAGACACATACACCAGTGGAACAGAATTTAACAGCCCAGAAATCTATCTCAAAAGATTTACTCTTTTGAGAGTCATGGATCTTTTTGTAAATGTAAATGGTTAAAAATTTTTATTTCTATTTAAAACCACGTATGTACGACAGGACCTCGGATAACATCGTTTTGTTCTGTGTCATTTTGTTATAGCTGTAGGAACTTTTGTTTATATCAATTAGCCTGTCGTGAAATTTGTTTCGTTATACATCATTTCTCTTAAAGTCTCAGAAACTATCGATGATGTTAAGTGAGGACTTATCTATACAGATATTTGCCTACAATTTTAGGGCATTCAAGGGACTGCTTTGATCCCACCAATGTGTATTGGTATTATTGTCGAACATCGGTCTTATTCCATCTGTTTTTAAGTACTAAGGAAACCCCTCATTTTTGCCTTCGTTACCCACATTCTAATAATTACTTACAGGCAACTGTAACGGCAATGGAAATGACGCTGTCTCTGTCTGCTACAGAGAAATTTGTTAACACTCTTCCTTGAACTTAGGTTTCTAAAGGCCCATATTGTCCAAAGCATTCTCCTAAATTCTAAGAAGGCAGTTTTATTGTATGTTAAGTGGGACTAACAAACATGTTTTAAGGCCAAATTTATGATATGATAGTTAGATTTTTTATATGCTATATATATTTGTATATATTTCATAGTAAATTGGGTCCTCCAGAAATCAATACTTGGAGCATAATTTTACTATTTTAAATTATTATGGAGGCTAAAGGTATTACATGTTTATGTATTTGTTATTGGGCTTAGCTGTGATTGATTTTAGTAACAGAAATTCCAATTTTAAAATTGTGCGTGTGGGCAAATGGGACTGACTTTTCAATATCTGTTTGTGACACTTTTTGTAAATGATTTGGGCCAACTATGGGGTTGCTTATAGATCTTTAACATGAAACTCAGTAAGTAACCAAGAGCTTGTTTTACTCCTAAAGAGTTCAAATATTTATTTAGACTTTTATCCACCAAGTGAAGCCCACACATTTATCCTTTCTTAAATTAAGACTAAAATTACTATTTTATCAGCCTTTATTATGCAATAGACATGAAAGACATTTGTGTGTTTAGTATCAAGGATAATTTTCAGTCATCTAAGCTCTGGAGGAGAACCCCACAGCCTCCCTACTGCATCTCAGGTGATGTATCCCATCCGGCAGCTAATTCCTCTGTGGGACACTACCCAATAAGTACTTGTACTGTGCCTGTGACATTGCAAAATGGTCTTTTCTGAGAGCAACAACACCCCAATCACAATAAGCAAACTCAGCACTCAGGTCTTGTTTTCTACATTGTTTTCTAATAAAGGATCTGGGGTTCCTGGGAGAAATGGCTAGTTCCAGGGCTGCGGCAGGGAGAATAGAGGATGAGGTTGAAGTATCTTGTGCCAGAAAACAAGAAAGTAGTCAAAGAAAAATGAGGACTTGTCAAAAAGACACAGAAGCCAGCTCGAAGGGGCTCCCTCCCATTAACCAAATCTGGACAAAATGAGCATTAAAAGGATAGAAACAAGTTATAATCTATTGAATAAAATAGGAAACTGTCAGTTCATACTAATGATAAATAAATGTAATTTTGGTGAGGAATGGTACTTTATAGTCTAACAGCATCTCTACAAAATACTGAAATACTTGTTAAGTATGCAGTATTGGTATAGTGGTGAGCAAATTGTTTTCCAAAATACTCATTAATTACAAAGGAGAAAATAATAACTGCACTGTGGAGGAAACTGGAAGAAACCACCTTAAGAGATCAGTTATCTTCATCAATAATGGGACATTTGAAATTGTGTAATACCTGATAGGATGTGATGAGAAACAGAACTTCTCTTCTGTGCTATTTCGTCTAAGGATGCATAACCTGAATTTAATCATGAGGAAACATACAAACCTAAATTGAAGGACCTCTATAAAGTAATTGACCTGTAATCTTCAAGGTGTCCAAGTCATAAAGTTCAGGAAAAGTCTGAAAAACTGTTCCAGATTGAAAGAGGCTAAGCAGACATGGCAGCTAAATGTGACTCGTGATTCTGATTTGGATCCTTTTGCTGTAAAGGACATTGTTGGGAAAATTGGTTAAATTTGAACAGGTTCTGAGGGTTAAAAGGCAGGAATTTATTCATCCATGTCAATTTCTCGATTTTTTTTATGGTAATATATACTGAAGCAACATTCTTAAACTTTTTGGTCTCAGGACGGTTTTATAGTCTTAAAAATTTGAGGGCCCCAATGAATTTTTGTTTATGTGGGATACATCTATCAATGTTTACTGTATTAGAAATTCAAACTGAATAATTAAATAATTGTTTAATTCATGTAAAAATAATAACAGTAAACCGATTACATGTTGACATAACATTTTTTAGTAGGAACTATAATATAACTATATTCTGAAACAAATCACAATTCAGTGGGGAGAGTAGCATTGTTTTACATGTTTGCAGATCTCTTTGCTATTCGGCATAGTAGAAGACAGTTACCTTTGCATATCTGCTCCTGCATTTAGTTTGTTGTGATATGTTCTTTTGGTCGGCTTATGAGAAGAAAATCTGTTTTTACATGGTTATGTAGTTGGAAAAGAAAATGATTTTAATAGTCTTTTTTAAGTAGTTGTGGATATTCTTTGATACTACATCAAAGTGTCTTAAATGTAAGTTTCTTAAAGGTTAGTTGCAATATGGAATCTGAAAACATATCAATGAATTTTTCATACTCAGTTATGCTAAAATCCATTTGTCTGCTTCACACTGCGAATAAGTCTTTCATCCATCATGGTTTTGTAACTTTATCCCTTGGTCATTGGAAAACACTGGTTCCTCAGTTTTGCCGATCTTAAAAAAGTTGACACAGTACAGAATACCACAAATATCACCCCCAATCTCATCAGAAAAGTCTTCTCTCTCAAGCTTATGATGGTAGATAGAAGTTTTTCAAAATTCTGATTTTCACTAAAAGCTTCAAATATTGTTGTTGCTTGGGGTTTTTTTTTTTAAAGCAACAGACTCATTTCATTTGTTTTTTTTTTTTTTTAGAATATGTCTGCCAAATCTGAATAATCAGTTTTTTCGTCTTGTTTTCTTTCATGTAAAATGGTGCCCCATGGAAAGAATGGGGCTAATTCAGCTCATGACTCAATTTCACAAATGTTTTTCCTCAAGACACCCATTTGGTACACAGAAAAAGGGCTTTATGCATACATATCATTTTGTTACACGGAACATTAAAAAGACGTGACTCAAGGGTAGAGATTTAATAACATTAATGATTTTACTCCTTCATCAAGGGGCATCCTTAAACGAAACCGACTTTGTTCTTTTTCACTGCAGGTAAGTGAGGGATATAGTGACTTCCACTTAGATGTTATTGCTCTCCTTCGTGTTAAGGTTCCCGCAGTTTTACCCACCACTGCTTTCGTGCCATGAGTGCAAATGTCAACACACTAAAGCACACAAATAATGCCTTAGTTTTTTTGACTCTCAGGGGCATTCAGGGTCATGGACCACACTTTGAGAACCACCTTATTGACGTTTTTACGGACATCTTGTTAGCAACTCAGTCTAACATGGTTCGGGAGGCAAAGTTACATACACGGTGTTTGTAATTTCGTTTGAGATTATTTCAAAATGAGAAAAACATAAGTAAATGATGGACTTTCAAGTGTTGAAAACTAAAATGTATGAGAATAATCATTTGCAAGTTTCAGCAATATACCAGGAAGTTCTTGCGCAGATCAAACGATGTAATGTCATTTAGCAGAGTTCTTGGCATCTAGTTGATGCTTAGTAATTGATAACTGTAATAGTTACTATTCCTGTTTAGTTGATAGAATGTTAACTTCCACCCCATGCTTTTTACATGGTACCTCCATGTTCGTTAGGGGATCCTAGATTGGGATGAATTGTGTCAAGTTCTTATCCTTAGTTCTAAGAGTAGAGAAGGAGACTAAATCAAGCACTTTTGCTTTTATTTTAATTTAATATGTGAAAATTGCTCTTTTAACAATTTAAATAAAGAGGGGTTTTTTTTTGTTAATGTTGAAGTATATCGATCTTCAAAGTGTTAATTTTCATAAAGATTCATTTCAATAGCCGATATTTTCAATTTTATGGTAATTTTTTCAAAAGTTCCTGGTTTTGTTTTGTGTTTTAAAGAAATAAAAGCAACTGTTAAGCTTCTTTTTTCTAAATACCAAAGTGAGAGACTCAGATCTTGAAAAGGATACTTTTTTCTTGTGGCAAGATTTCACAAAACCAGAACAGAATCTTGTAGAACAAAGTGACAGGTTAAAATGAAAAAAGGTTACTTAAAAAAAAAAGGACCTCAATCAGCATTTTTAGAAGAAAGGTACTGTGTGATATTTGACTTCTAATTAATTTTAGCTATCTTTCTCTTTGAAAGAAGGGAGGAATGTTATGGAGGGTTGCAAAAATATCTCTTTTGCTTTCCAACTTGATTTTTAGTTCATGGTCATTGCATGGAAAATTGGTCAGCTCTGGCCCAAATCTCCTTGGTAGCAATTTCATTTTTCAAGTCAAGAAAGAGAAGAAGTAAGCTACCTCAAGGGAAAAAAACACAAAAAAACAAAAAAACAAAACTTACTTTCCTAACAAATAACAGAGAAACATTTTATATGCTAAAAAGAAATGCTGCAACATAATCATAGGAACATTGCCTCATGGGAAACTCTGAAGCGTTTTTCAGTTCCAAGATATGATGGTTTATTAACCAGATTTCTAAAACCATTGTGTCCTCCCTCTCCCTAAAGCCACGTGTCTAATCAGTCATAAAACCTCTCAGCATCTCACTCAGAAGTCTTTCCACACCGGCCCGCCTCCCGGCGCCCCTGCCGCCTCTCTCCTCTCGGCCCTGTTCTGCCGCGGGACTAATGCAGCGGCCGCTGTGTTCTCCCCGTCACTGTCACTTTTTATAACAGACCGCGTGTCCTCTTCTCTCCCACTAGGATTTCCCTCCTAAAAAAACAAGCGTGATCTTGTCACTTCCCTGCTAGTAGCCTCTGCTGTGGACTTATAACACAGGATGAGATACAAACTTGTTTCAAGGCCACCCTCATAGGTTGTGACCTGTGCTTAGAAGGGCCCAGGCTTGGTTTTATGCTCCGCCATCACCATCTTGAAATTCTTAATACTTTTTGAACAGGGGGCTCCACGTTTTTATTTTGCACTGACCTGCATAAATTATATAGCTGGTCTTGCTTTTTATCTTGGCACACGCAACCTCTACCAGCTTCCTCCTATAGAATTTTTTCTTGTCTTTTCCCCCTATGCACTACACCATTCACGGGGATTCTTACAATATGCTGTTCCTTCTCCCCACTTTTTGCCTTTGCCTCCTTCTCCCCATTCTCTGCATGGCCTGTTCCCATTCTAAGACTCAGTGCAAATGTCACCTCCTGTTTAAAATCCAACCCTGCAGGTGTGAGTTGCTTTCTCTTTGCATGCTTTGTTCATATTTATTAGAGCAACAGCTGGGTTCACACATAACCCTTTCACCTGTGACCTGTTTGAGTGTATCTCTATTATCCTCAGAGAAGAGTCTGACATGTGGGCACTACTTGGTATGTACTTCTCGAATTTATTTCGTTGAAACATAGTTATTGATCTTTTGTAGTGTACCATGTACTGCTGGCTCTGAGTGCGTAGTAATGAAGAAAACAACAGACATGAACTCTGCCCTGATAAAGCCGACAATTTAGAGAGTGCGATGCTTTGCCAGGTCACAAATGCTTGTGCTCCTGAATGAAGGAATGAGCATATGGCTAAGGTTTTAGGGTCTGAGTTCAGGAAGGGAAAAATTCTGCCTCCTTGACTGGTGGTGGTGGTATTATAAGCATTGGACTACAAGAAAGTCCTGCATTTGGAAGCAGTCCTAAGTTCATTTTTTTTGACATTAAAGAGAAAGGTAGACATCAGAGTTCTGTGCTTTCATCAAATCTGAGACACCACTGGTTGTGAAACAGTGATGTAGCTTATAAGCGTTAAGAAAGAAAAGTCACCAATTAAATTGGTATGCCATCACTTAGAAGGCATCCTGATTTCAAAGATAAAAAGTGAATAAACGTGCATCTTGGAATAGATGAAACCAGTAATTCAAAGGTTAATGACAGAAAAATTGAGCCAAAGAAATGCTTGGACACTAAAGTCATGGCTAAAAATAATATATCATGACCACTGATTCCACGGATGATACAGGAACAAATAAATCACTTTTTAAAGCAGAGTTGGATGTGCATGGTGAACTTGAAAAAGTATATGCAGCTGATACAAAGAGGAAAGATTTAATGATACAGATAATGCCTCCAGCAGCCTGTGCTAGTTATGAAAAAATTACATTTGATGTAGCCATCTTCGTACATATCGGCAGATGTAAGAAGAAAACATTTTGTGTAAGACTTTACAGTTTCTATAGGATGGATGTTACTTTTTCTTTTTCTTTTTTTTTTTTTTTTGGCTTCATTTATTTTGGTTGATATTGGTTAACGAAATCCAATAAGTTTCAGCTGTATACTTTAACAGTAAGACATAAATATATATTTACACTGTGTGTTCACCTCCCATAGTTAGATTTTTTTCTGTCACCACATGTTTGACCCCGTTTACCCCGTCTGCCTCCCCTCTTCTCCCACTCCCTACCCTCTGGTTTATTGTCCATGTCCATGAGTTTCTTTTTGTTTACCCTGTTCATTTGTTGCTTTTAGGTTCATATCCCACATTTAAGTGATATCATGTGATTTTTAGCTTTTTCTGTTTGGGTTATTTTGCTTAGCATGATTATCTCGAGGTCCATCCATGTTGTTGCAGATGGCAGTATTTCATCTCTTCTTATGGCTGAGTAATATTCCTTTGTATACATGTACCACAGCTTCTTTACCCAATCATCTATCGTGGGACACTTTAGTTGCTTCCATCTCCTGGCCACTGTGAATAGTGCTACTATGAACATCTGTGTGCAAATATCTTTTTGAATATGGGTTTTCAAGTCTTTGGAGTAAATACCCAGTAGAGGGATTGCTGGATCCTATAGTAGATCAATTCTTATTTTTTTGAGGAACCTCCATACTATTTTCCATAATGGCTGTACCGATTTGCAGTTCTACCAGCAGTGTATTAGGGTTCCTTTTTCTCCACATCTTCTCCAACATTTGTTATTACTTGTTCTGTTGAGTATAGCTATTCTAACAAGTGTGAGATGGTATCTCATTGTGGTTTTGATTTGCATTTCCCTAATAGCTAGTGATGTTGAGCATCTTTTCATATATTTGTTGACCACTTGTATGTCCTCAAGGGAGAAGTGTCTGTTCAGGTCCTCTGTGTTATTTCTTATAGTAATAGAATTCCTGAAGGTTAGCAAAGCTTGAGGATGGGGCCCTCAGCCAACGAGTGACTCCAGGACTTCTAACTGCATCCCATGCTTTTCAGACTCACTCTGTGTCTTGGTCGGTTCTAGCTGCCCTCACAAAATATGATAGTCTTGGTATCTTAAACAATAGACATTTATTTCTCACAGTTCTGGAGACTGAGAAGCCCAAGATCAAGGTCCTGGCAGGTTCAGTTCCTGGCGAGGGCACACTTCTTGGCTTGTGGATGGCTGCCTTCTTACCGTGTCCTCATGTGGCCTTCCCTCGGTGGTGCGTGTGGGGAGAGAGAGCCCTCTGTTTTCTACTTATTATGAGGAACTAATCCCGTCATGAGGACTAATCCTGTCCTCACCCTCATGATCTCCTCTAAGCCTAATTACCTCCCAAAGGCCCCACCTTGAGATGCTATCATATTGTGGGTTAGGGCTTCAGCTCACACATTTTGTGGAGACACAGATGTTCAGTGCCTAACACTTGGCCTCCATCGTATTAGCAACATCACTTTGGAACCCTAAGTATAGTAATGTTAGGGATTTTTTTTGCATTTTTTGCACCTCAAAAAATAAAAGTTAGATATTTCTATGAGAAGGCTATTCCATACCACCCCCCCCCCAAGTGTAGAAAATACACATTCTTTGAGAATTTCTTCAAAAGTGCCTTTTCTACGATTTGAAGGCGGAGCTGTCTTAAACATCTGTAAAAGTGGTTCTGGCAACACCGTGTGCATCCGTGACACTGGAGTGCAGGTTCAGCACATCGTGGAAAACATTCTCGCTTCCCGAAAAGGCTTTCACAGAAATTGCCAGAGAAGTGGGAGAGCGTGAAACTCGTACGTGAAAACTGAGAGATCAATTTCCCTTCCTGTCTTTGATTTGTCAGCAGAACTAAGCCAAAGAAGTACGCACCACTAGTCAGAAGAAAAACGAAGCAAAGAAAATCCAAAAACAAAAAGAATATCATCAAAAGCAAAAGGGGAAGAAAAGAAACAGAAAGGTTATGAAACAGGCTAGAAAGGCTACATCAGCCCTAACTACAGAGGAGGAAGCCCCTAAAACGAGTGATACTCCAGGACCCTGAACCCCAGAAGAAAGAGACCCCCAAGTTTGCGATGAAAGAGACCTGCAGAGTAAAAGTCCAAAATAGAGTGCAAGACAAATCTGAAGAAGCAATTCCACTATTGGTCCCAACAGGAAAGTCTCCCACCAAAGAAAATGTAGAGATACAAAAACATGCCACAGGAAAGAAGTCTCCACGAAAGGGGCCTGGTCTCAACACGCATCATGCGAAGAAGAGGAAGGTCTTCACAGCTTTGGAGACCCTGAAAGGGACAGAGCGCAAAATCCCAGGGAAAGGCCCAGGGAAAAGCCAAGAATCAAAGAAGAGTCAGGGAATGAAACTCTCCCTTGGGGAAAAAAGGCCCAAGTCAGACACCTAAAAAGCCAGAGGCCAGGTTCTTTACCGCAGCTAATAAATCTGCAAGAAAAGCTCTCCAACACTCAAACAATGGTCCAAAAGACCCAAAGTGCCCCAGTTAACCTAAAACCAATGACTCAACCGGGGGGAAACATTAGAGCTGCCCAGGTATTTTCAAAAATATCTGGGTCCTGATCCCCATCAATGACCTTCTCTAAGAGCGAGGCCTAGACATAATGTTAAAAAAACCTCCACAAGTAATTCTGATATATGTTCATGAGTGTAAGAAACAGGAGCTTGAATTCATTTTAAAAATTGCTCTTCTGTTTATTTATAGAGGGAAAATACAAAAAAAAATTAGAGAAAGTACAAAAGACGCATTGTACTTTATATATCTTAATATTATAAAACATTTTATATGAAAAGAAAGGTGTTTAAAAAACTTGTAATACATTTTTATAGTTATAAATCGAATGGAATGAATTAAGATTTAAGAAGATAAAATTGGTAGGCATTGAATATAGTACTATTTTTCCAAGAGTCTCCCTTTTCCCCCTAATTACCATTTTCAGGACCTGGGGATAGAGAGAGTGGTCCACAACCAAAATGTCATCAGCCTTCAGCTCCATGCCCCATTTTAAGCTCTCGGAGTACTTTATTCATGAGACTGGATGGTTTCTAAGGTTTCTTATAACTCAAAATGTTTCTGTTTCTATGAGAATAATAGTGTCTACGTAGGACAGATCGAAGAACTGAGTTGTTTCTCAGTTTATCCGAGTGGTATTCCAGTGAAGGACCCTGAACCCCAGAAGAAAGAGACCCCTTCGTCAGAGAAGCACCTTATGTTACCGTGATTCATGTGGACGTTTCTTATCTGCATGTAGTTTTTTTTCTATAGTGAGGAATTTAAGAAGTATCGATAAGATGATTTTAATAAGTCAGCTATGTTGGCCTAGATGTATTTACTCATTTAACAAACATTTGAGTGATGTCTGCTATATGCCAGGCACTGTGCTAGGTGTTGGGAGTGTAAAGACGACAGAGAATGATTCATGTTTATTAGGAAATAGAGGCTCTCTAAATAATACACAATGGTAAGTACTTAATAGGGTCATAGGGAAGCTTCGTCTGTAGGCACATAGCTGAGGGAGTGAGTAGTTTTCCCTTTGGGGAAATGGGAATCATGAAAAGGCAGTCCACAGAGGTGGTGACACAATTTGAATCTTAAATGATAAAAGTTCTAATTTAGAAAAAGATGGGGGAAGGGTAATATAACAGGAGTTTCATAGTGGTTAGTACCAGAAACTTAGGGGGAGAAACAGATTGTCTATTTGGAGCAGATGTAGGGACAAAGGAGAATCAATGTATTATTGTTGGCTTTTATTAATAGAAAATTCTAAATAATGCATGAGTTTATGTAGATAAGACCTGTTTTCTAGCATTCTCAGATCTAATATTTCCAGATATCTAGGAGGTGGGGAAGGCGAGGGAATGAAGAAAGTCTTTCTTCCATGATCTCTAAAATTATTCTTAGAGGAAAACTGAGATGTCCGTTTGTTGAGCAAAATGAAAATAATGATGGCCGGACTTAAAAGTGTGTTAAACATAAGGCTATTCTGAATGTTCCTGGCCTTTCTAGGTTTGAACCTAAAAATATATTATTAATATATTATTAAATGAAATATATTATTAAAAATATATTATTAATTTTCATGTTGAGAGGCGTTTTAGCAGCATCTTGAGAATACTTATGGGTACAGTTCCTTTTCTGTCAGTTCCAGACCTGACTAATTGAACTAATTCAGGAACTTCTGACCAAAAAGCAGACGTGTGACTCTAGGAATGGAGCACCCAGGCCTGGAGGTGATGGAATGGCTTGAGACAGTGAGGATATTCATTATGTAGCTTGCACTACCTTGCACTGCACATAGAGCCTTGTACTACCATATAATAGCTCTATGGTTATGAGTAATATTTGCTTTCTGTTATTCCACAATTGTGGTTATGTGGTTTTCAGTGGAATAGTAGATAAAGGGGAATGAATGGTAACCATCAGCCCAGCTATTTCTTAGCCTCATTCCCTACTATTTAAACCAGAGTTGATTTTCTTCTTCCATTTCTAGTGAGTTGACTGCCTTAAACAGCTCATAACAATCATCACAGTATTTTGGTCTTAGCTACAAGGCTGACAGACAGCAGGCCAAGACCATCTCAGACTCATTTCAATCTGACAAATGGGAGGGGGGGGCATGATTGTATTTGGCCACAACTCTAAGTTGCAGGATACCAGCCCATCCAATTTCAAACACTGAATGATTTAAATCAATAAGAATAAGCAACAGTATTATCTTTACATAATGGTCTATAATCTAATAATGGAATTCCTTAGTTCTTTAATTTCTTTAAGAATTTACAACCACAAGATTTTTACTGTGAGACTTTGAATAAATGGAGAGGCTGGAAGGAATGTCACATTTTCTTTCTTCATAAATTTAATTGAAATGTTTAATGCAGCCCTAATAAAAACTGAGACTAGACAAGTAAGGATAACCAATACACTTTTGAATAATAAAGGAGTCGTGCACTACCAGAAATATTAAAACTTATCTTAAAACTAGAATAATTAAAATGAGGGCATTACGAAAGAATAGAAAAATAGTTTAATAAACAGACTGTAATTTGGGAATCAGAACCTGGTAGGTACAAGGTGTCGAATGGCTTTATATTCCCCCCTTGATCGTCGGATGTGGATGTCATAGGAAGGGTATGATCTTGGTTCAGGCGACTCAAGCTGAGGGACTCCCCAAAGGGGTTGACACCTGAAAGCTGTCTGCTGTTGATACTCCAGGAGCTGGGGCAGCCAGAAATCTTTAAAGCGACAGATGGGCGGCTCTCCTCTTCCAACTGCAAGCTTCACGTTCACTCGTTTATATATTATCCTATGTACTTGTGGGGTATTGATTTTAACTCATCACAGCTCCTACTCTGGCGGAAAGACTCAACGGAGGCTGTCATCCTTTCGGCCTTTGTCGTGGGCAAGGTTCCGAGTACTGTACCTCTCCAAAGCCTTTGGCGAAGTTCCTCCTCCCCAGCAGTGGGCTCTTGCTGAGTTGTGGACTGTGGCGGTCTTATGAAGAGCCTTGGGTGTGGGAGGTGGTGAAGGTGGAAATTATGTGTATGTGGTGCTATATTATATTATGTGTCTATGGTGCTCACTTCAGTTCCGGGTCCTTAGTACATCCTTGTGCTGATGTCTAAAATTAGAGGATTCTCGTTCATCTGGCTTGGCTTCTGTGGGCAGGGTCAGATGAGGGCTGCTGAGCAGTGGGGAGGGGGGAAATGCCTACATTATTTCCCTGGGTCCTAGCAAAGCAGCTACCTCCCACTTCAGCCTTTAAGAACACCCGTCGTAATTCTCTTAATTGCCTGGGCCCAGAGAGAGGCGTCTCCTGGGACATATACAATATAATAGGGACTTCCCATTTCTACGTCTGACATTTGCTGTCTGCGTGGGATGTCCGAAATGGCAGTGGCCCTCTTGAAACCAGGAAGGGGGCCAGCCTAAGGGAATAAGAGAGGAAGGTGGAAACACCCTGGGTCCTTTGTGACATTCTTGAGCAACTGAACAAAACAGACCCAATTCCTTGCCTTAACAAAGCTTGATTCTAGTGGGTTCAGGTAACAACAAACACGCATTATTAAAATACACAGTGTATTACAAGAGGGCGAGCGTGACGGGATAAAATAAAGCAGGGAAAGGGGACAAGCAGTGCTAGGGGAGGAGTGGTTGCATTTTTCAAAGGATGGTCAAGGAAGGCTTCTCTGAGAAAGTAACATTTGCTTAAAGACCTGACAGAGATAAGGGTTGCTGAAGAGCATTTCAGACACAGGGAACAGTAAGTGCAAAAGCCTTGAGTGTATTTGGAGAACATTCTGTGTTTAAAGAACTGCTAAGGGCCTCTGTGCCTAGAGTTTGGGAGCAACTGGGAGAGTAAGTAAGTGGAGATGAATTCAGAGAAGTATTAGATTGTTGCCAAAAGATTTTGGCTCTTACTTTAAGTGAGATGGAACCCTTGGAGGTTTGTGAGAAGGGGAGGGACGGGATCTGATCTATGTTAAAAAAAAGAGAAGGCACACAGCAGAGGCAGTGAAGATAAGAGAAAAAGGTAGTGTTAAGTGGACTAGAACTTGATTCGGGGTCATCAGAATTTTACTTATCTTCAAAAACTTGCTTCAGAAGCCATTTTGCTTATTCTAATGTGAACACAAAGAGCTTACTTGAGGGTTCTTATTAAATAACATTGTTTCCGAAGGATCACTGAGTTTTGTTTTGTTTTGTTTTTTATTTTTTATTTTTAGCAGCATATCTATACCAGACTCCACAATATAAGTATAGTTGTCAAATCCTGTGAGATTTAAAAGAGTAAATTTGATTCAGGGATTGTGAGGTGGCTTTTATTACAGAGAGAGAAATTTTCCTAAATGTCAGTATATGGTGCTAGTGTGACAACGTACTTTGCTTTCCCAAAATAAAGAGATGTATTTGGCTTATTTTATTCTTGAATAAAATTTTGCATTTAATAAAATGTATCCTTCAACCTTTGATTTTTTTTTCTTGTGAATTTATGGCTCTAATAAAAGGCAGAGTTCTTGTGGTAAATTTTGTGAACCATTTATAGTTAAGACATGTTGGACTAGCTTTCGTGAGATGACAGCGTTATAACTGGCTCTGCATTACATGAACACACATAATAGCTCACTTATACTGGAATACTATGTCATTAACAGCAGATAAGGGATTTTCCAGGGCAGTTACGATCTTCTCTAGTTTACTCATGGATTCCTACCTAGGATCAATACTTTTCTTTGAGGCTAAGAATCAGTTCTCCTGTGAATCAGCTCTTTGGTTTTAGACATAAGTCCTTTTAGATCAAGCATGGAAACCTCCTTCGTGAATTAATGCCGCACACTCTGATGAATCAACATTGACTTCGAATGAAGAAAAATTTATTTTGGGGAGCTGGATTTTTTAATTCCTCCTTCCCTCCCTCCCTCTTCTTACGCCTACAACACCTGGTCTTCCTAGGAGGTCTCCCATCCAGGTACTAACCGGGCCCGACCCTGCTTAGGTTCCGAGATTGGGCACATTAAGGGTGGCATGGCCGTAGAAAGAATAAGCTTTCTGCACCCGCTGAACTGCACTTGGTGATGTGAGAGTAGGGTCAGTTGAGGAGAGGAAGAAGAAACTCACATTTATGGAGTGCCTCCTCTGTGCCTGCAGATAACACTTGAGCCTCACCTCATAAGCTGGATTGTATCACCTTCCTTTTCACAAAAAGATGCTGAGCTGCGTAGGGGATGGATATATGGCAGTCAGAGAGGAGATGTGACTCGCTCAAAGTCATTTAGCAAATAAGCGTGGAAATGAAATTGATACCCGTGTTTGGGTGACCTCACAGTCTGTGCCATCTTCTCAAAGGGGCTCACTAGCGAAGGTAGAAGTAAACATTAAGCGTTACCTCAAATGAGATGAGTTTTGTTTCTCCAGGGTCTCATTTCTCAATTTGTTAATTCCATGAGCCCTGTTTGGACCGTAATAGTCTTGTGCAAAATAGAACACTGAGGTCTTTCTCATGTCACTTTGTAGCTTTATTACTGTACATTTTGTGTGGATTTCTAAAATATAGTGACTATAACTATTAACCAAGCTCCCAAATTCCAGTATGATCGTATTCATTTTGTCTTCATTTTAATAAGATAGAGTTTTTGTTTTCGTATTTCACATTTTCAGATATTTTACGACATAACTTCTTCCTGAAATTATAAAGCAATTAAAATCGCAAAACCAGTGATATTTAAAGGGTAAATAACATTATGATAGGAATCGTATTTTATTATTTCTACCTAGGGGCCTAAGAAGTGGTCATTATTGATTTATAGGAGGAGGACTGATTAAGGAAAACTCAGCCAGCTCTGTGACAATGTTGGAATTCTTATTACAGAAATATTGGGTTGACTCTACGTCATCTTTTAGGTGGTCTCATAATTGCTTAAAATTATCCTGCTCTAAATTTCATATCAAATTGGGGGGAAAGAGTTCGAAGGGATAATGTTATCAAATGCTTTAATCTTAATTGCCATTTATTAATTGTTCTCTTTCTCTCCATTTGTGTTTTTTTCCCCAGGAGAAAAATTCAAAGTGGAAACAAGAACGATTGCTGTTGACTTTACATTAGAAGATATTTATGATAAAATTAAAGTAGGCTTGGCAGGTCTTCAAATCGGTGTTTTAGGTTTGTATATCTTTCACATTTATAGATTCTTCTTGCATTTATTGTTTGACTTTTACTATGACGGCATGGTTTCTTTTTGGTTGTTAGGTGTTCAGTTGGTAAAATTGTCTTGTTAATACAATGGATCTTAGATGATATTAATTTATATACACTTGAATCTTTGTGGTTTTAGTTATATTTTGGTTTGTTTTCCCTGCCTGCTTTATTTCCAGTCTCTCATTCTTTCTGTATATATTTAGAGATAGTTATAATAATCACTTAAGGTGGGTGATGCTTACCCATATTTACAGATGAGGAAATGAAGTCTTAGGAAAGCTTTCCTCTGCCTTTTGTTCACTATCACCCCCTTCCCCACAGATGCCTTTTTAGACATTATTTTTCCTGATCTTCTCTCTCATGAAATTTTAATACTACAGGTATACCGTACATCTCGTTTGTGTACTGTATGTATATCTGTGCTTTGTAAATAAAAATAATAAGATCTTATACTCTCCCCCCAAACCAAGCTTTGTCTTTTTGGGGGAAACATCACCCCATTTGGAAGAGTGGCTGAGGGAGCTTAAAGACTTGCCTCAGGTCACATAAGATGGAGTGGCGCAGCGGGGATTCAGCCCTCTTATTTTTTTCCAGGACTACTGCTCCTTTTTGTTACACCTGAGCTACCTTGCTCTCATTACCAAACACAGATGTTTTTGCTGAGATGTGCAACTATTGGACCTGGTTAAGGAAAAGATTCACCAGATTTTAAGGGAAAAAATAGGCTTTGAAAAGTTACCCACCATTTTTTGAGTCTTCTCTTGAAAGAAACAGGGCAGGTAGTTCAGAAAAACTTTGCTTCTTCACTAAACCTCTTTATTCCACTGCCAAAGTTGGTGTAAACCTGGTAATTGCCATCGTTTTCTTTATTGGGCTCTAAAAGGAAGAAAAACGAAGAGAAAATACTTGAAAAAAGTTTCCTAACATTTCTTTAGTCAAGACCCCAGCTCACTTCCTTGTACTATAAATGGATTGTTTTATTAGTTTCTTCTTAAGTCAATTTAAAAAAAGGTAAATACCTATAGCCCTATACAGTGACCTTGGACGTGAGGTTAACCCTGGCTTTGACATGCCATTTTTTTCAGCTTCTGCCTGGTCCATATCACAGGTCACCATACCCCACCTCCCCTACACTGCTACTCTCCTACTTATGGGAGCACCGATAGCAAAATATGAATGTAAACACAGGTCAAGTTTTTGTGTTGTGTCTACTTGTTCTTTTCTAACACTTACCATATTGCCTGGGGTCTTTCCCAGCTTCCTCTCTCTTATCTTAGATCTGGAATTCCACTAACAAAGGTAAAATTTTCAACTTTTTTAAACTTACGAATCAGTAGCAGCTATAACTTATTAGGTTAGACACTTCCGTAGTCCATCCTGACCCCTTTCAAATCAGTCATGGACTGAAGAACGAAGCCCGGCTCAGGCCGAGAGACGGATGGAAGAGCCCTAATGAGAGGAGACTTAGCTTCAACGTGTGTTCTTAGAGAAACACTTTCTTTCAGAAGTAATTAATAATTGTTCTTAGCCTTACATACATTTTAGCTGCTTTTCACTGGATAGCTTTGAAACTATAGATACTCAGGGACTATGTCACTGAAGATGAAAAATGTTGGGCATCAGGTTGCTGCGGGCTGAAGGGTTTTTAAAGGCACTCTTCATCAGTTCTTTCCTGACTCAGTGTATAGAAGGTCTACAGTGTGAGCTTAGGCACGAGAGATAGATCCGTTCAGGATGAGAGCACAAGGCACATGATTCTCAAGCATGTTTTCCCACTTCTAGAATCCTAGGATTTGTGTCAATACATAAGCATTAATGTTAAACATAAGGATTGATATTAGGCCACATATGCCAATGGAAGCATTGTTTTTATAGTCCAACTCCTTAATAAATTACAGCCCGTGAGTTAGTAGTTCGTTCCTTCCTTCCTTCCTTCCTTCCTTCCTTCCTTCCTTCCTTCCTTCCTTCCTTCCTTCCTTCTTTTTTTCCTTTCTTCTTTCCTTCCTTCCCTCCCTCCCTCCCTCCTTCCTTCCTTCCCTCCTTCCCTCCTTCATCAGTGAACTAGAGATAAAACAATGAACAAGAAAGCATCTGACTTCATGTAGTATACTATTCTAATAGGGAAGACATCACTGAACAAAAATACTTATCTGTAGGATGAGCATTGAGAAGGAATGGGCAGGGTATAACAGGTGTCTAAAAGGGAAGAGGGGATTGATACAGGAAGAAACAATAAGCCAGTGGGGTAGGAAAAAGGAAGACTAAAGAAATATTTAGAAAGTAGACAAAGCAGGATTTTGTGAGAGATTATAAGTGGGATGAAGAAGGAAAAACTCATGGATGACTTTCAGGTTTCTGGCGTGAGGGTCGGTATAAATAGTGCCATTTACTCAAATGGGGAATCCCGGAGAAGGATCCTTTTTGGGGTTCCTCTAGGATGTCCCAGTGGGGTTGTTAAGTTGATAGTTGCCTGCATAGATCTAGGTTTCAGTAGAGCTCTAAACTAGAGATAGAGTTTGGAGATGAGTCATATATGAGTAATAATATTGAAACAATGAGACTGGAGATAATCCAAGGAGAATGTAGAGAATGTAAAGAAAAAAACTGAGGATAGAGCTCTTTGTAATCAAAAGCAACCTGGAAAGAAGGAGGCATCATTTTTTGCACAAGTTCAGCGCTGTCCAATAGAAGTATAATGTGAGCCAAATATGTAATTTTAACTTTTCTAGTAGCCACATTTTTAAAAAATGAAGTAACAAATGAAGTTAATTTTAATGTATTTTATTTTAACCCACTATATCCAAAATATTATTACTTTAGCCTATAACTCATATAAAAATTATTGAAATATTTTGCATTCTTTCCCATACTGTCTTTGAAACTAGTGTGTATTTTGCGTTTATAACATAGCTCAGTTATGACTGGCTATGTTTGAAGTTTTAGTAGCCTCGCGTGCCTAGTGACAGACATCTAGCTGTAGTTCATCTTGACTGTCTCTCGTCTTCAGTTTGTGTGAGAGAACCATAAATATAATTTCTAGATTTTTCTTATGCTTTGACAGGGTTTTCAACCTGAGGCAATGTCTGGCAATGTCCAGAGACTTTTCTGGTTGTCAGTGATTGAGGGAGGAGGAGGAGGAAGTCTGTTGGACCCTGATGCGTAAAGATCATGGATGATGCTAAACATCGTACAATGCACAGGACAGACTCCCACAACACAGAATTATCAGCCTGAAATCTCGATAATGCTGGGTTAAGCAGCCCTGCTTGAAAGTTATAACATAATTAAAGAGCTGTTATTGCAGTACTTACTGAGACAAACACACACGCATATACAAACTCTATTTTTGTTTTCTAGTTGGTTACAGATCAATAATAAAAATAATTATAGGTAATGTTTGCATAATCCTTCAAAGTTTACAGCAGCACTTTTACATACATTATCTTATTAACTGGCTATATGTTTAGTTTTCTTCCTACTCGGGCGACAGCTGTCTCCTTAATCATAAGCTTTGCATAATTATTATTGACAGTTATTAGCATATATCTTATACTTACATTGCATTGTAATTTTAGTTTGTCAAGATTTTGAGGGAACTATTAAAATACCTTTAGGAGCTAAATTTTCTTACTGCTCGTCGTATTTCAACTCCGACTTATAGTTCCTTCACCAGGGCAGGCATAGACGTGCAGGGAAGTTAATGTTTTCGTTTTCTTTTTCATGATTAGCTGGGTCTGTAGTGCCTTCACCCTCTCTTTTCCCTCTCTCCTCCCGATCCAGATCCCACATACACCTGCCTCTTCCTAGGAAGTGGGAAATAATCTTATTCTCCTTCTTCCTCTACTTAGGGTCAGTCTTACAACAGTCCCTAAAATGCTAAACATGTAGATTGGTTTCTAGTAAGATCTAGCAATCCCATATTACAGTACGGAAAGGAATTTTTTTCTACCGAATATTAATGAAACCAGTAATGACAAAGAGAAAAATAAATCACCGAGGTACACTCCATTTGTTTGAATAGCATTAACTACCAAAGTGTGGTCGGTGCTTAATAAAGAAAATTAGTATTTTCAAAACTATAAAGGAAAATGCTAAAGCCCTTTGTCATGAGAGAAACATCAAGTTTTCAATAAGATAAGTGGAAAGAAAACAGCCACGAATTGTGTGAATTTATTCCGAAAGGTCACCATAACTTGATAAGACTATAAATGCGTAAGGTTGAGAAACTGGGTTCTTAACTCTGTTATGTAAAATAAGTAAGCATCTGCTGTCTTCTGGCAAATGCCAAGAAACACAGATTTGAGAAAGCTTAAAAAACTTTAACTAGTCAAAGAAAATGACATCAGTCCTGCTTTGAATAAGCAAACAATTGGTTAACAAAATGTAATGTTTACTTGATTCCTCAAGGGAGACTTGGAGGACTTTGCACAATGCATTGCTGGGAGGTGTAATTTACCAAGGCCAAAGGAGTAGCCTTGGATTTCAAGTATATCACAGATAATACTTTTGTCAAATTCCACTACTATGACTTTTTAACTTCTAAAAAGTGACATTTTTATTCTAGAAGAAAAAATAGAAGGGTCCACCTAAAAATTATAATCACTTAGTTTGTGATTTATTTGAACATAAAATCAACCATAGCTTTATCAAGCTTTTAATGCATCTTATCCTAGACCAAGAATTTTCTCATGTGAGTGCTGTCAAAGTCTTCTCCGCCCATACTGCCAAGGTTGATGTCAGCTGCAGAAACAAGAAACTCATTTGGTATAGGGTGACCTGTGATGCTGTGCTGACTTAGTTTATTCAGCCTTATTTATTACTTTTAAAAAAACAAGATTCATCCTAGTAAATTTGAAGATCTAATTGGCTTTATTAAACACTTCATGAATTGGGCAGCATCCCATGTAGCAGCTAACAGGGCTCTGAGGGATTGTACAAAATGGAAGGGTTTTATGGGAAGAGGGATGGGACAAGGGAGCTATTAACAAAAGAAAAAAGGATTATTTTTAGACCAGGACTTCTACTTTTGGGAGGGAAGGGAATAGCAAGGGTTCTTATCATGCAGGTTACCTCTTTTTATTCTATTGGGGGGAGGAATGGAGAGGACCCACCTGACCAATTACCTTACTGATGTTTGATGAGAAAATTCCAGACTCCATAATTATGATTATTTCTGGGAAAGGCCGAAACAGCAGGTAGGTCAGGAATTAAAAGTAGGTTTGGTATTCTGGGTTTTATCACAAGTGATGTCATTTCGGGTTTTCTCTTTAGCATTACCCATTGACTTTTGTCTATTTGTATACAATGCCCATAATTTTGAGGCATCGTTTTAATAACAGTATGTATAAATAATAAAAATTAGTGGATTGCAACGAATCATTGATTGCAAAAGCTGATATAGACCTTATTCTCTCTCTTTTTTTTTTTCTATTCCCTTTATAGAGTGATTACTTGCTCCATTAATGTGCTTGTTGGGTTATTTTTCAATTAGTATCCTTTTTCCTCAGCCGAATGCAAAAACTTTTTTTGGTTATCCTTGCTCATGCAACCTTAAGTATTATGGGAAATACTTGGGAAATGTTCATGTTCCATTTTTCTCCCCTAAAACCTAATATTTCCCAGAATGTTTTGGGTTGGAGAATAGCTATTTGGGAATACACATCTTTTTTTTTTTTTTTAATTTTTATTAAGTTTGTTGGGGTAACAATGGTTAATACAATTATATAATTTTCAAGTATACATTATAATTTGACATCTATATGTTCTATTGTGTGTTTACCACCCAAAGTCCAGTTTCCTTCAGCTACCATATATTTGACCCCCTTTACCCCGTCCATCTCCCCCCTCCTCCCTACCCTCTGGTAACCACTAGTCTGTAGTTCATGTCCATGAGCCTCTGTTTGTTTGTCCTGTTCATTTGTTGCTTTTAGGTTCATATCCCACATATAAGTGATGTCATGTGATTTTCAACTTTTTCTGTCTGGCTTATTTCACTTAGCATGATTATTTCAAGTTCCATCCATGTTGTTGCAGATGGCTGTATTTCATCTCTTCTTATGCCTCAGCAATATTCTATTATACATATATATGTATATATATACCACAGCTCCTTTAGTCAGTCATCAATCATAGGCCACTTTGATTGCTTCCATGTCCTGACCACCGTAAATAATGCTGCTATGAACATCTGTGTGCAAATATCTTTTTGAATATGAGTTTTCAAGTCTTTGGGGTAAATACCCAGTAGAGGGATTGCTGGATCCTATAGTAGATCAATTCTTAGTTTTTGAGGAACCTCCATACTGTTTTCCATAATGGCTGTACCAATTTGCTATCCCACCAGCAGTGTATGAGGGTTCCTGTTTCTCCACATCCTCTCCAACATTATTACTTGTTCTATTGAGTATAGCTATTCTAACAAGTGTGAGATTGTATCTCATTGTGGTTTTGATTTGCATGGGAATATGTATCTTAAAAAATAGTTTGAGCGAAGATGAAGATTTAAGATCAACTGTGTCTCTATTAAGTTTTCAAATTTACTTAACAACAACAACAACAACAACAATGACAACCCAAGGGTATTATTAGCTACATGGGCAAAAGGACCAGTTGGTTTCCAACTGCATAATTAATTGGGTTGGGGTCCAGAGTTGGCTTCCTTACAGTTCAGTCCTCAGAGCATCAAAGGAAGAGGAAGTAGATGTGGACCTGGGAGAGGGATCCACAGGGCTGCAGGAGCTGGGCTGAGGAAAACTTTTTCTAGGATCTTGGGGCAGGAAGACACTTGAGCATACCAGAAAGTTATGTGCTCCCAGTTGCATTCGATGAAGGAAGTTACAAGGAGAAGATTCTGGCTTCTGCAGAGGATTTAGACATATATAAAGCTACAGATTATCTTGCTAGTCTTGGGAATTTTACTAATTAAAAATAAGTTTTAAATTGTCTCCTCTCGAATTGTAAATATGTCTGAAAGGGCCAATAACATCTTTATTTAAATCTTATTGAGATTAGTATATTCAGTTTATTACCCGTCTACTTTCTGGATCAGTCACTCTGTGGAAATGGCTATATTAGGTAGTGAGACATGGAGAAATCATTTCGAACTGGAAAAGGAGAGGCTTAAAGAGGAAATTACAGTCGTAGGTTAGCGATCGCTGGGGTGCTGAGAGGAAAAAGGATAGAAGGGTAAAACTGGTTGAGAGAGAGCACCAGAGTTAAAATTCATGTGTTTGGGAGTGACCTCATGCCTCACTCCTCCCCACCATTCCTTTTTTTTTTTTTTAAATGTAGCTCTGCCATAAAATGGCTCAGGCTCCAGAAAAGGCAGAGGCTATTGGTCTAGGTACACAGGGAAGGGTCACCGGAGGGTGGTGGGATGATAGTCTTAGACAACGAAGCCCCCCTGTTACACTGAGACCTGATTTTCGTGCCTTCTGGGCGTTTAGGACAATTCCAAAACTTCCCTTTTGTAATGCAACCACATTCCGCCTCTAACCACCCAGAGTTAGTGTAGACTTTATAAGTTCAGGAGCACAGTCCCCAACAATAATGTCCTTCCTTTAGACACCAGCTACAGATTTGGGAGCTCCTATGACCCCGTCAGGTTAAATATTTGCTAGAACATCTCACAGAACTTAGGAGCACTATACCTATGATTTCAGTTTTATTATAAAGGGTGCAAATGTTTGTTGTTGTTTTTTGGGGGGGGGGGTGCGGGCTTCCTTATATAGGCATGATTAATTGAATCATTGGTTGAGTGTTTGTACTCAATTTCCAATCCCCTTCCCCCTTTTCCAGCGGTTGGGCTGGCTCAGATCCCTAAGCCTCTAATGCATAGTTGGTCTTTCTGGTGACCAGCCCCTATTCTGATTTATCTTAGGTAAGATGAACTCAGGTGTGATCCAAAGGCCCACCGTGAATAACAAAGGCGTTCCTGTTGCCTTGGAAATTCCAAAGGTAGAACCTCCATTCCAGGAATCAGAGACAAAGACAAAATTTTCTATTATACAGCCGTGGTCCCCAACCTTTTTGAGAATGATCTGAGGTGGAGCTGAGACGGTGATGCCAGTGCTGGGAAGCGGCTGCAAATACAGATGAAGCTGCTCACCTGTTGTGTGGCCCGGTTCTTAACAGGCCACAAATCAGTGCCAGTCCGCAGCCTGGGTGTTGGGGACTTCTGTTATACAGTACCTCTTCTTTCCTATTTGTTGATTGGGTCATTCAGTCAATCATATACTGATTCATTCAAGTAAAATTACAGAGATAGAGCAAGCAGTACACAAGGCTGATATTTCTGCTTTCATGGAAGATAGCTATTGAACAAGTAATTGGGACCGTGTTGCATATAATGAAAGAGTATGTTACTGAGAAAGTTCAGAGTGTCAGAGACAATCTCTCTGAGAAAGTAATATTTAAATTGAGATCTGAAGGCTGACTAACCCTGGGAGAAAAGATGTGGGAAGTGCTTCTAGGTAGAATAAATGATGTGCAGTTTAGAGGAACTGACAGATCTGAAATCTAGAACACAGGTTGCAAAGAAGACAGTGGTCTGGAGCCTGGAGATTAAGCAGGGCCAGATCACAGATGACTTAGAAAACCAGGTTCATACGTTTGGACTTTGTTCAAAGCACAATGTAGGCTTGGTAGAGTTTTAAGCAGCGAATCGACATTATCCTAGAATTTTAGATTGTTCTGACTGCCAATTGAAGAGCGCAAGAATTGGTACAAGGAAACCAACAATGAAACATAGTATGAAGATGGTTTATATAGGATGTTGGCAATGGGAATGGATAGAAGTGAACTGACTAGTGAGGTGTTTAGGAAATAGAAGCAGGACTAATTCCTGATGGAGGACCTCATCAGAGGTCTCATCTAACAGGAGTGAAGAATAACAATGGTAGCTGTGTGTATTGTTTTTAATTATTATTACCAACATTCATTAAGCATTTTTATATGCCAGTCACCACACTAATGAATCTCACGTAATCCTCAGCAATTCTGTGAAGTAGATGTTAATATTTCTATGCCCATTTTACAGACAAGGAACAGATTATGGAGGTTAAAGACATTGTCCAGATTATACAAATAATAATTAGTAACTTCCAGGTTCTCACTTGAGCAACTGGGTGCTAGTTAGTTTTCTATTGCCAGGAAACCTTAGATGAGGAGCAAATGGTGGTTTCACTTTGGGATATGTTCAGCTTGACAGGGCTGTGAGAGATCCAGATGGAGCTTCGAATAAGTAGTTGAATCTCCTTTGTGTTGAATGAGGCAGGATCCCGGTGTAACCAATTATGGCAAGCAGAAGAGGTACATGGAATTTTTTTGTTTTTTAATGCTAGATGACTCAACAGAAACATTTTCAGACTATGGTTCCACTAGATGTGTTGAATGAGATTGGATTTCTAAAGTGAGAATGAGACCTAGAATTCAAATGTATTTCCTTTTAATAGAAACCCACCAATAATATTAATTAGAACAGAACCTTTAGCTTAAAACTGGGTGATCAGCTGTGATTTCAGAAATATAAATAGAACTGTAATTCATGAAATTGATAAATGTTCCTCCTGTTGGCTAAGATTTAACTACCAACCATGACTTCCTTCTTTCCTTGTCCCCTCTTCCAAGTTTACGTATAGTAAACCTTTCCTAGTTTTGTAATGATCACATAGCAAGCAGTTTATAATTAAACAGTGGAAACGAAGTGTTCTGTTGTATTACTTCTGACTCAATCTTAATTTTTCAATTTCTGATTAAAGGCACTATAAATTTAAAGCCTTGTAAACTCTCTTTTATTTAGGAATTGCTACTCACAAGTGTATGAAAACTGTGAAGTTTGCAAAATGTTTTACATAGTGTTCCAAATATCATCTGTCAGAGTATGAACATGTGCTAGCTACAGCAATATGTTAAATAAGGCAAAAAAGGAATTTTCTTTGCATCACTTTCCACGCTCTCTGTAGACTGTAAGACTAGATCTACTTGAGTAAAATAAAGAGGGTAGAGAAGCAATTAGGATCAATTTAATCAGTATAAATGGTTATTCCAGTGAACTGTTGCCTAGAGCTAGCTCTCTTTTAGAAGGCTCTGTCCACTTGGACATTGTTCATATTTACTATGAGCAGTGACCTTGTCTAAGCTGTTCATATTTACTACGAGCAGTGACCTTGTCTAAGCTGCTACATCCCCAGCACCTAGAATAGTGTTGGGCACAAAATAGGAGTTAAATAAGTACTTGTTGAATAAATGACCATACTAAAATAGTACTACTTCTTCCATCCATTAACATACTAGTATGTTCAAAGCATTGAGTTAAAGATTTTATGTATATTATCTCATTTAATTCTTAAATTATTATCCCTGCTATATGGAAAGATCAAGAGGAAGCAGGCTTATTGGGGTGAAATCACTTTCCTCTTGTTAGGAGCTGATAGTAGTAGAGCCAAGACTGAAAACCTGGCTCTGTTGGGCTCCGAGATCCAGACTCTTATAGTTCAAAAGCTTATGATGGAAGAGATTTCTCCCCACTTTTGGTACATACACTATTATTACTATGTCTAAATTTAAAATCCAGTTTATTTTGAAATATGATGAAGTGGCAGCATTTTATTCAAATCCATTTTTCTTAATGAACTCTAATAGGTTTTCCATTTCTCTGTTCTTTGAGGACTAGAACTGGATTAGTGTATGTAACTATAAAAGCGACCGAAATGTAAATTTAACATTTTCTACATTAACATGATGAGAAGGAAATAGAGAATACGTTGAATTATGTGACATATATTGGGAAGTCCAAACATTAGGCAGTGTATTTTTAAACCACCTTAACTTCTTCTGTCTCTGATTTATCTGAGAAAAGCAGCAGGTTGAAAGTGATCTGCGTGTGTCTGCATCTGTTATTACTGTGTTTGCTCAAATGGATTTTTATTTTCTAGTTGTTGTTGTTTGCTCCTGCCTCGTGCCCAACCCAGTTACCAAAAATCTAATTTTCTAATGACGTCATTATCTCTATAGCAGCTGGTCTTGATAAAAGATTCTAAAAGTCCAGTAGGTCAGTAGCAGCAGCAAATGAATTTAGAAGAAACAGAAATTTTGCGTATGTTTTAATTTCCTTTTTAAGTATGAGATGTGGAAGTGATTTTTAAACTCTAGTTTGCTATAATTTAGGGTATTTATATAACATTCAGAACTACTTTGTGGATTTTCTGAGTCTTTACAATATTTACGATATTAGTGTTTTCGAAAATTCTGGATGGGAGCATGGAGAGCACTTCTGAGCCCAAAGAATGGATAGTCCTCTGTGTGAGAATCGACTGTTAGGATGGCTTCTTTGCCTGCCTCCTCCTCCTCTTTCCACTTACCTTGTCCTTGTTCTTGGTCTATCTTCATCTCTGTTCTCCACTGAATAAAAATTTTAAATCTGTCTCTGGTGTCTCTCTTGAGGAATTAAAAAAAATAAAAACACTAATGAATAGCTATTTAATACCAATTTAAAATGCTACCCTTTAAGGAGAGATTTTCAACTTTCTGAATAATGTTGGAATAACTTGTGGCATCGTTTGGTTTGGCGAATCCTATAATGAATCCTGTAATATATAAAGATGGCATTGCGTCTCTTAATGAGATTAAGTTCTAATGGAAACTTTTCCACCCTTCACTCCTACCCACAAAGCCTGTTTTCTGCCTTTTTCAGTTCCCTGAAAACCTTCCGCCTGCCATTGGTTATTGCTGCCACCTAATGACTCAAAATAAAATTACAACGGGTTGCTTTTCCCAAAAGATCGCACTATTGTGCAGTTTATGGAAATAACTATTTGAGAGCAACAGTTGTTTTTCCTCGATACTCTTAAATAATTGCACTCTGAAGTGGCTACTGATTCTAGAGATTATGGGTAGCGTATATTGCATCAGCAAAGGTGCAAATACTAAAGCAGAAAGAGATTTGAGAGTCCTAATCCTTACTGTAGGACATTTTGCCAGTGTGACATTGACGTTACCTTGCACTCGTAAAATTGGGATCAGTGTTCTGACAGATCTGTTCTGGCTTTACCATTTTTTTCTGTGTGTATTTTTGGTTATGAACACATAGCCCTCCTACATGATACTTTTTATTTGAGCTGAAGGTTTCAATGTTGACCAGGTTTTCTGTTAGGGCTGTAAGTCGACGCTCATGTTTTTATTGTGGGAGTAGATAGATAGCTTTGATAGCTTTTCTTTGCTCAATTAGCAGAGACAGATCTGAAGATTTTCTATCGTTGATGCATCCTTAACCATGGTAACACTTCCTGCTTGCGTAGTTATTCAGTTATCCGTGGGGGTTCCTTAGCTCGACTTTGTACTTGTAGTACATGTTGCAAAGACTGCAAAATCTACTCTGCTCCTTACAAAGTTCCCAGGTTTTTTTAAAAACCAAGTCTGAATTTTAAGATTTATAATTATATTTTTCAGTTTTCTTCAGCATTTTGAAATAGAGCATTAATTTTTTCACAGGATAGAAAGAAGTCCTGAAGACAGAAAGTTTGCTAGATACAGGAGAATGAAGGGAGATGGAGTTTCTTGCATGTGACGGCAATTTTTAAAACATCCTGATGAATATTACAATTTGACAAAAAGCTTTCTTCAAGAATTCTATTATCTTAAACTGACTTTGTAAAAAATATTTTGTTTATGTGTAGCTTTTAAACAAATATTTTGGTCGTTGCTCTTTCTCTTAGTGACACTGTAAATTAGTTATTCATCCTTTATAATTCTGTACATGGTTAAAGCAAAGTCAGGTGAATATAAAGCCTTACCTTCAACTAGTTTTGGCTTAATTGCTAAAAGGTCTTTTATAGAATTGATTCCTAGAACCCCTGGTTAGTGGAGACCCTATTGAATAAAATAAAAATGGATTTGGACCTGCTATTATTAATTATGTTTAGATACTATCCTTATTCAGATGGGCATGAATCCTAATTAAATACAGTTTGCCTTGCCATTATCCTATACTTACAGACTTTCAGATAGATTTCGGTGATCTTGTTCAAGCCATTATGACCAAATTGTGCCAGTAAAATCTTGAGACTCTCAGCCTCAAGCGACTGGCTTACTGCCAAATATAGAACCCTTATTGAGTTCCTTTGAACTACTAATTTATCAGGTTTATCTGGCACAATTCCTTATAAGCTTTAGCAGCCTGATCATAATTTTATTATCTTTTTGCTACTGAAACCTTTCTTTTCTGATACTTCACAGTTTTATTAAATATTGCTATCAGATATCTGTTTATTATCCAATTATTACTGATTTTTTTCCCGAATTGAATAGTAGATGTAGGCTTATGATGGCTTTAATGTGGTGGTTAAGAGCCTCGCCTCTGAAGTCAAATTTCCTGAGTTGGAATTCCTTCTCTATAACCTTGGGTGAGTTATTTAACTGCTATAAACTTCAGCTTCCTAATATGTAAAAGGCAGCTAATAATAGGATCTACCTAATATATTTGTTGTGATGATTAAATACAGATATTTAGATAATCCGTTTTATTATTTATTTAGTTTAAATAAATTCTAAGATATTTTATTCATATTTGATTCCTTCAAATGTCCTTTATTCTGGGTTTGTCTTTGTTGCAGAGCTAAGGAAACCATAGGATAGCTGAGTATTCATCACGTACCCAATTGTGTATAAATTTATTCATAGCTTCTCAATTGTCTTGTGGCACCGATTTTAGGTTAAGTGATCGAGAAGTGGGAATACAAGGAGAATAAGATCTGATCTGGACTTTCAAGGCCTTATGGACTAGTAGGGAAGGATGGTGTGCTGGGGACATGTAGTTTGATGCATTCTCTTGGCCTCCACAGAGAAACCTTTTCTTGCTTCCTGGACAGGGTCAGATTCTCCAGGAATAGGCTCCCATGGCACCCTGTACTGTGTAATGAAATGATTATTTTCATCCTTTTTGTTTAATGCCTTTCTTCTCCCACTTGATTGTATGTTCCATGATCCCAGAAATGGACTTTTCTTTCTGGTTTTGTTGGTTGATTAAATGAGCACACATTTTAGAGATGAAGAAACTGAGATGCGTATCATACAGTGATATGTACATTTTCTGAAATAGTTCTAAGTAGAACTCAATTTTTCAGCCTCCTATACTACAGTATGCTCCACCTATATTTTTTATTATACTATGAAAAATTAAGACCCGGAGGAGGTTAAACAGCATCTACAAATAACTATCACAGAGGCAGAATATACATAGTCCAAGGGGTATGGAAATTGGGAAGTAATTATAAGTTCTTTTGTTGTGAGTTAGGTGGTAGGTACAAGAGAAGACATTTGAACTGTACATACTCTGATAGATTTTGGATAGAAAGGTATGGCAAAGGTTACTCCATCCATAAACACTGTGTCATCAAGTATTAATTTAGCCCTGCAATCTTTAATCTCATTATTTCAGTAAGTCTATAAACCATACGTCTTGGCCAACTAATGATCTCGTCTTATTTCAGTGAACAACGTGGGACAGTCATATCAGTATCCTGAATACTTTTTGGATATTCCCGACTTGGACAATGTAAGTCTGTCTTTGTATATTATGGTAACAAAAGAAGGCGTACAGGTATTCGGGAGGCAATCTGGTCTCAGGGCTCAGGCTGCGAGGTCCATACCCTGGCTGTTCTGTTTGCTTACCTGAGTTACTCTGAGGATTGATCTCAACCACACTTAGTGTCTCTTCCCTCACCCATAAAACAGACAACTTCACAGTGATGTTAGAAAGATTGAATGAGAAAATACTTATAACCTCATTTGTACAGTGCCAGGCTCAATAATAACTCTAGTTCTATTATTCTTTTTTTTTTATTATATCAAAATAGCTCTGTTTTAAGTATTAGGATTCTAAACTCCAATCTAAAAACTATAAATGTGTTAATATATAGCAATATACTAGTCGATTCAGGTAAACTTAGCTCTACCAAAATGAAAGCTATATCCTTGATGCATAATTCTTTAATAAAAACTAGAAAAATGTATCACCGAAGGAATATGTAAATTTTTTTGAAATTATTGAAAATCTGAGATTCAATCATTTCTCTTTTCATATTATCAGAGGAAATTGCAAAGTGTTCCTATTTATTTTAGAATAAGTGTGTCTTTGCTTTCAGATTTTATTTGCACATATACCTTGGATTTTACATATGAGCATGAATCGCTGCTTTTGGTAGAAAGGTACTATAGCATTGAGAGTAAAATAAAACATGTCTCTCCACCCCAACTCTTATTCTTTCCCAAGGTCTCCACTGTATCTGGGGAAACTTTCAATGCATCTCTAGGTCCCTTATGTATATATCTAATACGGTCATTTCTATGATCAAGTCTATATAAACATCAATATTTTTTTTTTTTCAGTTCGTGAAGAACCTGATAAATATTAATGTTCTTTCTGTTTGTCAGGTAAGCATTTTTTTTTTTTAATATATCAATTTATCATTTGTTTTTGGTTCTTTCTGTTTAACAACACTGACATAATCAGTTTGTTCATTTCCATCAACTCTTGTTTTGGTGTAAGTGTGCATTCCAGTCTGTTTCCTTATATCTTCTGGAAGTAGAAAGAACTCAGTACCAAACAGGTGTGTGTATAATTCTGCTTTTTAACAACTGAACATTTATTAAATGCCTCCTATAGGCAAACACTGTGGTAGACCCAGGGACTACACAGACTGAGACTGAAGATTGATTTATGCCAAGTTTTCATCTACATGCCATGCATCACTGATAAATTGTTTCCGTTCTATATTTCCTGTGATGCATGTTAGCTGATTAAATGTTGTGATAAAGGATTGTATGGGAAGTATAGGACTGTAAAGTAATGAGAGTGGTTTTTACTGGTCACACATAAAAACTGCTCCATTTTCTAGTTGCTAGACACGCATTATAGCCACATCACTTGTACATACTGACAAAAGACACCACAGCTAATTTATGCTAAAAGGAAGACTAGCTAGCACGTATGAACGTCTGAGTGCCATTTTTCTTTGTATTTTAACAGTAATTACAATAAGATACCAAACCTTGATTATACATACTAGACTATCAGAAAACATTGTCTGAGGCAAACCTTCCGTGGGCAACGTCAGATACTTTAAATTTGAACAAACTGATGGAAAGCCAAATCCACTTTCGATAACTCGTATGCACTAGTTTAAGGAAATCAAAAACTATTTAACTCAAAATGATGAGAATTAACCAGATAAAGAAGAACTTAATTATTAATTTTCATTTTATGGCATAGTCTTGATCTTTTTCTCTCTTGTATAAAGAAAAATTTTTGTGTCTTCATGTTCTGGGAAACCATAACCCTTACACAGTTTTCAAGTCCAAGAGCCCTGAAATCTTGTGCCTTATTCACCTTTTCATGTGTGGCTGTGTTTCTCCTTGCATAATATGTATGTTTCTTTTAAAGTGGTTAGTTAATTCAGTTTTTATATGGTTTTATATAATTTTATCAATACGATTGATTCAGATAAATTAGCTCTACTGTAATGAAAGCTACATCCTTCATGCATACCACATAACGTTGGTAGCTTACTGCTTAAAGGCACCTCAAATGAATTATGTTTGCCAAGTAATTTTATAAAGCAAATAATTGCTATCTTTTTTGTTGTTCTTAACTAACTTTTTTTCTCATATAAGATTTAGCTTAAGCGAGGTAAACTACCAACAAGGATCTATGAGTAGATGTGGAGGAAGAAGAAAAGCACAAAATTCATGCTTTTAAAACATGGATAATGTGAATGTATCTGTGTAGTTGTAAAGATATTTCCCTCGGCGTATTTATATAAATGCGATTATCCTTTAATAATCTTTATGAGGTTTCAAGTTAATTAGATAACACCCCCATTTACTAGTTATATGGCCTTGAGCCAATTAGTTGTTCTCTGCTTCAGTTTTTCATCTATAAATTGAAGATGATAATTCTTTTACCTAATAGAATTGTTTTGGGAATTAAACAAGGTAACATGTATAAGCCTCTTCGAATAGTGCCCAGATTATAGTAAGAGCTCTAAAATGTGTCTGTTATTATTTAGTTGAATTCAGAGCTGATCAAGATTTTTAGTAAATATGTACGTCTATAACTTTATTTTTAGCAAGCAAAGTTTTTTGATGAAAATTAATATTCTAGGCCATAATTTTTATGTTTTGTGGTTTTGCCTTTTGAAATGACTGTGGAGTACTGTTATTTTGGTAATTTTTTCTACTGCATTTGGCCAAATGCTTAAAAATAATGAGTATTAAAACTATGTACATGTGTATCATTATATATTATGTATTTTCTTCTGCTCGTTAATACTTATGTGTTTGTATAATCTGATAGTATAAAACCCTGGCCCTCTCTGTGTCCCAGAGCATACATTTTTGGCTGGCAGTACACAGAATACTAATGATAAAAGGCCAAGGTCCTGACCTTGATCTGTGAGAACTAGTCAGCTTGCTGTGCTCCATGGCCACACACTGCATCCTTCAGGCAGCATCTGAGCACAGATCAGCATGTGCTGGTGGTGATCACCTCCCGTCCCTGCTTAAACGTGGTTAGTGCAGGGGGAAATGTTTATAAAGCGGCACAAATCCAATAGCACTGTAGAGTACCTTTTAGTTTGTTAATGATAACGATGAAATAAAAATGAGCCACCAGTCCTAATATCTTGGGCAAATTATAAAATACTTCTCCCTCTTTATTCTTTCTCTTCTACTTTTTTTTTTTTTCCACATCAGCATATATACTTGTTCCCATGAAATCAGTTAGTGGAGACAAATGCTAAATTATTAAAAATAATGAATCCTGTATTGTGAACCATATTGATGGGAAGTATCACCAGTAGACCAGCATATGCCTAAAATTTTTGTATGTGAACGTCTTTTTGCAAATCAAATTCCACTTACAGAGCACTAAGAGGGCTTGCTATTTAAATCACTTCTTCCTTAAGCCAAATAATCATTCTTTATCTTTAGTGTAAATATGAATTTTCCTGTCCCTTTGTGATATGCACCTTTAGTGGGAAAACAATTCAAAACTCTTGATTTATTCATCATGGAGTTAACATCTGGAGGACAGCCAATTTTTTTGTTGTTGTACTATAGGCAAGATCACTGTAGTTAACATCTCCATAGCACAGTTGACTAGTGACTGTTCAGTTATGAAAATCGTTTCACTCACAGCGGGAGGCGAGTGGTGTGCAGTAGGTAACCTGACGGCCAGAAAAGTAAGCTAGGAGGACATGATTGTGCAGGAACTTGAGTTCGGTGCTCAAGAGGATGGAGAGCCATAGAAAGCTTTAAAGTAGAAATAAGGTGTGATCTGTTCTGCATTTTAGAAAGGCATTTCTAGTGGCAGAGGGACATGGCAATGTGTATTTTTTGTTATATGTGTTTGTCTTATTTATCCTGAAAAAAGGGCACTCACTTTGATGAAGTTTTGTGTGTGGTGCTCCCAGGTTAAGTGTCCTTTCATGCTGCTGTCATATGCCCTATGGGATATTTTGATGAACTGTTCCTATTGTCCTGTCATTGACTCTGTTGTGTCGTCAGGGCCAGGGCTGCATTTTCAGTAGCAATGGCGTTTAGAGCCCTAGGGTAAATTAAAAGATGAGAGTTGGTCTGGCTCTAGAATCTTATAAAGTTGTATGGTGGCTAGACGTCAGGGGAGCTGGGGCATGGATGTCTGCAGGCTAAAGCCCCAATAAATGCGTCGAAAAGGTTTTTATGAGAAAGAGATCTACCTCTTCTCACCATCAGTGTTGGTCCAAGTATTATCTCCTCACCAAACCACATTATAGTCTTTCCCGGCTGTGAAGCATGCCAGGAATTAGCTTGCCCTTGTGACCTTGTGCTTGTGTCTCTAACTTGGAGATGTGTGCTGGGTGGGGCCCCAGCATCGGATTGTAAGTTCTGTGCTGTACCATGAGCAGTGAATGGCCTGGCTTTACATTCCTTCAGGTCCAGGATTATTCCTTGGTTCATGTGCTCCTGTCCTATATCAGTAGGTCAGATGATTGTAAAAGTCACATAAATCCCATATTCCAATGGAAGAATAATAAAAATGAAATATCCCGACCAAAGGAATTGTAGGTCGTCACCAGACGAAGTGGTAGTGAGTGATCCAGAAGAATGTTAAGGAAGAAATATTAACTGGAGTGGTTTTGCCCGTGGACCCCGATGTTTAATCATAGATTCCAGTTTAGCTCTCCCAGGCCACTGAGCTCCCCGGTTCCATCTGATCATTTCACTTTTCATCTTATCTAATAATTTATTTCTTTAGATTTATTCCTTTCTTCCCTCTCAGTGACTGACTTAACCAAGCTTTCATTTTACCAGGCTTAATACTGTTAGGTGAGGCAACCCAAGGGATATTTAGAAGCCTTGTTGCCTGCTTTTCCAGTTTTGCTCCCAAATCCTTCAGGGTTAAATTTAGTCTTGTTCCCTTCAGAGCAGATAACTGCCAAGGAGAGAAGAACAGTGGTGTGGAAATTCTACATAGGTGACCAATGTGGCAGGTAGATTGGCCTTAAGCTGGAAGAGAGGTCCTATAGCTAGGGCCTTTTCTTTTGATTTCAGTTGCTCAGTGACTGAAATCTAAGATAATGACCTTGAGGCTAGAAACAGTGGAATTTAGAGATAATTAAACTTCCAGATATTGAACCACACTCTTCCAAAATAGTTCTGGTTTTATGCCTGTAGGGCTTCCTGTCATAGAGTACTGAGAGAATTTGCAGATGAAATTGTTCTACTGCTATCGATTACTATTAGAGAAATCATGGAAAAGGGGGAGAAGTGACAACTCCAGAGAAAGGTAAATACAAGTCCTATTTCGAATAATATGTTGAACTTCACACCAATTCAAAAACAAGTTCTAAAATGATCTTGTGTTGTTTCTGATTTATTTTATCATTTGCCAGACTTGGAGTTGCCTTCCTTGTCTAGGTGTGCTTTTTGATTTCTTTAACGAGTTTTAGGACCTCAAGCCACCATCGACTCTTCAGTCTTTTTCAAATGGACACTGCCCAAACAATAAACCTGAACTGCTTCAACTCCCTAAGTGTGAGAAAGCCATTCCTTCTGATGGTACTGGACTCTGAAGCTACTTCTGGGCTTGGCGAATAAGGTGGACAATAGGGAGTGGCCCTGCCTATCCCCAAATGCCTTAGGAAGTTCCCAGGCTACCTGCTCCGACAAAGGGAGAGGATGTTTCAGTCTTCCTTCTTACCTTTCTTAGAGCAGAGAAGGAAGTATGTGAGGGTGTGGCTCAAGGTAAAATTTATCAACAACCTCCAGTGTATAGTGACCACTGAGTTTGATTACTTTATGGTAGGGAGAGGGAGTCGTAAGCAGGGGATCATAATTTAGTTCTTTCTTCATCAGATATTCAACCAAAGTCGAGACTTGAAACTACGTCTCCTTAGGACTGGTTGAAAGAACTAGAGATATTTAGTGTGCAGGAGGGAAACATGACATCACAAACACACACACACGCACGCACGCACACACACACAATATCAAGGCCAGTTGGATCAGCCTCCTAAGTATTTCACAGTTAACTCCTTTTCATTCCCATTGATACCATGCGTATTTCAAGCCTCTAAATTTCTCAATGGGAACTGCTAGAATAGATAGCCTAACTAGCCTTTTCTATCCAACTTGTCCCCTTCCAGTCCTGTCTCTGTATTGTAGCCAGGGCATTTCATATCAGGTAATATCACACTGCTGTTCAATCCTCCAATGATTTCTCCTTTTCCTCAAGTCCAGAATCTTTCATGTGACCTATAGCAGCGGTCCCCAACCCTTTTTGGCACCAGGAACCAATGCTCCTGTGAGAATCTGATGCCTGATGGTCTGAGATGGAGCTGAGGCGGTGATGCTAGCGCTGGGGAGCAGCTGCAAATACAGACGAAGCTTTGGTTGCTGGCCTGAAGCTTACCTGCTGTGCGGCCCGGTTCCTTACAGGCAATGGACCGCTACTGGTCCACAGTCTGAGGTTGGGGACCACTGACCTCTAGGGAAGGACCCATCTAATTTGGCCTCTGCTCACATCTCCAGCTTCGCCTCAGGCCCCTCTCCTTCTAACTCTCTCTCTCTGTGCTCAGTCAGAGCATCTTCATTCAGTCTCCTGAACCTGCTGTTTCCTCTGGCTGGTCCCTCTCCGTGGAAGGCTCCCTCATCTTTCACTCTACTAATTCTACTTACCCTTCACTTCTCAGCTAGAGTATTGTGTACCTGGGGATGGGCATAGGGAGGAGGCTTCCTGACCCCTGCAGGCTAGATCAGGTCTCTAAGCCGTGCAGTGCACACTGCATGTCTTCCCTTCACTCAGCACTTCCTTTTTAGTTCAGTGTCTCTCTACAGATTGTAAGTCCTATTAGGGCTGGTACCACGTCTTTTTCATTTTTGCCATTTCCTAGCCCCAGGCCCCACATATGGCAGGGATACAGCAAATGCTTTTTGACTAAAAAAATGAATGAATGAATGAATGAATGAATGAAAATGAAACTGAAAATTCTAGTGCTTTGGGAATAAGGATCACCACTATCCGTGGTCCTAGTATATGTGGCTGAACTTAGATCCATTGCTGACATTTACACTGAAGGAAATAAATGTGAGAAGTTCCTAACCTTTGGGCCTGCCAGAAGTGGAATGCGGAGATGAGTTCCCTTTCTGAGTCTAGATCAGAGACTGCAAACTCCTGTGGGCCGAATGTGCCCTACCAGCATATTTCAGTTGGCTCAAGCACTGTTTTCGAAACTGAGACATCTCATACTCAAATTTCTAGCTTCTCTTGGGAAAAATCTGAAAATCAGGTAACACATACCTGAGCTGCAGCTTGGCAGCAAGCGATTAGAGCTGAGTAGCCGCTGAGTGTGCTATGCAGTCACGCGCCCGCGCTCTGCAGGTGACCAGGATCCCACCAGTCCCGCCAGTCTCGCCGGCTGTAGTCATTTATGTCACCTTCCCGGCCCTTTTAGGCGTTTTGAGTTTGCGTTCCCCTGTTCAGGTAACTCCATGTATTCAATATGCTCAAACCACGTAACTGCTTAGTGCAGTTGAGGGATTAGAATGGCTTTAATGAAACAAATCTTGTCCATCCCTATGATTATCTGAATCAAAATACTTGGAGTGTGAGGCCCTTTGCGTGCTTTTGAAAAGCTAATTTTTTCCTTTCTGATACCACTCTGTAGTCATTGTCTGTCACTCAGCCAGAAGTGGGTAACACTATGCTCTGCCCATGGAACAGATAATAAATGTTTGGATGGATAAACAAATGGATAAAAATCACAAGAGAAACATTTGTTTTTTTACTTGTATGGATTTACCTCCGGCATGTGACATGGTACCAGCAGGGGGAGCCCTTTATTAATGTGGAAATCTATGAGAAGAATCTCTGTTCTGTAGTCTCATTGCATTTAACTGAGGGATTATGCTGAGTTTATCCCCCTACCCAGCCCCAAGAATTCAAGTTAACAGCATTAGGAAATGAACAAATTGTAAGAAAGAGAGTATGACCCTCACCACTGACTCCCACCCAGGGCTTTTCTAGATGAAGACCTTTCAAGTTCACATCAAGAGAGTCTTTTAATCCATTTGAAAGCAGCTATCATTATGCTCCTAGAAATTTCCAAATTAGTGGCTACATTTAGCCCTTGGATTCTCATAGTAATGGGCTGCTTCAGACATAGCTACAAAGAGATGGGTTTGCCAAACTGCATGACAACCACTCTTGCAATAGTTTCATCTTTAAAAAATGGGGAAGTAGTTGTGGATTGGTTCTAAGGCTCTTTCCAGCCCAGAATAAAGCTACTTTGTAGAAGAAATGCCTTATGTTTAGGAGAAAGTGTAAAAATCTCTTTGAGAACTTCAGTGATTGGTTTCTCTTCTCAGAATCTGTCGCTTTTTGAGAAGTCAGCTTATTTTGGGAAATTTCAAGTAATGGGAACTCTTAGCATATTATAGTATGCTAAACTTGGAAAAACAGGATATGGTGGTATATGCGTTCTTTTTATTTTAATTTTTGTTTAGAGTTTATAAGTTATCGGCTGAGATTCATTATTTTTAATTGGCATGCAGCCCTTTGTTTTGGAAAGTTCTTTTTCTTTCGTTAAATTATTTTAACATGTATCAGACCAGAATTTATTACAATTTTTTCTTTTTTATTTTAAGGGTGTAGGGTTAAATTTCAGGTTAAGTAATATGGGACAGGGCTGGGCGGCGGAGGTGGGGGTGGTTATGGCAAGGAGAGCACTTAACTTCCACAAAGACTTAAACATTAACAAAGAGGAAAATCAAACAGTCCTTGGAGATCTCAGAACATTCTATAAATTTTATCTAATTAAGCATTTCACGCCCTGTGCAGTAGATATTCTGTTAGCAATACAGGTTAGATTGTAAACATTTCTAATTAAGTTGTATCCTTGGTATCACAGAGCTCAAATTATACAGTTTGCCAAAAGAACCGTGTGCGGTAGCATTCTAGTATGACTTCAGTGGAATTACCATCTCATTTCTCCCAAACTACTTTATGTAATTCTTTTCACTATTATGCTATGAATTTTTAAATTAGTGTTAATTATTCCAATTGAAAACTTGTTTAAGGCCTTTGTATCTACTTTCTTCTGATTTGCGTGGGTTCAGTTTTCAGTTGCTTGAATTTGGATCCTGTTTACTCCGGGTTTCTCTGGGGTAGAGGACAGGGCAGAAATGATCAGAATGGTTATTTGCGGTGTCCTAATTACTTATATGAATAGCCTGGATTCTTGGGGCTTTGCCCAGATTCCAGGGAAAGTTGTTACACTTTATTTCCTATTTACACATAATGGTGATAACAGGTGACAAAATTTGTTTTCTTATTTTACTAAATTATCTTGAATTTTAATCTTTCCATTTGGGTTTTTGATTTTCTTTTGAGTATTATCTTTGTACTGTTCTCTCCACAAAATGACCAAATGCCAGAGGTTACATGATACAAAAATAATTTGCTTGTAGAAATAAATTACTTGCTTGTAAAGTAATTTGCATAATTTATTTAATATGCTTGTGTTATTAGTTTTCGTGATAAACTAAAAAGTGGGAAACCTAGTTAGCTTTCAAGTATAAAATAAGGTTCCTTCTACAAACTCTTGATTACAATGCCAGAGAAGTGAAAGAAAAAAAAATTATGTTAATTTTTCTTAGAAATAACATTAATTTGGGAGCTTTTCTAAGCATAAAACAATGCAAGCAGTTACCAAAAATATGAGAAATATTTAAGAATACTAAGACAGTTACATTTAAATATATTTCCAAGGATTTTCAAGGGTAGCCAATGTGTTATTGAGATAGATATCTCAACTAAGTGATCTAATAATACCTATTTTGATTTTTTTTGTGAACTAAAGCCTCTTATTTCCCATCCAGAACATACATGGATATGGCATTAAATACTAGTAGATACTTCATTCTTGAAAAATGAATATACAGTGTCCCCAAAAGAAATTCTGTATTGAGCTGTCATTGATAAAGACTTCCTTTGTATATTTGTATATCTTCATATATTTGTATATGTGTATACTCTTTGTCCAGCTTGATGCAGTATCTAGGTGTGATATAACATATTGACCTTTCCCTTTAATTTTAGGCTTCTAGAACTTTTTCTGTGGTGAGGATGAATGAAACTGTCATTAAAAATATATGTATATAAATAGGAAATGTTTCTTTTTTTGCAAGACCTTGGACCTCTCGTTGTTGAGGTACCATTACAGCAACTTTATCTACTTTTCAAGAAAGAAAGAAATTAAAATCGTTTGCTGTATACTGTTGGAAACAGCCCCAACATAGAAGAAAACAAGCATAGAAATCATGCTTACTACAACTTTTTAAATCTTTTTATCCACTGCACTTACAAATTATGGTAACCTCGTTTTAGCAATATCTTAAAAGGAACAAAAAATTTCCTAGTACAGCAATTATCACCTGAAGATGGCCTAAAATTAGCACATTGAGTTAACTCCAGAAATAGCTTGTGAGCTGTGAAATAGACTTCAGATAGATAGTGAGATTTCACAGAAACGCTTGGTATCTGGTATAAGTAACTAGATACCAAAATAGCAATTGATACATATAAAGTAAAATGAGACTACTAATAGCCTGGTTAAACTGTCCTATTTAAAACTTGATGTTAAGGGGAATTTAATTTGATCTGAATGTAGTGAAGCCTCTCGGCCTATGCACAGAATATTCAGAATTATTTGTGCAGACACACGGAAACAAGGAAGGCTTGACATTGTATTTATTACGATTTATAATCTGATTAGAAAGAAAGATAATTTAAGTATAGATGAAGATATTAGCCAACTTTATAAAAGCATGCAGATTCCGGGTTAACTTTTCTCAGACTTTTCAATGCTCTTATAATTTGACGGATCAAAAAAAAAAATGTTCCATTTTACGGCAAGGAGAAATTAGAGTCAGAATTTAACTTTTTCATGAGAGGACTTGTGTCTTTGCTAATGGATCATTTGATCATTGAGCATTTGGGAGGTATTTCTGGCCCTTTGATAGCCAGGCATAGGAAACACTGCATCTTCCTTTGTGTTAGTTTATTAAAACTTCCTGAGGTTTAATGCACACGTATAAAGAATACATCTTGGTGCCTGCTTCGGCAGCACACAATACAGAGAAGATTAACATGGCCTTGTACAAGGATGGCGTGCAAATTAGTGAAACATTCCATATTTTTGATCTTAACTAAACTTACTTTAGTAATCATTTTATATTTATATATCAAGTCATTATGTTGAACATCTTAAACTAATACAAAATTATATGTCAATCGTACCTCAATAAAACTGGGGGAGGGGGTATGAGGAGATTATATTTTGAACATGTCCAGACATTGAAGACCATCGAGAACGTATTTAATGTTTAGCATGCTGTTGGTGTACTTGTGTGAGTAAGATTGTATCTTATGGGGTTTTATTTTGTCTGATCATTTTCTAGATAATTTTTGCCATTCACAAAGTAGACATTTAATATATGACATGCACATAGAGTAAGGAAAAAAATAGCGCCCATGTGCGTTTGTATTGCCTCACTGTCCCAATTCAAAATAATCCTCCCTCCCTCTCTCCTCTCCTCTCCTCTCCTCTCCTCTCCTCTCCTCTCCTCTCCTCTCCTCTCCTCTCCTCTCCTCTCCTCTCCTCTCCCTCCTCCCCTCCCCTCCCCTCCCCTCCCCTCCCCTCCCCTCCCCCCTCTCCTCTCCTCTCCTTCTTCCTTCCTTCCTTCCTTCCTTCCTTCCTTCCTTCCTTCCTTCCTTCCAGATTAAAGTTCATGTTCAATATAATTTTATATTAGTTTCAGGTATACAGCATAGTGGTACATAATTTATGGAGTGATTCTCCCCCTTAAAATCTAGTACCCACCTGGCCCCATAGTTATTACAGTATTATTGACTATTTTCCCTGTGCTGTACTTTACATCTCCTTGACTATTTTGTAACCACCAATTTGTACTTCTTAATCCTTTCACCCTTTTCACTCACCCCCCAACTCCCTTTCCATCTGGAACCATCAGTTTGTTCTCTGTGTCTATGAGTCTGTTTCTGTTTTGTTTGTTTATTTATAAAGTAATATTTCTTGTTGGGCTGTGTTTAAATGTATAAATTCTTATCTTGGGGAAAAATCTGAATTGAACTTTTAAACTCTGCACAACCGCTTATTAAATATTCATATGATACTGAGATTCCTGGTCAGAAAAAGGAATCCAACAGCAGATCTTGTAGACTTTCCTCGTAGTTCTCCAGGTCGATTGCTTGTCTCTTCTCTCCCTTGTAGGAGAGCTAAATAGTTACTGGCCGCTCCCAGGAACTCCACTTAGCTGTTCTGCAGATAACAAGTCTCATTTCCTTAGCACAAATGCGCATGGGCGCCTGTGTAGGTGTGCACACCCAAACACACACCCCTACCCCTAGGTGAGGACATTTTTATTATTAGTCTTCTTTTTCTTCATTCTATATCTGGTGATCTCAGAACTTTCGGGAACTGAGTAATAGCTTCTATTCACGAAATGCTTAGGGACCTATTTATAATAACCCAGCATTATAGTCCCCTGATAAAGTGTGCTAAATAAAAAAATGTTTTTAGATATTCCTAAGAATGCATATGTAATCTATCCTTACAATAAAATACGCCACAACTGTTAATATGCCTTATGTATATCTCTACTAGCATGGGAAGATGTCCACGATGTGGTATGATATGCAGATTGCAAGATGTATATTACAGGATGAACATACATTTACTTTTTATACTTCATTCAACAAAAAGTTTTTTTTTAAAAGAAACATTTCTATGGCTCATACATTGTAGTTTTTGCTAGCTGTTTGCATTTTTGCATCCTATTCCTTCAATTAGAATTTTTTTTCTGCCTACGAACTCCTATTTGTTCTTTTAAGCATTATCTGTGACCCTCCACCTGTCCGGGGAGACATAACTAATCCTTCTTTTAAGCACTGGTGCCCTCTGTCCTGACTTCAGTTGTAGCACTCATAGCATTATCATGTAATCATTCGTTTATATAAAGGTCTGTTCTGATAGATGGTGAAATCTCATCACCAAGCCCTGGTTTGAGTATACGACAGGGCCTCCAATGAACAGAAGAATGCCCCTTTGTTGCTTCCTGTCGCCCTAGGCCACGAGTTGAAGTGCATAGAGCATTTTGAGAGCTCTCTTATCTCCCGTGTGTGATAAGTAACATCAGATGTATTTTGTAGCTCCAGTTCTTTGATTCTTACCCATATGATTATTAATTTTTTTTGCAAAAACAGCTTTATTGAGGAATAATTTATATATCGTAAAATTCATCCATTTTAGGTGTATGATTGAATGGTTTTTGGTAAATTTCCAGAATTTGCCAAAATCATCACCACAATCCATTGTTAAAACAATTCTGCTATCCCAAGAAGATCCCAAATGAGGTATTTTTAAATATTGACAGAACTGTCCAGAAACTTCTGTGAGAGGGGTTGAAGTGGATGACCTGAAGCTGTGCCATTGTTTTGACTCCAAACTCTAGGGCTCAGCATGTTGGGAGGAGTCCTAGATACTTAGTGGTGCCGCATTCTAAAATAATAGTGCCTGCTTGGGGCATAAATTTCCTCTCAGGGACATACTCGTGCCATGCTCTATGCTAGGTCCATTATATTATACATTCAGAATATGATAGCCTGTAGATGCCGTCTTCATTTAATACATGAGGACGCTGCCAAGAAGGATCAGGAACTAACTTGAGTCACACCGCTAGGAAGCGGAAGGCCTACGATCAAACCCGTGGCCTGACTACATACCACACTTGTCTTAAACATTAGTCGTGATATCGTGAGCGATGCTTATGCCCCTATAAAAGACAAATCGTAGGAAACGTGTTAGCAAATTTGAAGAGTTAGTATTTGATCTGAGAGGAAAAGGGGTGGCCATGTTGAAAGGATAAGCTCTGAAATCAGCTTTTTCTTCACCTTGGTTCCATGTAGTTTAGTTTGAGGCCCAGTGGGCACATTCTGAATTGGGTCAAGCAGACCTAGAAAAAAGAAGAAACAGGATCGTATTTTAAAAATGATAAAATATTGAGGCCTTTTGGGCTACCAGTATAATTTCTGATTGAGTTTGCTTTAGGGATTGTTTCTTTTTTAAATCTTAAAATATTAACATTGGTTGGTCGTTAGCAGTGCAAGCGGTCAGTTATATTAGTTAGAAAGAATATTGGTTTGCCTGCTGTGACAGAGATCTCCTAATGGCTTAAAACAGAAATTTATTTCTCAGATAAAAAGCTGGGCAGGTCGTCAAAAGTTTGGCATAGTAGCTTCACAGTCGGTAAGCACCCTGCCTCTTTCTATCTCATTACTCTGCCACTGTTAGCTTGTGGCTTTCTTCTCGGCTGTTTTAGCTCCTTCCATCACGTCTACATTCTAGCCATGAAGAGGAAGAATAAGTAAAGAGAAGGACTTGCATTTTTTTTTTTTTCCCTCTTCTACGGGCATGACCAAGAAGTTACACGTACTACTTGCGTTCACATTTTATTAGATAGAACACAGTCATATGGCTACATGCTCTGAGAGAGAAAGTAGAAAATACAGTTTTTATGGCAGGCAATGAGGATGGGAAAGAGGCCATCTATGTATATCCGGCTGAAAATTCAGTTGTTATGTAGTATGGAAAGAATGAACATTGGAGGCCAGTTGGCAATCTCTGCCCCATGAGTCTATGAAAATGAGTTTAATATGAATAGTGTAGCCTTACATGGTAGAAAGAGGGAGATACAGAATGCGCTAGACCGAACTCTTATGAACTCTTCTTTTTCATCTGGACCAGAAGATTTGGTAAAACGCTTGTGTTGAAGTGATTCCCCTAGGCTTGGAAGGGACTTCTTCGTCTGTTTCAAAGTTAGCAGTGTGTCAGTCTATCTTTAATGATGTGGTGTCAGTTGGAATTTGTGTTTTTACTGGAAAAATGTTTGCAACAGCTTCAAGGTTGATATCTGGGTTCTGAGTACTTTATCTGGGAAAACTCTGGATGCATTTTCTTTATTTAAAATGTTTCTAGCTGAGTTGTATTCCATTGTGTGTGTGTGTGTGTGTGTGTGTGTGTGTGTGTGTGTATTTATATATAAACACCACATCCTCTTTATCTATTCATTTGTTGATGGACACTTAGGTTGTTTCTGTATCTTGCCTATTGTAAATAATACTGCAGTGAGCATAGGGGTACATATATCTTATTGAATTAATGTTTTCATATTCTTTGAGTAAATACCCAGAAGAGGACTTGCTTGGTAGAGTTCCTGGTATAGTTCAGTTTCCCATAGTGGCTGCACCAATTTATAATCCCACCCACAATGTACAAGGTTCCCTTTTCTCCACATCCTCTCCAACACTTGTTATTTCTTGTATTTTGGATAATAACCATTCTTAAAGATAAATTATTGCCATTTGTAACAACGTGGTTGGCTCTTGAGGATATTATGCTAAGTGAAATAAGTCTGATGGAAAAGGACAAAAATCATATGCTTTCACCCACATGTGGAATATAAAACAAAAAGGAAAGAAATAAACAAAACAAAAACAAACCCATAGATACAGACAAGAGATTGGTGGTTACCAGATGGAGGAAGGGCGAAATGGATAAAAAAAGGTTAAATATATGGTGCCGAATAGAAACTAGATTTTTGATGGTGAGAACACTGTAGTGTATACAGAAATCAAATTGTAATGTTGTATACTTAAAACTAATGTTATCAACTAATGTTACCTCAGTACAAACAAATAAATAAAACACAGCCCTTGGGGATGTTTCTCGGAAAAAAATATCTTTTTATTAGAATGCTGTTCTAATTTAGACCTACTATTTATTATTCTAGATAGAAAGCTAAAAATTCCTATGCTTAGCATGCACACAAACGTTTCTGTGACAAAACAGCATTTGTTTCTTAGAGAATTGATCATATCTAGGAGTCAAGAACTCGTGTTTTAACCTCAATACTTTATAATGTGGCCTTAACTAAGCCGGTGGATGCCTTTACTTTTCGTAGTCAATGATATCTCAAAATAGAGTTTAGAAGTAGTGTCTCTTATCATCTTATGTGTGGTTAGCCAACAATTATGAAGTCCTGAAAAAATGTAAGTGTCTTTTTTTTCGTTATTGGTTACTTGAGGTCACAGATAACGTCAACTTTCTTTAAGGATGAGTTTTACTCACAACTAGCTAGAGCAACAAGAGAAATGAATGTGAAGGTGATGCTTAGTATTTGTAACATGTCACTTTATGGTATTCTTCTAAAGGCTTTTTTGATAGGAAAAGATCATTAGAGCTCTTGAGATTAGAAAGCTAAAGTAATCTTGGTAGGCAGGATATTTGTTGTGATAACCTATGTCCTTTTCTGAGAATGTATTTTGGGAGAACGTAGATTTCACATAAATCCTTAATTATTTGAAGATCTAATTTTAGCCAAGTTCACTAAAAGTATTCCCAACATGATCTTGAATAATTTCATTTGACTCCTTTTCTTGGCATAGCCAAATTATATAGACTATAAAATGAACTGCTGTCTGGAGAGGTGGTAAGTGGTTTTGTGATTCCTCTCTTGTTTGCGTGGGTGGGTTCTCTTCACTCTCTATCTGTTGCATCCTCAGCCATCATGAACGTTTTGTTTTTCTCTTTTGCAGATGACACGATTGGTGCTGCCTGGCATGATAGAAAGGTGAGTCATGAGCTCACACACAAACACTAGAGACTAGAGCTCATGATTATTTATAGGGAGAATCCTTTCTTTGAAAAATTCACCAAAGTGACTAATGAACCTATCCTCCATGTCTTAGGGACAGAGTAATGTGTCGGGTGAGTCACGCGGTGGAGCATGAGTCATCTGGTTGTGGAGGCTTTTTCCACTCGATTCCCCTTTTTATTTCCCTCTCCAGGGTTGTGGTGGTTTCTTTAGATCAGGATAAAAAGTCTGCCTGAGTCACCATCACTAACTCAATTGCCTGGTATTCTGAGGGGGTGGATAGAGTTCCTGGGATATTCCCGGGAATACCTTCTTAAAGCTGTATGCTCTCAGAGCCAAAATCAGTGGAGTTTTCATGAAGCAAGACCCCCATCCTCTGCTTTTTCCGTTCTTACTGGGAGTAATGATGAATGAGCCATTGAGGTGTGTTATAAAGTGATTATAAAATGTCAAACCCACTCTTGGAAGAAAAGGCTATGTCCAGTTTAAATGGTTCCAGTTTAAATTGGATTCTACTAAATAACACTGATTGTCTTCATTTTAATTGAGTAATGTGTTGCTGAGTTCTTACATTTGAAGTAGCGGGAAGTGTAAAATTGTAATTAAGCTCCGGTCCTTCCTTGGAAAAGCTCAAGTGATGGCTAGGCCTTCAAAGAAAACCTGTTTTAAAAAAGGCTGGGCTTGCATCTTGAGCTAGTTTGATCATTTGCTAAATTTAGGCCTCCACAGTCATCCTCTTCTGCAAAATAGCTTTGAGTTTAGAAGACATCCACAGGAATCCCAGCTTTGAAAAGGGAAAATCCAAAGACCCTACCTCTGTGAAGAAACGTCTATGACAAGCCTCAAGCATGGATTCCCCCTAAGGTTTATTGAGTACATATTATGTACCAAGTGTGCGAGAACTTGATACACGTTAACTCATTTAACTTGAGTAGTCTCCCAGCCTGGAACAGAAGAGGTTACTGAGGTCAGAAATCCATTTTCTTTTGGCATCTACAGAGACCAACTGAGAAACTACTTCTTAGCAAGGCTTTTGTTTGTAATTCCCTTTTATATGTAATTTTGTATATTTTAATTGCTTTATTTGAGTAAAATTTCCCTTTAAAACCTTCAAACTGCTTGTGTTGGTTTTCAGGGAGGGTGCCTTGATGGCTAGATATGAAAGGGACAGTGATCAAACCAGACCAGAACCCAGAAAACTGCAGAGAATTGGGATAGACAGACTAGAACCCAGGAGGGATGAAATTTGAGCTATCATCTTAATCCTAATTTTGACATCTGCAAATGACCCTATATTAATTCAGGATAGTAAGTCCATCCTTTAAATAAATATTTTAAACCACAGAGGTATTATAAAAGGAATTTTGAAGTGTGTTGGTAAAAACCAGATCAAAAGATAATGGTTGCGAAACCATTTGCAGATCATAAACTACAGGATTCAAAGAGTCACATACTTCAGTACTTTAACAATTTCAGTACTAACCTGCTTGACATAAAAAGCGAGAGTCAAAGAAATTTGATGCGACGAAGCTACTTAACTAGTTAGTAAATGCACAAACAAAAGGAATGGGAACTTCACTACTCTATCTGTGGACTTGGCAGTCGTGATCACAATTACAGCTGGAGCATGAGATAAAAACAAAGAATGCAAAGAAAAGGACGTATCCATTCAACAGGCATGCATTGAATAAAGTTTTTCATGGATCCTTGCCTTTAAGAAATCAAGTTGATTTTAAACTGAGGTTGAGAAATGATCTGGTGGAAAGCTGTCATGGGCTGGATTGAAACTGACATCATGGTGGTGGTTGTGGCACTTGTGAAGAACTAATAAGAAATGTATGAATCAATACTTTTAGTTAGGAGAAGAAATAGCTGTGTTCGCTTGAATTAAAGTTACTAGTTGTATTCGTTGAACTAGGCTAACTGCGGTTAATAGACCACCTCCAAATCTCAGTGGCTTCATTCTATAAAGGTTGGGTTTTTTTCCTTCACATCACAGCCAGTGTGGATCAGTGGTCGAGGCTCTGCTCTACCCAGTCATTTAGGGTCCCAGGCTCCTTCTGTCTTGGGTGTCCATTCTTTCCCCCTTGTATCTTGCAGTTCTCCACTGAGTCCTCTGGATCCAGTTAGCTGATGAGATGAGAGAAAATGGGATGATTTGAGGGGAGGTTTCATGTGCGAGGCCTGGAAGTGGTGTACATCACTTCTGCCCACATTCCATTGTCCAGAACTCAGAAGCTCCAACTAGCTGCATGGGAGGCCAGAAATGTTGTCAGTTGGGTGGCCAAGAGGAAAGAAAAACTCCGAGTTAACAGATCATTTGCCCGGCCTTACACATTATAAGTGATTTTGTCATAGTCTTGCCCTTTACACTGTCCCCAGATGTCATATTTCCTGTGGTTGGTTTCGTAGGATTCACATCTCCATTGAGTCACGGCAGAGTCCCTTACAGAGATCTTTTGTTGTCGCTGTTTTCCTCCTTCACTGATTCTGCTTCTGATGTATGAGATTTTCCAAACCTTCTAGGACTATACTCGAGGGCCAGCTGGCCATCGCTAAACAAGTATCGTAATCAAACTGAGGTATCGTTACTATAGAAGTAGAAAGTGCACAATTACATTATAGAGGAAACTTGCTCTTTCTACTTCCCTGGAATTATAAACATTGTGTACAGCTAGAGCCAGGAGGTGGTTGCCATAACAACCATGGAAAAGCTAAAAATAGCTTCTTTCATACTGTATTGCTTAATATGACATGTTATGGTGTTTTAGAGCAGGCAATTTTCTTTCATGTGGTATATGTTTGCAAACTTTCTTCAACAAAGCAATGTTTTTATAATGTACTTGGATTGCTAGTTCTAATTATATACCTGACCCCTGTGTTCCAGGATTCTTTGCTGATAGAACTCTTGTTTTGATATGTTTCTTAGTCTACTTGAGAGTCTGTTAGGAACTGTCTGTTCCAATTTCAGTATTATATTTAAGCTTAAAAAAAAAGTAATGACCCTTCAGTAGCTCACTTATGCACTCCCTTATAAGAAATAGAAATATGAAGAATCGTGATAGTCTTCCTTGCGCAATCTCCCCTGCCTGCCATCAAACTCTACATGCATTAGCTATCCACATCAGGATTGACCCTGCATTTCAGTTCTTCGTGGCAACGTTTACATCTCCCAGCCTCTCTCTCCTCACCTGCAGTGTGGGGCAGTGGCAAGGTTCCTGAGGAAGGCAGAAATCAGGGACTTATTTCAAAGAGACCTGTCACTTCCTCTAAGAAAACAGTATTTTTCTACAGCTGTGGACAACGGTACTATAATAGTCTATTGGAATAGTGGGACTTTATAGAAGAATAAGGCTTGGCATTTTTTTTTTTTTTTACTCCAGGTGACAATGAAGGAGAGCATTATGGTTGGGAATTTCACAGGTCTGAGGGATTTTTCCTGGAGAGCAGAGCTATAGGAAAATATAAATACAAGGTACTGAGTTTTATAGGGTTGAGTGAGTTTAATGTTTGGCTTGTGAGAGGACTGTGCATTGGAGAGAATATGTTTATATGCAAAGGTGCTTCCTTATCAGCAGTGGTGTTTTCTGCTCTGTTTTTGCCGCATTTTAGTTCTAGTAGATCCTCAGTAATTCGTGCCACTGAGACTCCATCGTGTGGCTGTTAGCAAGTAAGCAGTGTGATGAATTAAGAATGTTGTATCACAGAAAATATTACTTGACTTGTTTATTTAGATTATTTGTCATAACATGCTGGAAATGTGAAGTATGAGCAATGACTCTTAATGTACCTTCCAATCTTAGAATTGTTCCCCAAGTCCTTAGAAAATGAGAGATTACCAGAGTTTGGTTTAGTGTTTGTTTCTGTGTGTAATTAAGTGCAGCCCATTTTGTCTTTCTGCCTGGTCTAACAGAGTTGTCATGTGTCTGGCTGTGCCATGGAAACTGGTTTGACGTCATTAATTCTACTTAGATGAGGATTAAAGCCAGACAAAGTAGTCGATTCTAAAGACGAGTCCTTTGTGCCCTGCATTCCCAAATGTTCATCCCCATCTCTGCCTAAGGAATAGGTCCTGTATACAGTACAAGGATTAAGACAGCTATCCCAGTGTGTTATTTATGATCCAGACAAAACTAAGTTGAATATTATTATCCTTGGTGAGAAAGGGAGAGAGAATTTTGTGCTGTCCTGTGTGTGGGTATGGGAGGAAGGCTTTCGTCAGACAAATACGTGTGCTTGGTAGCGCAGAGTTTTGTAGAAGGGGTATTTACTGTCATTTTAGTACAGTTCTAAATGCTTTCCTTTTACTCACTTAGGTCTGATGCATTCTTGATTTATACTTTGTTGGTCTTATGTTTGTTTTAATGTGTTTTAGAACACAAATATTATGTTTTGAATAAAGTGCCCTCAAATTCTGACTTTGCTGATTCAAACTAACTCTACCTTCAGGGTAGAATGTTTGAGACACAAAAATATCAGGCGCCTCAAGGAGTGAATCATTAAAGGAGCGCATCTGAATAATTGCGGCATGTTTGGTTATTGGTCTGTTGTTTTTGAAAACGGGAAAGAAGTTTTCGTTATCTTTAAATGAATTTTCCTGTACTGAAATCATTGCTTTGGTGAGTGAAGTTTTAAGAGTCTGTTTTGGCGAAGGTCAGCATCTAAATTTGAAAATGTATTTGATAATGTTAAACTTAAATTTTGGAAGACTTTAAAATTGTATTGCATTTGTGAGGAATGAAATTAATAAAAGGTAAGATTTGTGTTCAAGGGCATACATAACCGCCCTGGCCAGTTTGAGTGTAATGAGCGGAGCACGTAATCCAGCTGCCAAAAACAGCAGGGGTAGCCTTCAGTAAAAACATCACGCCTGCCACTGCTTCCCACTGGCTTCTTCACTTGTCTGAATAAGTGAGGACATAGCAGTTCCTGGTTATATGCAAACCGGTTAAAATAAACCACTGCCTAAACCTACAGGGATGCTTGGGGCTCAGGAAAGGTGGGAGGGGTACAACTTGTCAGGATTTGGGGTTACTTCTCAGAAAGCTTATGGTGTTATTTAAAATCCAGTAGCTCTCTTAGCTTCCACTTGATTGGGTCTGCTCTGAGCTTAGTGAAGGTAGCCCATTCCAGTATGTCATAAATATCTTTTCTTTTCTCTCTCTCTCTCTCTCTCTCTTTAAATAGATTCGTTGAGATATATTTCACATATCATAAAATCCACCTATTTGTGAAGTGTACGATTTGGAGGTTTCTAGTGTATTCACAAAGCTGTGTAGCCATCACCACAATCTAATTTTAGAGCATTTTCAACACCCTAAAAAGATAAATATTTTAAATTTGTACATTAATACTATTTTAAAAGTCTCCAATAACAAAACTGGAACTAGTCCATTTTGATCAAAGGAATTTCTCACAACTATAGATAAAATGAAATTACTAGGTCTTTATTGCTAATTCACTAGTTTTTATCTTGGAGTGATTGGCTTCTAACTCCTGATAGACACTCTACCTTTCTTACCTTAACATTTAAAAAGAAAAGGTTTTTCTGTCTTTGTGAGAGACACAGCAAAAAACACAAGAATGATACATTGACTAAATTCCAACTTTCTTCAAAACGTTAATTTAACCTTTTTAAATTTGAGATTTGATTTCTGTGACCAGAATTGTAATGGACTTTACTGATTAGGAAAGGATGTATTACTAATAATGATTTCAGTTAAAAAATGAAAACAAAAAATAACAACTTGTTTCCGGTGACACATTCGGCTGAAGATCCAGACTTCCATTTGATGGTTGAAGTGGCATCTCGCCTCGAGGCTGGCAGATGGACTGGGTGACCTTTGGGGATTATTTCTTTTCAGATTTATCTCTAAAATAACTTAGATGCCGTTTAATCATGTTTCCCTTATTATTTTGCACAAAAAGGGCCTATATAGTCCTTTTTTTTAATATTGAAAAAAAATAGGCCTTGAGGGAAGTAAATTTAAATGAAAAATAATGAGAAACTAGGTTGAAGCAAGGAATATGATCCATGAAATCCACTAAGAGGTGGGTGGGATCAGGTCACAGTAGTTGAAGAATGGGACCAAGTCTCATGAGAAGAATGGATTGAGGGGGAAGAGTTGATTTTTAATTCTCTTTAAAATTCCTAAAACTCTAATTTCACACTCTACCAAACCCACATATGCTTGCTACCAACTAGGAGATTCACAGCATTGCTTTCCTCAAACCAATTTTCATTTATTTGTAGAATTAGTAATTCAGGGTAACTTTCTGGCTTTTGGCTTTCGTAGTCTCTAAAAGTTACAACAGAGATTGAGCTTTGTCTTTTGGCAAGAGAGTATGGTTTGATGCGTAATGTTAAAGTCAGCTTTTCATTTAGCACCTGAATATCTACAACCCAGGGAAAGGAGGAGGGCAGGACATAATCTTCATTAATTGCCAGAAGGTTTTATTAAGCACCAGTGACATGCTCAAGACTGTGCTGTGTGTTTTGAGGAAAAGTGAGAGAACAGGGACTGTCCAGAAGCTTATGTTGAGGAAGGAAAAAAATAGAGAGAGAATGATTAAATACACGGCAAGGTCGTATGTGATGATATGCCAAAATAAAAGCATGCAAGGAGTGTGAGAGTTAAAAGAGTTTGTTACCAAGGGTGAGAATTCTTGGTGCTGTGGCCAGAGAAGACCGCAGAGGGTAGGGATCAACTCCAGGAACCTACAGATTTGATCCCATCATGCCTCAGATTACTAAGACCAAGAAATGAGCTAATTGCATACAAGAGCTATTTTTAGTTGATTGAGTTATGCCTTATTCACTGACCAGGCGCGTCACATGCTGATGAAAGGCAGGAGAGAGATGTGTTAGAGAAACAGCTGGGCGATTCTGTTTCAAATCTACAGCTCCATCTGTAATTCACAAACAATCGGGTATCTGATTTCATTCTGTTTACTTGTATATTTTCTTTTTTAGGTCTAAAGGGGTAATTGTGAACCTATCCTCTGCCAGTGGCATGTTCCCAGTTCCATTGTTGACCATCTACTCCGCATGCAAGGTGCACAATTCTTTAGTAAATAATGGCAAAATAAGAGTGAGGAATAATTTTCAATCTCAGAAATGAATATAGAACTTTCTCAAAGTTTTATTCTTGGCAGTTTTCAAATGGAATGAGAAGGAAAATACCCAACCCTAGTTTTAGGGCAACCAGAACCAATTAGAACTGATTGGTGTAAATGTTGTAGCCGCCAGCCCCCGAAAGACACGCGGACCACTAGAACTCAGTGAGTTATAGGAAACACTCTATTCAGCCAGCTGGGTCTGCCAGGGATACGTAGACCCCAAATTAAGCAGCCCCGAAATGTAGAGGTACGGGGTTTTTAAGCCCAAAATCTTATTCTTCATTCTGTCTAAACACAAAGGTCTATCTTTCTTCTATTCATTACCTGTCAACTCACAGGTCAGGTGCGTAAGCGGGGGTACAGAATCAGAAAGCTTATTGTTAGAATGTTATATTCCTATGGGTGACAGCCTATGTCCGCATGAACATAGCCATGTTCCCATGGACACAGCCAAGCAGTAATTTTCCTGCAGGTAATAAATTTCTAGCAGTCATTTTTCAGCCATTACATAAACTTTACAAGTGTGACACCAAGATCACAGATCTACAGATTTTTTTTTCTCCCAGTAGTTTATGGTGTTAAAATTGATATTTGTACTTTCCAGAGAAAGCCGGCCTAGGTCAGTTAGCTCAGTTGATCAGAACATAGTGTTAATGATTCTGAGATCGGAGATTTGGTTTGTAAATAAGTCACCTTCATACAGCATCAGTTCCAAGTCTGCAGAGCTGAGTAGGATTGCAGACAGCACATAAGTGAACATAGTAGATACAAATAGAATGCGTGAGACTATGAGTATTTTGCCAGATTATTCAGAATTCACAGGTATTTATTGTTACTTCTGGAGTAAGACAAGAATTTTCCAGACCTCTGTAAGATGTCATAATTTTATACAACATCATCATTCGCCTCTTCACATTACTATTACTACTAGGAAAATAATTTAGAATATATTTCTTAGTACCTGCAGGAAATAGCATCATCTTCGTATACATTGTTGAAGCATAGGAGACATCTATGAAATGAAAATGACCACTGAGATGCTGAAATTAAATAAGCTTTTAGGAGAAAAGGAGCAAGATATAATACATGATAAGAATGTACAATATGTCAGGGACAGAAAAGAGCAAAACCCCTGCCTTTTTTTTTTTTTTTTCATTTGGCTTTTTGTCCACTGGAAAAATATAAAATGTGACTACCATCTTTTGAAAAAGCTTGGTACCACCCCCAACCCCTGCAACCCACTTGCTTTCTGTATCACTGAAACGTAACAGTGGGCATGTTTAAAATGAACACCATGTTTCTTGGAGTGACCAGTGAACTCCAACTGGGATCCTCGCAGAGTCATTATTGATACTTTGCATTTCACATTTGCAGAGTGGTACATTATATTTTATAAATAGATTTAAAGTCGTGCTATCGGAAGATGGGCTATCAGGTCCATCTCTTCGTTTCTTGAATCCCAGAGCACCAAGAGGATGCTTGCTCTTTCCTTCTCTTTATTGACGATGAAATCCCCATAGAACAGAGTTGAACAGAATTTATATTGTGTTCCTGTTCGAATGGCACAAGGGGGGGTGGGGCAGGGAATGCATCGTTTCTTGTTTAATAAAACATTTCTTCTCGGGGAGTAATTTTCTGAGAAAAAGAAAAGAGAACCTTTTTCAGTTAAATCAAAATTTGATCTGGGTATTTTATTTGGTAAGAGAATACTGAATTTAATGGCAGATTAAAAATGACTGGAAGTTTCGAAGCATGTTTTTTAAAGGTCTCTTCTGCATTTGACATAAAAAGAATGATTAGAAACTATAGTGTTAAATAGTTTATTATTTATGTTTCCATGGCTACAAATCCAGCAAATTGATGTAATTCGTGCGTGTTTTCTCCTCATTCATTCCCACCCCCTCGCAGGCTTTTGTAGATTTCTTCTCTCAGTGCCTCCATGAGGAATACAAGAGTAAGGGCATCTTTGTGCAGGTGAGTTGCGTTTGTTTCATTTAAATATCCTTGTTGTTGTGTGGTTTCCCCAGCAACTGTTGCCATTTTGGCAACAACAACAAAAAAATCACATTCTCAAGTAAGTAAGCGTGATGTTAGCATACTTTTAAAGACATGATTTTTTTTTTAATGCATTTTAAATTTAAAAAATTATTCCCTCGAGTTTTAAAGTAGGGATACCTAGAGTAGAAGTGAATGTAGTGTAAACAGTTGAAGCATAATTATTATAAGCTCTTATGGTTTTATTTGAAGAGAATTAGACTATCTATATCTCTTAGCTGATAGGTATGCAAGATGTGCCATGACTGTTTGAAAGTCCATCTCTTCACACGCCCCGTGTTCATTCTGGCTTTTATTACTGTGGGCTCGCTATTTCGCTTTTTGTACCCTAAAGCCCCCAAATGATCAGTCATCAAAATAATAGCTAATATTTGAGGGGTTACTTTTTAGGCACAGTGCTAAGCACTTCGTAGGTATCCATTTATTTGATTGCATCTCATAATGATCTCATAAGATGGTGTGTGATCATCATCATCTTCAAATTTACAGCAGTCGGAGTTTAGAGAAGTTAAGCCACTTGTCCATGTTGAACCAGGACTCAAGTCCAAGTCTCTTTGGCACCACAGCCTTTGTTCTTAACCACTGTACTACTTGCTCCAAACTTTTAGTATAGCAGCAAGCACTTCTTGGTTCCACCTGTGCTCAGGCCGTTACGGAACCAGAAGGTGCTCAGTTGCTTAGTTTCATTTCCTTCCTTATATCTTTAGACAGTCAAGAGGGGCCTAAGTGTTACCTAGATGTAGCTTCTAAACCTTTTCATTCTTCGAGTAGATACTGGTGCTAAATCACCCACAGTGAAAGGGACTGGCAGTTAGAGGACGAGTGGGGCCAGCGTTTCCTCATCTTCCAGGGTCAGCTTCGAGCCTGCTTCCTTTGCCTCCCCACCTGAGTGTGGTCTTGCCCAAGGGACCCTTAGATGTGATAGCCCTTTGGTGTTATTTTGACTTGCGGCTTCCCATAAGTAGAGGGTATATTGGGGAGGACAGGGATTTTGAGAATCAGGAGTTTTATACTAAACTACCACACTATCCTTTTCCCCTTTCCTTGACACCAGTCATTTTAGTGCTAGTAGCTCAAAGCTGCTGTGTAGAATATGTTGTATTTCGCTAATAAGGAAACCAGTAAAGCATTCGTGGGCGGGAAGATATCGATGCCACGCAATGTGCCATTTCTCATTCTGTTGAACCTATTGTAATCAAGCTATTAATTTTTAAACACCTACCAAGACTAGGCAAGAATCTTAAAGGTTCATTGGCTGAGTGACCAGAAGTTGCAACTGTTTCAATGACAAAAGGAAGTATTAGGTTTTGTGAGCACAGATGAGCGAGTTCTAAAATTCTGTGAATATATAAGACAATCTCCTCTCTTATTCCAGTGGCTTGTTTCTTCCAAAGATCTTTTCTTTTGATTTTCTGCCTATTAATCTGGTGTGAGCAGAAGCTACTACAAAAACACGTTAGCATTTGTTTGTTAAAATACTATACTTGGATTATTTTTATTTATTTCATTTCATTTTTATTTAATTCATTATTCCTTAATAATGAATTATGAATTATGTAATTTCATCAATCATTGTCTTCCTTCGTATGAATTCATTTAAGGTTTAAACTTAGAATGAATTTGGTGAAAAAATAAAAATTCAGATGTTGGTGAGGGAAAGTACTGTTGACATTTCTGTGTGAACACATCAGAATACTAAAGTCTCATGTCAGTTCTTACCAGAGGGGCAAAAAAATCTGGCCTAAGTGAAGCTTCGAGTTAAAAATGATTGGTTTCTCTTTGGTGGTGTTTTACGTCTGCACGTTTTGGACTCGGTGTCTTCGCCAGCCAATTTCCCCTTCCACTCTGCCCCACGCGCCGCCTCCTGGGTGATCTCGTTAAAATACAAGTCAGATAATGTTGTTTTCCTTCACAGTCTTCCAGTGTTTAGGATTGAATTCAGACTCCAGCCTCTCTTGCCACTCCATCATCCCACGCCAAGTTCCTGCCATAGTGTCCATTACGTGCTGTGCCCTCTGCGGTGGCAGTGGGTGGCCCCTCAGTTGGCACTCCCTTTCCCGAACTCCTCTCCAAATCTACCCCCCATCTCCTCTCCACTCGTTCACATCAGAGCCTGTGACCCGCGTCCCTCTTGCCAGGCTCAGGCCACACTTCCCCAGCCCTGGGAAACCTTATCTCACCACTTGGCAGGTTTGGTGTTGCCTTTCCTTCTGCTTTCGAATTTCTTATTAAGTACCCTGGCTTGATACTCTCTGGCCCTCCCACTTCCCGCCACTTCATTATAGTCTTGAGAACTGGGCTTTTTATCTTGTCCCTGTGTTGCTAATTCGGGTACACTAGAGACCGGCCTTTTGCTTGGCATCACAGAGCACTCCGATTATGCTTGGCCATGCTCTGCAGTACACAGACATCTGTTTTGAAGGGCTTTTAAGCTGCTTCTGTTGCTCCCATGTGTCCATGGTCTTGAATTTTCAACCTCTATCTCTAGAGGTCTTCTAAGCTGATACTATGTTGTCAGATTTCAGTTTCTTCTAATCTTTGGAAGGAAAACTATCTTTTTAGGTCTACCTCCATGTAGAGTGTACATCAAGTTGCTCTTTTGGGAGAAGAAAAGAGTGTGTTTTTTCAAATTGTAGGTTCTTTTATATTTAATTCCTTATTAGTATTTTTCTTTTGCTTTTCTCTCCCATCTTTCTCTCAAATTCTTTCCTATAATTTTGTAAGAGCATTTAAAATATCCTCCATTAGTTCAGATTTGCCATTATATGAGCATTTCTCATATAATGCAAGTAAAGAGTAAGTAGTGACAACAAGTGATATAAATTCCCTGGAGGTGAACTTTAGGCCTGATGGACTCTGTTGATTTCTGAATGGAGGATAAGTACATTCTCATAAACCTTATCAAAAGTGTGCTCTATTGGTGAGTACTATCTGTTCTCATTATCCCTATAATTAAAGCACAGTCAAAATTATGCTTAACTCTTTCAAAGGACAAAATCATAAGCAATCTGACTAGCTAGTTGACAGGCCGCAGTACTGGGCTCCTTCTGTGCCCTTTGCTGACACAGCAGTGATGCTGAACATGTAAGAAATAGCTAACACTAAGACGACATCCTAAACTATACTTTTTGAACTCTTATTCTATAAAGATTTCATAAGCCTTCTTGTTTTTAAAAGCTTTTTATTTGGAAGTAATTTCAAATTTACAGAAAAGTTGTAAGAATAAAAATAGTACACAGAGCATCCAAATACCCTTTACTCAGAATCATTTATCATTAACATTTTACTCTGTTTTACAATTGGAAAGTAAGTCGCGTACCTCATAGTTCTCTACCTCTAAATACCTTAGTATATATTTCTAAAGAATAAGGAGATTCTCTTATACAACCACACTACAGTACCAACTTTAGAGGTAACATTGACATAATACTTTAATTTTCCATTTGTGTTTCCATTTATAATCCCCATAATATTCTTTATAGCATTTTTTTATCCTCCAGTAAAGATATGACATTGTTATTTTTGAAGAATACAGTATTCCTCTTTATATATACTTTTTATAATTGAACAGATCCTGAAATGGAAAATGAATGCAAAATCTAAGAGAGAAAAGGGTCCCTCAAATGCCTCATAGAAGCTGCAGCCTGTGCCTAAAGAATATGCAGGCTATACTGGTGAATTTAATGCTCATCGAAGGCAGATTTAGACACAATGTCTAGAATTCCATATTGTACAAATAGACTGGAGCCTAGTGTCCTCTGGATCCAGGTTTTCTAAAGCATAATTGTGCATCGTTTTGGTCACTTTAAAATTCAGGAAGGCATGGTTCGTACACAGGTGACTGCATCTACACAGGTGAAAGATGCTCTACCATGTGAAGCTACAAGGCTTGGTGTCTCATTCTTGGTTATCCTCCTGACACTGGACATCTGGCTTTCCACTGTTCCATGGCATTGAGTTGTAGTGGCCTTTCCTTTGTGAGTCGGGGGCCCTGAATTGTTTTGTGAAGACCAGAGACCTAAGCAAGCTTTTTCAGTGAGTGCGAGTAAAGATACCAAGTTGTCTCCAGGGATTTTTTTTTTTTTTTTTAAATAGGCTTAGCAAGGCTAAAACATCAGCTTTACATTGTGACTTAGTTAATTATTTTCGGTTTGGGATTCTAAATTTGAAGACCAGGACACTTGCCCACATCTATAGCTGTCAAGGGCCAGGTTGTTTCAAGCTGGCTATATTTATAATGGCAAATTGTTGAGCCTTAAGCAACTTTTAAAATTGGTTCTGCCCAAAATACATCCTATAAAAATGTGTATCTTCCTGACCTGTTCCCTGTAATGTTTCTTTGAGTAAGCAGGAAAGATGGATTAATTACTGCTTATTGGGTTTTTAACTGTTTAAGGATGTACTTAGTTGACATTTTGACATATAAAGTATTACTTTACTTTTACATAGCTTGAATGAGATAGTCCTTTTAAAATTCTGGGCAAGTAGCTGGACCTGTAAGTTCGCCTTAGTTTAGATAGACAAAACTTCAGAATACCTAAAATTTTAGTTTAAACTCTTATATTACATTGTCAACTTCCTGGTGTAATTAGTTTTCTGGACTGTAACAGTGGAAAGGGACCCCAGTGCTATTCTTCAGTGCTGTCCAAAATAGAGTGTTCCGCCGCTAATTGATTCAATAGCTCTTCTTTATGCTTCTACTAATTTTTTCAATTACAGTTGATACCCAACATTATTTTACATTTGTTTCAGGTGTACAGCACAGTAGTCAGACACCTACATAATTTACGAAGTGATCCCCCTGATCAGTCTAGTACTCACCTGTCACTATACTTAGCTCTTACAATATTATTGACTATATTCCCTATGCTGTACTTTATATCCCCATGACTATTTTGTATGAAGAACTTACATAACTCAACACTAAAAAATTTCAAACAATCTAATTAAAAAATGGACAGAGGACCTGACTAGACATTTCTGCAGGTGGACATAGGCATACGAAAAGATGTTCAAAAGCACTAACCGTCAGAGAAATGCAAATTAAAACCGCAATGAGATACCGCTTTACACCAGTCAGAATGACTATCACCAGTAGGTGCTATTCTATCTTCATAGAGCTTACATTCTAACAACTAATACTTTCTAGTGGTTGGATTTAGTTTTCTGCTTAGCCTTCCTCCTGCTGTTGCTTCACACATATCTGATGTTTGAACCATACTGGACTACTTACAGTTCCCTAAGAGTATCATGCTCTCTTGTGTCCTTTTCTTTGCTCCTGCTGTTCCCAGTACCCAAAATGTTTTTTCCTTATTTGTTTACCTGGCAAACCCCTCCACTTCATTTAAGACTCAGCTCAAAAGTTATTTCATCTCTAAATCCTTTCCATCGTCTTCTACAACACATTAACCACCTCGATTTTAAAACCATTGTGTAAATAAATAAATACTCTTTCCAGAATAAAATTTGGGAAAACATGACTTGGAATTCCTGGATATGTATCTTATGTATCTCTTGTGTCCAACTCCAGAGCCAGGAAGCTCTTTAGACTGTCTGGTTGGTTTAGCTAAATGATGAGTTAACTTGTGGCACCATCAAGTGGTTCAGCCAAGCAGTGCGACTTAATTCTTCTACGATATCAGAATAGTCCAATTTATGCCATTTATATAGAGGTGGGTGGGATTATAATAAAATTATGGAATTGAGAGGCATCAGACCGTCTTTATCTTGAAAGCAGCTCCGACCTTTATAGTGTCCTTATCAGGCTTGTGATCTATAATCGGAAGTTTTTTAATCTTTGCTTTTTTATAACCAGGAAACCTGAAGCATTGAAATGTGACATGGTTTGCTTATGTCCCTTCATCATTTGAGACAGACTACGTGTGTGTGTGCTCTTTTGCTTTGTTGCTCCTCGGCTTTGCGAACGAACTTCTCTTTGCTCGCGCGTTGCGAGAGCCTCCCTGAACTCTGCACGTCGTGTGTGTTCGTCCTGAGATCTCTCTTCGGTTTGCACTTTCACGTGTGGCGTCCTTGCGGCAAGACGGTCTTAAAATGAAAGACCCTTTTGATAAAATTGGTTTGCTCATCGAGGGATAAGCGTATAGTGATAAGTGCGGTAAACGAATTCTGTAAAACCGAAAGTCACCTAATGAAAGTTGGCCCAGGTGTTGAGATACTTTGGGGATGTTAATTTAGTGTGGGTTTGCGGCTGCAGGGACTGAGAGAGAAAGACGGAGAGTGGCAGGACGTAGGCCCTCGGGTTCTTGTTTCTTAGCAGGCAGGCCAAAGCTTGACCTCACCTGTTAAGGAGGGTGTGTTATATTCCTTGACCGATTCTTGGGAGTGGGAAAAACACAGAACAAAGAAACAAAAAATGAGAGAGACATGGGACCCTCCTTTAGCTCTCAGCAGGAAGAAAATGCAGAGTATGGAACACATCTCAATTTTAATTCTACCTTTAGTAATGAAGTTTTTAGTTTTGACCACCATGTGTTGGAACAGATTCTCTTCTTTAAAAGAAGTATTGTTATCACTGACGCCCTTTCCTTTCACATACGTGTGATAAACAGAACAGACTCCTCATTGGTGAACAGCCGTACTCAAGTTATTTCATACTATGGAAAGAACCTTATAAATCATGACCCAGGACTCATTGTAGTAGGGTTTCCTTGTGTTGTGTTGAAGTGTATCCAAAATGTCTCAAGCATATGCAATAGAGAACCTAAAGCTAGTTAAGTTCCTCTAGAAGGTAGTGTTCAGATTTGTCATCTCACACCAGCTCTGTCAAGTGTCTTTTAGTTACTTAAGCTGTTTCCATATTATTATACTGTTTCCCCCACAAAGACAAAAGAAAAAAAGGGAGGTGGTCCTATCTTATCAACAGCAAAGTTTATAAAACTCAGAAGCAGTTGCACACCGGAAATTTATATAGTTATTAGTCAGTGTTACCCCAATGTAGTTAAAAAACAAATAAACAAAAAACCTCAGATGCAGAATGGTGAGAAACTAAGGAAGAAAAGTGGTAGCCCAAGGCTAAGAAAGTAAAATGTATGTTGTAGAGGGACCAAAGCTGATAGAACAAGTTTAATTAATGGTAAATTAGGGAGAAAATTAATATTATTTCTTTAGGAGGATAAGATGTCAAAAATCTCTTACCTGGTACTTCTGTAAATGTTCAGTTTAGTCAGAGTAAAAAGCGTTTCCTATTCTGAATCTCTGCTGTCTAGATTTGTGTAACGCCGCCTTCCTAAAGGGTCAAAAAGGTATATTTCTGCTTATTTTTAACATTTTCTCTAGTCTCACATTCTGTTTTATTGAGAGATTTATTACAGTTTGTTTTATGCTGTCATGTTCTGTCAAGCCTGGCTTTAGATAAGGCTTCTCTTTTTCTCTCTCTCTCTAAAGATACAAACTATATTTCATCAGTATGTTTCTGCCACTCAGAACAGTCAAGCATCACTGTGAATTCTGAGTTTGTGGCCTTATTAATCAATGGCATTTTTTGGGGTTGGGGGGGTTGTTGCTTTTCCAGAGTGTCTTGCCATTCTATGTCGCTACAAATATGGCTAAAATCCGAACGCCGAAGTTGCATATACCCTCTGCAGGTTCATTTGTGAAGGCTGCGATGAAAACACTGTGCTTGGAATCCCGAACTAATGGATACCTGGTCCATTCTCTTCTGGTAGGTAGATTTTTAAGTCTCAAACTTAGGTTGAGGGTTTTCTTTCCTATTGAGTCACAAAATAGTATGTGATATATTAATATATATATAGTCTAGATTTTTATTTTTACTTATATATATATATATACTAGACTTACTAATGACTCATCTTGAGTGTTTTAAACACCCAAGAACTTTTAAATCTACCTATAAATTAACAAAAATAGATTTTATTGTGTCTATAAGTAAAACAGTATTATAGTAAAACATAAGATCATGTGCTTTAATTTAGCTCAAACTGTAGGCTGTAATTATATTTATCTCCCTATTTTTTCCCTAGGCCTTTATAATATCAATTCTGCCTTCTTGGTTGCAATTCGCAACCTTTATGAATTTGAACAAGTCTCTGCGGGCTCGCTATCTGAAGCGCACCAAGAAGAACTAAGCCTTGATGACTGTACTGAGTAACTTGGCCAGAAGCTCCAACTTGTGCACATTCACTGCAAGTCACCCACCCAGCTCTAGAACATTCACTTGTCATTTTAATAGTTAAATGCGGCCATGATGGGGAAGAAAGCAGAAGTTTCTTTCAAGAGCTCCTGACATATATCTGAATGCTCCCACCAACTATTTTGAAGTTTATCATAAATGCTCATATCAACTGGATATAGAACTAATATTAGCAAGAATAGCTTAATAGGAAGGAACATGATTATAGCAAATGACAGAATGGTAGAATCAGATGTACTTCTCAACAATGTCCTCTGGCCCAAAATGCCTTGATGATAATTGTATTTTCCCTGAAACATACTTTGAAAGTCCATGGCCAGCTACTCTTTTTCTTGTTTTTAACACTTTGAGGGAGTGGAGATTGGTTGATTCACTTATGAGAGGACATACTGCAATTTGTATAGCTCTTCGTAAGATTTTCTAAACACATGTCCCAGTTTGTACATTTATATGGAACTGTTCTCTTTCAGAGGTAGCTAATGACATAAAAATAATTCATGAAATATGGAGTTTTTTGACACATGAAGTCCTTGAAAATATGCTTTCTTCTAATACATATTTCATCTCAGTTTATGTACGTAAATACCGAATGCTACATGGTATGATTTATAAAGATAAACGGGCCAAAATGTACATTGGGACAGACAACTACCTATGTACCACTAAAACCCTGACCCAGGAAAGTGGCCTGCTTGGACCCCAGTCGTTTCGTTTTCTTCTGAACAGGTCACTCCTAGTAATGATGTCAGAAAAGTGGCATAGTTTTAAATTGGTACCCTGTAGATAGTGATATAATTAGTTTAGTTTAAAGAAAGATCATTTAACAGCGGTGTTGATTGAAAATATATTTCTTTGGTTCTTGAAATTAAGGCCATTTCTACACTGGCTTAATATAATTTAAGACTTAACTTTTATCCTTCTACATAACTTGTTTGGGGAAATTGCCAAGCAATAGTTCGGTATTATGAAGCATATAGCCTAGAAGGTAGGACTTTCCTCGGTTGTGATTGGAGTTTAAAGCACCAGTAAATTTTCAAAAAAAAAAAAAAAAAAAAAATTTAATTGGAATATTTAAGTGTTTTTAGCTTATAATTTTGTCAGCTAAGGACAGAACAAAAATAGAAAAACAAAGTTACCATCATTATATAAAGACAAGACATTTTAGCATGTAAAAAGTAGGAAGAACATAATCCCAGAATAAAGAATAAGCATTTAAATTGAATAAATTGAGCTTTATGAAAAACACATCACCTTTTTCTCTCATTTTGTTGTCGAAATGGTGAAACCACAGTGACCCAGACAGTATTTTATTTGCTTGCATACAGTGGTTGGTTGGGTGTGGTGGTGGAGGTGATTGGTGGAGAGCTGTTAGAGAGGGGGAGTGGTTGATTTACTCTTCTAGGTGCTGGAGAAACTGCAGTGAATAAAGCAGACAAAAATTTTTGCCCCAATACTGCTTACATTTGAGCCGGGAGGAGGGGAGGGAGCAAAGGCAGAAGACAGAAAATAAGCATAAGAAGACAGATAGTAAGTCCATGTGCTATGGGGAAAAATGAAGCGGGGTAAGGATGGGGAATCAGTGCATGTGGGGGTGGGAGTGGGGGTTTGTGATTTCAAATAATAGACTCAGAGCAGGCCTTGGTGGGAAGGGGCCTTTGACAAGTCTTGAGCGAGCCTTTCGGTTACCTGAGCAAAGCACATTTCAGGCAAACCAGCCTGTGCAGAGCCCAAGGACAGAGCATACCTGGGATGCTCTAAGAACAGGTAGGAGTACATACATGTTGAAGTATACACTAGATGATTTGTTTCCCAAAGATTTCAGAGATCTTGCCTTAGTTTAGTTGTGATTTTCTAGTATTAAGTCACCTTTGCATTCTTGGTCATATTTCACTCTTTCGACACTGCTGAATTCAGTTACTTGCTGGTATTTTATTTGAAATTTTGACATCTATATTTAGGAAATTAGCTTGCAGTATTTATCATACTTGTCTGGTTTTCAAACCAAGATTATAACTTTATTATTAAATGTGCTGCAGAGTGTTGCCTATTTTACTATTCTCTGGAAGAATCTATAAAGGATTAGAACAGTCTTTTTCTTGAAAGTTTATAAAAACCATCTGGCCCTAGCATTTATTTTGGGGAAGGTATTTAACTACAGATTGTTTTAATGATAATAAGACCACTCAGCGTTTCTATTTTAACTTGAGTCAATTTTGGGGGGGAAAAATATTCTGAGCATTTACTCATTTTTTTCCCCTAAATTTGTTTTTAAAAAGTAACTCAAAGAAATTTTATTTTTTAACACTCTGCTGGATATATACTTAATATTTCATTTTCTAATATTTTTTATATCTTTTCACCTTTTCTTTGACCACTGTTTCAGAAGTTTTTCTATTTAGTTTTTTTAAAGAATTAACTTTTGGCTTTGCTGTTCCTCTCTCCCCTTCTTTTTACATTATCCTGTTTCCTTGGGGGTTTATTCTGTTATTTTCCTTATTTCATAAATTGGACATGTATTTCATTCATGTGTAATATTTTTTCTATTCTCATGTTAACATCTTAAGGCTCTAAGTTTATTTGATTATCTATTTGGGTGTGTATACACAAAGACGTACACTTTTTTTCAGTGCTAATATTTAAAAATTTACATTGTGATTTCTTGACCTATGAATTATTTTAAAAGTACAAACAAGTTTTTAAAAGCACAAATTTGTTTTTATAAATATTTATAAATAACATTAATGTCACCATTAATGACAATTTTACATTATGTGCATTCTGATATGTCAATGAAGATACAACGTCTCTTACGTAGTATTCCTGCTACAGTGAATAGCCTGAACCTAATCAAGAAGAAATACCAGAACCACCTAAAATGGGGGATATTCTATAAAGTTAACAAGACTAAACTTGTCAAACATTTCAAATTAAAGACTAAAAAATCTGACAAGTAAATGTAACAACATGATCTTGGATGGGATTCGGGTAGAGAAGAAGAAAAAATTTTTTTGCTGTAAAGGACATTTTCAAGATAATTACAATTAAATAAAGTCTATAGATAATAGCATTGTATCAATGCTAATTTCTTGAGTTTGATCATTGTATTGCAGTTACTTAAGAAAAGTCCTCTTTTTTAGGAAATAAACATTATTTAGGGATAATGAGATTTCTATATACAACTTAATCTCAAAAATTAAAAAAAATGCATATAGGAAATGATTAAACAAATGTGGCAAAATATTAGCATTTGGAGAATCTAGGTGATGGGTGTATGGATATTTGTCTTGCTTTTGCAAATTTCCTGTAAATCTTAAATGACTTCGAAATAAAAAGTTCCTATAAATCTTTCATTATTGATTTCTAAATAATTGTACTGTGGTCAGAGAATATGTATGATATAGCTTGGGCAAGTTATAATCTTCTGACTCAATTTTTGCCACCTGAAAAATGGGAATACTTATAGTAGCTATCTCACAGATTGTCGTAAACAAAAATTAATATTTTTAAAGTGCTCAGAATGTAGCCTGACATAAAATATATATATACATATGTAAATATTATATTTAGAAAGTGTCTCTGCTAATGTGATTAATTTAGGGATCTTGAGATGAGATTTTTCTTAGATTATCCAGATGGGCCCTAAGTATAATCACAAGAATCCTTAATAAGAGAGAAGCTGAGAAAGATAACACACAAGAGGAAAAGGCAGTGTGACCAGGGAGACAGAAATTGGAATGATACAGCCACAAGCCACAGAATGCTATCAGCCACCAGAAGGTGGAAGAGATACGGAACAAATTCTCCCATAGAGGTTCCGGAGGATGCAGGCTCTGCCAACACCTACCTTGATTTGGGCCTAGGAACTGATTTTGGACTTCTGGCTTCCAGAACTGTGAGAGAATAGTCTTGTTTTAAGCCACTGAGTTTGTAGTAATGTTATAGCAGCTATACAAAACTAATACAAATGTAAACTTTATTATTACTTATTTCTAGAAATTTTTTGAGACTTTATGTCTAAGTATGACCAAGTGTTTTAATGTACCATATATGCTTAGAACATTTATTTCTATAATGTTTTGTATATGTCCATGTAATCAAACTTGTATTCAAGTATTCCCATATCTGGGCTAACTTTTGTCTGCCTGACCTAGCAATAATTGAAAGGTGTTTTGAATTCTCACTGTCATGGTAGACTTGTCAATTTCCTGTTTTTATCAACTTTTGCTTTATATATTTTGAGGCTATCTCGTGAAATAAAGTTTAGAATTCTAATGTCTTCCTGATGAGTTTAACCCTTTTTTGGGTCATGTAGTAACATCCTTATTGATAGCACTTTTTATGTTAAAATCTTTTCTGTGGTATCAATATAGCTACCTCTGCTTTATTTTGTATTTAGTAGTATGTATTTTTCAAGCCTTTTGCTTTTTCTTTCTACATGTTTATATTTTAGCTTTGTCTCTTGTAAGCCAAATAAACCTGGATTTTGTTTTTTTATTTGGCCTTCTCTGCCTTTTATAGGCAAGATTATTTCAATTACATTTTTTATGATTCCTAAAACAAAGATTTAGTGCTATGTTACTGTCCTTTATGCTTTTTTTCTCCCTTCTTGATTGACTGTTTTTTTAATTCAATTTCTCTTCCTACATTTATTTGAAAGTTTTATACTCTATTTTTTTTCTTGTGTTTTTTTTCCTGAACTTTTTCAGTGCATATTCAATCTAAAATTATCTGAAGTCATAATCCCTTCTTTAATAATACATGGTCTTTAGAATATTTTAATTCTGATCAATGCTTTCCTGACTTATGTGTTTTTGTGGGCTAGTATTTTTTTTAATCCTATAAATTAGATGTTTTCATCATTTTATACAAACATGTTGGTATAAATTGCCATGTTTACCAATTTCTTTGCACACCTGCCTTGCTCCTCAGACTGACCTTCTGGTGCACATTATAGTTTAATTGGCACCATTGTTTCTCTTTGTTGGTGCTATATTTAATTCATAATGATGTGATTTAGAATTGATGGCATCTTAAGGTTAATGAAATATCTGATTATTCTACTGACTAGCTTCCATTGTTGGCATTCAGAAGTCAGTGTGGCATTTTTTGTGTGATATATGTTTGGCCACTTTTAAGAAAACTTTTGATGTTCAGTGTTATGACAGTGTAAGTATGGAATTTAAAAGTTTTATTGTTATAGATTCCTGTATTTAAGAATTCATGTCTTTTGTCATGTCTGAAAAGTTCTGTCTCCATTTGAGCCTCTAGTTATGTCATCTTCATTCCATCTCATAACCTTATTTTCTCTCTTATGAGCTGCATGCCTTATAATTTATTTCTATATCCCAGTTCTATAATTCTTCATATATTTTATCTGTTGTTTAAAACTATTCATTCCTATTAGTTACATTTTTCTTTTTTAAAAGTTCTAGTTCTTATTTAAATCTGCCTGGTCATTCCTGATAGTTTAATAATGCTCGCTTGTTTTAAAATTTCAGTTTTAAAATTTAAGAAAGTGCTTCACACATTGGGATTCTATATTTCATAGCTGGTGGTTCTCGTATCTGAAATTCTTAGGAGTCTAAATCTATTGTTTGTATTTCTCCTGACTCTCATTCAAAGTGGTTTGTTTTCTTCTGTGTTTGGTATTTTCATTTTGAAGGCCCCCTTGGTTGGTTTTAATCTGGAGAAGAATCCCAAAGGCTACATTGGGGTGTCCTTCAGAAATAATTTTTTTTTTTGCTTCTGTCGGCAGCCTGGGAACTACCAAGTCAGCACCACTCACTCTTCTGGAGATACCTGGCTCAATGCAGGAGCCTCAGGGTTAGTTCCCTCCCCTCGTAGTGATTCCAAGAGTTACTCTCCTGCTCTTAATGCTGGATTTGGCATTTCCCGCAAGGGGCAACCACTAATTGCTTATTTTCTTACTGCTCACTGCTTCTAGCTCTGATTTCAGTTTCCTACACTTTCTTCTCTTTGGGTTTTTTTTTTTTTTTTTTTTGCCCTTAGATACATCGCTTACTTTTTGTGACTCCAGCTTTGCAGTAAATTGTATAGAGTGGTTACAAATTCATTTCACAGGAGTTTCGGTAATTATTTGTTTTACATTTCTTCTAGGCAGGGATTCAGTATGCTATAAGATAATAGATATATGATAGAACAAAAGAAAATGTTTAAACTTCTGCAGAGAACAGAGGAACCATACACACACTTCTAACTAGCATTAATAGGGATTTTGAGGCCACTCTGTTTAATTTAACCAGAATTTAATTGTATTATTTGTCTGTAGTGCCAGAAGCCTCCATTGAGTTTTCCATCTTTTTTCCTCTGTGCTTCACTTTAAATATTTTCTATTGTCTTTTTTTTAAAATTAATTCTATATATCTAAGAGTCATTTTAGGTTTACAGAAAAATTGAGCAGAAAGTACAAAGAATTTCCATATTCCATGCAGGATTATATTGCTACCTACCCTTCACTTCTGGAGTCACTGAAAGAAACCAGCTATGAGGTCCCAGGAGGTGGCTCAATATATCATTTTAGGAAGTCCTGTCTTTCCTTATTTGGCTTTCAGTCCACCATGTATTTGCAGTGGGATGGTGGTATCATGTAGCATTATGGTTCAGTTTTCTCCTGTTAATGAAACTAATATTTATACTTCCTACATCGTAAGGTTCTGAAAATAAGATCAGTGTATGCATGTAAGTAAAGCAGCACTTGGCATGCAAGACATTCAAGAATGTGAAATATTATTATTTGCTATTATTTAAAAATAAGAATATGCAAATGTTGCCGACTCTTTTTAGGGGCGATATAACTATCAGTATCTTTGAGCCATCTGAATGCTACATACTTTAAAAACCCTGATGTAACTCCCTGTTTGCCTTAAAGCCTTCATTGATGACTATAACCTCTAGTGATCTCTCCTGTCCTAGATTTTTGTCTGCTTGCCACAATTTCACATCCAAGTACACTGTATGTGCACCTCACATAGTTTACACAGTGGTTCCTGGAAGATTTTATCTCTGGCAGCGCCTGCCATCATGCTGGGCACTGAACAGGAGGAGTCCCTGTCTGGAGTCTGGGGAAGCATCTTCTTTCCTTTAGCGTTGTGTAAACTCGGCCAAGACTTTAAAGCTTCCAGAGAAATACACTGTTGAATTGGCAGGTTCCTGTCCCACCCTCCTTTCTCAAGCTGGGAACAGCTAAGTCTTTGGCACTGAGACATGGGCTAGGAAGTTCTCTATGTGACACCTTCACTGAGAGCTATTAGCGTGATGTGCCATTATTTTCCTTGTATTGGATTTTCTCAGGGATTCAGCAGCAGGTGCTCCACAAGTGGCATACGATTGAAACAGGGAATGTTTGGCAAGAGTCTGGTGTGAAATTGGCAACTGAAAATAGGCTGCAGTGTGTCGCTCACCCAGAATCATTTCTAAGAGCTATAAGCACTTGAAGGATCTATGAGTTTTGCCATCCAGTGGGTGAGACAACTGTTGAGTGGAAAAGGGATCACCTAGAGAAAGCAAGCAACTGGGAAAGGCACTGTAAAAAATGCAAATTGCTGTCCCCTACCCCAGACCTGTAACTCAGAATCTTGATGGGGGACCTGGCATCTTCATTTTTTAAAAGCATCCCATAGTGACTCTATGGCAGATGATCTTCCAACTATGTGCTGAGAAACGCTGGTTTCAGAATCGAGGCAAGGCAACTGAACAAGCAAAACCTGCTGGGACTTTAGAAGGGCTGTCTCAGTTAAAGAGAAACAAGAGAGTAGCACTAATAAGGGTCCCCGCATCAGAGGTAAACCATTTAAGAGTTTAAGGCCCACCCTGGGGTCAGCCGCTTGCTAGCCTTTGTTCCCAATTCCTGATATCACAAGCATACCATATTAGGACTCAAATAGGAGACAGAAACTATATAGTAACTCAAAAATAAAGAATTATTAACCGCAATAAGGAATTGCCGAGAGGGGAAAAGGAAAACTCTAAAAATACAGAAATAGCAGACAGGGGAAGCAGCCACTTAAAAGTATCTCTAGGTTGACCTACCCCTAGGTTGAGGCAGAACACAAAGGAAGGTAAAAGCTGGAAGCACTTCCAACCCTCACGAAGTACAGACCTGTGCAATATTTTTCAAATCACCTGCTCCAGGTGCAGGTTTTACAGGGTTCTCAAGCAAAGGACAACTAATCTCAGACAGAAGGGCAAGCTACTTCCACTGCCAAGGGAAGTTCAGCATGACTTGGGTGTTCAAGGTTGTCAGTTTCATTTGGGCCAAAGCAGATGTCCCTATTTCAAGTTTTGGGATCTCATTCCTTTCCAAGTGATGCCTTAACTTTACAAGAGGAACTTAACAAGGCTGTAAATTCAACCACCATTGCAATTCAGCCCATGGAGACATGCCAAACGTGGCTGGCCACTGTGCATTGCAGAGCCAGCTGAGATGAACACACTGGAATTAGAAAGCAGAGCCCTTTCCTCCTCTCCTATAATGTCCTTCCGGCATCCTCTACTGAAGAAGCTTAATGCCAGGAGCTTAATGTTCCAGTATTGCAAGCAGGGCAGTGAAGAATGGATGGATTTTGGAGCTGAGAATCAATGAGTAATAACTGGCAACGCACCTTACCTTCATTCCCTCTCCACGGTCTCCACCCCGCCCTCCTACCTCCAATAAGAACACAAATCCTGCAAGTAGAAATGAGGAAACCCAGGATGCCAAGCCACATTGAAGTCATCTTTCTACTATTATACACTAACATGTATCTAGGATGAGCAAGGTTGCCCAGGATTGTCCTGGCTTTAGCACTTAAAAGGCCTGCATCCCTGGGAAACTCCTCAGTCCCAGACAAACCAGTACAATTTGTCACTCTACATGTGTCTGAAAGGTTTTCAGATGTTCTGTGTATCTGAATCACCTTGGGCACTTGGTAAAACTAAAAGTGATTCTGTTTAAAATGCAATTATTTTGGATACAAGTGGGCCATGGATTAATTTTTGAGAAGAGTTCTACTTGAAGGCATTAATCACTACTTTTAGGGACTCCTCAGTCCAGGTTTCTCTGTTCCTGTTCCAAAAACAATAATCATTGGGGAAGACAAAGAAACTGCATCCTTTGGAACATACAGCCAAGGTTCCTGAGTCAGAAGCAGACACTGACAAATTACTAGTCGTTGGGGTGGGGGTGGATAAAAATTAATAGTCTGGCCTTACCACTTTTCTCTTTTCAGTTCTAGGATAAATCACTTTTCTTTCAATGCCACACAGCATTATAAAGAATAAAGGATGTGAAAATTAGATTTGATCGAAGCACCAATATAAGTACATTGAAGGGGTACACTGAGCTTCCAGCAGATAAACAGTAAATAATACAATGTTTATTTTAAAGACTTTCATAGTGACTATGCTATGGTAGATAGATCTTAAAGAATAACTTGCACGAAATAGTAAATTCAGTGCTACTTTTGCTGTTTTCGCAGTGTAAGTAAACATGGTTTAACATGGCCACTTTAAAACTTTCTAAAGAACTCGGATGAGTTGAAGAGTGAACATGTCTCTTAACATTTATTTTCTATTGTGTTCTAGAGAATCGTGCTAAATTCTTTAAATACACTATCTCATTTAATCCTCCTAACAGGAGGTATGCCCATTTTATAAAGAAGCAGAGTCCTTGCTCTAGATTATATACATAGTAAACGGTGGCGTCTGGACCGAAACAGGTTTGTTCAGTTCACTCGAGCAAAATTTGCGTAGCACTGGAAAGCCATGAAGAATAAGGCGTGGTCCCATGCCCTCTTGCAAGTGCTATCGATCAAGGTATGCACAGCCTGCAATGGGAACACAGAGGAGGTGCATCCTAAACTCTTCATGGCTTTCAGGATAAAATTCAAATCTTTTCGCCTAGTACTTGGTTCCCCAACTCCCTCTCCCATGCTTGCGCTTGGACATCTGCAGTTGTGTGTGGGAGGTGATATCCCAAGGGACCTCGGCCTAGGAAACACATCTTCAGTCCCACCTTCGTCATATTCCGGGTCCTCACGGAGTTCCACCTAACCCTCAATCTCTGTTCCCTTCCTACCCCGGCCCTGCCTCTGGCACCTGCAGCAACGTGGCTCTCGAACAGCTGGGGACGCAAAAGACAGCGGGACTCCAGGAGATAATGCCGGAAGCCGCTTCGGCGGCGGCGCGTGGTGTAGGAGGAAGTGCCTGACGCCGCAGCCTGTGATTGGGAGCTGCTGGGGTCGGTGCCTCACTCTTAAGGTTCCCCGGACCGCAGGCAGCAGAGGAAGTCGGGGTCCGTGGGGTGCCTTCTGGGGCAGAGCGGTGTTGCATCTGCGCGTCTTGATCCCGGGGCAGGTGCGGCCTGCCCGCTGCGTGTCTGGGACTGAGGGAGTGAGGACTACTGCCTCTCAGGTCCCTTCGCAGGCGACCTCCGAAACCTTGTTCCAAGCCTCCTAGAAGAAAATGAACTAAAATAGGGAAAAGTTGCTAACCCTTGTTGAGGACCAGGCTCTTTCATCGAGGAGGATCGTTTGATCTGCAGTTCAACCGTGAGAGAGACATTGGCTCCCTGCTTACCGAGGAAGAACCTGAAGTTCAGTCAATTGCCGCAGGTCATGCAGCTGGGAAGTGACAGATCCGGATTCAAAGTGAGTCCTGGCTGACGCCAGAGCCTTTGCTTTTTGCACTGCAGCGGGGGTCTCAAGCGTCGTCTGGGTAAAGAATCCCAAGGTGGATTCCGTTCTGTAGGTTAACCGTTTCTGGAATTCCACAAATTCAGTAGGTCTGGGATGGGGCTTTGGAATCTGTATTTTCAAAACCGTCTCCTGACATACATTGCTCCCCTGTGAACACAGCAAGGACTATAGCTAATTGTCATCTTACACTTTTAAGACCTCAGTTGAGAGAAATGTCAAACTAGGGTTTCTTCTACACGTCTTGTGTGACTGGAGAGTTGGTATTCGATTCTGCTCTTAACTCTTGGGGCAGACAGCAGCCTCCATCATCTCTACCCCATTAACTTATTACCTGGGGAAAGTTGTTAAACATACAGATTCCTGGGCCCAGCCCAGCTCTACTGAATCAGCAGGTGTGGGGGTGGGGCCTGGGAATTGGTAGGCTAAACAAGCTTGTAACCTTTGAGAACCTGTGATGTGAAACTTAATAGACCCATAAAAAATGGTCCATAAGTTCAAAGCACGGGCCCGAACCTCCCCGTTATTGTTTTGTAATTGCGAATGGTCCTGTAGTTGCTGTTAACTAAAATTTGAGCAATAAATAAATAAATAAATAAATAAATAAATAAATAGTATTACTGGCCATTCTGAGGTGTATTTTTCAATTAGCTGAAGACTGGAACTTTATAAAATTTGAATGTTAATCTACCTACTGTTGATTTCCTGATTGATTTTGGGTGAGTCACTTAACCTTGTGGTCCTCATACATACCTGCTTATCACCATCGCTTACAACGCTTGTTACAGACACTTGTGTCTGGCCTACATCAGTTCTTCAGAGACAGCCCATGGATGTTTTTAACACGCTTGCAGGGAAGTTCGATGCAGCCAGTGATAATGGGATATGGAAATATACTTGGAAACTGAATCTCAGCCTATTTCTCAGTGTCCACGAGGGCAGGTTATTCATTTCCATCATGTTCTGCTCTTGGGGTCTCATAAGAGTAATGTGGTTTATAATCTTGATTTTTAGAATTTCTTAATGCACACTTTCTTGCGAATGAAGTGAAAGTACTGTGATAAGATTGCAAAAGGTAAACCTTCAGGCCAGCAGCCCTGGCTTTAGTAGTGACTTAGTAGGCCCTTTGGTTGAGATGTTACGATGACAGAAGTTGATTTTATGTGGAAGTTCTGCTTGCTACTGAGCCATCTCTTCTGCCTGAAAGGATTATAATTACCCCTTAGTTGTACAAGTTCGTACACAACCCCAACTAAAAGCATCTTTTTTTTTTTTTTTTTTAACAGATACCATTGTCTGGTTTGAATCAGGAATGAAATCTTCTGAAAGCTAATAGCAGAAGCCTTTTTGGTCAACATGGAGGACAAAAGACAGCGAGCCCGAGTGCAGGGAGCCTGGGCTGGCTCTGTGAAGAGCCAGGTTGTCGCGCAGCCAGGCAAGAACTTACGGGGATCTTGCATATGCTTGAATGAGGACAATTATCATTCTCTTTTATTTAGAACGCTTTAAATTGATGTTAAAGAATTATTTTAAATGCAGCTGGTATTTTTTCTGTTTTTGTTGACATTGAGCTAAGGGTTGATATTTAATGGTCCTCATATTTAGTTACTATGCTCAAACCTTTCTATGTGTTGAGGTCTTTGATAGACTACTAATTAATTTCTAGATGTCATAGAAATCATATCCAAGTGGATTGCATTAGTCCTTGCTCATAGAAGGTGATGATACCAGCCTTGCCCCTGGTTTGAGTCTGTTCTCTCTCTTGCTTCAGCTACCAGTGCTAAGAGCCTTCTCTACCAGAGGCCTGGTCACTCCTGGACAAATAAGGAGCATCATCTGTCAGACAAACAGTTTGTGTTCAAAGAACCCCAGCAGGTAAATCTTGGTTTCTCTTTCAGTAGTAACGAAATTTGTATATAAAAACTGTATTCTTATGGTAGACAATCAAATAGTGACTGAATAAATTCACTAGCAAAAGGAGAGTTAAAGGATTGTAATAGTACTCAAATGTAGAGTGACAGTTCCTTAGTATGTTTGAGGACTCTTTGTAGTCTGCCTCCAGTAATTCCCATTTTTGGGCATGGAGACTGCATTATGACTAGAGGGTAAAGGTGCTACCATGACTAGAGCTTGCCTTGGTTATCTAAGTTCTACCAGTCCTAAAACCTTACTATCTTCAGTGCTAGTGGAGCAAATGCCTCTGGAATTTGGATTAAAGTTTCAGCTACTACAATGCCTGATTTTTTAGCCTTTTTTCCATGGTGAAAAATGTAAGAAAGTGAAGATCTACTGTTCTTAATAATGTGGAAAAAGCTAAAAATCAGTCATCATTCTATAATAATGATTTTATAAGTAATGATTAAAAGCCCTTACTTACTACATAGTATGTCTTCTATTTTTAAAAATCTGGAAAGATTTTTCCAGAGCTGCTGGCTGTTAGGAAAATGGATTAGTTCTAACTGCATCATCTTTTGATGCCCACTAGTAACTGTAAAGTAGTTCTAGGAAGAGCAGAAACAAGAGTTTCTGGTGGGATAGCAAGAGCTTAGAAGAAAAAAGAGATCGTTTTAAATCTGATTTATTTTGATCAGAAATGAGAGCATATGGTAATATTGCAAGTCAGCTGTCTTGAAGATGAGGAACCATTCCAAGAGTAAGATCTGCTTGTTTCTTTGCAGGTCGTACGCAGGGCCCCAGAGCCACGAGCGATCGAGTAAGTAGTTTGCCGCCTTCCTGTAACTCTTGCTTACGCTGAAATGAAGAACCCTGGATCTTTCCCTCACCCTGATTTTTCCATCTGGAAGAGATAACAGCCCAATTAGTGTCTTAATTTTAGGCTGCGATATTCCTATCTCAGATGTCTTTAAACTTGGTCTTTTGAGAAGCCTTTCTGAATTTGCCGATGCTGTGGAAAAAGCAACACGATATCTGGACGTTAAACTCTTGAGCCTGGAGTAGATTTCCTGACCCTGTTTCACTAATATATATGCAGACAGTAAGCTAAAATATCTCCTCAGTAAAGATGGGGATTTTTTCTGAGTCATTGAAACATGGCTCTTTGAGAGCTTTTAGGTACTGTTTTACTAGCAATGCTTATGAAAGCTGCTAGAAATTTAGATGATCTTACAGTCCATTTCTTAAAACCACATAATTGTTTCAGAGCAATTAAACGATAGTAAACATTCCTCTTATATTGATCTGTGTCTAAAATGGTCTTTTTAATAATTGATGAAAGGTACTTTGACTCCTCTTTTCCTGCTTTTCAGTTTCTGTCTAATGTAGATGAATTGTCAATAGAAAGCATCCTTTCATTTTAGCAGTTCAGCATAATGTGTTAAATTGTTCATGAGCAGTCTGTTAAGCTGTTTGATTGTTTGCACGTTGACATGTACATTGCAGAAAAATGCGAAAGTGACACAATGTCATACTTTCAGAAAGGGTATGTTGTGGTGGCCTTGCCGCTAGTTAGCTACCTAAGTAGTCCTCAGAGAAGTTATTGCCATCTTTTTGGACTTTAGTTTCCTTGACTATAATATTAAGGGTTTGAACTACATAATCTCTTAAGGCCCAGTCTAGTAGCTCTAACAGTGTTTGATTGTTTTACAAATACCAACGTGATACTGCCTCCACTGATGATAGAGAATACACAAAACTGCGAACCTTGTTACTAGGCATAGATGGATGATTCAGGCTGAAAATTAATGGGCAATTATGAGTTTGCAAGTCAGAGCAAAATGATAGATTTCATTCCTGCTTGTCCCTAGGGTTTGTTAATTCTTGTTATCTAGTTAATTCTTGTTAGCTATGCTAGATTTTTTTTTTTAATAGCCAGAAAGTGGGCCCACATTTGAAGTGAGCTAGTATACAAATGTGGCCCCAAATTTATAATTTTGAAACATTATGTTTACACTCTGGGAAATTTCATTGGCCACTCATTTAGGAATGTGATAAATATATATGACAATAGGTCTGCTTACATTTTGGTTCAGAAGGGCAAAGGCATCTACCTAAGAGCCCAACTTGGAGACTGTGAACTACTAACCCATGTGGCAGAGAATGGTGTGAAAACTGTTCCTTTATATTATCCTCTGTAACCCATTCCTGTCTGAGAAAGATCCAACATGGTTGTCTTGGTAGAAATACCTAACCAGTTTGGGTCCCTTTTCTGACCATTGACTTCGTCACCCTGAACATCTGCAATAGTTTTGTACTTTTGCACATTTGCTTAAATTCAGTAAGCTTTTATTCCTAATCTTCTACATGCTAGATACTGGGAGACAGAATAATAATCCATTCCTTGCCCCTCAGTAGCCCACAGTCTGGTAAATGAAATAGATGTGTAATCAAGTAAATTGTAATCCTGTATATTATAAAACAGTAGGTTTGCGTGTGAGGTCTGCTGGTGGCACAGAGGATGAGATGCTAACATTTGGGCGAATTAAAGGTCAGGAAAGGTTGATAGAAGGTGATGCTGAGCTGAGATTTTGAAGGATGAATTAGAATTTTCCACTGGACCAAAGCTGGGTTGTCTCAGCTGAGGGATGCTGGGTGGTGGGAAGGCATTCCAGTGTGTAGAAATGCACAGGATTAGAAATAGCAATTTATTCAGGAGATTGCAAGCAGTAATCATTGCTGGGGGATGACGAGTCAGTGGGAGCTGTCAAGAGGTAGAGCTAGATCATGGAGACCCTAAATGCAATGCCGAAACGTTGGTGAGGAGCTTTCGAAGGACTTTAATCAGAGGAGGAACCTCATTCAACATCATATATCTGAAAGCAACAGACACTCAGAGCCCTGAGGTGTGCTTGCTACCTATTAAGTGCATTGCTATTCCAGTCTCCAATAGAGACTTCTTACGAGAAATAAATGACCCTTAGAAAGTTAAATCTCAGAGAGGAATTAGGAAGGTTCCTTGGCATCCCCCTTTCCTTTTCACCCTTGACTTTATCAGGATGGGCATGATTCTGTTAGGGAACAAATGTACCGACGATTACATAGTTGGTTTGAGTTGCCCCTCTTGGAAACGGCTTACCGTTTCTCTTTATATATAAAACAGAAATTCAGATTCACTTAGCTATTCCAGTATTCTATTGGGCACCCCTTTGTGTGACAGATTCCTAGATTATAGATGCCTGAATTATGAGTGAAGTATAAAGGGGGTAGATCAGAATTTATTTTATTATAGCCCTTATCTCTGTGGTCTGATCCTGTCAAGATTCTATTCCCAATGCCATTAACGATGTGCCACCATCTTGCCCATCAGTGGTAGAAGGAGGTGGGGCTGTGCTTCCCCACAGTGCACCCTCATTTTAAATGGCTTTGGTGAGCCAGGGCTTTGGGAACTCCAAAGGAAGCCCTTCCACTGGCTGGAATGTATTGTTTTGTTTGATACTGACAAGTCTTTTTATTTCATTTTATTTTTTTTTTAGCAAAGAAGGTGTATATGAAATCAGCTTGTCACCTACAGGCATATCTAGGTAAGCGACATTAGTCATTGTTTTAAAAACATTTCAGGGGTGGTGTCATAGAGCAGTGGTTAGCACATCTGCTTTACACGCAGAAGATCCTGGGTTTGAGCCCCAGCAGAGCCATGGCACATACCCCAGGTGTGCCAGGCCCCTCGGTGTGCCAGGCCCCCCAGGTGTGCGCGGGGAGCACATGGAAGGAGACACCCTGCCTTCAGAGATCCAGTTCTTAAGGGAAGACAGCAACATCCATAGGTCAGGGGTGAAAGTAGGGGAATTAAAAAAAAAAATTTTTCAAAAGCATCACCTTAGTGCATGACTGTAATAACTACCACTATAAAATAATGAGACATTTAAAACAGATATATCAGAACTTACATATCTAAATGAGTTGCTTAGAAGAAGTCTCTGTAATTAGTCCAGTGGCAGAGCCATTGTCATAACCCTTTTTGGACCCTCCCTTTCAAAGCAAGTTTAACAGTCACATAAGAAAGCCAGTCGCACTGTTTGGTAACATCTCACTGTTACCCAGGTGTGGCTTCAGGTGAGCTTCGGCTCTTTGGAAAAAAAAAATCAAATTCATCTTCAAAAAGTAAAGTTCAAGAGAATCTTCCAAGGACTTTCAGAATATTTCTTAAGAAGGATATCCAAAACGATCTTGAGCCAACTTGGCATTGTTGAAATAAGTGCATATTCAATGAGAGAAAAAACCCTCATTTGTATATTTTTATTTTGATACAGTCCTAAATGATTGTTTTTCCTAAAATTGGCATAGTCTCAGAAGACTAACAATTGTTAAAATAACACAGGGCCAGGCAATTTAGTAGTTATTCTGCTTTTCACAGTGACCCTATGAAGTGGATATCAACTTCATGTTGCAGATGAGAAAAGCCAAGTTTCAGAGAAGTCGAGTGACTTGCCCAAGGTTTCACAGTTAAGCAGTGCTGGAGCAATATTTGAACCATGTTTATAAGAGCCCGCATGCAACCCTTTATCCCTCATGCCTCTTTTATTTCTCTTAACATGAAGGTAGTTTATTTTACATCTGGAGCATCATGACCTGGGTAACATTAGGCTCTGGTTGCAATGGGAAGTGTGGTAAGATGATTTCGTCTACCTATAAAAGGAAGCATCATCCAGATTAATTTATTCAGCTGACAGAGTCCGTTACCCATCTTTTCTGTTCTTTAGTTAATAACGGTTCTTTCTGCATCAAGGGTATGTTTGTATCCTGGTTTTGTTGACTTAAAAGAAGCCGACTGTATATTAGAACAGCTCTTTCGGGATATTCCCTGGAAGCAGAGGACCGGCATCAGGGGTGGTAAGTAGGTCTCTGAGATTTGCAGTGGTTGCCTCTTTGTCTCCCTCTCTGGAATGTTTTCTAATAGTATTGCCTCTTCTTACCACAACCAGTCTTAAATAGAGATTCAAAACCTAACTGAGCCCCCACAAGGCCGAGTAGGAATTAGCCAGTCCGAGGGGACAGAAGAAATAACAGCTGGTTCTCAGAACATGGCAGGAGTATGAGGTGGGAGTTTAAGGAACCACAGGAAGTTTGGTTCGGCGGAGCTCTGGCTGGCATACTCATCTCCCTTTGCATTTGTTCACGACCTTTATTCAAATGGTGCCAGCTTTCCTCTTTCTTCATAGAAACTTCCAGAGCTAGCTTTTTTCTGATTCTATTTGGTATATGTCCTTTTGTGACCCTTCTTGCTAGCTTTTCGTCTCTTTTTAGTTTTACTAGAAGAGTTTACTCTTCTGTAGCTTCAGCATCTGTACTTTCCCGAATTTATGAACATTGTCTGACTTGGAACCCGCTCCTCGGTCAGCATCCACAAGCAACAATACCTGCTATTCCAGAGGTGGCCACTCGGGGGCGTCTGTGCTCTGGCATACAATTCCTTTCTGGAACATTAAATGAATTTAAATTTTCTGTAAAGAAAGAGATAAAGGATACTGGCTTCATTTTTGTAACTCAGAATCAGGGTAAGAGTCAACTTTTTCTCCTAAATCCCAGCAGTTTTTAGCAGGGCTTTTGGTAACAGACTTGGCTTTGATTACTGACTCTGTTATTCGAAGTAATTGTTAATTTTAAGCAAATTACAGTAATTTTCCAGTCCTTAGTTTTCTGACCTGTAAAATGGAGCTAATAATAATACCTACCTTATAAGGTTGTTGTGATAATTAAATGAGATAATACATGATAAGTACTTAACAGAATGCCTGGCACATACACAGCTGTCAATGAATGTTAGCTGCTTTTATTATTATTGTTCTTATTGTTGTAGTGGTTGGTATCAATTGTGGGGAAATAGCAGATCTATAGATAACTCCCTCTCTAAATAGATCGGACATAAAGACTTCTGACTAAAATCAGCTACATGCTGTGGCTGTTCCGAGCATGTTTTTCTTTATTCAGAATCAAAAGGGCTTATGCAATGACGGCACATGGGTAAAGTTTGTCCTGTTTCTTGTATGGACATTGTGCCACAGTTCCCCACCTACAAGGCTTCAGACTCCATATCCTGCTTTTCAGACCCTCCCTGTCTGAACAATACTATTGTACAGAGTGACTCCTTCACTCGTTTATGTTATCACTGACACAAATGAGTCACACATTGTCGCCTCAGAGCCTTTGCTCATACTGTTTCTGCCAGTATACTTTCTCTTGTCTTCTTCCTTTTAGCCCTTACCCATTTTACTCCTGAAATCCTGTGCCCTCAATAAAGGCGGAGTCTTGGGTCAGAGCCCATCCTTATTCTTCCTTTGTATTTCTCATAGCTTTTGGCACAGTGCAAGGCATAGTGGTTGGCACTCAGTAGGTGCACCTTAAAGAGCATGAAACCATTTCAAAGGCCCTGTATTTTTTTTCTTAGATGTAACTTACCAGCAGCCAAGACTCACAGCATGGTATGGAGAACTTCCTTACACTTATTCAAGAATCACTATGGAACCAAATCCTCACGTATGTTGGAACATTGTACTATTATATGGTTTTACAGACTGAACATTATAGTACTATAAAATAACAGTAAAACACCTTACGAAGCTCCATGATGTTTCCTAGTTTAAAAAATTTTCTGGGTTCGAACACTGAGTCTTCGTGCTTTTGATCCATAGATGAACTCTGAGGATGAGGAAAAAACTGAAACTAAAGTAAACTGGAACCAGACTCTAGGATTTCAGGAAAATGAACCATTTCTTCTCCTAGTCTGCCCCTTTCCCAAGCTTTTTTGCCTATAGCCTTTCTGTGTATACCCACTACACATTTGCTGTGGGGCCAAGTCTTTATGACTTGCCAGTAAGATCAAAATGTCTCTCTTCATTTCTGAGACTCTTTGGCCATTCGTGAAAAAATTTGGCATTTTTCTTTGTGACTTTGTATTCTATGGCTCTACTTCTCAGATTTCCAGCTTATCATTACTTTGCCTTGTTTCTACTACTTTCATTTAAAAAAATTTCCATGACAGTAGACAAAAGAGATTCTAGTATATAAATTAAGCTTGTCCAGAGGATAGAGTCAAGATCCAAGAAATAGCTCCCTGCTTAGTCCCTGGAATCTTGTCTTTGACAAGTAATGTTATACTTTATGGAAAGAGACTTGGAAGAAAGTGGAGTTTTGCTTACAGCACTGGGATAAACAGAAATGTGACACATTTTAGAGCTTCTAATAGTTTGTACTCGTAAACTACCACGTTACTAAAATGTTCAGGGATAAAATATCGACTGAGGCTGGGGCAGGGGCACATTGCTTTTTCACATATGGAGAGAGCTGAATGCTCTGGTTTCTAGGGCTACCTTTAGAATGTGATCCAGGGACCCTTATATTTGAGGTGGACTGGGAAACATGAAGAGAATTGAATTCTACCAGTCCAGCATAGATTACTGGGCATGTTTCTGTCAGGATTAATTTACCTTCATGTCAACAGTCATAGCAGAGAAGCTGAGGATTAAACAGGCTGTGGGGAAGAAGTTCTTTCTCATTTATTCTAGTTTATCTTTTAGAACAGGATTTCTCAACCTTAGTGTTAATGACATTTTGAGCTAGATAATTCTTTGTTGGGTATGTCCCATGACTTCTACCTACTAGATGCCAGAAATTCTCCTCACTTATCCCAAACAAAAATGACTAGACACTGCCAAACATCTGCTGGAAGGCAAAATTGCCCCAGGTTGAAAACTGTTGCTTAATAACATAGGCAGATAAGATCGGCTGGGTAGTGTGGCCTTTTATAGTGGGGGACATTTTGACAACTCTTCAAAAGTATTTGTTTTAATAACAGTCCTTTTAGTATAATGTAAGTATTATATGTTTATATTGAAAATTTAGAAACTGCAGATAGGCATGGAGAATACTAAAGTTTTGCATAATTCTTCCACATGATGTCTTGGTTCCAGTCTTTTTTTTTATTTTAGGCAAATATATGTAGAGAACAAAATAAAATAAATTATGTACACTGCATTTCATTTAACTGAATCATTAATATGTTTTAGTATCATTAAATATTCTCTTACAGCACCATATTTAATAGCTGTGTAGTACTCCATAATTGACATGTACCACAATTTATTCAAGTAAGTCTCTTTTGTTGGAGATTAAAGTTGTCAAATTAGAATTCTTTAATTGGAATTTGACTAGCTCACAACTTTGTATTTATTGCTATAGATTTAGTTTATTTACATGCCATCTTGAACAAAATCAAAAGAGATGCCCCTTTCTCAGATTTTTCAAGGGGAATTCACTAATGTGTATACATTTGGGTTGAGGGTACTTATTTAATTTTGAAGTTATTACCTCAAGCTTAATATCTCAAAGCTCAGGCGCAGAGTCAGTCATAAGTTATTAAGCTTCTTTTAGTCTTTGTCAAACTAAGTCTTATATGAACCCAATAAATAAAAATAGCAGAGTGCTTTGACTGGCTGGGAGTCCCACCAATTTGACCTCTCCTTTCTCCTACGGCAATTCCAGAGGCAGCTCTGTGGTACCTGTGACTACAAACGCTGTTTGAAATCCACTGAATGGGTCCTTTTACTTCTGTGATTCATATTTCCTCATACCCTTTTCCTCAAATGTCTTTTAAGGATAGAACGTCTTCACCGAACAGTGAGATGACGCTGAATTTTAAATTAGACATTCAGTTCTGAAGGATCTGTATATAGAGTATTGGTTGGAGAGTCTAAATTAATCCTCTAGTTCGCTATCCCCTTTTTTCTTCTTACTTCACCACCAAAAATAACCAAGAGAAAAATATATACCCACTTAAAACATCATGCAAACCTGGTGTTATCACAGTGCTCAGTCCCTAAGCAAGTCAGAAATCAGAAAGTGCTAATTAGCTTCTCAGCCACAATTCAGAAAAGCTCTCTTCTTTCTTTACATACTTGTTTTTCTTGTTAAGAGTATAATCCTAGCATCTTATCTCTATCTCCATGAAGTTAAGCTTAAAGCCGTAAAATACAGCACACTGACACTATATGGAATTTCACTTTGAAACTCATTCTCTTCAATAGGTTGGTTAATAATATTTCCATTTTATTGATCAAAGTTTTGTTTGTTCTCATTGCTGTTTATTTTTTAAAATCCTCTGGGTAGACCCTAATACTAACATCCGTAGCAAGGAATCCCAACTTTTACCATGGTTTTCCCATCACAGCAAAGCTGAGTGGTTCCCACGTGTGCTTCCCTAGTGTATATGTGACATTACTCTTTCCTTTGCTGAACGTCCGTTCCTTCACTGCCAAATGTAGAACGTGGACTTGACGGGGTTTTCTAATGAAGCAGTTCTTAAAGTATAATCTGTGGGCCCTGGAGGGGGTCCACAAAATCTTTTTTGGGAGTCCACGAGGTCAGACTATTTTTATACTAATACTGGATGACCCTTTTTACTGTGTCGAATTTACACTGATGGTACAAATGTGATGGTGGATCAAACTTAGTTTAAATCAAGGCATTGTTACCAAACTGTACTAGTAACCATTACATTCTTCACCACCATGCACTTCCAGTTAAAAAAAAAAAAATTGCTGGTTTCTTTTAAGAATGCCCTTCAATGAAGCAGTAAATATTAGTTTTATTAAATCTCGATCTTTGAGCACATGTCTTTTTAATAATTTGTTTGAGGAAATAGTATGTATAAAGCACTCCTGCTACAAACCAATTATGATGTTGTTGAGGAAAAAACGCTTGCGTAATTGCTTAAGCCATAAACTAAACTAGCTACTTCTTTTCATGGGCCATTTTTACTTGGAAGAACCACTGGCAGGCAGACTGTAGTTAGTCAGACTTCAGTGTTTGGCAGACATTTTCTCATAAATGAATGAAGTGTGTATCACTCTGAAGAAAACAATGGACAGGATTTATTGCTAATGATAAAGGTTCAGTTTTCAAGCAAAAATTAGAATTTTGGGAAAAACTCATAACTGCCATGTTGAGCCTGACCTCTTCCCATTACTCAGCCTTTTCTGATGAGATCAGTGGAAATATTAATGGATATGAGTTTTCGATATTGTATAATGAAATGTGTCAACAGAAGATCTGTACAACGCAGTGAACCAATATTTTCCAAATGACCAGTGTTTGATGTTATGGAATCATGCAGGATTAAAAGATCCATTCAACGTGCAAGCTGGACCAGTAGATTTCAGTGTAACAGGCTATGAAACGTTTGTCGATATGGTTTCAGATTCCACACGGCAACTAATCTTTGAAAAATCAGTACTTGTTGAGTTTCGGTGTAATATCAAAGAATATCTGTAATTATTTGAAAGGCTATCAAAGACTTCTTTTTTTTCTAACCATCTATCTGTGTGAAGGCAATTTTCTTCATATACTTCAACAAAAACAACATATTGTAACAGATTGAAAGCAGAAGCAGATCTGACAGTCAACTGTCTTCGATTAAGCCAGACATTAAAGAGATTTGCAAAGTGGTGCTGCTCTTCTTACCAGTTTTTCACATGGGAAAATATAGTTGTTATTTATAAAATAATCTTTTAACATGTAATGGGCTTGTTATTTTTTAAATAAATTAATACATTTCCTTTTTTTCAGTTTTAATTTTTAATTGAGTAAATATCATAGGTGTAACCTATGTAAACAGAAGTTCTATGGGGTCCCCAATAGGTTTTAATAGTGTAAAGTTTGAGAACCACTGTCTTAAAAGGAGCTCTGTAAAGCACTTGAGATTTCTTGGAGGAAAGGCTTAGAATCTAACAAGAACCAGTATAAGACATGCTTATTGTAGCTCCAAAGTACAAAGGTCAGGGGTCATAGCTTCCTGTAGTATATGTGGCAAGACAGTGAGTTCCAAAATATTAACTACATGACTGAACTCGGTGTTCAGGAAGATTTTAAATCTTCTGTAGTTCACAGACCGTGCACTTATCAGGGCCACGTCATGATTCCATTCTGTAGAAACAAATATTTTTCGTCTTTAGGTTCTGTGTTGAGGAAGCTAGCCACTCTGGAAATAGGAAATATCTTGTTTTAAAAAAGCAGCTCTTCCATTCATGATAAAATTGTAGAATGAACAGAAGGCCACCCAGCAGGAAATTTGTTTCACTCCTGAGACTTCAGTCTGTATCTGCTCACTACCTGGCAACCTGTCAGCAGTGGTAGCAAACCAGACTCACTGCTCTACTTACCACCTTACTGACCTACCAAGGTCACTGCCTGAATGTATTGACAGTTATTTCTTTCCGAGCATCACGTATCCAACATGGAAAGAATGAGATGGGTAGATAGGCCTGTTCCTCATGGCATTGTTACACTAAATTTAGTACCTTAATAAAATTGCACAGGTTAACTTGCTTCAAAACAGAAAAATCATGGGAGGGAATTAAACGACCTTTCTTGCCTTCTGGTTATTGCATTCCAAGTGGTTTGCTCATTCCACGCTCCCGTTTGTAATTGGACTGATTTTGTGCTTTGTGTTTTCCCACGCGGCTGCCGCCGGTGTCTGATGCGAACTCTCTCTGCCCCTCTCCTTGGCCCGTTGACTGCAGTGGCATCCAGTCCTGCGCACGCTGAAGAAGCAAATCGAAGATAACACTGGCCACACCTTCAACTCCTTGCTCTGCAATCTTTACCGGAACGAGAAGGACAGCGTGGACTGGCACAGTGATGACGAACCCTCGCTAGGGAGGCACCCCATCATCGCCTCACTCAGTTTTGGTGCCACACGTACTTTTGAGATGAGAAAGAAGCCCCCACCAGTAAGTAGTCTCGCTCTCATTTTTAAAAATTTTTACAACTCCCCGTGTGCCCGTTCATTCATTTACTTATGTAAGAGACACGGCCCACCATGTGTCAGGTGCTGGGGCCTCATTGTCATTGGTGGAAAGGACAGACACCATCTCTATCCTCATGGAGGCAAGAGGTAGAGATATTGCCACTTACTCAAGGAATTACAATTATGAGAAATGCTGTGAAAGAAGACTTATAAAGGGATGGCCCAAGCTAGTGGGGGCAAGAGAGGAAAGGAGGGAGCCTCAAGAAAGATGTTCCTGAGGAAGACTATGTGTTCTTCAAGGGGACGTCGTCACTTTCCTATAAGGGAGCATCGCACTCATCCTCACTGCCTTCATAACCTTCTCCTAGAATACTGATGAATTCTATAATTATAACAGAGAAAAGAAACTCAAGCCAGAGTATCAGAGGTGGTGGTCTGTCCAAGGTCAGGCAGAGAAGCATTGACTACACTGACTATAACTTCAGTTCTCTGTCCCAGTTCTTATATTACATGACATTTGAGGGTACAAGGATGTTAATGTTTTAAATCAAAAAGTGTAGAAACCCAGGACTAAGATAGAAAGATAGTAGGAACTCTAAGAAAAAAGTAAACCTCTACCAAATTATCTTTTTTCCAGGGTTTGTGTCTTTTTCTCACCAAGATTCCCCGTCATTCGGTTTATAACATTAAATCAGACCGAGTCAGTGTGGAAGGCCTGCAGGGCTGTATCCTGAGTGTAACTTAATCCAACCACATAATTATTAGTCCCTTGGTGCTTATTGTCTGTTCATCAGCTATACTTCTCTGAGAATGTCGTTGATGGACTGGGCTGTTTTCTTGACATATATTTAGGTTTCCAAGTGTGGTATTTTGAAACATAATATGTCATCTTGCATTTATGCCAGTAAGTACCGTTTGTTGATATAATTTCCCTTGATTTAGTTTGTCTTTGTTAACGCAGAAACTTTGGTCCGTGTTAGCATGGGATTATCAGCTGCCCGTGAGTTAATGAGGGAGCCTTCTCCCTAAGCACCTTGAGCAGCCATCACAGTTCCACTGGCAAACAGCCTGCTCACACACCAGGGACTCCCCACCCTGAGAAGCAGACTACTCAGCTTTTGCCATACTCCTTTTAGGTTTGGTTATGCTTTTAATCCGCAGGCTTCTGCTTAGTTACATCCCGGGTTCACACATGGGAAGAATTCACCCTTCCCTCGGTAAGACTGCTATTATATGAATAGCAGAGAAACACCATGTCTCATTTTTAAGTTCAAACCCTCTTCTCAAACCAGACATGGAACGCCAGCTATTTGCTAGTTGTGGCCCTGGGAACTGGGGCGAGAGCAGCGGGTGAGGGAAGCGGAGTCATCTTCCCCCTCCTGGAGCCCCTGACCTGGCATGTGCTTGCGCGGCGCTTCCTCCTGGAGCCACCCTTCCCTCCTCTGCCTGGCAAACAAGCTATAGACTGTCTAGTGTAACCTTTACTACAATCCTAGTCTCTAGTGCTTCAAGGTTATATTTGTTGCCAAGTATTTAAGTGTTTAGTTACTGTTGCACATACATTCACCACAGCCCCCTTCTAAAAAACATTTTTGACCTATTTATAGATTTGAAGCTTAAGAATTCTCAAAGCATGCTTTCTGGATAATTAGTTTAACTGAATAAGCAGCTTCCAACTAATATTAAGCATGATGAATGCTCTGGTGACCACAGTATTCCATTCCTTTTCCCCTCCAGGAAGCTGAAGGTCTTCATTTTTTCATATAAGAACATTATTCATGATGATCAAGAGCTGTTTTTTGGTAATACACTTCAGTTATGTTACAGGTTAATGTGTGAACGGAAAATATAGCTATCCCATAGCACTGTTTCTCAGGACAATCTTTTGGAACAAAGTCTCTGTTTAAGAGGGAAGCTGCTCATACTGAAGCTCTATCTTCTTAAGGCTTCTTGGAGTCTGTTTTGATGAACAGGAATGAGAATATAGGCTATAAAACACTAAAAATGTGGTAAAATCCCTTTAATTGTCAGCCAGTAGCAAGGGAATGTGAACAATAACTATGGTAGCTGATTTGATAAAAATACAGATCTAATAAGAAAATTTGTCTGAAATCTTGAAACAATGTTGAAGAAACAGATTGGGGAAGAAATATAAATGTGTCAGAAATATAAATGCCTCAGGTTTTTGATTCTAATAAGTTTTGGCTTCCTGCATAGTTTTAACTATGATTGAATTTGATGCAATTGTATATTTCTTCAGTTGTGGCTTTTGTTTAAGATGGGGAAATTGAATGTTAATATATTTGAAATTATAATCACTCAGAAGTGAATGCAGTTTTAAAATGAACATTTTTTCCCCAAAACCTGTAAGTTCTATTCTTAGGTAAAGAGGACCCAAGTTTAAACTTTTTGGTGAACAGGTAAAAATCTGGGGCTCCACAAATCTAGGTAAATTAGAAGTGCAGAAGCCTTTCTTTGAGTTGACGCCTTGAAATGTAGCTTAGAACCCCTCATCTTCATCTTATTATAGTGATCCCTTTTCTGAAGAAGTGAAAGAAAATAGTTATTGGAAATCCATGTCTACTTTTCTTTCTAACTCTGATGATAGCTCTGAGAACATGACTCATGATTCATCTAACCCAAAGTAAAGTATAAATTAAAAAGTGTTAATATGATTAGTCTTCTATGTGGCATTTGTAGGAGTCTGATTGTCTATAACTCCTTGGGACCTGTTTCAGTATGTCATTATAGATTATAATTTTCCTGTCTGTCACCAAGACATTCGGAGTGTGTGAGAAGTTGTGAGAGGGAATCTTTCAAAATCTAGTTGGTTTTAATGTATCAGAAGAGAAGCTAATACCCGTTCGACTTGAGTCAAAGCTTCTCATCTAAAACTGACAGAAGAATCATGACAGTTCCTGCACCTCATTCAAGTATGCAGTTTTGAGACAGAAAAGTGTCTGTTTTGGGCCACTTTCAAAGAGAATTATAAGTCTTTTTTTTTTTTTTTTTTTTTTTTTTAACATTCAAACCCTCCACCCCTGCAGCAGCTGTTTGTTTTGGTCTGGCACCTTAAGCAGATCTCTGGAGCTGCTGATCTTCCGAAAGCTGCCCCAGTTCCACACATCGCATTCCTAACAGTCTCTCCCTGTGCCGAGATGGTAAGGAGGCCTTTGTTTCCTAAGCATCGGCGCCCCTCTGATTCACGCAGTTGGCTCATTCAGCTTTCTGCATGCATCCTCCCTGGGATGAAACATTTCACTCCTCCTAGTTGACAGTCCTTTTGCGCCCTCTTCTAGTCCAAGTCTGTCAGCTCCTCATTCATTTGGATTTTAAATTACTGTTTCCTTTAATGATAATAAGGTGCTTGAGGGCAGAGTAGGTCTGCCTGATCTTGCTCTTCCAGTCAGCCCATCCCTTCTTTTGTTAATTCACTTTAAAGACCGGGGCAAATAGCACCGTATCTGTCTATATCTTAAGATATGTTATCTTAAGACAGAAGTAGAGTTTACCAAATATACCTCAATAGACATTTTTTAGAAACTAAGACATTTTTTAGAAACCAAGAACTTTTTTTATTCTACCAAGCTGGGCTTTTTAAAGCTTTTCTACACCCCTTGTCCCAAACCCAGTTGTACTTTTCAAACTGCATCGTGTCCCTGTTGTAAAGATTAGTCTGGTTCTTTTCCCAACCAGCTTTAATTCTATACTGAAAACCAAGCTGGGAAAAGAACTACAAAAGCCATTTGGCAGGCTGCTATTTTTTTGTCGGTTACCATGGAAACAGTGATGGCTGAGTAGGGGGGGGGTTATTAGCTAATAGCAGGAAGTTTGTGATGCACTGGAGATTTAGGTGCCAAAATTCTCATTTTTCTAGCAAATTGCCCATGGATAAGTTCTGTCCTTCATCAGCTGAAGCCTGAAAATGTGAGAGGCTTCTTCCTCCCTCAAGGTGATTGAGTTAAAGCAAGTTGGGCACTTCTCTAACCACTCCTTCCTCTAGCACCTTCTGAAGGATATAAACTCTGTTCATTTCACCAGGAGAGATGGTTGTAAAACCCCTTCTAATGGTAGAGTCTCTGAGAGCTCCCAGTGAATCGGAGTTCCTACTTCCTCCCTTGCTAATTGTTTTTTTACACGCTACTGGGAAAAAACGAAGTATTAAAAGGATAGTTTAATCATAAATACTGATTTTTTTTTTTTGTTAGGACTTTAGAAGAAATGAGAATATTGGAGTCCAGAATAGTATAATACCAGCTTAAATTCGAAGACCAGATAAACCATCTATAGTATTTCATAGAGTAGTGGCAACCCCCACCTCAGCCAGCACCCCAACTGCTGCTGTTCCAGTCGTTTATACTTCTTATTAGTCCGTTTCCTGTACCGCATCTGTCCTGAGAAACTGCAAGAAATACTCGAAAGAAATTGTTGATAACCATCGTCTTTGTAACACATACCCTAATGGAATTTAGAAAATCAGGTTTGTTTCCTTTTTTTATCACTGATATTGGCAAGAAAAAAAAAAACCACTTATCTGCTTCATTTATACTTACTCCGTTTTTGTAAATGGGTATGATAATTGGTAGCTACTCGATGGGAGTAATAGAAGAGTTGTCCCAGGAAAGGCACCATGAAAGTCTTTGCAGTAATCAGTGGATCTTTAAGCTGTTGTTAATGGTGGCTGCCATGGTGACTCGTCATATGTAGAAATTGAAAAAGGAAATGAATGGCAGGGAAGCTAAACTGCAAGATTCCCTGGGCCTGTGAAATCGCATTCACGGAGAGAGTAGAGAGGACAACTTGGGAAGAGTAAATGGTCTGTGGATCAGGAACGCTGACTGAGTTTCTGAGCTCCTGTCTCTAGGGTCATTTATAAATGGTTTGAAGAGTGCGGGTGAGTAGGCAAATGAATGTGTGCATGTTTAAGCAGATAAAGGTAAGTAGTCCTGGTAGGAATTGAATTATCCTCAGACTCCATGGCCTTTGGGAGTTAGAATCATCATTCGCTTCCTTGGGGCCTCGTCTCAGGCTAGAATCCATGCCCTAACTGCCACTGGGTAAAACTGATTTTTGCAGAAAGCCCTCCAGTTTTGTATTGCTGGGAACAGGACTTTTTGTCGTAGGAGAACCGCCTTTTCCAAAGTGATTCATCGTGTTTTTTTGTGATTAGGTATGGAGTCTGCTTATAAACTTAACCTTTATAGACTTTACCTCAGTAGTAGGGTTTTTTCCCTCCCCTTTGCCTTACCGATGAGAACTATTCCTAAGCCTTCTGGTGATTGTCCTCATCTTTCACAAGTCACATATTCACGGTGGATAACTGCTTACCTGAGGCAGAAAAGAGCATAGTGAGTTTGGGGAAGAAGGAAGCCCCATCCTGGAGACAGTGAGCAAGTGAGGAGAGTAGCAGGTGATGACATGAGGGGCAGGGACAGGGCCAGATCAGGCAGAGCCTCAGGAGCCTCAGGAAAGAATGGGTTTTATTTTAAGCACATCAAGAAGCCACTGAAGTATCCATCCGTGACATCTGACTGATACTTTTACAAGGTCATTTGTGTATGGAACCTGGACTAGAAAGGAGCAAGAATAGAAGCCAATAGACCAGTTCAGAAGTTAGTGTACCTCGTTATGTGCCTGAGATGAAGGCAGAGAAGGAGAGAGGCAGATGGAGCTTAGAGGGGCAGGGATTTTTAAGAGAGGCATGGGACCGCTGATCTGGAAGCGTTCCTGGGGAGTGTCACTTGTCTCTGAGCTCCCTGGATGTGAGACATGATCACCTTCCACGTGAGGAAGTTTCAGGGAATTTGGAATCTTCTGGAGGTAGCTAGGTTTCAGTTAGGATAAGGAAGTGTAGAGGAAACCCTCAGAGCACGTGAGGTTGAGGATTTAGGGGTATTTGCTTGTTACCAAATGGTAATTTCTCAGGACACGGTGGAAGGTGCATGAGGGAGAGAGTGGGGAGGGATTATGTCTGATCAGGCTATGTCGAGGACTGGTTTGGGAATGAGTATTCCGGTATTAATAGATGACTGGGGAAATTCGCACTTTTGCTGGCAACTAGAATCAACCAGATGTCGGGGATGGTTGAATTCGTTCTCATGGGCTCTTAGAGGAAGGAGAGCATTTGTTTTTGGTGCTATGGTCTTAGGTGAAAGCTCTTTCAAGATAACAGTTCCTTTAAGTTGCATTTCTTGAAAATACGGTATTACTAAGAATGGAATCTCTATCACACGAATTCCTCTGATTTCAAATGCGCGCTCGGCGTAGCTAGAATGTCTAGGACAGTGAGTGCAAAGCCCAGTTTGTTTTTGCTTAAATTCAGTAACTGCTCGTCCCCATCCTACCTCTAGTCCTGAACAGCAGACACCATGAGCAGCTGTGTCACGCCAAACTTCATTTGCCTTGAGTGTGTCCAGTCCGGAAGTCTTGTCTGCAGTGCTAAGCTTCAGTCACCGGCAGGGAGCCTTGCTGTAGAGAACAGTCGCCCAAGCCTCTTGAGCTTTCTCCTGTGAGTGAGGGAGGAGTCATCGGTGAGGTCCTGCCTTACTAAGCTGTTAAGGCCACTGAATGTGCCGGCATAGGATGGCCGATTGCACTTGCCAGGAGGCTCGTGCTTAGCATTCTCCCTCACCGCACCAGAACCTTCTACGACAGATCAATGCCAGAAATCAAGAGTTTGATAAAAACCCAAAGATTTGTATGTGGCAAGTGAGTTTAAAACCGTTTTTGAACAGATAACCTCAGAGATTTCAAATCTAAGCTTTCCCGGCTAGCCTCGTGCTTTAGCAGACCTCATTTCAGAAGCAGCTGCTTCTGTTTTTAAAGTAATGTGTTTTAGATCGATGGCGAGGATGTCGTTTAAAGTGCGGTTGGAGTCAGCAGAACAACTGTAGAGATGACTTTGTCGTGTCCTAGCTCTAGTGTCGTTCCATAATTTCCATAACTAATATGTTTTGTTTGTGTCAGACTTTAAAAATATATTACCACTATGGGCAGAAAGGCCAGCCGTGTGCTTGTACTGACGCTATAGGAACAACTTTGCAGTCCAAATATAGCTGCAAGCTTAGATGATCTAAGAAGCAGCCAGGTTCTCAAGGGTAAGGCGATATACAATTTGTGGGAAAAAAAACTGAAAAGAACTGATTTTTAAAAGCGGGGGCTGGGGGTGGGGTGGGGGTGAGGACATCGTTGGCGTCATAGGTTGGGAGATAAGGCAAGTAAAGACAGCACATTAAGCAGCTGTAGCACAGGCTAACACTCAGTTTTCAGAATGCTATTTCAGTCTTCAAAAAGGCCTGGACTCTACTTCTCAAGCAACTCTACATATATCTGATACTTAGACCACAGAGCTGGGAAACTCCCGGTTATGTATCTGTTACCATCTTGAGGAAACCCTTTGCTTGACTCTGCAGATGTCCTAAGTAACATTTTGGTTTTTCCCTTGTTTTGGAAGCGCAGATTCTGGAATAAGTTGTCCATATCTGCAGTTTCCCTTTTTTCGCGGCTTACCTCACTCTTGAAACCCTTGCTCTTTAGATGCAGTCCCATTGACATCAAGAGCAAGAGCAAATGCATTGGCCTTTTCTCAGCTGTCATTCTCTTTTTCCTTGTAACGTTGGTCAGCGGTACCCATCACCTCTCCGCTGGAAACTCAGCCGTCTATTAGCTGCCTTTTCTTTCTTCTTTTGGCTTCCGAAATACTATGTCACCTTAGTTATTTCTCATTGCCACTTCTCTGCCTGCTTTGAGGTTTTTTTCCTTACCTTCAACCCCTTAAATATGGATATTCAAGATTGTCTTTGATTCTGTTATTTTTATCTACATTAATTTTTAGGAGGTTATAAACTGGTAATTGGATAAACACCGTATGGTCAAAGTCCATTTCTGTCTTCCTTATCATCATGGCCGCAGCATTTAGCACTGTGCATGTAAGTGTATTTTGAATGAATAAATGAGATTTCCTTTGTTCTTAATGGCTTCAACCATTGCTTCTTTGGTGAGATGAGTTCTGAATTTCTTATCTCCAACTTTGACTTTCGTCTCAAGTTCCACTTTCTACATGTTCAGGAGATATTTCACAACAGTACATGTGACTCTAACCTGAAATCATTAAATCAGATTTATTGTTCTCTCAGAAAAACCATAACTCCACTTGCTGCTAAGTCCACTTATGGTCATGATCTCATTCTCTTGGTGAATTTAAAACCATGTTTTCAGTTCTTTACTGTTGTCTTATTTTAATTGTTTCAATTCCCAAATTATCTTAATTCTTTCTTGGATTATCTGAAAAACTCATCCCTTTCACAGAGTCCATCTTCATCCCAGGCTTTTTTAAACCACAGGCTAAAAATTCTAAAATGATCTTTTTCTACTCTGATGTCCTTAATTCTAATCATTTCTCCCTCAGTCTTGTCTGATACCCAGATGCCAAATATTTTATAAATAGTTCTCTCACTCGCTCTCTCTTTCTTCTCTCCTCCCCCCCCCCAATTAATATTAATTGAGCACCTACTATGCGTGAGGTACTATGCTCAGCTCTGGGGATATGAACATGAACAGAAAGAAATAATTATTCTGAGCTCTGAGTTTGGGTTTTAATCTAAGTGCAGTGGAAATAAATGAGGTTGTGACACGATCTGGTTTATATTTTAAACGACCACTCTGGCTTCTGTATGAAGAACAGTTTGGGCAGAGGCAAGAGTAGCAGACCACATGAAAGACGGGTTCAGTATGCTGGTGGCAGAGTGCCGGTGTGGACTAAGATGGTGGCAGTGGGGGTGAAGAGAGGCGAGTGAATCCGAGGTATGTTTTTGAGAGTGAAGCAACAGAATCGTCCAATAGTAGTTTAGATGTGAGGTTAAGAATTAAGAATGACTCTCGGGTCTCTGGCTTGAGCAGTTGGTGGATGTGGGTGCTATTTATTCAGATGGAGGAGAAACAGGGATTTTTGCATTTGCTTTTGGCCTTGTTTAAGGAGGATTTGTAAAGGGAATCATGAGTTCCTTCTACGTGCTAGATTTGTGACCCTTATAGTACAGTCAGGGTGCCATGTAACTAGGACAGGAAATATTACAGGATTTCAGAAGGGCAGAGGTTCATCTGGAGAGGAAAACATAGCGGGACGTATACAGGCTCTAGAGCAAGGCAAATGTAAGTTCAAGTTCTAGCCCAACCTGCCACCACCTGCCTGCCTTTGCCTTAGAAATGTGCTTTCCCTCCGGCTCCCTTTGCTTAGGATGAAATCGATACTGTTACCTCCCGTAAGGGGCTGTCCTGAGGATTAGCAGTAATGTCTATTAGTACCTAGCATGCCTGGCACCTGAGCAGTATACACCATGGTTGGTTCTGTCCAAAAAGTCCATCAGGATGCCGTGGTTTAAGTTAAGTACCTGGAAATTGTTATAAAAAGAAGCCTGAAAAAAAAAAAACAAAACAAAACAAACAAAAAAAACCACACCAACTGCAGGCGGATTAAAGAGTTAAATCTAAAATTTTTTTTTAACTAAAAGGAAATATGATTGTATATTTAACTTTTCTCAGGATGGGAAAAGACTTTCTAAGCATAAAAATTGTGGGGGAGAGCCAAAGAGAGGTCAGTAGAGTTGACTCTAAACATTTTAGGATTACTCTCTGTTAAATACCATAAACACAGTTAGAGGGCAAAGAGCAAATGAGAAAATATTTGCAGAAAATATGACAAAGGCAAAATATCTTACTATCTATGGTTATAGATCAATAAGGAAAATGTTAACATCCCATAGAATAGACAAAGGACATGAACGGAGAGTTCACAACAGAAGAACTTCAAAGAGCAAATAGGCATGTGAAAAGTAGTTGAACCGGGTTATTAATTAAAGAACTCTATGTTTAAAGAACGAGTTGCCATTTCTCCCTAAATTTTTTTTTTTTATCATTGTCAGTTGATAATGTTCAATATTGGTGATATGGCCAGAAGATAGGTACTATTCGTATTTTCCTGTCGACTCATAAATTGCCACAACCTTCTTAAGGAGGCAATTTAGACGTGCAAGTCAAAGTGCCTTAATTATCGGATACCCTTGGATCCAGTGATTCCATTTTTAAGAGTACATCCAAGAGATAGACTCAGAGGTGTTTTGCCTTAAGATGTCCTTGCCATGGCTTCTTCTTTCTTTCTCTTTTCTTGTTTGTTTGTTTTTAGTAGTACTGGTATATTAAAATCTCAGTCTCCAACCTTGTGTACCTCACTACTCTATCCTTAGCATGAGCACAGTGCCTAACATAAAAAATATTAATGAGTTTAAAGAAGGAAGGATATGTTCATACGAGGGAATAGCAAATTGACAGCCATATTTTAAAGGAATATCATGTCAAATATTATGTTAAGGCATAGAAAAATGCTCCCAATGTCATGTTAACATGTAGAGGTCATGGTTGTGTATATAGAATATTCCCTGTATGTGTGAATTCTGAATGATTGGAGTAAAGGCGACTTTTATATTTTCTTGGTTCTTTCCCTCAGCAGCACGTATTTATTAACATGTGTGAAAATAGGTACTGAACATATTTCAAAATGGCAAGGCAACATAGTCCTCCCTTCGTGGAGTTTATCAGAGAGTAAGAAGGCAGACATTAAACAAGAGTTCACAAGTGCATCATTTACTTTAGTAAACTTAATGTACTTTTATAGTAGAAAGAGAAACTATGCCAGGGATGATTTTCAAGCATTGATGGTTGTTTGTAATTTCTAAGGCACCTTTTTAGGACAACAAAGTAGTAATTATGTGAAAAATCTACGTAGATCTCATACAGTGTGAAGTTACCCTCCAATGAAAAGAAAAATGTTTAGACTTCTTGTCCAGTGGGGGATTAGTAATGATATAACAATGAATGCACCCAGGCTTTTTTTCCTAAATAGCATAATTCTAAAACAAACAGAATAGGCTTATACCTTGGTGAAATGGACGTGAAGACTGTGGAACTTTGGGAAGCCCTACCCTTCCTTGGGAATGGTAATTAAGCATTCAGATGAACTGGCTGTGGTTGGAAGAGGAATATGTCAATCAGCACTAATATAAAAACACATATTTGTTGCTTTTTACATCTACTCGTGAGGTTTCCAGTGTGTGGAAAATCAAGAACAATAACAATGAAACCCACCCCGTAAATCGATTGTGACCCTAAAAGCCTCTTTTAACTGGGATCAAGGATGGAAAATTTTATCCTAAGCCATGGTTTTTTTAGGGGTGTGTTTTGTTTGGTTTGGGAAAACGAGCTGAGTAAATCAAAAGGATTGTAGCGACGTGTTTTGGTAACTTAACTATGCTTGATGGCTGTGAACGCGGCTCCTCTAAACAGTCTGATCTGTGCTTCCACTGTTGCTTAAACGTTTGTGAACTCAAGCCTTTGTGCACAGTCACGTGAGGGCCTCTGGCCTTTTGTTTGCTTCCTAAGTGGAAAAGTCTCTGTGCATCTTGGTTAAGTTCAAGGGTGGTGCTGCGGTCAGTTGCCACTCTGGCCTCAGGAGAAGGAAGCATTTATGAGCTCTGTGTTGCCTCGGTAGAACCCCTTGCTTTTCTTTGTATCTATCTCCTGCAAATTAGAAATGCATTTTCCAAGCCAAGCATCTTGGGAGGAAGAAATAACGAGCAGCAAAGTAATGGCATCACCTTTCACAGAGGTACTGTGTATTGCTGTTTTCTTTGGGGACTGATTAGAATGGCCCCCTCCCAAGTGAAGGCTCCCTATCTTCTACTTTTTGGTACAACTAACGGTTACATTGGATGTAATATGTTTGAACCAGCCTGAAGGCTTTCTCTCCTATGAAAAATTCAGACTTTAGGACTGATGGTTAAGTGTAGGTCTGTTGAACATCATTTTCCATTAGTGCTGTTATTTCCCTTCTGGATTTGGAATTCTCTTTCACTTGCTAGGTCCAGTCCTGTGTCGTGTTTCCAGGTGGAATTACAGTGCTCACCTCTTCTCTTCCATTGGCCTTGGCATCCCCTCCTCCCCAATAACATTTCCCGGCGTCTGTGCCTGATAGATTAAGGCCCTCTGTACCCACTGATGATGTAGAGGGCAACAGAAGTTCTGTTTCTAGCTATGTTGAGCCTCGATCTGGTAACTGACTTTACAGCTGAAATCAAGAAGCGTTGGGCCCTCATCCCATGGACAGTGCACTCCCTTCTGATAGCTTTTCTTCAGTGGAACATACATCTCTTCCGTCTGGGACACTTATTTCAGAGAGCAACTTTTTGCTTTTCTAAGATGGAGCTAGGCCACCCAAGGACAGAGTCACCTTCTCAATGCTCTCTGGTTGGCAGAGAGGCCAGAGGTAAATGGTTTGGTGCCTACATACTACTGAGAGAGGAGAGGTGGCAGACACAATTGAAATCAATCACTGAACCCAAAAGTTATTTCAAACATTGCTTATCTTCTGCCTGTAAAAATTATGACTATGCTTGACAAAGTCACCGCCAAAGGTTGTGGAACTGCCAAAGGGCCTGGAACTTAGACTGTTTATGCAAGTTCATTATTGTTTTGATTTTCCTGGGAGAAATCTTTGTAAACAGTTATATTCTCAGAAGCACCCCTACAATAATAAACATAAACACAGTACTGCAGTGAAATCAATCCTGCAGTAACCCAGATATAATCCCTTGCATCGGAAGTGAAGCAGATGAATGGTTGGATCTGCCCAGAATAGAAGTGAAGAAACCAGGAAGCTTGGGTCTGTCCCAGTCTCAGCCCTTGACATTCTCTTTGCGGCCGCGTGCAAGGAAGTGGTTTAATGCGCTCCCCGTCAGCTGTGGAGGCGGAGTAGTACCACCTGTCGGCCGGCCGCTTCGCGGGCCGTGCTGTGAAGCCTCATTACAGTATTGGACGTGAACTGACTGTGAGCTCTCTGGAAGAAAGGGGCCGCGTAAAATACCAGGCATTTGCATTCCGGGAGTTCAGGAGTTGCAGTCCATTCCCCAAGCCTTAAGCAGCAAGTCTGTTTGCAGCGCTGTTCTGGTCGAGCCAGAGCTCACTTCTTTGAGAAAGTCTTACTGTTGACTGTCCTGGGAAAGAAACAGGAATATATCTCCCAAACACCAGAGGACTATAGGAAGAGTTATGACTAGTTTTAACATAGGCGCCTATTAGTGCATTAGTATAAATTGTGACAGGTGATCAGAACTCATCATACCATTTCCCCACACTGTGTCAGAACACAGAGCACAGCATAACGCAGATGAAAACAATTCTCGTCTAGATGAACTTTAATGCCTTCGTAGGCTAGAATGGGCTTTTCCGCATTTTAGACGATGACGATGATAACAGCACTTACACCAGCTCACTGTGTGCCAGTCCCCACGTGGTTTCCACATACCGTTTCAGCTGAGGCTAACAATGGCCCTATGTGGCAGGTGCATTCATCATCCCCATCTTATAAGGAGTAAACGAAGGTACAGAGAAGTGAAATAACTGGCTGAAGGCCAAGTATCTGTGGAGTGACAGAGCCAGTCAGTGACCCCTGCTGTCTGACAGAGGAGAGGTTTCCATTTCTTTGACCAGAGTCATGTAAAAAAAAAAAAAAAAAAAAAAATGTGTACAATGAATGCTGTTTTCTAGGAAGAGAATGGAGACTACACGTATGTAGAAAGAGTGAAAATACCCTTGGGTCATGGGACCTTGTTGGTCATGGAAGGAGCTACACAAGCGGACTGGCAGGTGAGGACGGGAAAGTAATATGGATTCACTCTTATGTGCAAGAAGCCTCCTACCGGCTTACGATGATCAACTTCTATTGTAAACATGGTGCAAAGCAAGTTGCTTTTGTAATGAGCATGAGGACGTTATTGCTAAGGAGTTTTGATACTATGGCAATCAGAATGGACCTGCACAGCACAGTGTCCCATAGAACTTTCTGCAGCGATGGACATATTTCACATCTGTGTAGCCCAATGTGGTAGCCAGTGGACCCACATTACTGTTGGTCTCTTGAAATGCGGCTGGTGCGCTGAAGAACGGATTTGAATTTCATTTTAATTCATTTAAATAGCTCAGGTAGCTAGCGGCTAGTATTTTGAGCTGCACAGCTCCACAGCTCAGGCCAGGCTATTTTTAAGGTATGTAAATTAACGTGAGAACACTTAGCATAAGAGGGGAATCCCGTGTCTGTCTTTGGTCTCAGCCATTTCTGTGTTTCTTATGAGATTTGGAAAAATCGCGGGAGGCTGAGAGCAAGAGCAACAATTAGAGAAGATGCAAGAAACTGCCCTTCTGCAAGGGCTCGGGCATCTGGCAGAAGGGTGGGGTGGCGTTTGTTTCAGGGAGGGAGATCTTTCTCCTTGAGACTCTAGAGAGCTTATTGCTGCTCATCTGAGGTCATTCAAAGTGGAGTGGGGTGGGGGGCAAAATCGAAATAAGTCTATGTACTCATAAATAAGTTTTAAATGGCTTTGGAATAAAAATATGCGTGTGTTTATGGCAGAGTTATTTCTGTTTCCGTTCAGCACCGTGTGCCCAGAGAGTACCACTCTAGAGACCCGAGAATCAACCTGACCTTCCGGACAGTCTGTCCTGACCCTCACGGGGCGCAGTGCTGATGCGGAGTGTTTGAGAAGGAAGCTGTGCTGAGACTGAGCAAACCTTCCGCCATCAAGAAACTTCGAGAGGCGGGTCCAGCTGCTCTCCTGTTTTGGCTGCTTGGAAGACAAAGATGAAATCGTCTTCTCAGTAGCCCGGAGTCCTGTTAAGTAACAACCAACCATCCACATTCATAACATGTTTACTGTGGGAACAGCGATCCCTAATCTTATCTCGAAATCACATATTTTCTTGAGGCCAAATAAAAATTGCTTTGGCTATGTTCACAGATGACTTTGTCCATAAGCAGTGTTTCTGTTTCATTCGAAGAAATATTCGTGGACTTTGTGTCTGGCGTAAATCCACATGTGTTTGTTCCTTGTGACTTTAGTGAAAATATAAATATGCGTCAGCGACTCGGAGCCTTCTGCAGGCAGACAGCTGCTGAAACCCAAACAGAAGCGGCTTCGCAGAGCTTCGTCGCTGCCCGCCTGACTCCGTACCGTCTTGGCCCTGTGCTGTCGTAACGGAAAGCTGCACGTTCGGAGGGCGCTTGCTCTGAGTCTTCTTTCCCGTCAGTCTTCCCAGAACAGGCCTCCACATCACGAGTGAAGGCGGTGTTTGCCAGCCCAGCCAGGAGAAAACTGTCCCCTCAAAGGGAGGAATACTTGAGTGATGTCATGAGAAATTTAGGCCCCAAAGCAGCAAATGCCTGGTCAGTGACCGCTGTTCCACATAGATTCGTTTCCCCTAGAGAATCGCTCAAGTCACTTAAACCCAGAGAGAGGAGCAGGAGCAGTCCTGCAGGGAATAGACCCAGTTGCCTCGCACTTCTCTGCACTTCAGCTTTCAGCAGCTCGATGACGAAGGCTTCTTTCTGACTCAGTGTTTTCTTAGACACGAGTTCCCGAGATTCAGGGGTTATTAGTCCATGAGGTCACCAAGGTTCCCAACACAGAACAGAGTGGCTGCGCCTTATTGCATCAAAAAAGCATGTGTCTTCCTGACCCCCTGACTTAGGAGTGATGTGCCAGATTAATCCCAAACCAAGATGTGGAAAACCCGAGAGAGAAAATGGATGAAAATAGGGCAAGGAGATAGAGTTTCCCTAGCTGCCTGTGGGGGAAGTTTACAGAGCCGTCTCGTTTTTGGTCTTGTTTCCATCACGTGATGTAAGAGTGATGCAGAGGCTAGGGAGGCTCTTTCCCAGAACTCCGAGGTGCCACTGCCCTGGCTGGGCTCCGTTCTGACGAGCTCCCTGGCTTCTTGCGCTGGAGTCCCCACTCTTGCTTTTAATGGGTTTGCATGAGGACAGCTCCTTTTTCTAAGAACTCCTAAACGCTTTATGAAATCTGAGCATCCTACTAAGCCTTCCCACGAAGGAGGTACAAATCACCATAAAAATAAAATAAAATCATTATTTAATGTCTAGCTTTTCTCCTATTAAAACAAACAAAGCCTGGCCGGGGTTGGTACAGCCAGCTTGAGTTATGAGTTTGATACGTGACACTGGGAAATTCCTCTTCCGTTCCCACACAGGAAAGAGCTGGCAGACGGTGCCCCGTCTCCAAGCGTCCCTCCGATGTCAGGGTCGTGGTTTCCCCTCGCGTCCGCTGCGGGTTTTGATCTCTTCTGCCATTTTTGCTGCTATGTCTGTGGGAAGAACAGGTTCTCGCTTAGCAGCAGACACCTTGGGCCACCACCTGGGTTTCTTCATCTGAGGGAGCAGTCTTAGGTTTTGTTTCTTGCTGTCAAATGCCAATTTTCCACCAATAAGATAATGTCCCTTCTGTTACGTGAAGTGGGCACTTGCCAGGGAGTAAAAGTGCAGGGTGGAGGACTGGACAGGAATTCCAGACCCTGGCAAAGGACAGCCACGCTCAGTGACCGCGACAGCCTGTTGCTGTGTTTTACTGGTGGTGGGTCTGAACTAGGCATTAGGCTGAAGCTATTTTTGCCAACATGACTTGTAAAGCAGAGGAGGCAAATATAATGGCTGTAAGCATGAAAAAGAAAACAGGTTTAGTTTTTTTAGCCACCCTTTTTTTTGACGCTTTAAATTAAACCTGCCAGGCAATGTCCTAGGAGCTTTTACACACACACACACACAGTTCCTAATCCTCTCCACAGGTTTGCAAGAAAGATCCTGTTTCTATTGTAGAGACCAGGCCACTGAGTCTCTAACGGTTTAAGTAATTTAACGTGATTTATATATGGCAGGGCCAGAATTCAAAACACAGACTAATTTCTAAACTACGTTTTCCTCGACCGTACTGAATTGAGGGAGCATAGTCTACCTGGCATGCCTAGGACCCTGAACCTCCAGGGCTTGCTCCTGCAGAGCTGGTGACCGGCTGGGAGAGCTGACTGCCAGGCCACCTTGCTCTCTGGCTTCCCTGTGCATCGGGACAGCCATACGCACTTTATCTCTCCTTACTCAGTATTAGAATCTAGTTAGAAACCGTGCTGTCAGATGGGCTAATATTAGGCCATTTTTCCTGGGGAAGCTCAGGTTGAGGGGCACGGAATCCAATTAATGGCGAGTTAGACAAATTCTCATTCAACCTTCCTGGCAACTGACTCAATAGTGTTTCCTGACCATATCTAAGAAACTTTCAGGGGTAGATGAGTGGTGCCTTCCCCTGTTCTTATCTGTGAGTGCATGCGGGCATCCGAATGACACCCAAACTCGGCGTCCGGCTTCTTCACAATTCCCAGCACCGCCACAGCCCCAGACAGCAGACAGCCTGAAGAAACGGCCCCCGTGGTGACGCGGCAAGCAACTTGCCTCGACGTGGGGGCCAGAACAAGGCGCACCCAGCATCGGATTGTACCCCTAGTATTGCAGTCAGGATCTACATTGTTGCCAGCTGGACCACTAACTCAGGTGGCATCGGTGATTCCAAATAAGTTTGGGTCACAGCTCACTAACCCGTCACTTCCTTGTGGCACTTGCTCCCTGCTGCCTCCATGGCTCCTGGTGCCTGGCAGGTCTCCCTGGACCCGGTCAGCGGGTGGCATCTTCTGAGCTGGGTCATGACAACCCCAGAAGAGTTAAGTGGGCACCGCAATGAGCACAAAGCTCCAGTTGGAAGACTTGAGAGAGAAGACCTGACTCACGACGGGTCCCTGCCCTGCTGGGAATATTTCTTCCTCAAGTGCTGACAGCTTTTCTTTGGCTACAAGAGACCCACTTTGCCTTTTCTGGTCATAAACACTTGTAGTGTTGAATCTGAATACTTGATTTTTTTTTTTTTTAAACAAGGCCTTTGAAAAAGCTGAATGTTTCCATAGCGATGCATTCTGTTTGCTTAAATCTTGACTTATACATGGTTCCACCCACATGCTCTCCCCAGAGGGACCAACTCTGGAAGTGTCCCCTTCCCCCCTTCCTTATTTTCTCTCTAGAAGGAGCCCTCTTTTGAGACCCCTGTCAGTTTTATGCTGTTGGAATCCATTCCTAAGATATGATGATCCCTGAGTCAGGGTCAGCTGGGAAATAAATGGCTTCGACGTTTCTTTGTTAGAGTGGATCTCAGACTGATGGTGCCGTTTCCAGCACAGAAGCCGTCCTTCCCCAACTTGCGCACAGAGCCCCATGGGCCGGGCTGCTCCACAGTGTGAAAGCTGGTTACGGGGGCCTTGGCAAAGAGCAGGTTAGGAAACCAAGATAAATCAGGCAGTACCTTTGTGGCCAGTGTTACCTAAGGGACTGTTTTCTTAAATGAGCCCACTTGGAGCTGACCACTGTGTGTGCGTACGTGCGAGGGCACTGTCATTACAATTATTTCGGTGCTATAACACTCCCTGGAGCAGAGAAAGTCCCTATTTTCACGCAGCCTCAGTGTGGACTTGTTTGGGCAGGATTTGGGCCTTGGATCCAATTAGCTTAATGGGATAGTTAAGCAGGTTGCTTAAAGGTGTGGAAAGTTGAAAGCCAGGAGGAAGTCTAGAGTATGTGTTCTGTTAAGCCTATTGCATCTGTAATCTAATTTATTCCTAAAAGCCACCCTACGAAGTAATTTGTTTGTTTGTCTAGCAGAAGAGGAAACAGATTCTTGGAGGATTGATTGGATTTTGAGACCAGCTTCCCAGGTAAGCCAGAAGGGTGCTGAGTGGTGACTTGTCTGCAGGCACTCTGTATGGTTTCTGGGCCTCCTCCAGCCCTGGCGCCAGGCCGTGGGGGGGCTGTGGCACCCAGAGGCTCCTGGGGCTGGAGGGTCTGTGTTTTCTTGGCTCCTTTACCTGGAAGCAGCCACAGAGACTCTGGTCCTTGCCTAGGAGCCTGGGAGTGGCTCCCTGTGGGGCAGCAGGCTGGAGGAAGAGGTGGGCCTGCGCGGGGCTCTCAAGGGCCACGTGCAATTAGCTGACCACTGTAGGAAGAGTGTGGGGGAGCATGTGGTGACAGGCGCCTGCCTAGCAGACCCTGTGATCATCCAGATGCCCCTGGGCATGGAAGGGGAGCAAGCGGCCTCATAGCTGGCTCTGTCCACTACCTTTCCTGAGGCAGTTAGTGGTGGGGACAGAGGGCTGCCTGACCCTTCTAAGAGGCTGCAGCAAGAAGGCCCTCCCCAGGCCTTCTGATGACTGAGTCCACTCCTGCCACCGGATCCCTCTCTGTCCTCCTTATCTGCACTTGGAGAATGGGCAGGAGTGTGACCGCCTAGGAAGGGAATCCACACTCTCCAAAAGCTGCTCTGGGTCGAGGGCTGTATCCTCCTTGCCTAAAGAACCTTTGTGAGATGGGTGGATGAAGGATACCATGGGCGCTTCCCAAACTCTGGCCCAGGGGAATCCGGGCTGCTGGGACCACCCGGACAGGGCAGAAGAGAGTCAGGGAGAGGAGGGGGGTTCCACAGAAGTGTCTCCCTTATACCCTCATCGGTTAGAGAGAACTTTGCTGAAATGTTTCTTCTGAAAATGTATCAAGGGATTGGTCACCCGCTTCTTCTCTGCACACTCCGGCCCGCTGACATGGCCTCTATTCACCTGGAGCGAAGGGAACGGGAGAACAGCTAGCCTAGGGGTGCGGACGCGGGCGAAAGTCTGAACGCCCGGCTTTCCTCCCACAACCCTGCCCCTCCCTCAGTCGTCCCTGTGCCGAGAGGAGAGCTGGTGCACTCTTGCGTACGCTTTGTCCTGTGCGTCCCCAAAGTCCTGTTAGTGTGAAGGTGCGGAACTACTCTCCTGACTGGACAGACGAGAAAACCGAGGCCCCAGAGCAGAACCAACGTGAAGACCCATATCAGGTGCCTAGGCCAGCGTTCCTTCTGCCACTCTGAGGTTCTGGGACCTCCTCGGGGATCCCCGGCTAAAAGCAGAATCCGAGGACAAGAGGGAGCACGGGCACAGACAGCCCCACAAGCTCGCAGCACCCGTTGGCGCAGCCCTCCAAGGAGTGGCGCTGACGATCGCAGTGCTGCACCAGCCTGGTGGCTGGATGCGTGGCAAGGACGCCTGCTATGGCTTGAGTAGCATCCTCCTGCCGAAAATAGTGCAGGCTGAGCTCTGTGACAATGGATGGGGAGAGTTAGCTGGGCAACTCCGGGCAATGCTGGCCCAGGGTCACCTTCGCAAGAGAGGCTGGGCACCCTGTGCTGTCACAGTGCTGCCTGCGAGGGTAGAATTAGGGAGCAGCTATGACACCCCTACTCCTGCCCCAGCCACCACACCTGTCAGAATCATTGCCAGAGGCCTTGTGGAAAGAGCCTCAGCTGGAGTCAGGCAGACCTGGGCTTCGATCCCACTCTGCCCCGCTTCACCGAGCCACCTGGGACCAATCGGTCGGCCCCCAAGCCTCAGTTTCTTCAGCCATGAAATGGACACAGAAGCAGCCACCTCTCCCAGGTCTTCTGAGGGTCGAGAACATGACTATAATGTACCTTAGAGGTAATGTGCTTAGTAATGTAATTGTTTTAGTTGGAACATTCCACATGCCCTGCTACCCCCACCCCTAATGCTTGTGCTGGGTGGGTGACCCCTCTGTGACTGACCAATGGCCCTATGACCCTGCCCTCTCCCTTGGCAGTCTCCCCTGGTGCTCACACCTCTGTTGCAGTCAGCAAAGGGAGGCCAGGGGGCTTTGGGGAGGATGAGCAAAATGCAGATTGCGCAGGAGTGAGGCTGATCGTATTAAGAGCCCGCTGCACTTAAGCATCTCTTGGGAAGTTCTTTAAACCAAGCTGAAGAGAGCTCCCAGATGCCAAAGTGGCCTCAAACCGAGGCTCAGCTCTCTCTCGGCAGCCTGGCCACATGCTCCCTAGGTAATTGGTCTCCTAATGCACCATCCCTGTCCTCATTCCAGCGCCTCTTTGCCCTCGGGTCAGTTCTTGATGTGTCCCAGCAAGTTGGTCACCAACCATGCACAGACGCACCGCCACCGCCCCCCCCCCCACCAGTCACGTCGTTTTATTGTCCTTGCAGGCCATCTCTAAATTCCGAACAGAATGCCTCAGCCTGGAAGATTAAACGAGATTGCCAGGCTGGAATCCTGTCGGACGCCAGGGCTTTTATGCCCAGAGGCTGCGTGTTAGGTGCGGTGGGGGCGATGTGACAGGCGGCACGGTCTCTGCTTCTGCAGAGGAGTAAGCCAGCGTGGCTTTTATTTTCTTGCTCAAAATTCGTTTTTGTTCCCAACTACAAAAGGAGTATGTGGGTTTTTTTTTTTTTTGCAAGAAACCTTTGAAAAAAGGAGAAAGGAAAAGCATTTGTAACTTTACAATCCAAAGATGACAACTCTATACTTTGCAGTGTATTTTTTGTAAACATTCGTGTACTTTAAGAGGAAAAAAAATAACTTCATACTGTACTAGTCGTGCACTAGTCGTCTTGTAGACTTTTCTTCCTACTTACTTTATGTATCTGAGTGTGACATTCGTCGTTGTTCCATAACATGGCTCCGAGTGGCTACAATTTGCTTTGTACATTGGTGCATGACGTTAGCTATTGTTTCGTAACATGGTTTTGAGTGGCTACACGTTATTGTGTATGCCATTATGTAACCAGTCCCCTAGTGTTTGGCATTTAGATCATTGTCAATGTTGGTGTCGTTTTTGTTATTAGTCACCATTTTGTTGATTTCAGAAGTCACGAAAGTGGGTGGCGGGAGGCAGGCTGGTGGTATAGCTAAGGGCCCAGGACTTGGCCTCATCGAGACCTCAATTCAAAGAGTGAAAAAAAGAGATAACGTTTTTATAGAGCCTGAATATGGTGCCCCGCACTGTGTTAAGCACTTTCTATGTATTAACTCATGATTTATGGATCCTCGCAATGGCCCGTGGACTAGACACTATTTTTATCCCTCTTTTACAATTGAAGAAACGGAAGCACAGCCCCTCTACTTATGCAGCTGTCTTGTTGCTAAACCTTTGTGCATGTTTATGATCGTTTCTTAGAATAATACATTTCTAGAAGTGGGATCCTGGCCCAGATTTGGAAGGCTATGCGTATTTAAGGCCTCGAATACATAATGTAAATGCCTTTCCAGAAAGGTGGTGCCAACTTATTCTCCTACCAGCGGTGGTGGAGCAGATCTAAGAAGCTCAGGCCACACTTTGAGCTCCAGCAGTGCGCCAGGGCCCGCATTCGGTATCCTGTAACGCTTCCCCGCACAGCGTAAGCAAGCGCTCATACGTCTTAGCCAGCATCAGCCTTGTTGTGGCCTTTTGCGTCATTCATTGAGAAAACAAGACGTGCGTTTGAAGAACGTCAGTGACAAAGTGAATGTGAAGCGAGCGGTCCTCAGAGCTAGTGTGTTACAGGAGTTGGAGGAACATGAGCTGTAATTTGGGGTGGTGGTCAGGGAAGGCCGCGGTGGCGGGGAGGCGCTTGGGGAATGGGTAGGAGGATCCCGCCAAGTGATATCTAGAAGGCTCATGAGCAGTGGGGGCCTAGGTGGCTCTGTCCTGGGCTTGTGCGATGGGTGTTCAACTGCAGGAGAGACAGTGAGAGAGGAAATCAGGCCCAGATCAGGCCTGGGAGGGATCTTGGGCAGAGGGCTCTGGTGGTAGGAAGCCACTGAGAGCTGACAGGGTGACTTTTAGGGAAATTTATTTATTAGGAGGTAGTGAGGAGTTGGGACTGGAGGTAGGAAGACCTGCGGGAGACCAGGACAGAAGCCCAAGCAGAGGTATCTGTGTATGTGGCTTAGCACATGCCTCTGGGAGTTGTGAAGAAAAAAGGACGTTGATTTTTTTTGGTGATGGGGGCACCCCTTCATCCCATGAGAACAGAAGACAGACAGATACAAGGCTCAGCTATGAGGAGGAAATACCAGTGTCCTTTCTCACCAACAAAGCCAAACGGGGGACCTTGGCTTATGTCCATGACTAGAATCAGGCTTCTTGAAACTCCTCGGCATAGCAGGCCCTGACCCTGCCAGCTGTGAGGAGGATCACTGCCAACCCCGCTGAGCCTGCAGGTGGGGAGTGGAGGAGGTGGGCCTCAGACCTGCCTCCAGCGGGTAGACGCAGGCTCTCCCCAGCCCCGCTCCCCAGGCGGGGGACACAGGAGTTGAGCAGCACACACATTCTCTGTGGGCAGGCAGATCTGAAAGTGGGCAGGAGAGGGATCCCCCATTCCCCAACCCAGTTCTTTCTCCCAAGCTCCCTTATCAGAGGGGTCAGCCCTCCTCTCCTGGGGAAGAGAATGTGGAGGGTTGAGAGAGGGTGGGTGTTGCCTTTCTTCTTTCGTCTTGGAGTTGGAGCGTTCCTTTCCTTATTGCAACATAAAGTAGGAGAGACTTGCCCCCTCCCCCACGCCGTCATCTTCTCCCAACCAGGATATTTTGGTGTAATTTTTGGCACCATATAGACCTGGTTCTAGAGCCAACTCCTTCACTTACTGTTGTGTGGCCTTTGGCAAATTTCTTAGCCTGAGTTCCTGCACCTCTAAACCAGAGTTTGTCGTAAGAATTAAATGTGACCATGTGTGTCTGCTTTAGGACGGGCAGCTATTATTCTCAAATAGTGTATAGATGCAAAGAGTAGCCCTCCAACCCGGAGGACAGTGTGGCGCCGAGCTCACTAGGAGCTCTGGGCAGATCCCACCTCCATGCAGATGGGGGAGTTCTGTGTAGAAAGGTCTAGGACAAGGGGCCTGGGGGAGAAAGGGTCCGGTGTGGCCAGGAGACACTGGGAGGTAGCTGTACAGGGGCCGCTGTGGAGGAAGATGGGAGGAAGGGTCGGGAGGGACCTGATTGTGGGGTGTTCCCACCATGGGGAATGGGGAGGAGGACAAGGAGGCAGAGAGAGAGCCAGAGGAGGCACAGCCAAGAGGAAGGAGGACCTGAGAAAGCTCTGTCACAATACCTCCGTTACCCCACCCCCGGATGAAGCCCTGGGTTCCACGCACTCTAGCCTGGGAATGACAGATAAGAGATGGCAAGGACGATCGTGCCTAAGATTAAAAAATTAGTAAATCGAGCCCCTGGTAGGCAGCCTGGGGGTGACAGTGTCAAAATCAGGGGACTTTCTGGATTTTCACCCTGCCTCTGGCCCCTGCTCAAAGCCTTCTTCTGACCTTGGCCCCAGTGTTCACATCTGCAAAATATAGGGATTGAACCAACTTCATGTATTTTGTAGCTTGATTGCACACAACCCATGGTAAAAAAATAAAAATAAAAAAGTTTACGCACACACGTTTAACTAAAACCAAAGCTTGATGAAACAGTACTTTATTACATGTGTTACTCTGATATGTTCTGTTTTATTGTGCATTATTTAAAAATGCCAGTCATGGCCCCCTAGCCAACTGTATGGCCCACTAATGAGTCATACTCCTTGGTCTGAAAACACTGACCCAGCTCATCTGGAATGCTCCCTCCTGCTCTGGCAGCCTGCAGTTCTGTTCCATTTCCTCTGGCCCCACAGCCCTCCCCCCCTGCACCCCCACCCCCATCCCCCGTCAGCCGAGCCTCTGTGGTTTTCTCCTTTCTATCTATAAACAGTGGTTTCCCATCTCGAGTGAAGGAAGGTGTGGTGGCCGCACGTTGCTGGCGTTTGCTGCTCCCCGTGCTCTCCGGCCCCGTGCGGTGTCAGGCCCTGGCCTAGCCGCCGTCTGCCTGCGCACGCACCGCCTGCGCCTGCCCCCTGCGCCTGCCCCCTGCGCCTGCCCCGGGTCAAGGACACCCCCGAATGGGGAGGGACCCATGCCTTCTCCTGCCATCACCTCGGGAACAGGAGCAGTTTCGATGTCGGCTACGCGCGTCTCCCCACCACACCCTGACTCTACCGCGGAGGACACTGGTGTTCTCTCTGGAAACGTCGTTGGGAAGTGGAGCCTGGCTCCCAGTTAGAATTCCGGACTCTCCCCCAGGCCCAGCCCTCTTCACCCTGTCTCTCCTACCACTGAACCCTTCCTTGGGCAGGTCCAGGAGTCACCCATGTGGGAGCAGCTGATGGATGAGAAGAGCTTTGGCAACCGGTGGACCCACGATAAAATCCCAGCTCCACCTCTGCCTGGCTGTGTGGCCTTGGGCAAGTTCCCTCCCATCTCTGAGTGCATTGCCTCAACTGACCCTCGATGACAATTATACCTGTCTTGGAGGACAAACTTAAGGGTGTGAGGATAGGTACCAAGTGCTGTGTGCTGGTGACTGGTATGACACAGGTGCTCAGGATACATGCATTCTGTTTTAACTCCCATCTCTGTGTGTGTCCTTCTGAGGGAATGGCTGGAGAAATGGCAGCTGCTTCTGCCTTGAGGAGAGATGAAGATAACTTTTCGAGCCAGTGACAGGGGGGGCAGCAGCAGAGAGATCCTGCCTTGCGCGACCCCTACCCGCCCCGCGTGTCCAGAATGTGCAGAGACTGAGCCACGGCAGGCTCCTCGTGTCTGCCAGGCTGCCGGAGGCAGTGGTTGGGAGAGGAAGACAGGCAGGTCTCCGGACGACTCTTTGGGGCCCCAGAATGGCCCAGTAGCAATTTACAAGGCCGGTGGTGTGTCCTTTCTTGAGGCCGGGCTCAGAACACATTACATGACATGGCATTTTTGACTCCGATTTCTTGGAATGCATTTAAAATTTCACCCTCCTGCAGGGCAAATTTTACCTCAGAATGTTCTTGTCAATCATCGGGTTTGATCCTTGTAACCACCACCCTGGGAGAAGGATGGGGCAGGTGTAAGACTTTCATAATCACAGGGCAGTGAGAAGAACTTTCTAGCAAGCACCAGAACCAGGGCGTTCAAGCGGGCCGTCTCAGGAAGCCGTTCGCGTGTTCTCGTGCCGTTACCCGTCACCGAGGCTGTGTGAAAGCCGTCTCTGTGGGCTTCATGAGCCACAGCACTTTCTTTTTGGTTCTCTCTCCCGCCATGATGTTAAACAATTGGAAGGTGGATCTGAGCCAAGCTGGAGACGGGCGGGAGGGTTCCTCCATCGTCAGTGACCACTGTTCTGGGGCGGCTGCTCCCCAGAACACGGACAGCAGTTTCTCTGAGGGCTCCTGTGCACATTGGCTCTTAATAGCTGCAGAAACTGGGGTTTGACAGCTGAAGTGACTTGCCCAAGGCCTCACGGCTCCAGCAGCAGAGGCCAGAGGGCCCTTTGCCAGGCCGCCTTCTGCAGCCGGGACTTGGCAATGCCCGGGAAGGCCTCTGACCACTTTGCCTCTTTGTTCCTGGCCAGCTCCAGCTGCCCTCTGCTCTGTTTTGCCAACAACCAGAAGACTCCCCTTCCAAGGCAGAGGCTGACACTTTAACCTTGGAACATAAGTAAGTCCCTGGGGCTTGTTTATGGAACACATGGAGCAAGCCCATGGTTCAGTAGAGGCAGTGAAATGTCTTGCTTACTACCTGGGAGAATGTCCCTGGGACCATTTCCCTGTCCATATTTAAGCGGGTGGTACCAGATGGACCCATTCCACAGAACCTGGCTTCCCTGAGGCCGGCAAGTCTGGGGCAAAGACCAGGACTGGGTTTCATCCTTATTCTGCCCCCACCTTGCTGTTTGCTGTGTGACCTCATCTAGCACCCTCTCCTCTCTGGGCTTCTCTGGCCTTATCCCAAAAGAAGGCAGAGATATTCCTGCTTTGCTGAAGTCACAGAAGGGAAATGATCTTGCAAAGCTCAGGCGCCACAGGTTGTGGGATTTGATCCTTATCCTTAGTGTTCGCAGACCAGTAGCCCCGGGAGAGGGACCCTCGGGCCTGCAAGAAAGCACATGAGAAGGACTGAGCGGCAGACCCTAGGCTGCAAAGCTGCGTGGGAAGCAGCCCTTGGCTGGGAAAGGCCCTTGCATTGCGCCCATCAGCATAGCCAGGCTCACAGGCTGGGCAGAGGTTTCCCCGAGCTCTAACTCTCTCTGAATGCCCAAGAATTCCTGTGCCCCCACTCTAGCCTGGTGTTCCTGGGGCTCATCCTGGGAGTGGGGGTTGCCGGGGTACCTCCCCTGGTGAGACCAGCCCTGCCACGCCAGCTCTGGCGGTCTGCCCCCCTCCCCCACACCCGACAGCTGGTCTCCCATTACACGCATACAGTCAGGCCGAGATTAGACAGTGAGCTCATGGAGGCATGAATGGGGCCACCAGGGCGGGGCCAGTGGAGGCTGAAGGTCTGACTTGACGGGGGTCTCCCTGGATCCTCTCCCTTTCTGTCTCCCCCTTTCTGAGTCTCTCGGACTCTCTCCCTCTCTGTCTCTCTCCCTCCTGTGCACACAGACACCCGCTCTTGGAGCTCGCTGGAGATTGTCATGGCAACCCTCCAGGAAAATTATCAAAACACTTTTGCTCACAATTGTACCAGACGAAGTGCTAATTCAGAGTGAGGCAGGAGCAGTTGGTAGGATGCTAAAGTCACTGGCTTTGTGTGGAGGGCTCACTGGGATACAGACTGGGCTCCAGCAGGAGGCGAGGGTGAGGCCAGGAGGCAGAGCCACCAGGGAAGGCCCTGCTGCTTGCCTGCCACGGACATTATTTGCTGCTGACCATCACCCACCCCCATCACCCACCCCTTACGCGGTATTCGCATCCTCATTCCATCCCCGCCTGAACGCACGCACACACAGTGGCTGGGCCAAATCCGCTCAGAGTTCACATTGACCCAAACAGCAACGTGTAGAAGAACCACCACCTCACTCAGCCCCTGGAGGCCCGAGAGAGAGACTTCTCTGTAAGTTTGAAAACAGTCTCTGGGGAGACTTCCGGGTAAGTCTGAAGGACGGTCAGCTGACTGAGGCTTCTAGCTGGCAGGAGGTCCGTGCCAGGGTGGCAGAGCAGCCACAGGAAGGGCCCTGACCCTCTTGTTTCCTCCCCACCCCCGCCACCACCCCCAGGAAGCAGGGCAGGACCCGCGAACAGAACTGCCCGACTGGTCCTTCCCACCTGGTTGCCCACGGCTCCCTGCCTATCTGCATCCCAGAACGGACAGGGCATCCCTGTTCCCACCCAACCCGGCCCGGGCACCACAGGCTCCCTTGGAAACAAAGCCCTGCTAATAGCTAAAGAACTGGTGTTGCTTTTTTTAAACCCTGGCTCTGCCCAAAAGCCAAACTGTGGGCGGGGATGCTGGAGGAGGTGGTGGCACAAGCCCCTCGCTTGTCTGTTGCCACCTTCCTTCCCCATCTGCTCCCCCAGCAGACCCTCCATGGAGGCGAGCCTCCCCCGCAGCCTCAGCCCGGGCTGCCTGCCACTCTCTGGCCCTAGAGGAAGCATCTTCTTCCTGTGAATGGGTCCCTTCATCCCCGCATCCTCCTAAGGATTCTAGAACGCTAGAGCCGGAGGGGCCCCCAGCAAACCAGTCTAGCCTCTTTACTTCACAGATGGGGAAACTGAGGCTCGGAGATGGGATGCAGCTGGCTCAAAGGCCACAGAGTACGTGGGTGACGGAGCCGATACTGCAGCTCAGGTGTTCGACTTCACGTCACTTCAGAGGGACAGTAAGATGGGGTGGTGTCAAGGGAGGATCACGGATTTCCGAGTCAGGCGGACCTGGCCCTGAGTGCCAGTTTCAGCACCTAGCACTGAGGGTGACCCCAGCAAGCTACAAAGCACCCTGAGTTGTCATCTATAAAATGGGGGTGATACTAAGGTCCCCCTAAAAGGAGGCCTTGAAGATGATTTAGGTGAGGCACATGCCAAGCACCTTTGGCACAGTGCCAGCATATAGTAGGTGTTCAACATATGACATTTCGATGTCCCCTTCTGTAGTCCCAAGACTACAGGCCTTCTGAGAAGAGGGGCCATCTTGTATCCCCTTTAATAGCCTCTGAACCAGGGTGGCCAGGGTAGGCCATTTAGCCTGTCCTGGAAAACACAGCATTGACCCCACACACTCAGCAAGTCCAGAGGTCAACAGGAACCAGGCCCTGATGCCTGGGTGGGCCCTAGCGCCCCAGGGCCCATCCCCCCTGGATCTGTTCACCCCGCCTCCCACCTGTGTTCTCAACTGGCTCTCCTGCTCCACAAACCCTACAGAGGGGAAGGCGCTGGCCCTTGGGGCGTTGGGGGAGGATAGGCGTGTGTATGAGGCATCTGCTGAAAGAGGCTGGTATCCAGCGAAGCTCCCTAGAACAACCTTTGGGTGCTGGCAGTAACACCCACAGCGATTCCCCTGCAGTTCCACGCCTGGAGACATTAGCCGGAGCTTGACATCGCTCTGTCTGGCTTCCTCGTTTATACTGTGAGTCAGAGAGAAAGGATAAGCCACCAAAACCCACAAACGCCCTCTGGAGCAGGAGCTTCTTGGCACCTTTCCTGACATCTTCTCAACCATGTTGGGGATCGGGTAGGTTTGGGCATGAGATAATGAAAACAAAAGGAACTCGTATCTCATGCTTAAGACATCTAGCTGGGCACTATGCTAGGTGCTTTGCATACGGTAAACATTGACTCCCAAGGGCATTATGCTCTGAGGTGCAGAAACTAGTCTCGGGGTGTATGGTCTGCCCAAGATCACAGAATGAGCCTGTGGCAGAATGGGGTTAGAATCTAGATCTGCCTTCTAACCCGGTAGCAGCCCTCGGCTGACTCTTTCCAGAGGGCACAGACATGTTGGGGCTGGCCTGTGAGATACTCTGTGGATGGAGAAGGTCAGCAGTGGGGCCAGGAATCTAGGCAGTGTGGCGCTCAGGTCCCAGCCTTGAGGGGAGGTGTTCATCTCTTCACCCTCCCCTTGCCTCCGCCCCAAGGCTCCCTGTGAGCAGAGCCAAAGCCAAACTTCCCAGAGGGGCAGAAGTGAGGGGGTCTGATCTCACTGCTGACTTGAGAGCCCTGGCTGTGAAGCACAGGCCTCCTTTCCCAGTTCCGCCTTCCTGGGCCAGGGAAGCTGAGAGAAGTGACCTAGGGTACCCCAGTCCCCAGCCTGGGAGTTTGGGTCTGGAGGTGCTGTATGTGTTAGGAAGGAAGCCCCGGTGGAGAGGGTATGGCCCACGCAGACTTGGGGGCACGATCGGGGGAGAGGTGGGGAGGGGAAGCAGGGTTGGGGGGGGGCACATTCCACAGGAAGCATGAGCTCCTGCCGTGTGCTAGCACTGGCCTGGCCGCCGGGGAAATGCGTTTGCTGATACCGACAGTCCAGTCGGGGAAGGCAGACAACACTGATGGGAACAAATGAGAAGGCCTTTTAGATAGTAGTAAATATGCTGGGAAGGAAAGGGAGATAGAGTGACTGAGGGACAACCTTAAATAGGTGGCTCTTAGGAAGTAGCATTTGAGCAATACAGAGAGACAAGTGGTTTACCCCAGGCCACACAGTAAATTCAGGTAAAGCCAAGCTAGGACCCATCTCTGGTCTCCCATTCTAATAGTCTCCCTCCTTCTAGAGACGTCCTTCTCTTGGATTCTGATATGTTCTCCTGTTGGACATTGCTTCTCTGAGCCCTTAACTGTCTGTCTCCTTGTCCTCTCATCGTTGGCTGGTCCCAGTCCTTTTCTGTTTGGAAGGTGGGCTGTATACCCTGATGACTCCCACACTTAGACCTCCATCCCTCACCTGTCCTCTGAGTTCCAGTATCCTGTTCGAGCTCTCTACTTGAATGTCTAATGCTTCTCTTGGTTAGGACAGTGCTCAGTCAATATAATAGAGACCTGAAATTAGAGTAGTTTAAAAATATTCACTCAATTGCTCTCACATGGCAGCTCCAAGAGAAGTGTTTCAGGCTGATAGTTCGCTCAGCTCCACAGGGTCGTTCGGGGGCCCAGATGAATGATAGTGCCGCTATCTTTAACACGAAGCTTCCAGGCTTTCTCTGGTTTTCATTCTTCCAGCCAATGTGAGGGGAAGACATGGAAGTCTATGGCAGGAATTCCTCTTAAGCAACTGAGGCAGAAGTTAAACATATCACTTCTGCTCATATTCCACAGGTGAGAATTTAGACATACGGCCCCACCTAACTGCAGGGGAAGCGGGGAAATGTGACCCTGGGTGGACGGCTCCAGTCTCCACCATGGTTCATCCTCTAGAATGGTGAAGCCTTCTCGGCCATGGCGGTGGAGGGGGTTCTCTGGGCGTTATGCCTTATCCTATATCTTCCTGGCCCTTGGCTTTGCCCTTTGAGAAACTCCTTGTCTGTGGCTTTCCACGAACGCCCAACAGGGTGTTGAAATCCATCTTCCTTGGGCGCTTATTTGGGCTGGAACAGTTATGGACATTTCAAGTCCAGGCTTGCAAATTTGTTGGTAATACCAATCCTTCAGAAACTTAGTAGGCTTCGGGTCTGTCCGCTTCTAGTTAGTTCCATGTACCAGCGACCATACCCAAAGTTCCTTTCTTGGCAGTTAGTAAGTCCATCTGCCTTGCCCAACCAATCTCTTTCTCTGTGGTTTTAAATGAAAATTACCCTAAGGATGTGTGAAATAATAGACTTGGATGACAATGTGCTTTGACACGGGAGTGATGGCTTTGTTTGGCATAATGTATGGCTTAATAGACAGGCTTTGAGAAAGGCTCTGAGCCCCAACAGTCTGATCTCCCATTCTTTGGACAAAACTAATTAGTTTTCCCAACCCTGAGGACATCAGTTTTCTGGACTCACTTTTTCTGTCCATCTATTCTGGCAAACTAGACTACCTTTTCTTGTAATAACATCTTACTAAAAGCAACATAAACAGCCAACATATGCAAATGTTTTCAGCTCTTTCTAACCATTTTTCTAGAATCATAAGTATGTGGTCTGTATTCAAAATTATTACAGGCAATGTTTTTAATAAACGTTTTGTCACAGCATAACAAGGGTCACCGGCTTTCCATTCTCTAATATTCATTTCCGTATTGCTCACCACCTATTGACTAAGACAATGACACATATTTTAGGGCTTCAATACATAGCAGCATCCCATTTGGGGCACCAGTTTCCAAAGGAGAGTACAGTCATGTGCCACATAACGATGTTCAGTCAACAAGGGGCTGTGCATGTTACAGTGGTCCCATAAGATTACAGTGAAGCTGAAAAATCCCTATTGCCTACTGACATCACAGCCATCACAGTGTCGGAGCACGGACCCATTCCTCACGTGTTTGTGGTGATGCAGGTGCAAACTTACTGTGCTGCCAGTCACGTAAAAGTACAGCACGTACAGTTATGTAGATAATACATAATAACGATAATAAACAGCTTTGTTACTGCCTGATGTATTCAGTATACTATGCTTTTTATCATTATTTTAGAGTGTACTCCTTCTACTTATAAAAACGAAAGTTCACTGTAGAATGGTATCCTGTGTTACGCCAGCTGCAGCCTCATACACCTCGTGCTGACCGAGTCTTGATGCATCATTTTCTCTTGTGCTGATTTAATCTCGTGTTGTTCCGTCTGGCATCCTGCTGCACGGACTGGTAGCCTAGGAGCAACAGGCTACATCACACAGCCTAGGTGTGCAGCAGGCCAGATCATCTAGGTGTGTGTAAGTGTACTCTATGACGTTTGCACAATGACAAAATAGCCTAATGACGCATTTCTCAGAATGTATCTGCGTTGTTACGTGGTACGTGATCATATTGCTAAGTAGCTATTGAAAGGAACTCTAAAATACAGTGGCCTTAAGATGCTAGAAAGTAATTTTTCTCTCACGTAATCTGGTTCTGATATGAGCATTCCAGGCCACACCCCGGTGGGTGCTGAATTTTTAATGCACAGCTAGCAGACTCCACAGCAGCTTCCGCTTCCCAGCCTCTTCTTCCTCCCAACATTCCCCTGGAGTCCGTGGCACCACCATCTAATACTTGCTCAGGCCGAATACATGGAAGTGAGCATTGATTCTGCACTACCCCCATCTAACCCATTGCGAATTCTCTCCATTCTATCTTCAGACAAAATTCCAAATCCGACCATTTCCCTATGTGTTCATTGTCTTCACCCTAATCCATGTTTTCAGTGTCTTATATCTGGAGTCCAGGGACAGTCTTCTAAGTGGACTCCCTGCCTTTTCCTTGGTCCCTTTCCAGTCTACTCTTCACATGGCAGCCACAGGGAGCTTTTAAAAACAAATTAGAGCTTGTAGCTCCCCTGCTCAGAACTCTCCAGCGTCATTCCATTGTCTCTAGAGTAAAATGCTGTCTCTTTAACATGGCCGTCAGCCTTCTGTGACTGTTCCTACTTCTCATGCCTCTTATCTCTCTGCTTTAGCCACACGAGTTTTCTTGGTGCTCCTGAATGAGCCAAGCTCGTTCCTGCCTTAGGACTTCTGGATTGGGGTTACCTCTCCCCAAAATGCTCTCCTCCTACTTGGGCACATGCTAGTTCCTTCCTTGTCCTTTACAGGGCAAATAGATTCAGTGTAGTGGATAAGAGTTGGGGGAACTTAGGAGCTTAGTCACCTGGGTTTGAATCTCAGCTCTGCTGCTTATTAGCTGTGTGACCTTGGGGCAAGTTGCTTAGCTTCTCTGTGTCTTGGTTTTCCTATCTGTAAATGGCGAGAATAAAAGTGCTTGCTACCCAGGGTTGCTGGAAGGATTAAATACAACAGTTAACGCGTTGAGTTAATGCATAAAAAGTATGTCAGCATGGCACCTATTAAGTACTTTGTAGTGTTATTGTCCTTCGGGTGTCGCCTTAAGTATCACCCACTCGAGAAGCCTTTCCTGGGCGTCCCCTCCGCACATCACTCCAGCTGCGTCCTTAGCACGCCACCCACAGCACATATCCCTGTTTCTGTGTTTACTGTCTATTCCTCTCGCTGAAATGTAAAACTTCCATGAGGGCAGGAGCTGGCACACAGTAGGCTCTCAAATCTTCGTTGAATAGCTACAGACAGAACGGAGGCCAAATCCCACTGAGGCCCTCCCTTCCCAGTGACCCATGCTGAGTGTCTGCGGGCCTCAGCACCTCAGGACGGTGCTCACAGTTTCCCCCGGGGAAGTTGGGGAACATGGCAGGGGACCTGCTTTTGGAAGCCCCAGGGATAGTGGTGGGTATCAACCCTTAGCAGGGGACTATAGAGCATGGACTCTGGAGTTGGCCTTTCAGGGTCCATCAGTTACTTCTCTTCTCTGTGCCTGCATTGGGAGAATACTGGTTACCTCACAGGGCGGTTATGAAAATTAAATAGGATGATATATATATAAAATGAAGCTCACTAGCTGGCTTGGAGTACAACTCTGCAGATGGCAGTTGTCCTTGTCGTTAGTGGTGGTGGTGCCATATCCAAGTGCCATTCTTCTGTGCATGAATGGGGGTGCCCTGGAGACTTGGTGGGGTGGGGGTAGTAAGGAGACAAACATAGAAAAGCCATCTAGGGAAGAGAAGAACTGCAATGGAATAATCGGTCGTGTCTATATTCTTCTGTGCCTCTGTGTTTTCATTTGTGTATGTGGGGGGGGGGACAGGGGGGGACTGGAGGTGGAGGGCGGTGGCAGGGATCGATCAGAGAAACTTAACTCTTCCTTTGAACTCAGTTCTGGGAAGCCGAGTGCCCTGGCTGTCCACACTACACGGACAGCCTGGAGCTGCCTCTACAAAGTACGCTGCGAGCTCCCGCACCCCCACCCCACCCCCACGCGCGCAGATCCCGAGGCACAATAACCCGCGGCTTAGCGGAGCCTCTGAGATTAGGGGGCGGGTAAGGAGGACCTGTGTCCCCGCGGCCACCATAGTTTGTACAGACCCGGCGATCTCAGAATGGGTAGTGACATTTCAGGACCCCAGCTCCCCTGCCGCCCCCGCTGCGCCACGCGCTTCGGGGCTTCGCATGCTCCCGGAACCCCCGCGGGCGGGGCCCGCCTTCCGGAGCGGGGTTGGCGAGGGGCGGGAGGCGTCGGAAAAGGGCCATTACTTTCCCAGAGTGGCGGGGCGACGTCAGGCGGAAGGGCGCGGGGCGCACACGCTTTAAATGGCATTCGCTGTCATCCGAGCTCGCAGCCGTGTGGGCAGGACCCGGCTATATAAGCTGCGGGCCGGGCGCCGCGGGCCAGACGGCGACAGCATCGGCGGCGAGGCCCTTGGACCGCAGCGGAGGAGCCGCGCGCCCGGAGCCCCGCGCTCCGCGCTCCCCGACGGGCCCGCCGGCCCGCCCCCCCGAGGAGCGCCGACACGGCCCGCGAGGGCCACCGCCACCCCGCAGCAGATTTGGATCCCCCGCCCGGCGAGCCCCAGGCTGCTGCCTCCCGGGGGGTCCCGGCGCAGCGGCCGTCCGCGGAGAGCCCCGCCGCCCCGCCGCCCGGCCCCGAAGACCCCGGCAGCGCCATGGCGGCCGCCAAGCCGGGCGAGCTGATGGGCATCTGCTCCAGCTACCAGGCGGTGATGCCGCACTTCATGTGCTTGGCGGACGAGTTCCCGCAGCCCGTGCGGCCCGCCAAGCTGACCAAGGGCAAGGGCCGGCTGCGTCGGCCGCGCCAGTCCCGCTTCAAGACGCAGCCAGTGACCTTCGATGAGATCCAGGAGGTGGAGGAGGAGGGAGTGTCCCCCATGGAGGAGGAGAAGGCCAAGAAGTCGTTCCTGCAGAGCCTGGAGTGCCTGCGCCGCAGCACACAGAGCCTGTCGCTGCAGCGGGAGCAGCTCAGCAGCTGCAAACTGAGGAACAGCCTGGACTCCAGCGACTCCGACTCGGCCCTGTGAGAGGCGCTGCCCGCAGCGGGGACTCGGGCGCCTCCGCGGCCCGCGGGGGGAACTAGCGAGCGAACCCCAAGAGGGTCTGCATTACGGACACCCCGAGAACTGGGGACCACCGCCCTCGCGCGCTTGGACTTTGGCCCGACTGTGAGCTGGTCGGTGCGCCCAGAGCTGCGCCAGTCCGGGGTCCGAGCGCGCGGGGGCGCCAGGGACCGGCCGCTTTCTTTGCCCTTGTAAATGTTTATTCTTTAACTCTTCCTAGTACGAACTCTGCTGTGAGTGTGCGCGGGGAGGCTCCCCGCGCAGTCGCCCGTGTCCTCAGGGCTTCCTGGAGAGCTGCTCCACGCCCTTGTCCGATGGGATGCAACTCCGATTTTGCACACAGCTCCACCACCGTGCCCCCCCGGCGCACACCCGTTCACACTCACGCAGATATACTCTTGCTGAATACTTTTATAATGTTAGGCGCGGCCGATGGGACTTGGGGTGCAGTGCAGCTGCTGCTGCGACCGGAGGATTGATATTTATTTTTGCATTGCGATGGCCGACGGCATTTATTTAACAATCTTTTTACCTGGATATGTCTGTGAGGCTCCCTCTCGGAGACTAAATAAAGTCCATATATTTGCACACTGCATATCTCCAGGTTCTTGACTTCTTGAACCTTGGGGGTCCAGGCTCCCAAGAGAGGGGGGATGTGGGGGAAGGATATGGCTGGAATGGGAGGCCAGGAGTCCCCGGGTAGAGGTAACTACATTAGCGTCAGTCACTGGAACGAGGTCACAGTCCCCAGTGCCCTAGATCCATTGTCTGCCTCCTCAAGTGGATCCAGACCCAGCCCAGGGCGCTCCTGCCTCCCTGGGCTGTTCCTCATCGTTGGAGTCCGAGATGGTGTGAAGCCACTGGTGAGGCAGAGGTAGGGGCTATGAGGACAGAGAGCCCCCTCCTGGGTGCAGTTGACCTCTCAGAGAGGCCAGGTCAGGGTCATCACCCCACACCCGGCGCAGAAGACCCCATTCACTCCACGCCCTTTCTTGGTGGCCGGTGGGGAGATGGCTAAGCCAGGGGTGGGAGATCCGGGCAGGGATATTTGGGTGGTGGTATGCGAGGGAGGGTCTGGAGCCTGCCCAAGCTTGGTGAGGATGTGGGTGTGTCCTAACTGTACCTGCAGGTGAGGGCCTGCGCCCCCTGCAATGATTCAGAGGCGTGCCTGCGACCCTTTTCTGGGGCGCGAATAGCTGTTGTTTTCTGTTCGTTGATCCATCCCTTCCCTTTGCCCTCTTCAGGGTTCCGCAGGGAGGGTGGGGCACATCTTTGGTCAGAGCTCGAAGGGCTCTGGAGAACCACTGCGTCTCCCCACCCCCTTTGTTTACAGATGAGAAAACAAACCTAGTAGCAAGGGAATTGTCACTTGGAAAGTAGTGTCAAAGGTGCGGCCTGCTCTCCTGACTGTCCAGAGCTCCTTCCATCACATGGCTCCGTCTTGACAGTATTTTCCAGCAGCTGCCTGGCATCCCTGTCTCCACCCTAAACAGGTTAGCATGTAACAGGACCATTTGGCAGCAGGCGGTGATGGAGTAATAAACAACATTTGGTTGAGGAGGGCAGGACCCCACGCTTGGGTCCCCTACCAGCCCACCCTCCTAGGCTTCCTCCAGATTTGACTGCCACGCCAGGCTGAGTAGTCCAGAGGAGCGTGGGGAGCTTGGGTGGTTTTCCTACTCCTCTCTCTCCAGGCTGTCCTGTTTCTGTGCTCGGGTGCCCTCTGGTGGTGGGGGCTGATGCTCGGCTCCGCCAGGCAGGCGATCTGAACAGCTTTCTGAGCTTCACACAGCACCTCTTGTAGCCCTGGGCTCTGTAGAAAAAAGAGAGAGCAGAAGAAATGAAAAAGAAAGAAAAATAGAACCCACGGGGCCTGAAAGAATGTCCTCCTCACTGGCACAAAGAGAGGAAGACAGGCCCAGGGCCTCAGAGACTGGGATCTTGGGTGCCGTCCTAGCCCCTGGAAACACACTGGCCATGACAGTCCACCGGGACAGCCCGTTCCATTGTGGCTGCGGGGAGGGGGCGAGTGGCGGTGCTTAACGGAAGGCGGTCACCTGCAAAGGCCTCAGCCTGGTGAGGCAGCTGTGGTTGGATACTTTGATTCCAGCCTCTGTAGCTGCCATGGCTATGCTGGTTTGAGCTCTTTGGGGTGAAAAACGAAACCTCATACCCCCATTCTCTGTCCTCATTTTACTCCCCTCACCCCCATGTTATCTTACATTTTTAGTAGTAGCTCCTGTTTCTCCTGTTCGAGAGCTGGGTCCCAAACCTTCCTCACAGTGGCACACGTTGTGGGCCTGGGATCCCGGCTTGGGCGTCTCCCCTCTGGGCGCCGAAACCTGCCAATCCCTTCCTTTCTGCTGGAAAGCCTCCTCCTCCGGCCTGCCATCAGGGCTTTCCGCAGCTCCCTTGGCTCACCCTGGCCAGAATCCAGGGGTCGTTGTAGGACCACGTCCCACAACTTCAGTTCCTGCTCGGCAGCCGGAACGACCCAGCACTGAGTCGGTGCTTCCGAAACATTTGTTGAGTTAAAATGAGTAAAGGAGCAGTGAGGAAGATCGATGCCCATCTTGCCTACTTCCCAGCTTGTTTTTAAATTATTCTGAATAGATGTTCTACTTTTAATTAAGCTAATTCCCCACTCTTTGGCATAAAAGCGATGTCCTATTTGTCCCAGTTTCGTAGTTTTGCCTGTAACTGGCAGTTAGTTCTAAGGGTTGGATGTAGAAAGGAATTTGGAAGAGGCAGTGACATGGATAGAAAGAGGCTGGGTGAGGGGGGCAGGGAGGTCGGGATGCTGCAGCATTGGCAGCAGGCTGCTCTAGGGTGCTCTCTGGTTCTGAACATCTCTGCCCTGAACAGAGGAGGAAGGAAGAGAGGTGGGAGGGGGCTCCTCTGAGGTCCCTATGAACTTCTGGGGCTCAGTTCTTCCCTGTGGCTTGAAGGCGTTCCAAGGCAGTACATAGCTCCAAGGAGGCAGCTGGGCTGGGCTGGGCTAGACTGGGAGGCCAAATGGTGGAAGAGAAGGAAAATGAGGGAGAGACATGGGCTGAGGGAGCAAGAGAGCATGAGAACCAGAAAGATGGAGAGGAATGAGGCCCTAGGGGAGACAGGGAAACTCTGGAGACGTGGAGAGATGGGGAAATGTGGAGAGAATCAGGGGCCAGAAAATGCCAAGAGATCAGGAAGAATAAGAGCCGCCCTCGGAGAGAAACGGGGCCCATTGAGAGTAGGAGGGAAGGAAGCTGAGGTAGAGAGCGCTCTGGAGAATGGGCACTGGAGGAGGGAGAAAACCAGTGTGAGTGCCTCTCCAGGAGCTGCCCACAAGGCACGAGAGGGGGGCGGTGGGAGGTCGCCCTGCTGTCTGGATGCATGGCCATCGGGATTTGCAGGCTTGCCCAAGGAGACGCCTCCTTCCTTCCCTTTGCTGACTGGGCCTCATCCCGCAGTTCTAGCTTGGGTGACCAGCTTTCGAACAAGCTGGATCCCAGCAGAAGTAACGAGTGACCATCCCAGTCCTGGCGACAGCCTCTTCTAAATATTTCTCTTTGGTCCTGGGGGAGATATTTATCAGGGTGCTTCTTGGACTGTTTTGAAAGCCAGCGTGGCCTCTGCAGCCCACTGTGTGCCAAAGCTTGGTGTGGGGTTGAAAGGGAAGGGCTGTTTGTGATCCCAGGGAATGGGGTCAGCCGTGGACTTGAGCGTCCTCCCTCAGGGAGCACATTGGGGGTGAATCCTATTCTGTTAGGCTCTAGCAAAATGGGGAGGGGATAAGTGAATGTTCCTGTGGGTATTCTACTTTCATCCTGATAATGTTTCCCAGGCATTTTACAGATGAGAAAGCCTGTGCTCTCTCTAGAAGATGAGCCCAGCTTCTTACTGTAACCCCCTGAGGCAGCCATGAGAATGCACCGTGCAGACCTCATGTTACAGGGGGTGAATTGAGCAGGGCAGAGCAGCTTTGGCTTTGAAATGCTTCCCCTGCCCCCCACGGGCTGTTCCCCACCAATGCCTATGTGCACAGCTAGGATAGTAAGGAGAACCGGTCCTGAGAGACGTGGGGTGTCTTTGCTGGTGGCCTTTGGCTCAAGGATTTCCCCATGGTCCTGCTGAAATTCTTAGACTGCGGGACAGTCCATGGACACTTCTCACCGTCTGTTTCTCTCAGGTCCCTCTTGCATCTCAGCCTGCTGGCTTCCCCTCTGTTTCATTTCGCACAGGCATGCCTCCCCATGAAATCCTTGCACGCTCAATCACATCTTAGCATCTGCTTCTCGGAGAAACGAGGCTGGCGCACCCTTCCATCTCCCAGCAAGCACCTGGTGCTGCCATGCAGCCCCTCCGGCCCCCATGACACAGGGGAAGATGGCGGGCCTCATTTTAAGAGAGGACTGAGGGGACATGGCAAATTTACCAACCAAATATGTGCGGCGCTGGCCTGTTGGCCCTATGTTCTGGGTAGGAATGCACATGTTGTGGCCTTTGTGTGGGGTGAGGTTGAGGGCCTCTCACATGACGGTGGTCTTCTCAGCCTATGCTCAAGGCCATGTGACTCATAATGACCTCCTGCTCGTTCAACTCCTGGATCCATGGTAGAGACTGCTAATTTCCCACCAACATTTATTTTCCCCTTCCCCCAGGGCACACAGCCAGACTCCATGTCTCAGATGCTCTCATGCTTAAGTCTACTGATGTGATTAAGTTTTTGCCAGTGGCATATATTGGGAAGAGAAGCGTGTTTCTCCCAGGCCTCGGCCTTAAAGTGCACCCTCGCCCACTCCCCTGTTCTCTTTCCCTTTCCCACAAGCGGGAACATAGATGTGCCTGCAACTAGGCAGTGATCAAGCTGAGAAGGCCGCTGGCCTAGGGGATGGCAAAGAAACAAGATGGAAGGACCCCAGGCTCCTGAACGATCTTATGGAACCAAAAAGCCTGCCAGTCTGCAAACGAGCGCCATGGACTATTACGTGTGAAAGAAACACACTTCTGTCTTCTTGGAGCCACTAACTTATTATTGGATCTCTTTATTATAGCAGTCTTTTGTTACTCTAAATAAGGAAAAGTTAGTCCTGGCAATAGGGTGCTGTCCTAGCAAAACCCACCCAATATGAGCATTGACTTCGTGGTTTTGCTGCATGTCGGGAGGGTACAGATATTGTAGGCCAGAAAGCTGGAGACTCTTGTTATACCTTGACACAGCATTTGGTAAAACCTCTTTTACGACTCTTTGGAAGGCTGATCATGTATTGACCGAATCCATAGCTCTAGACATGGTTGGAAAGAGCCAGAACATTCAGGCACATTGGCTAGTGCTCTTTGTGGCTTTTAGCAAATTATTACAATAAAGACATGAGAGATGGAAAGGAATAGAGAATATCTAGATATGTGGGGGTCTCACAGAGGTGAAAGCCCCTGCCCTTTGTAACCCACAGAGAGGAGATCAGCCGTGGGGGCGCAGAGCCTTTCTCGAAGGCCACCCAGGAACCTCAGCACGGGACTCAGCCCTGGAGCAAGGTTAGATGGGGGACATTGTCTTCTCACCAAACTCAGTGCTTTAGAATCCACCCAGATAGCCAGAATTAAAGTGAGAGTGCTGAGCCAGAACAGGGAATAAAGTAGAAAAACAGACTTCAGAACTCTGCAGAGAACACACTTTGGGTGTGGTTACCGGCACCGGAACTACCTAGAAGCACCTAGACCAGAAGCCTGTCCAGGGAATTGTCAAGGAAAGCAGGAATTGGCCAGCAATTAGATTGTTTGAGCTCCGAGGCAGCTGCCAAGGAAGCCAGACCTTTTTACGCCTGCTTCGGAGGTGGTCACAGAGGATGAGAGGGAAAAGAGAAACTTCCAGAACCAGATTGGCTGAATTAGCCAACCAAGGAATGAATATCCTGTGCCAGAGCAAGTCCTCATGGTCGATGCCAGCACAATTGCCCATTACTATATACCAGTGACTTGTCAGTTTTTCCCCTTTTTCCCATGGGAGTATTATCGTGGTTTTCTTACCCCTTGTCCACCCTCGTGTTGAGGTGTTGGGGAGGCAGCTGGGGTGGTGGCGGCAAGGACAGATGTCTTGCAGTTCATATGTCACTGGACTATGAGGAACCACACGTGGCCCTGGAGAGGACTTCCTTTCCCCCAGATACCCTGCGCTTTGATCTGGAAGTGTAACTAGATGGAGTTTGGGACTGACTTCCTTGCAGAGGGAGTTCTCTTGTAGGAAGGAGGATGACGTGGATATCTGGTATCCAGCTGGGCAGACCACAGTGGTCCACTGAATGGTCCACTGAGATCCATTTTCCGCATCTTCCTGAGCACAGGGTTAGGCCGATCTCTGTCTCCTGTGCAGTGAGCATGGCCATGCACTGAAAATGACCAAGCAAGTATGCATGCCATGCTGGACCTCGGCCCTAAGACGTCACTCCTGTTCTTCTCCAAAGACAGACCATGGGCATCCCTGGAGCCTGCCATTGACCAAGCACAAGGGCAGTGCCTGAGGATCTGATGACATGGAGCTGCCTGTGGATGGTTGAACAATGTGAACCCAAGATGGTCCCTTAGCTGAGAAAGAAACTCCTGCCTTCCTTAAATAACTACATTCCTGCTGGGTCTCCTTGTAGCAGCCTGACTGATATGGAGTCCTTTCCTTCTGCCTGCAGTGGAGCCGGAGGCTGCTCTCCACCAGGCTGATCCAGAGCACATCTCACAACAGGAGTGTGTCCCTTTCCCCTGAGTGGGCCGAGGTCATGAGACTCCCACCCAAGACGTGCTCCAGCAGTGGGAATGGGGGAAGATGGAAGTGGCATAGAAAAGAGTCCTCAGTGCGGGCTGGGACATGCCAGAATCTAGCCCAGGCTCTGCTCTGCGGCCTTAAGCAAATCACTTCCCTATTGTTTTTCTGAAGACTCTCCTTAGATTTGTGTTCTGAAGTCTATAAAAGACACAGGGCACCTTCGAGTGCCTTAGAGCCTTAGGACCCTGGCATTGGGGGCTGCACAGAGAGGCAGTGTGTGCACAAAGCAGGCATTCAAGTCCCTCCTGCACAGATGGGGAGATGGAGGCCATCTTCTCTAAGATGGCCGTGCCTCCACCCCACTCCCCTGCTCCAGCCTTTGGGAGAGGTCCAGAAACTCTGGGATGGGCTGTTCTGTGCTAAATAATTTCTTCCACCCCCACCCCCACCACCCCCCCTGCCAAATAACTGTCTGAACACCATCCTGCTGCAGGCTCAGGACCCCAGCCAATGTGTTGTTGCCCACAGCCCATCTCCTGCCCCACCAGGAGCTGTTCTGGACCAGCCGGCTGGCCTTTAGGTAGGCTCTGACCTCCTCACAGATGTTCTGGGGTGTATTCTGACAGAGCTACCTCCTTCTCTCCTTATCCAGAATGTGGGAGATATTCCAAGAGAGGCCAGACCCTATAAGCCTGCTACTTCCAGATCCATGCCCTGTAAAACCCATCTTATTGGCCGTTATATGTATTCTGAGGTTTTTTGATTAGCTGTTCTTTGGTCTACAAGGCGTACTGAATCTACTTTGGACCATTAATGAGTAGCCAGTGTGAGGGCTTAGGACCTGCCAAGCCCTGCCCTAAGCATGGTGGGAGAAAGGGTCTCTGGCCCTAAGAAAGCTGATAGACAAACACACACTCGCATGTACTCAACAATCATTATCCTAATGAAGATCACAGTGGGTACCAAGGGTGGAGCTCTGCCATACCTGAAACCTAGTGGGCAGGCACCAGGCACACCAATATTGTATGCCAGAAATGTGGAGATTCTGAGTCAAGTAATAGGTGAAATTATCTCCTTCAGCAGCTTAAAAGGTAGATCTTGTGCCTTCCAAGGCTGAATGTAATTCAAGAAGCTGGGAAGGACTAGAAGGTTAGTGAGTGTTGGCTGCTCCTTGTTACTTTTAGTGAGATATTAAAAAAAAAAAAAAAATGACCTCTCTGAGTATTGGCCAGATTTCAAGCAGAGATGAACATCCAGAAATGTAAGGTCTTCACGAAGTTGAAACTGCCATCTGCTTTGGTCACCCAAACATAGGGGGTCCAACAATTGTCACTCAGAGCCTTTCTCAAAGACTATCCTTCCAGCTAAACATCACAGAAGGGATCCAGCCTCAAGGCGAGGATCAGATCAAGGGTGTTGCTTCTCCTTTAAGCCTGTTATTTTAGGAGGCTTCAGAATTGCTGCCGTTAATGTCAGGAGGAAGATGTGGCCAGAGCAAGGAAGCAAAGAAATGAAGCAGGCTTGAGATTTATGCAGGAAAATAGCACAAAGTGGGGTTACTTACTCCTGTGATGGCTAAGCAAATAGACTTAGATCGTAATGAATACCCCCAGGGAACTGGTTTTTTCCAAAGAAACCATAAATGCCTGTAATTGTCTAGGAAGATCAGCCCTCAAGGGAGACATATTTTGAGACCCACTTTAGATGAGGACAGTAAACAAGGGAGAATCTTCCAGAAGGAAAAACTAGAAGAGCCAGAACATCCACCACTAGGGCACAGGTCCTCACAATTCTTGCCCTGGGACCACTGTGGCATTGGCCATACTGTCTCTTCTTGTGGCCTTGCTTTCTGTTTCACCACTGTCCAATGGTCAGGTGAGTCGGACAAATTGTCTTTTATTACAAGACACTGAGGCACAAGGACCCACACCTGAATCTGGCGGAGAGGTCTGGGCATCACTCAGAGATCAAGGTGCTGTAACCGGATGGACTGTGGTGTGTCCCCGGGGAGGAGGACTGAGTGTATCCTACTCACGGGGAACTATGCACCCACAGGTATTTGGCGGCCAGAGGAGGGGCTGTGGCATAGATTCGTGGTGATTCCCTAAGATCTGTTCTATCCATTTTCCTAGGCATGAAGGTAGACTAGTGCCAGGCCACCCCACTCCTTAGATTCATGTTTATCCAGTGCCAAGTTTTCTCCCATAACCTGTGAGTAAAAACAATATTTGCCTCTCCTGGACCCAGGCCTGGGATTAAGGATATGCCCGCTCTATAATATCTCCTCCCTTCTGCCAGGAGCAACCTGAAAATGGTAGTGACCTGGCTTTTAACAAGCAGATGATGACATGGCCTTAAGGGGTGATAACATCACAGCTTGGAAGGAACCTGGGTCCCTGAACTACTGAGTGAGTAGAGCTGTTTACCATCACGGACCATCACAGGAAAGACAAAGTTGTTTCTTCCTTCGGGTGCTGTGGTATAGGCCTCTTACTTTACACACTAGCCTTGCTTTTCTGTCTCTGAGACTCAATGTGAGTGAGGTAAAAGCCAGCCCCCTACCCATGTGCTCTTATTCTCCTTGCATGGCTGTAATTAGTCCTGGTGAATGCAGCTGCTAGGTTTATCCGCTGCACAGATATTTATAGCAGTTAGATCTGCATCTGAGTGGCACCCTGAAACATAGCGTGGCTTTTAATGCTCTTTAGCCCGAATCGCACTTTGTTTCATAATTAAATCACGACTTCTGCTAATTGTTATTATTATTATTTTTTTATTTGCTTGGTAGGCCAGTAGTTTGTATTAGGCATGTCTTAAGTTTGTATAAGGTATGTCTCTTGCACACTGTGAAGAGTGGGATTTTATTCTGAGACTTAATCTGAAATATTTTTAAAACTAATTAGATATAGGCCTGTAACAAGAGATTGAATCAGTAATCAAAAATCTCCCAACAAAGAAAAGTCATGGACCAAATGGTCTCACTGGCGAATTCTACTAAACATTTAAAGAAGAATTAATGCTATTCTCAAATTCTTCCAAAAATTAGAAGAGAGAGAGCACTTTCTAACTCCTGAGGACAGTATTACCTTGATACAAAACCAAAGGCACCACAACTAAAGAGAACTAATATCCCTAAGGAATACAGATGCAAAACCCCTCAAAATGCTAGCAAACCCAATCCAACACCATGTTAAAAGGATTATACACTATGACCAAATGAGATTTATCCCAGGATTCTCTCAAGGGTGGTTTAACTAATCTAACATTTTCTTCATGATAAAAACACTCAGTGTCTACGGCCATACCACCTTGAACAAACCGGATCCCACCTAATCTTGGAAACTAAGCAGGGTTGGGTCTGGTTAGTACTTGAATGGGAGACCACCTAGGAAGACCAAGCGCTGTAGGCATAAACAATAAAAAATAAGGAATTGTAAGCTGACACAGTCCTTGCAATATGTGAGGTCAACCAAGGGTTGCCTCGTCTAAAACAAAACAAAACAAAACAAAACACTCAGCAACTAGAAATAAAAGGGGACTTTCTCAACATAATAAAGGACATTTGTGAAAAACCTATAGCTAACATCATCCCCGGTGGTGAGAAACTGAAAGCTAAGATCACGAACAGGACCAATGCTTGCTTTCGTCAACATTGCACTGGAAGTTCTAGCCGGAGTAATTACCATTCTTTAATTACTCAGAGTAATTACGGCTTTTTTTTTCTTTTCTCTAGTGTTTACCATCATAATTATGACATTATATAGAACCCTTAGCTCCCTGCTTGAGTAGGCTGTATCTATTAGTGTCCCAGAGTGAGCAAGGAAAAAATATGGTATGTTTCCTCATCCCCCACCCCGTTCTTCAACACAATGCAAAGTGATCTCTACGTGTTTGCTTTATATTATTAAACACGCTCTATTAAGTATACGTCTATCATTTGATTTCTCAGATTTGGATGATGTTCTTTAATTCCTAGCCATTATGGACAGGGTCATCAGGGAACATACTCTATTCTTATCTCTTTTCTACTTCCCCCTCCCATTTTTTGCTAGTTATGTCATATCTACATTGTCATAGCATGTACAAATTTACACTCAGATGTCCACAGTTCTTTTTTTTCTTAACATTTAAATATATTCAGTGCTTGCTCCTTGTCCTCCTTTTGCTGTGACTTCCCTGGTCACCTCGTAGTGGTCTGAAATTTGTTCTCTGGTAGTTTTCTAAAGGATTCATGGGAACAATACTTCCTGAATTCTTGCTTGTCTAAAAATGTAGCTTTTATGCATGAGGAACAGCTTGACAGCATGTGAAATCCTTGGCTTATACTTTTTTCCTTAAATATCCTGTGAGTATTGTGCCTCTGTTTGGCATTGAATATTGCTGGGGCTAGTTTGATTTTATTCTTTTATGAGTGACTTGATTGTTTTGTTTTTGTTTTTTTTTTTCTGCCTGGCTGCTCAAATGAATTTTTTTGGGTCTTCAAACTTTGATTATTTTATCAGGAGAGTCTTAGAATTAACAGTTCTAGGACAACTTTCTCTGGCATATACAGTACTTTTTACGTGAGAGTCAAATCTTTTGTTTCAAGAAAATTTTCTTCAATTCTATTTTTAAATATGTGTTGTATTCTATTGTCTAGAGACTCCAATTATGTATATGTTGGCTCTCTTTTGCCTTTTTTTCTATATCGTTTTCTCTATAATTAAAAAAGCTTTCTTTTTTTGTCTCCATGTATTCATTCTTTATTTCTATCCTCCATTTATATTGTGCTGTGTCTACGTCCTCCTTCCAATTGCATTCTCATTTCTTAAATTGTTTTGTTTTTTCTCATCCCTCAGTTCTTCCAGTTCTCATTTTATCTCCTCTATTGTCTTGCCATCCCTACACTGAGTTATTATATTTCTTTGTGGTCTTCCATCACAGGTCAATTATTTTATTGTCTTATTAATTTATAGAATAATTTTTGGTAAGATTTGTTATCTGTTCTATAGAAACATTTTTTTTCCCTGGCCATTATTTTTCATCTGGTAGGCTTTATTGACCTTTCCCACCTCTTTTCTCTAGCATCTTTGTATTGATTCTGTGGTAACTCAGTTTTAAAAAATTACATGCCATAGAATGCGCTGGATTTTTATGGCCCAGCCATTTGTAGAAGGCTCTTTCAGGGAGTGTAATTTTGCTGGCTCTTTCTGACAGTTGCTGCCACTGGGCTATTGTGCTGTTTTCTCTGCACATCCTATGCCTCACCCTGCCTCCTACCCCCCACAATGAGGCTTCTCCATCTCCACTTTGTACTTTTCAGACCTGTAGCTTGTGTCGTGTGTAAGGGATCTACGTCTATTATTTTGGAGTGGTGGTTCTCAACCAGGGACAATTTTACCCTCTGGGGGATGTTTAGGAATGTGTTGAGACATTTTTGGTTGACACAACTTGGAGTGGGGTTTGATGCTACTGGCATCTAGTGGGTAGAACCCAGGGATGCTGCTAAACATCCTACAATGCATCAGTTCCTACAACAAAGAATTATGTACCCAAAATGTCATTAGTGCCAAGGTGGAGAAACTCTCTTTCGGTGTGAGCCCTCAGCTAAATGTAAAGTGTTTTTGCTAGAGTGTTTTGAAATTGGCCATTCCTGGGCTGGGATGCCCTTCCCCCATCCCCCATCGAACAACTTCTGTCACACTTCACCTTCCTGACGTTTGTATGAAATCTTTGCTTTTGCCAGTCTTTATGGACTTACGAGTCTGTGGTTTACATAACATTTACACTCAGGGTCTGTCTCAGTTTCTCTTCTCTGTCTCTCTCATTGTCCTTGACTCTCTTTGTTGTCACTGTCTCTCTAAGTGCCTTTACTCTGTGTCTCTCTCTGTCCCTCGCCCTGTCCCTCTCGCTCTCCGCCTCCGAGAGGAGACCACACTCTGTCTCTGGAGTGTTACTCCTTTTCTAATAAACTTTCCTTTTGACCTCCACCCCACAGAAAAGATGTTTTAACAAGGAATGTGAATTCAGGTTTCAAATCCTCTTAGCCCATTTGGGGTTATGAATTCTTGGGGAAAATGCTTCTTCAACTCAGTGCTAAGATTTCTTTGTAGGTTTTTAGTGGGGATGGCGAGTGATGGATTTTGCTCCAAGCTTCTCCCTAACCTGATGGGGGAGGTCACTAGAGATCTAGGCTTGTGCGGGAAGGTGGTGGCTGGGTCTTCTGTTAGTCTCCTGCCTGAGTGGGCTGGGGGATGGGGTTGATTCTTATGTTTTTCATCTCTGTCGGCCCATGAGAAGGTTCACATGACTTGGCAATGCCTTCAAGGGCGAAGGCAGTCTCCTGCCTTGCCCACCTCTCCGGGTTCCTGATTTCTCTTATTTTTGACCTTCTAAGTGTCTCATTCTTTCCTGCCAGGTCATTGATTAAGTTTTTAAAAATTTCTTATTTTAACCAGCTTTTAAAGTTGCTCTCAGCATAAAAGTCAGTTAACATATCTATTTATTCCACTATACTGCCCAAAACAGAATTTCCGTCCTTACCTCTTTAAACCTCTATTTCCTCATCTCTGAAATGGGACTAATAACAGTTATCTCAGAACTGTGAGGGTTAGTGAGGTAACATATGTAAATCACCGAGAACAGTGCTCAGCAGAGAGTAGGTGCCCAGTAGACGTTTGTTTTCTCCTTTCCTTTCTTTCCGGTCCCTTCCAGTTCCTCCAGCCCCTTTCCCTGTGGTGGGAGGGAACCCTGGGGAAGTGAGTCCCTGGTCTCCAGCCAGCTCTGCAGCCTCACCATCCCGCCAGGACCCCGTCTCCTGCCCGCGCCCCGCTTCCCGGCACCAGTCCTCGGGGACCAGCTCCTCAGCCTTGCAGAGCTTTCACTGTTTCCTCTTGTCTTTCCTCCTGCACTGGAAAAGGGCCACAAATAATGTTTCTGGTTGCAGCACCCTTTCCCAGCCAGCCTGCACACTCTGTCTACAGAGGCACAGCCTCCCGTCGGGTTTGCCACCTCTAAGGGTTGGAGTCATCTGCGCTCTACCACGCGCCTCCCCGCCCCTCCCCCAACAGGAGTGTGTGGTGGGGGGAAGGTCGAAGTTCTTCTTGATTTTCTGGGTACCTTTTAATTTTAAAATGATTTTGGATTTAGGAAAGAAAGTACAAAAATACGAAGAACTTCTGTATATCCTTAATCCAAATTCCCCAAGTGTTCACACTTTATATCATTGCTTTATCATTTTATCTATCTATCCATATGTATACATGCACATTACTTTATTGTTGTTATTATTATTTTTTTCTGGATCATCCGAGAGATCATTGCAAATATGAAGCTTTTTTTACCTCTCAGTACCCATTAGTGTGTATTCTTAAAAACAAAAGTATTGTCTTTGATATCCATAGTGCAGTTATCAAATTCAGGAAATTAATGTAAATACAATACTATGATGTAACCTATAGACATTCCTATTTTTCCAGTTGTCCCAATAGTGTTCTTTATAACAACAACAAAAAATTTTTTTTTGTTCCAGGTTCCTACCCAGCATCTCGTAGCTGCTAGCTTTCTAGTCTGGAATGGTTCTTCATTCTGTCTTTGCCTTTCATGATCTTAACGTTTTTGAAGAGTACAAACCAATTATTTGTAGAATATCCCTAAATTTGAGTTTATCTGCTATTTCTTTGTGATTAAATTCAGGCTTTGCATATTTGGCAGGAACACCACAGAGGCAATATTGTGCCCTTTTCGGTTCATCATCTCGGGAGGCACGTGATGTCAGCCTGTCCCATCGCTGGTGCTGCTAACTTTAATCGCTTACGTAAGGTGGTATCTGCCAGGTTTTTCTACTGTAAAGACATGACTTTCCTCACTGTAATTAATAAGTTTTTTGACAGTATATGAACATCCCATTCCTCGTTAAACATCCCCCTATGGTTTTAGTATCCATTGACCATTCTTGCCTGAATCAGTTACTACTGTGATATTTTTTTAAGAACTCCCATCATTTCCTATGTATTTATTAGTTGACATTCTAACATAAGAAAGAATACTTCTGTTTATTTACTTGTGCATTCAGTTAGTTTTATCGGTATGGACTCATGAGTTCCTGTGTTATTCAACACCTTATAATAGTCACTATCGTTATTCGTATGGAGGCTCGTATTGTCTCAGACTTGTCAGCGGGTAGCACTTTAACTGTTCTTCCTGCACCTGAGAGCGGGGCCCGCACTTGTTTTGCTCATTGCCAATCCTAGCTCTTAGCACAGCTTCTAACATTTTATAAATGAATGATAGAACGCTTATCTATAAAATGTCAACAGTAATAGTAACTGTCGTAGGGTTTTTGCAAGAAATAAATAAGCTGTTACATACCAAGTGCTTAGAAAGACAGTGCTAAAAACATTAGCTCACATTTATTCCCCACTACCTCTGCGCTAGGTACCTTGGCATATGTTAATTTATTATTACCCATCCTGTGAGATAAGTAATATTCTTTATTTCACAGAAGAGGGAAGCGAGGCTGAGAGAGATGAAACATCTCGCCCAAGGTCACGCAGGCACTGTGCAGTGCATCTAGGATTTGAAACCAGGTCTGTTTGCTCCAAAGCTTACGTTCTGACCACTGTGTCACATTGCCCCCTTATACATGTCATGAGGGTGAGGCAAACTGATGAGTATACAATGAAAAGGGTTTTGGTAGATTAAAGGTGGAAAGACATCCAGAAAAACCAGCATGAAGGATGTCGCAACATATGAAAGTCCAGATTCTTAAACAGTCTTCCCTACCCTGCTTCCCGGGCGTCAGCTCATTGACCTGAACTGTCTTCTAGTCTCACACTTTCAACCTCAGTGCTGCCTTCTACCAATCCTGCTGCCACTGTCTTCCCTCAACGAGGCGACACTTCACTCTGCCAATAGCTCTGTTACAGCCTTCACCAGTGCTCCTTGACACTTAGCTCCCTGCTCCATGGCTTTGACAGAATTTCACAGTTATTTATTTGATTAGTCAATTCATGTCTGTCTACCCCGATAGACTGTGAGCTCCATGAAAACACGATTTCCGCTTTTGTTACCATTGTATCTCTTGGGCCACCCTTTACATAGTGGGCACTCAATAAATTATTGACGAATGTGTGAGTGACCACAGCCCTTTACTTTCTCATCCACTCTTTCATTGACTTTCCCTGAGAGTCCAGCAAGAGCGTCATGAACTTTAAAGAATGAGGGTACTCTTGGTGGTTCAGAGAAAGAAAGGGCTTATTTCTAAAATCCCACAATGGGCAAGGAGCAGAGCTAGAATCCAGGCTCATTCTACCTTTACGGCTGTGCCCCCCATTGCCCTTTGCCTCAGTATTCAGATTCCTAGCCCCATGTAAGTAGCTTTGGGCTTCTGGAAACAGATGCAGAGGGACTCCGGGTAGCGACCAGTTCTCAGGAAAATGAAGTTATTGGTGTTCCTAATACTCAATTTTGAATTTATGTGACTGAAGTGTTTCTGATGATTCATGCCAATACGAGGAGTGGCCTCAGAACCCATCTCAAACTGACAGCTGGGTTTGACTGTGTAATATTGGTGGTGACAACAGTCTTATGTCTCTTAGGAAATCGGGCACCTGGTCATAGTAGGTGACAGGGCTAAACCCAGGAGATTAGGAGATGTACTAGGACATCAGTGACAGGCACAAGAAAGGAGTTCTGTATCAAGTTTACTAATAAGGCCAAGTAGAGGGTGGATCCCAATTAAAAGGAAAAGTCACATGAAACCTAAGTAATGAGCCAGGACCATGAAGAGAACACCCAGGAGCAGGGTTTCTCTGCATTGGAATCTCCTGGGAGCTGGTTAAATGCAGATACTTGGGCCCTACTTCAGTAATGCTAAACTGCAACCTCTAAAAAGAAATTTTACCTTTTATAAGCACCCACCCACCCAAAGTGATGCCGATATACACAGGACTTAGAGATCCTACACAAAAAAAGACTACACAATGTGAGAAACATTCAGTGCCAAAAATATGGGTGAGGGCACAGATTTTGTTAGATAAGCCAACACTATTTATCCTAGGCAGCTAAGTAATTTTATGTGTTCTGTGTACAAAATGATCCTGAGTGGTAGTTCTAATACATAGCTATTCTGTTAATGAATTCCCTATGCATATACATCACGGAGGGTTCTTTTTAAATACAAATGCCTTGTTCTTCGGTTAGTTTTGATATATATGCTGGAAAAGAAACCTTATATATGTAGTAATAGTTTGCAAGGCAATAGTGCTTAATTAGATACCATCATGTTGCTAGCAGTCCAAAAAATACTTTTGTCTTCCCTCAACCCCTGTGGTGGGCAGTGTAGGGCAGTTTGATTGCAATTGATATAAAAGGGAGCTCTCAGGGAAAAAACAGAGAAACATCTAATGAATGAGAAAAGGTGGAGAGCATTGAGGTAGTTTCAGTGAAGATTGAGGGAGCTGTTCTTGAATCTTCACTTAAAAAATGAGGTCATAACAATAACTCATTCCCCATGTTTCTCTTATTGTATTTCTTCACTTATTAAATGCAACTTCCCACCCCAGAATGTTTTATCTTAGTTTTCCTTGTTCTTTGGTTAGTTTTGATATATATGCCCACCCCAGTGGGCATGTAAGATCATTATAACATTGAGAATTTGAAGGAGCCAAAGTACCAAGATATTGAACTGATTATTCACTATAAGAAAAGCTCCACTAAGGCAGAAATTTCTGTCTCTTGTTCACTGTGGTATCCTCAGCACTGAGAAGAGTGCCTGGCAAATGGTAGGTGTTCAATGCATATTCAGGAATGGCCACTAGGAGATTCTAAGTGCAAGTATAGGAAGAGACTTCCATTTCAAAATGAACATCTCTGAATTTAGAGCAAGGATCACGCTGATGGTCTGACTTCTTACGGTAGCCAGCTGCCAGCTATATAAGGTGTCCTTTAGCTGCTGTAAATCCAGGTGTTGGCAGGGTTGGTTCTTTTCGGAGGCTCTGAGAGAGAATCTATTCCATGGCTCTTTCATAGCTTCTAGTTTTATTGAGATATAATGGACAAATAACACCGTATTAGTTTAAGGTATATAACATAACAATTTGATATAAGATGATTACCACAATAAGTTTAGTTAAAATCCATTGCTGATATTTTTTTGGTGAATGAGATGGTTATGTTTAAAAGGGAGTCAGTCCTCTTCTTTTAAGATATACATACTAAAATATTTACAGGTGAAAAGGCATGATGTTTGCTGCTAAATAATTTAAGGTGAGAGGATCTGCATGTGAGGAGACCAAGAAAACTGGATTGTTCATGAGTTAGTAATTGCTGTAATTTGTGATGGGTAAATGCACTTCATTATCCTAGTTTATTTTCTTTTGCTTATGCCTAAAATTTTCATAATAAAAAGTGTTATGAGAATAAAGTCAAAATAACGATTCTTTAAAAGGAAAAAACCCTGTAGCCAAGGAGATACTAAAGGTGTTTCAGGCAGAAGAGAAATGATTACAACTGGAAGGTTAGAAATGCAAGAAGGCCTGAAAAAGAAAATGGTACAGAAGAGGTAAATCAAAACGAACATTGACTTTATAAAACAACAATAACAATGCCTGATGTACTCTTAAAATTATAAAATGAGAACTCACACCACAACAACAGCATGAAATTAAGTAACTGAATAATTGGAGTTAAAGGTTCTCCCGCAGCCTAGAAAGAAAGAGGATTCGGTATTGAGTTGTGCTGGACTCTGGCAAGTTTTGAGTGTGTGTCACAGTTTCCAGGATGACGACTTAAAGGATATGAGGAGTGACTAACACCAGATAGTAGTTGTGGGGAAGAAAAGTGAAATTCTAAAAAAAAAAAAATTGCTCAATTCATCCTAAGGCAAAAAGGAAGAAAAAAGGAAACTAACAGTGGCCTAAAGAGATCGCACAAAATGAGATGGTAGGCTTAAACCTAAATAGATTCGCAAGTTTATTAAAAATTAATAGACTAGTTTAAAAATGAGAATGTCAGACTAGATTTAAAAAATCAAACTGTATGCTGTTTACAAGAGATGAATCTAAAACATAAAGACACATCAAAAATGAAAGAATGAAAAAATTATCTCATGTAAACACTAAACGAGTAATTGATGTAGTTATGTTACTGTTAGACAAAGTAGGTTTTAAAGAAAAAAATTAATGGAAATGAAGAGAATCATTAAAGAAGGGTCAACATTTTGATTACAGTGAGAGCCCCACAATGCTTGCCTCTTGGTGGAGGTGGGGGAGGGGCTGTAATAAGGAAGGGACAGGTGGGGCCATGGTTGCCACCAATGGTCAATTTCTTTGTCCGATAGTGATTATATAGTTGTTTGCTTTCCAATGTTGGATAGAAGATGTACTGTACCTTTGCTTTATGTCCTCTTCTGTGTCATACTTGACAAAAGATTTGTTTTGTATTTTTAGTGAATGAATGAAGTGAGAAGTTCTATTCTGACATCAGAACTTAAGTCCTTAATCACATTAATTCTGTGCTTACACATTACCTAATAATAGGAAACGCTCTTTATAGATGTCAACTTATTTAAAACTCATAATGACCCTAGGAGGTAAATTCTAATTTTCTTCCTCATTTTAAAATATGGAAACAGGCATAAACGAATTAAGTTCAAGATCAGAGAACTAGGAAGGGATGGAGCCAGGAACCAAAAACTGTAGTCTAGTTCCCGAGCCTTTGCTATCAGACCACTTCATGACCATCACGACACTCTAACACAAAAAGAGAGTCTCTGGAGATGTACAGACAATATCTTTTAATCTCTAAATATGCCTGTGTTATCAGATTGGGGGAAAATGCATATGAAGAGAAATTAGCATAGAAGAGCAGACAAGTTTGGAGAAAAATGGAGAAGTCATCCTATAACATACTGGTATTTATTAAAGCAATAGTAATTGCTATGTTTTAGGGGGCAGGGGTAGACAAGTAGACCAGTGAAATGGAATTGAAAACCTAGAAACATACCCTCATAAGTATGAGAGTATAGAATAAACAGAGAACCATTAAAAATCAGTGAGGAAAATATGGACAATTTAATATATTCAGTTGGGAAAAATGGCTCTCCATATGGAAAAACATAAAACTAAGTTGTTACCTCACACCACATGTAGTTATAAATTACAGACAGATTTTAAGTCTTTTTTAGAAGAAAACATAGAGAAAATGTGTTTATGACTACTTTGAAATAAAAAAAAAAAAGACATTATATACCAAGTATAAAGAAGCACCACAGATGGGGAGGAAATATTTGGAACTCATAAAACTGACTTATGCCTAGAATACATAAAGGCCATCTCCCAAATAATAAGAAAAAAAGTCAATAGCAAAGTCAATAGAAAAACAGACAAAGTAATTCTGTGGCAAGTCACAGAATTTAACAAATAAAAATACAGGATATATAAACAACAAATAATTTTTTTTTTTTTTTTTTTTTTTTTTTGCGTATGTTCTTATGTTCCAAGTGTATGTAGGCGCTGGGCTTCCTGAATTTGATAACTTTACAGAGAAGATGTGCTCAACCTCACTAGAAATCAGAACACGCAAATTGCAACAATGAAATTTCACATATATCAATTTAGCAAAAACCGATCATGTCTAATTGGCCTGTGGGTATATAAGTGGGTCCCACCCATTTATAGAGAATTTCGTGATACCTGCTAAAGTTGAAATGTTCATTTCGCTATGACCCAACAATTGAGTGACTAAGGCAAATTACAAATGGATGTTTACAGTAAAACTTAGAAGCTCAAAATCATACAATATGCTTGTATACTGGAAGTGGAAAACTAACGTATGTATGAGTGTGTGTCTCGGTGGTTACCTCAGATGAAGGTGGGAGAGGTGAGAGTAAGGATGAGTTTTCGGCTGTACTTACTTTGCTTTCTCCCAAAGAAGAGATAAGGAGAAGCAAATCTGATAAAAAGGTTAAATCTATTTAATCCAGGCGATGGGGTGTGGGCCAGCTGTTTTTAACATTTTCTATATATTTGAAAAGATTCAAAATTAAGAGTAAGAAGTAATTTTTCAACAGGAAGTAAATGATATGGTAGGTCCCACAATGCCCCGATGCTCTTCCAGCTCGGAGGTAGTATTTAGTATCTATCAAAAGATCAGAAATAGTTTACGGCCATACTACCCTGAACAAGCCCAATCTCATCTGATCTCAGAAGCTCTCAGAAGCTAAGCAGGGTCGGGCCTGGTTAGTACTTGGATGGGAGACCACCTAAGAAGACCAGGTGCTGTAGGCTTAAAAACTAAAAAAATAAGGGATTGTAAGCTGACCAAGTCTTTGCAATCTGTCAGGTCAACCAAGGGTTGCCTTGCCTAAAGATAGAAACATGTTATCCAATGTCACCCTGGTAAATTTAATTTAAAGAAGGTAAAAAAAAAAAAAATAGCTGAAGGGAAAACAATGAATTATAAGTAGTAATTAGTAAAATATTTCCTGTGCACGCACCAAAAAGACAGTTGCAAACCAGGAGCACTCAAACCAAAACATGGAGTGAAGCTCAGGGCCATGCTGTAATAAAGCGGTTTATACAGTAGGAAAGCAGTCACTGCTTATTCTCCACAGTAATTATAATATTATAATTATGGGAGTATAGAATATAATTATAATATTATAATTGTAATATTGTTATATCAGTAATTATAATATTGTTATATCATTTTAAGTTTCCCTGAATGATAGGGAATTGGTCAGTGGTTACCTCATATCCACCTTGGGAATAGTTCAAGTTTGTTTATGATTTCCAGAGACATTAATGAGAGATGACCAAGATCAAGTTAGATTTACAAAATAAAATAAATTCAGATTTTCTTGTGTGACCAAACTGGTTTTGCCTATTCAGGGATTTTCAAAGCGGGTCTCCATTTGTTTTTCATTTTAACATGTCATCATCTCTGGCCCATCTTATTAAGCTCTTGGCTCTCCTTAGGTCACCCCCAAGGGAAGGGTGTTACCTCTCCAGTGCATCATTCCCAGGCCACTGGCTATTGTCAGGTATACCAGCTGTGTGTCTGGGTAGCAAGACAGCATGGATTGCAGGGACAGCGCTGAGATGCTTTTTTGTGCGTATCGGTCCTGACTGAACTACAGATAGTGGATGGTGTTTGGAAGTCCCTTGTCTTGGCAGGCTTTGGCAGAGGCAGGGGCCGTCAGTGCAAAAGGCTGTCCTGATTTGTGCTAACCTAGGCCAGGACTTAGTGTCTTAAGCTGAGCTAGATCCTATACCTCTCTACTCCTTCTTCCCTTTTAGAAATTTATGGTTCTAGGGCCACTGAAGCCAAGCCTGGATCATCGACTGGTGCTTCACCCTGGATCATCGACTGATGCTTCATTGGACCTTCTTTGCTTGCCAAGAAAAAAACAGAGTCCTGGGCGGGGGAAGGGCAGGGGGAGGTAGGTGCAGCAGAGGTGTTGGAGAGGAGGAGAATGGATGCTGCAGATAAAACTTAAAGCAGCCGCGAGCCATGCCCTCAAGGTACCTCTTTCTGCCAGGGGCATTTGTAGCAATAGGTTGGCAGGTGCCAGTTCTTTCAAAGGTTACCTCTTTCAGCCCAGCACCCGAATTTAACAGGGAAGATGAGCACCTAACCCACAGACGTGGGTCCTAGTTAATTTTATGCAGCATTCCAGATCCAAACCTTCAGTCATTTCTAAATTATCTATTAAATTCAGTACAGATACCTACCCTGGCATTTTAGGGTCCCAACCTACCTTTCCCGCTTTCTCTCCACTACCTTCTACCTTAGCTCTGTTCTCTAACCTAGCTGGACCACTAGCTTCCCAGAGGCCAGGTGTGGAGGCATTTCTTGGCGTCAGTCACACTTGAGTTCCAATGCTAAGCTCACTGTCTATTTACAGTGGGGTCTTGGGAAATCCACTTAAGTCTCTGAGCCTCTGTTTCCCCATCTGTAAAATAGGAGTGAAATAGAACTTAAATATCCTGATGAGGAGGATTCTGTAAGATGACTTCCAGGCTGTGGGAAGAGCCCAGAACCGGGTGTATAGTTGTTCGGTCAGCGCATTCATCTTCCCACCTTCTGTTTAACTACCTCTTCACCGCTCTCAAAATCTTCCTCTACTGCCCACTCTTCCCTTTTCCTTGTTGGTATTTTTCTCATTAGAAAGTTTCCTTTCTTCTCTGACATCTTTTATGCTGTAGCCGTCGGTACTAGATTTAGTTCTCTCTGTAAGACTTAATTTTTTCTTATTGTGGTAGAAGATGCATTACATAAAAGTTATCACTTTAACCAGTTTAATTATGTAGTTCAACAGCATTAAGTACATTCACATTATTGTGCATTTTTTAGCATCGTCATTTTCAGCTGAATTCAGCTTCTTCTAAGTCATAAAGCAGATCATGCACAAGTGCAGGCAGCTCTGTCTGCCTAGAAAACTCTTGGGGCTGACACCAATTCATCCTTCAGAGTCTGTCTGCCTTTCGAATCCTTGCCCTACTGGGTGAGGACTAAATGATATAAGGCATGTTTTCAGCTGTAAGGTACAGAAGACTCAAAATGCAGTGGTCGATCAGGAAAGATTGTTTATTCTCACATTACAAGAAGTCTAGGGTTGGTTAATCCAATGGCTCAGGGATGGTATCAGGATCCAGAGAGCCTCCATCTTTCCTGCCTACCATCCTCAGGCAATTGACTTGTCCTTTTGGCATGGCTCCTCTCATGGTGTCAAGATGTTTGTTGCAGCCAGGCAGGGCTCAGCCTTGTGTCGCTTTTTGGGCACAAAGGAAACTTCAGGAGCCTCCTATCAGAGATCTCTGAATGTTTTCTTGGCCAGAATTATGTCACCTGCCCATGCCCCAGCTAGTCACATGACCCAGAGAATGCGATTATACTGAATACTCAGACCAGTCAAGGACCCGCCCCTGGGTAGGTTGGAGAAGGGCCCAGCACAGAGCTGAGTGAAGAGTGAAGAGAGTCATGGTCTTTTGGCAAGGAGGGGGAGAAGGAGTGGCTCTTCTCTAGTCTCCTTTATATTCCCAGGTCATAGCCTGTGCTTGGCACATAGTAGGCATTTAGTAATTATTTGTTAAATGAGGTCACAAGCCCAAATCGAGGATGTGGCATTTTTTTTTTTTTTTGCCATGCTCTAAGCAACTGATAAGTGTTGTCACCAGATGTGGGCTCCATGACCGATCAGAGATAGCTATTTGAATATTTCTGTGGCATGGATGTCATTTAGAGTCACCCCATTCCCTAAACTATAATTCTCTGCTCACCAAAATATACAAGCCACCAGTACATCTTATGAAAAATGAGGTGTATTTAGGTGTTCCAAAACAAATGAGCTACCATATCTTGTCTAACAAGTTGTCAGAGAGAAAATAGCTTGATGGCATGTGGAACTGACGAGGGTTTAGGAAAACGAACACTTCCATTCACTATTTGATAAAGTTGACAGTAATACAAATTCAGGGGGAAGGTAATTTGATGATAATCCTTCAAAATGATGAGTGTATAAGTGAGTCTTTGGCACCAGCAATTCTCATTGTAAGAACATGGCCCCTGGAAATCCTCATGAGGCTATGCAAAGATATCTGTGTAGAAACATCCATGGTGAGTTTATTCATAATACTAAAAAACTATAATCACCTGAAACATCAATAAGTAGGGGATTGACCAGGTAAATTCTGGGACAACCTTACCCAAGACATTCGATGCTATTAAAAAAACTAAGTAGATGCTATACTTAATCTTAGCCCAAAGTCTGGGCAGCAGCAGTGTTTATAGCTAACAATATGGTATTATGCATTTGTCAAGAGGGCGGATCCCATGTCAAGTGTTCTTCTCACACACACACGCACACACACACACGCGCACGCATGTGCACACATACGGAAACTCTGGGAAACAAAGGAAACTTATAAAATATGTGCAGTTCTTGATATATCAATTATACCATTTAATTTAACCATCAATTTAACATTCAAGCTGTGAAAAATTTAAATCTACATGTACCGAAAAATGTCCTTGGTCTACTGCTAAGTGAAAAAGAACACATTGCAAAATAGTATTTACATCAATAAGCAATTTTTGTATTTATATTATAGGTCTATGTTTTATATTTGCCTGCTGTAAACCATTCTGAAAGCTTTAACAAAACTTTAACATCTATTTGTTATGGTAACGCTAGCTGGTGTAACAAATTGCCAACGCTGCCTGGTGTGCACAGAAACAGGCATCCTGACCAGTGCACCTTTCTTCTCCAAGCAGAGATCCAGAGTTGCGGTTCCATCCTGAGGCCTGCCGTTTTCCACGTGGGGCGTCTCAGGAGGAACGCCTGTAAAAGGTTTCTTGGGGCGTGGCCTGGAAGTAGTACATTTCACTTCTGCTTGTCCCCATTGGCTGGAACGTGCCACAAGGCCACACTGGACTACAGAGGAGGCTGGGAGAAGAGGGCTAGCCGTGTGCCCGGAGAGAGTGGGAAACAAGTCCTGATGAACACATTACAGTGTCTCACATTACACACGCTGTAACATTTGAAGATTTGGCATGAGCAGGTATTACCCTTGTAATAGTAAATAAAAGACTGCGTAAATAATCCTCTTCCTGGGTCTTTCTGACCCCATCAGGACCAGGACTGGGGGGCTTCGCACTATGTTATCATTGATGTTCGTTGCCTAGCAATCAGCCTCTTGGACATTTTGGTCAGGGTGAATCAGTTTCCCAAACCTCTGTGAGAGTGGCTTTGGTGACTCCATGAAGTTGCTGTCTCTCTGAGTGTGGTAGGCAGAATGATTGTCCATCCCCCCTCCCCCCACCACTTCCTCTTCACAGTCATCCACATCCTAATCCCAAGAACCTGTGAATAATGTTTTATTACATAGCAAGCGAGAATTAAGGAATTAAGGTTGCTAATCAAATGGCTTTAAAAGAGATGATTAGCTAGGTGTGCCCAGTGTAGTCACAAAAGTGTGACATGAGGAAGAGAGAGCCAGAAGTATGACACCAAAGAGACAGCCATGGGAGAAAGACTCAGTTAGCCATTGCTGGCTTTGAAGATGCTGGAAGGGGCCACAAGCCAGGGAATTTGGTCGGCTCTAGGTACTGCACGGTACAAGGAAATGATTTTCCCTGGGGTCTCCAGATGAAAATGTAGCCACGCCAATGCCTTGTGTTTAGGACAGTGAGACCTATTTCAGGTTTCCGACCTCCTTCTGAACTCTAAAATAATACACTTGTGTTGTTTCAGGCCTCTAGGTTTGTGGTAATTTGTCGCAGCAGTAACAGGAAGTAAATATAACTGAGCATCCTGCCTAAGGAATACAGCAGGGTGACTTCTTTCTCTAAATCTAACAGTAGTCTCTGTTTGTAGAGTCAAACTGATGTCATTTGGAATCTTGACCTCGCCACTCACCAGTTGGGTGAACTCAAGCGAGTCCCTTCATCTTTCTGAGCCTCATTTTCCTTATCTGTAAGATGCAGATGAATATGTTCTTAGGGTCATTGTGGGTACCAAATGATGCTGTTTTTGTGTAACATGTATGATATGCTCCGTAAAGAACACATATGACACCAGTGTCAAGAAGATCCCTTTTTTACTTGCTGCTAGGAAGCTTCAGCTCAAGCAAATCAATGCCCTTGGCCTGCCATTTTGTCAAATGTTTTGGAAGGCATTCTCGATATATGGTTAGAAGACATAAATATCAATGAACTGCAAGTTCATGTAGATCACTGTGTGCTAGAGGCTCTTCTGAGGTCCTGGCAGGGTGCAGGGAACAAGGGGCCCAGAAGCTCCCTCCTCAGCCTTTCCACTGCCAAGGTCCCTTCTGTTTATTCCTATAGATGGGTTTGGTTCCTGCTTGGGTGAGAAGGCACCTCATCTCTCATCTTTCTGAGGTGAGGAGACTTGTTTTTCTCTCCACGTTGGGACAGTGTTCAGTGATGAAACACCTGATCCACTTAATGCCTCAAAAACCCATATTCAATGGATGAAACTTCCTGATGGAGAAGGTGGGTGGAACTTTTACCAATAAAAGGGAGGACGGCTCTTCTGGTTCTATACATCACTTTTTCTCCACTGTGAACTCGTCTGGTAAGGAGTTTTATTCCCTTAACTACTCAGTCCAACTTCAATTCTGAGTGGAAAAGAATATGGCTTGAGGTTTAATAGGGAGAGCCTTTGGTACGAATTACTATTATGGTTATTTTGCAGAAGGAATGTTTCTAATTGTTTTCTCTGAAATCTGGGTGAGGGGACAGGTACTGGATGGTTTATATCTGGCCAAAGTAAAATTATTATGGTTTTCATTTCATCAAAACCTAAGCCAGACAGAAGCTTTATGAGACATGGGATAGTCTCAACAGGGGCCGGTGGGGACTGCTGTTCTGGTTGTTTGTGGCAGTCATGGCCTTTTATCACCAGGAAAAAAGCTGCAGGCACTCAGAGAAGCTCTGGACCCACCTAATGTGTCCTGTTTGATCTACATATTTGGTATAAAGAGGTCATTTTTCAGAACATTCTCAATTCATCCTCTGAAAGGTAAAGCTCTGCCACGGCAAGTTGAGACCATCCCAACTTGATGACATCTTTTTTAAAATTTATATGCTTTGTTTCTAACCATAAAAGAAATGTTGGCTCATTGTAAAAGATATGAGAAATACAGAAAATATTTAAGACGAGAACAAAAAAGTCACTGATGTACCACTCCTGTTAATATTTTGCTCCTTTTCTTCTTCCAGTATTTTTTCTTGGTATTAATAGTTTTATATCTTTACCGTATGTACTATTTTATGAATTTTCTTCACTTAAAATGGTACTGTTGTGGGAGCTGGCCTTTTCGTGAGTGTCTAGAATTCCTCAGCCTGTCCCATGTGGTCTTGAGAGTTGGGGTAATGGTGCTTGTACAGTGTTCTGCCAGCTGAAGAGAAATGGGAGGTGGGATTGGCATAGATTTTTCTGATTAAGTGCCTATTTTAAACATTATAGAAATGTGTCACTATGATGTACAAAACCCCTGTAATCCTGAGCCTCAGAAATAACTTTCACTACTTGGTAGTTGTTATTTCCAGATTTATCTAGGGAATTATAAAAATTTACAAGGGCATGTAAACGTTTTTGATCAGAAATACAATCTTGCTATCTACAGAATGGGGCAACTTCTTTTTCTATCTCATAATAACTCTCATCTCTCAGCATGTATAAATCTCTCCTTTTTAATGGCTGCCTAGGATTCTATTGTTTATCTATATCATAATTTACTCCCTTAACCTCCTATCGACCATCATTTGGGTGTTTAAATTTCTTTTCTTTACATAATGTAATGAATGTTCTCGCACCTGAACCTTTACGCACAAGTGTGGAATGTCTGTAGGAGAAATTCTTACAGGTGGTTTCTGAATTTGCGATTTGGATAAAAAATGCAAAATTGCCCTGCAGAAAGATGGGAGCAATTCACGTTTTCATGAGCTGCCTGTTTTTGCTGTACCCTTTTCATCATACGATATTATCAATCTTTTTACAATATTGACAATTGGACACTTTTTCTGTGACTGAATTATTATGATTTTCTTTACATTTCATTAATTATTAGTGAAGTTAGGTTGAACATCTTTTAATATGTGTATCTGGCACTTTTACCTATTCTTCAGTGAATCACTTATTCATGTCTTTCCTTATAATTTTTAAGAGTTCTGTGTGTATTAGGGATAACAATCCTTTGCTTGTCATTCATCGTAATTATTGTCCCCCAAATTGCCGTCTGTCATTTGACTCTCTGTTTTTGGCCTTCTATTAATTATAGCTAGTAGTTTTTGAGTATTTACTAAGTGCCAGGTACTGTGAAAATGCTTTATATTAATTATCTCATTCAATTCTTACAACAAACTGTTGAGGTAGGTACCGTTATCATCACCCCTATTTTATAGGTGAGGAAATTGAGGCTCATAAGTTTAAGTCACCAAGGTAGGAGAGGGTGAAGCCTGGATTTGAGCCCAGGCTCTACTACATGGCCTCCTTTACAGAATGTCATCTATGAGGTGGTTGTTGGTTCCCCCAAAGTAAACCCCGAGACAAGGATTTGAGTTCAGTTTGTTTGGGATGCGATCCCAGGAAAGAGTAAGGAAGTGGGCAAGTCAGAGCAGGAAGGAAACCGGTACAGGTCACATTGATGAGCAGGTCACCGCCGTGTGCAGCTGGCCTCAGTCCAGCGGGGGACCTCTGGGCCACGCCTTCATGTCAACCCACAGAAGGGGCAACCGGCAGGGTATTTGGCATCCATTTCCTGTATCACTTGCTGGAGTCGACTCCTTGGGAGCATTAACTCCCGGTACTTCTTACCTGCCACTGGACATGTGCTTTCCCTGTGCTGGAGGAAACCCCCAGACACAGAACCACATCCGCCTGCCGTATGAAGCTGCAAGTGGCAAGTCAGGAAAAAGGAGTCTGGATAGGAGAGGATAGGATCTGCTACAGTCGCCAAGCTCACCTTATTTATTTATTTATTTATTTATTTATTTATAATAGAGGCAGTTTTGGTCAATGTGTGCACGTTAAAGAAAAACTCTTTCTTTCCAATGTAACATTATACATGCTCCTCTCGATTTTAGCCAGCTCTTTCCTACCTCTCCCTCCCCCACCACCTTCGATGGGTATTACATAGGAAGGAATTCATCTTTCTTGCTATTATTACTCTGGGAAGTTTGTTTTCCAGGGTCCAGGAGGCCAGCCCAGAAGCTAAGCTCTGGGGACCTTTTAGTCACAGCTCTCTCCCAGCATATTTTGGCAGAATGCTCAGGGTGGGGAGGGCATGGCCTTGGTGTCTGTGCCTGTGATTAGTCTGGCGGGACTTTGAGGGAGGTGGGGCTGGCTTTCCTCTTCCCGAGCCCCTCTCTCTGCCTGGGGCACCTTCATAGTCTTCTTTTCTCTTTGCACATCCATTCAAAACATTCTCCCTACAAAGGAACTGAAAGAAGAGTGTCAGATGTTGCATCTTGGTTTGTCTGTGACTTCGAAGGTATGGAGCAGCCAGAATCCATTTGCTGAGGAAGCTTTGGTAAGCTTGGATTACATACTCAGCTCACTGGAGGATGGGAGGACTGTCCATGGGCCTGCGGCGGGCTCCAACAACTCCCCTTCTGAATTCATGGGGTGACAGAGCCTGAGCTCCACCTAGCATGACTAGCCCGAGAGCTGTGGACCACAGCAGCATTCTCAGCTGACCCCATCCTTTCCCTTCATCTCCCTCAAAGAGGGCTTCCAAGGCCCAGCAATCTAACCTGCCTCTCCCACCTGACTTCCCCTTGTCTCAAAACCTTTCTTCTTATAACTTATCAAAACTTTAAACTTTTGGCTGTCTTTATTGGTGTGCATGTGTGTCTGACTTAGGGGTGCTCAGCACTCAGACTGGACCCAGCTCAAAGTAGCCCGGACCCTCTAGTGGGGCCTGGGAGCCAAGTAACCTGGGCTCTGGTCTCCACTTGGCCATGGACGTTCTGGAGGACCCTGGAAGTCCTTCCTCCTGTCATGGAGGACGAGGTGGCCTAGCAGTGCTGTCCAAGTAGGGGCTATAGGGCAGGTCTTTAGGCTTCGTCAGTCTGCCTTTGGGTACAGCAGCCCAGGAAGGAGCTGGATGTTGGGAAGCAGGATCTCTTTATCTGAGGTGCTCCCCACAGGGGGCTGATGGCTCAGGGTGGGGAATCAGTCCCTCAGGCTGGAAGGGGGATTTGTTTGTGTAGCATCGCAGGATCCATCCACGACTCCATGCGCCCCATTTGGCCCATCGCTCAATGGAGGTGACCATGTCTCCTCTCCCCCAAGACTTCAAGAGATTTGAGAAGACACATAGGAAAATAGCATAGGTTAAAGGGTTTTAGAAGAAAAGTGATCCTGAGAAACTGCAATTACTTGGAATTGATTAGAGAGAAACAGAAGGCCAAGTTTGAATTATAGAATATCCTTAAGACAAAAGAATTTCATTGCTTTCGTTTATTTTTTTATCCAGAAATATCTATCAAACACCTGCTGTATGCCTTTACAGGGTATATGGTCCTTGCCCTCATGCATGTGTCTTCTTAAGGGGCCAGGGGGAGAGATAGTTGATCACCAAATAAATACACAGGATCCTTTTGGGTACTGGTCCACATCATGCAGAAGAGAGAAGAGAAGCAGAGAAGAGAGAAAGTGACAGGGCTGGGAGCTATTTCAGATGGTGGGGCAGAGAAGGCCTCTGTGCTTGCAGGGAGTGCGGAGCCATGCGCTTCGCGGGGGAGGAGCCAGTGCAGGAAGGGGATGGGTGCTCAGGGCTGCTAAGCAGGAGGACAGCCCAGGGAATGCTATGGATTAAGATCAAAAGGGACATGAGTAACTTCTTACAGAACACACTGAGAATTGAGATATCATGCCTGGGTCACTTCTGTGAATCACGTGTTAAATGTTTTTGTTCTTAAAAATAATCACGGGGCTCCTGGTGGGAGGTAGGGAGAATCAGAGAGACCTGGTTTGGATTCCAGCCTCTCCACCAATTACCATGACTGAGGTGATTCTGTAATCCCGGGGAGCCTCAGTCTCCTCATCTGTGATAAGAACACAGATTATCAATATCAGCACTGAAAGAGTGGATATAACCAGAGGTCTATAGATGTTCAACGAGGAAGGGAATATAACAAACAACCTGATGTCAGTACATCTGAAATTTTAGACACACAAGAAAATTCTTCGAAAGATATAAATTGCCAAAAACAATAGATTCAAGAAGAGATAGAAAACTTTAATTGCTTTAGAGGAATTAAAGAAATTTTTAAAAATCTGCTTTGCAGAGATGCTGTGAGCATAAGAGAAAACATGTACAAAATCCCCAGCCCTGTTTTTGGCACATAGTAAGTGTCCAGTACACATGGCCATTATGATGCATGTATATCAAATAACAGTGTAAATATTTCATGGTCTTCAGAACCACCTAACATTGTAAGAAAAAAAAAAATGCTCCGTGTAGCCTTGCCATTGAAATTCCTCCTCCATCTACCTCTGCTTCTCCTAGCCCCAAACATTATCTGCTCAGTTATTAGACTTGATACTACATGACTTTTCCTTATTACTAAAAATATATTACTCGCTTGCCTTGGGAGAGGATGCTGAGATGACGGAATGTACTGCACGCCCAGACCACATCTAAGTACAAACAAGACGTCCGAGTGTGCAGAAACCAGAAGGCTAGTTCATCCACTGCCCCTGCAACTCCACGCGTACTTGACAATGACCTACCAAGAGTCTCTTCAGGGACACTGCTGGGACACAACACTACAGCCAGGCTCTGAACAAATTAGCAGTGACCCAGAGCTAGTGGCGTCCAAAAGGACATTTCTCTGTGGGTCTCGCCAAGAAAATCATTTCAAAGAAGGCCCTGGCTCCTTTGGGTGTCTTTCCCGTTGGCCACGTGCCTTCCCCTTGAAGGACCATGTTGCATAATTGGTTTTCCAAGCAGAGGTCAAGTCCCGTTCCTGTCATAGACTTACCCAACAGAGGGAAATGGCTCCAAACCTGGGCCCACAGGACTTAGATGTTGAGAGCAGATGGCACCTGTCTGCTGGACTGTGGACAGCAGAGGATGCTGGGAAATGCCGGCGGCTCCGGTGGCTACCACAAGTTTGGCTCTGAGCAGGTGCGGTGGGGGTGTAGAGGGTCATCAGAACACAGGCTTTGGATCCTCCAGCGGGAAAGCTCAGAGCTGGGGTCCAGGGATCTTCAGAGCAGAGAGAGACTACATGGCTGCAAGGGACCTTTCAGATTTCAACCAACTCCCCATTCATCAGATGGGGGAAACTGAGGCCCAGGGAGAGAAAGGGAAATGGCCAAGACAGCACAGTGAGTTCTTTCCAGCTTCCAGAGCGAGAGGAGTTGTTATCAGGTGGAAGGTGAGCCCGGAACATTGACTATTTGGGAACATGGAACAGTGTGGAAGGAGACTGGTTTTTCCACAAAATCCTGTTCCCAGTTGGGGAGGGGATGTGTGCAGAGAGGTTCCCAGTGTGCCCAAGGCTTGAAATGCTGCCATTCACACTCGTCCTTTCTACGGGCTTCTCTGCTGTTCTGTTTAAAATGCAATGTCCTTGGAGGAACGGAACAGTCCCCGAGTCTTTGAGATTTCTTGTGAAAGCAGGGTGACAGGAGACCCGTGTTCCGCTCCGCGCTACCGGCACCAACACCACCCTGAATGCCGCTTCCCTTGTTTCCTGTTGGGTGGGCTGGTGGGTGGGTGGGCACCGCCTCTGCCCATCTTCCAAGGTGGTTTCGAGCAGTATTCAAGATAATAGAAGGCAAAGTGTTTTGAGAGCTGAAGAGCTGCTCAGCTGTAGGAGGTGATTCTAGTTAATGATTTATGCCTGGGGGCTGTGTTTCCTGGCAGGAAGCTGGCAGGCAGGCAGGGAGGGAGACCAAAGGGAGAGAAGGGAGAGATGGGAGAGCCGGAAGCCAGGGGCTGAGTTTGGGGGCAGCCTGAGCCATTTTCTTAGTCAGCGTCTGTCGCTAGGACCCTGATTTCCAGCTCCATCTACACACAAGGGGCCTCCGTCTGTTCAGTTGTTTATTTGATAAATATTTATTTAGTCCTCCCCCACCTTGCCCTGCCGCCCAACTAGGTCCCAGCACAGCACTGGATTCAATGCTTAAAACAGAGTTAGGAGCAGAACCAAGCTCGACTTCTGCCCTCAAGGGGCACAGCATGGGGCAGGGGTAGGGGGTGCGGACAAACAAACAAGAAGCACAAATCTTATATGGTCCTCATGATCGTTGTCTTTGCTGTTAACGTCCAACTGCCTCCTGAACGTCTCCCCTTGGGTGTCTAATGGCATCTCTAACTTAACTCACAGGAAGCCAAACATCCCATTCCATCCTCCTCAATCTGACTGCACGGCAACCGTCAGTTACTAAAGCCAGAAACCTGGGAGCCATTCTTACTTGTCCCTCTTTCTCTCTCGCTGACTCCTTCAGCGAGCCCCGTCATTCCTACCACCTAAAGCTTCTTCAAACAATATGCTTCTTTCACCGTCAACACTGTCACCATTCAAGCGGCACCATCTCTTATCCTGACCATTGCCACAGCCTCCCAGCCAGTCTCCCCGCTGCCTCTCGCTCCCAATCTCACCCTCATTCACCCTTTATTCAGAGCAAAATATGGTCTTAAAACATAAACTGATGCCTTCCCTGGCTCCCTGGTGCTTACACAAGAAGACCTCAGCTTCACCACCCGGGTCCTGAAGCCCTGTGTGACCTGGCCCTGGCCAGCCTCACAGAACTTACTCAGCACCTGCATCTGTTGTGGCCTTTTGTTGGTGGCAGTGCTGAGCTCTTGCTCCCCATAGGGCTTTCGTATCCGGCTATTTCCTCCGCCTGGAAATGCCCTTTCTCTAGAGCTTCGCCATTTTGGTTCCTTCTCATCCCATGGGCTCAGCCTAAGCGCCGCCTGTTCCGAGAGGCAACGAAGACCGCCACCCAGCCCTTCTCTCTGCCAGGTGCATCCCAGCACTGTCTGCTTCCATCACACCGGGGGCACGCTTGCTCATCATGCATTCCTGTTTGCTCTCTGATTGGTTGTCTCCTCTACTTTGCCTGGATGCAAATTCTGTGGTCAGCATATGCTATATGCCCTAGTAGACTTTTGTTAACTAAATATTTTCCCTCACCAACCCCATCCCAGAAAAGGTGAAATTCAACAGCTCTCTAGAGCCAGAAAAAGTGTGGCTCCAGGACTTAGGAGAGTAAGTTCTAGCAATGTCCCCATTCTAAGTACACACATGGCGTGGGCATTGCAAGATCCGGGACCCTGTTCTCTCTCTCTGGTGTCCTGGTCCCTTAGATTCTTCTTTAAGAAGAGCTATTTAATGGATTCTTGATTTCTCTCATCACTGACGTGGGGGCACTTGCATCAAGGTTTTCATTCCTTTATTCACACATTCATTCAGAATTTCCTGAGAGCCTGAAATCAGAAGACCTGGGCCTGGGTCTGACGTCTGTTGCCAACCCATTATGTAGCTACGGTCAGGTCTCCGCCCTGTTCTGGGACTCGGTTTGTTCCTGTGTCAAATGGGAGGTGAGGGCTGGATCTCATGGCCCACCCCCTGACTCCCTGGAAAGTGCTTGGATGCTCGGCCCATGTGGCACCAAGTGGACTGCAAGATGCCCAACTCAGAACTAGAGCGAAGCCTGAGTTTTGGCCTCACTCATGGCAGTTGATTTCCTGTTGGCCTATGGTCAGTGTCCGGCCCCGGCTAGTATCTGGGAGTGGAGGGAAGCGGGACAGGAAGTGAAATCTGGGTCACTGGCCCACCTAGCCTTGTTCACTCCATCACCCTCGTTCCCAGGCTCGCTCTGCCTCCCTCTGAGCCAAACTTCCCCACAGGCCATGGAGGTCACTCAGGCCCCACACAGTAACTGTCCCAATCTATGGAAGGAGGGGGAGATCAGAGCAGAGGGCCTAGCCGCCTTCCCGAAATAGGCCCAAATTTCTTCCTCAGTGAACAGAATCAAAATATCCAACATTCTGAAGGCCAAGGCCAAGGCGGGGCGGAGGTCCGAGGCTGGGATATGGTGGGAACAATAATGCGTATTTGGCAAACAGAAGATTTTTCCTTTCATGCACTTGAAGCGGATGCTTCTTTCCCCACCTCCTGCAGGGAATTTCCTTGGGCCAAGAACCAGCAGACCCTGGAAGAATCTGTGTGGAAACTGGTTCCCCTGGTTTCTGTCTCAGGGGTCAGATCTGCATCCCCACCTCTATCCCAAGAAATCAAAACAGGATGGATGAATTCCCCTGAAGTTTTCACATAAGGCAAGAGTTTTCCACGGAATGAAACCCTTTCTCCTATGGACTGGGTCTTCTCACTAGAAAGTCCCCTCCCCTACTAAAGGACCCATAGTTCATGAAACTAATTCATACTAAGGTGTGAACTACTCCCTACTGACTTTCACTTGCTCTAGTTATTTGGCAATGATCTGGAACACAGGACTCTGTTTTATTTCTCTTCACATTCTAGTGCTAAGCACAGGGCTAGGTACAAAGTGTGTGTTGTGTGGATAATAATGATGACAGCAATAGTAATAATAATTACAGAAACAATTACGGAGGGTTTTCTAGTGCCATACACCCCGGTAATTGCTTTATTACCTCATCTCATCTTCACCCCGCAGGGGAGGTAATACTCTTATTCCCATTTTACAAAAGAGGAAACCAAGGTTCATGGAGGTTAGATAACTTATCCGGAATCTAACGGTGGTGGAGCCGGGGTTCATAGTAAGGCCATTTGCCTCCACCTCTTACACAACAAGCTGGAGAAGCTCAAACCGAGATTCACTAGGCTCTCTCTAAAGTTATTCTTTTATAAGACAACACTTAATCCCCGCCAAGTGTGTCTCTAGTGGTGGGATCTTAGGCTTCCATGAAGGAGTGTGTATGTGTGGGGAACGGGCATGGAGTTGTTCCAGGAAGTCCCCAAATCACAATTGTAGCCATTCAGGAGAGGACCAGAAAGAGGTCAAACAATGCATTCCGTCCACCCTTTCTCCTGCTCCCGCGTGACTGCTGAAAGCTGCAGGAGCCCCTGGGATCTCCAGCTTCGTGGTGGGCCCTCAAGTCTCAGGGAAGCCAAACCTTTGCTGGAGGATGGGAAACCTCACCTTAGGTTTGCTCTAAGCCCCCCATTTCAGGAGGTCCCTCATTTTCCTTTCTCATTGCTTGGTAGTTTTCTTGAGATCATTCAGCACAGGGTGTTCGATCATGTCTAGTCTGTCTCCCCCACAGGATGGCGTGCCCCACGTGATCAGGGTCTGCCTGGTTCTCCAGATGATCCCCACCCAGCACGGGTACAGGGCTGGGCAGACAGAAGGTCTTTAGAAAATGGCGCTGTTATTTGGGAAGCTGGCCCTGGAGCTCAGCTGCCTCTCCCGATTCCAGCCTCTTGGGGTCCCAGAAGCTGGGAAGAACCACGACGGGGTTGGTTGTCACCTAGACCTCTTCTCGAGAGGGAAGCCCTGCAGAGATACAGCCACAGCGTGTGTGCGTGAGCCACAGGCCCCCGCATCTCTGTCACCTGCATCCTGGCTCCCCTCCTCCGGGAAGCCCTCCCTGGTGAGTCCCACCCACATGCACTGCTTATGCAGCTCTGCTCCAGGAGGCTCTGGGTAGCCACACGCCTTGTGCTCTCCTGCTCTGGAGAGAAGACTGGGGGAAAAGACTTGGCTTCTTCAGGGTTCAGAACTGGGCTGCCAGTTCAAGATCAATTCTGCTCCTCCTCCTCTCCCCGCTCTGTTGCTTACACAGAGACTCTCCCATTTATCCTTCCTTCTCCCTCCCTTTTCATCCCTTCTTTTGTTTCGTTCTTGCCCCCTTTCTTCTTCTTCGTGCTGCTCCCTTTATTTCCTTCCCTCGCTCCCACCTTGTTCCCTGAGGGACTTGGAACACGGCTGCCTTCAGAGGCAGGCCTGGCCGTCTGGCCTCAAAACCGTGGGGAGAGCTCAGCACTGGACTCAGGCCCACTCAGTTCTGCTGCAGGCGAGCTGTGCGGCCTCGGACAAGTGACTTTACCTCTCTGAGCCTCAGTTTCCTCATTTCTCAAGTGATAATAACCTTTGCCTTGCAGTGGTGCCGTAAGAATCCACAGAAGGTAAACAGAAAGTCTGGCAGCAAGAGGTGCCGGGTGAGAGGTGGGTGCCTGCTTGGCTCAGGGCTGACAAGCAGTGGAGCCCATCCTTGCTCTGGCTCTCCCCTCCCCGCACCCCCCCCCCCCCCCGCCTCCCTTCCGGCCCAGGCTTGGCCAGATGGCGGGAGCAGGGAAATGCAGCGAGCTGCATGCTCCTGGTCTATTTTGAGAAACCTCCTGTTTCCTCTCCTGCCTGGGGCCATGTGGTGGCTGCGGGTCTCTGCTCACAGGATGGGTTCAGAGCTGGCCCTTGCCCTCCCTTTCCCACCCATTCCCAGCCCTTCTCTTCCTCATGGCCTGGGCCCTGCGAGCCCCACATCCTGGCTCCCAGCTTGGGTGCCACAGCCCCTACCAGGCGAGGGAGGTCAGGTACCCAAAGGGGCCCTGGCGTGGGAGCATCCCCAGTCACCCAGCAGCATTGCCGAGGTTCACAGATGGCTGTAGTCATCCGTATTCCACACACGGCTTCCTTCACAAACACTTCGGTGTCCTGCGGAGAGACACAGTCGCCCGGAATGCTGGCCCGGCCAGGAGGTCAGGCAGTCCCCTGGCTCAGGGCCGGTTCATCTGAATTCCAAGCCAGCAGGGGAAGCAGAGGCCCTATGTCCCTCAGTCAACACACTGGGAATCTGGGACCCACCCTGGCTTTCTCTCCCTCCCTTCCTCTTTGCTCTGAGCTCTGACCCCGGGTACCTGGCTTTGAGTTCCGCATCCCTTACTTACTGGATCTGTGGCCTTTTACCTCTCTGTGCCTCCAATTACCTGTGGAACAGGATAGAGATAAGGAGAGTTCCTACCTCATGGGCCCTCAGGGAAGAGATATTGAGTTAATATTGGTAAAGTACTTAGGACGGTACCTGCCACATAGTAATTGGTCAATAAATGTTCGCTATTATTCTCTAATTGGTCAACAAAGTCTGCCCACTCCAATTCTTTTACATTACTTCTGTATCCTTTAATGCTTAGTCCAACCTTTCCTGGAGTGCAGCCAGACCCTTCTTGTTCACTACCTCTGTTCTCCACCCCATTTTCTACATAAAAATTCCGATCAGAGGCACAGGGTTTTGGAATTAGATTCATTCATTCATTGACTCAACAAATATTTGAGGCCTTACTGTGTGTGTGCTACAGCAATAGCCTAAACAAAGCATGAGGCTTGTATTCTAGTTCGTGCAGGTCCCAGCCCTGCTCCTGGACGGGCCGTGCACATTCCTGACCTCTCGGAGCCTCTGTTTTTGTCATCTGCGAAATAGGATCATAGAGCACTTGCCTTGCGGGCATGATATGAGAATTAAGTGAGATGTCGTTTGTGGAGCGCACCGTGGTAGCTCTGGGACAAGGACCGTGGGGTGCTGTCATTCCATTCTTCGCAACCTTCCAAGGTTCCTGTTGTTCTCGGCCTGGCCTTCAGGGCTCCCCACACTGCCCTTCTAGCAGATGCCGCCCCCACCCCCATCCCCACCAGCCTCGTCTCTAACACGATACTTGGGAGACCGTCTCTCGGTACTCAGGCCACCCCAGGTATCTTGCCACTTTTCAAGCGACTCGGACCTTGTATACCCCTTGCCTTTACACACACTGTTCTCCTTTCTTAGAGTTTGCCACCCCTTCCCCTTCTTTCCTTGACAGCCCCTCCTCATTTTTTTCAAGGCAGCCTTGGTTACATGCCACTGCGAGGCAAGGTCTTTCCAGCCTCCCAGACAGGACAAATCCCTCTTAAATATGGATTCTTCCAGGCGCTGATGCCTCTGGTACATCCCTTCCCTTCCTGTGGTGTATCATTAAATTACTGTGTGGCCACGTCTGTCCCCTCAGCCCTTTGGCAGGAATGTGTCGCCTTTATTTTTGTGCCCTCAGAGGCTAGCGCTGGCACGGCATGTTGTGGGCACTCGTTAGCGTTCGACGAGTATGTGCATGGACGCCGAGACACCTCTGGTGGCTACCGTATTCGAGGTTCATGCGCCACTGGAAGGAAAAGGCTTTGGCAAATGCCATCCCCACTGCCAGCTGCAGCAGATATGACCTGGGTGCCACTGCGTGCTAGTGTGATAAAATGTGTTAGCTAGTATAGGCTACAGTAACAAGCAGGCCACAAAGTATATAATGGTGCGGACACAGTAGAAGTTTATTTCTCACTCACGTAAGTCTGAAATCAGTTTTCGTGGTCTGCACGTGGCTTTCCTCCAGACAGTGATGTGGGGATCCTGGCCGCTTTCGTCTTGAGGCCCCACCATTATTTAGGTCCTTATCATCTGCATCCAACTGGCAGAAAGAAAAAGTGAGAATGTGGAGGAGATACAGCTGCTCGTAAAAGCCTTGGCTCGGAATTGGTACACATTGCTTCTGCTCACGTCCCACTGCCCAGGACGCCAGCACATGGCCATGTCTGGGAGCAGGGGAGGTGGGAAGTGGAGGCTAGCCGTGTGCCCTGAAGAACGGGGGAACGTGGACTTTGGTGAACACTGACCGTCTCTTGCAGTACAGCCACCGCTCTGACTTCATTTTTCTAGCTCCCCTGTGTGTGGAGGCCAGAGGGCAGATCCCCCAGGCCACAGTGAAGGGGACTGGGCTCCCGGCCTGGCTGCCCTCACTTGCCAGAGCATGCTGGCCTTTAACGACTTGAGCAGTTCATGGGCTTCAGCTCCTCCTGGTCTGTTGGGCAGACAGAGCTAGAGAGACTGACCAATGATCAGGTCAAGGTTGGGGCAGCTCAAGGAAGCCCACGGGGGGTGGAAGGGTGGCTCTAGGTCAAACACTCTTCTTGGGGCCCTGAGGCTCTCTCAGGGTTCTGGGACAGGGTTTTGTAGCCAGAGAAGTCCAGACCCTGCAGGCTGCAGCTCTTCTTCCTTTGTCAGGAGGGGCTGGGCCATGTCCTGAGTGATGCACTAACCTCTCAGATGGTCACAGCTGCTTAGAGCAGAAATATCCGCAGCCCCAGCACCATCCAGTTATTTCCTTGGCCAAGTGCTCTCAGCTGCAGTCTGAAAGGCTCTTTGAAAGCCGAGCGTCTCTTTCTCCCAACACTTCCAGGCACCGGAAACAGAAACCAGCCCCCTGGGCAGCCCTTGCCGGGATGATCAGCCCCACTCAGTCAGGACACCTGGCACCCGGGCTGGCTCCGTGGCTTCCTGCCCACTCCTATGTCTGCCCCCATCTCAGCCAGTCCAACTCCAAGGCCATGAATCTCAGGAAACCCAAGGAGGCAGGATCCTCATTGACCGTCCAGTCCAGTGGTCCTCGGTAGAGATGTGTAGAACAGAGTGGGGGCATTTGGGAGTGCTTCAGTGCCTGGGGGCACACCGGCCAAGGTTCTGGGGCATGCCAGAACTGTCCTGCATCCTGTGCATCCTCTCCATGCCCAACTGCATATTCCCTTAGGGCAGCACTTCTCACACTGGAACATGCAGGGCCTGAAAATACAGAGTTCCAGATTCATCAGGTCAGCGGTGGCAGAGGAATGTGTGTTTTTGACAGTTCCTGGTGGTGTTGATACTGCTGGTCCAGGGAACACACTTTGAGAACCACCACTATAGGACGACAATTTTGTTTTTAAGCATCTAAGTCTAGAATATAATTCTATTTTATGTCTCTGAAGACGCCTTTTGTGCATCTTTATACCACTTTATTTTTCTGGATTGCAAATACTGTTTAGATCAATCTCTTGTCCTGTTCAGAACTTTACCTAGAATTTTCATCTCAGAAAACAAGAGTTCTCGCTGGCCACTGGAGATATCCGAGTCACTGATCGACACTATGCGGCAGCCTGCATTCGCAGCCGTGATATCCGGGGTGCTCTCTCGAGTGTAGGCCAGTCTCTGACTACTTCCTCGGCCTTCCTCGTAGTCGTACCATTATTCAAATAGTGTTGGAATGCCTGGGGTTATAGTGTAAACTATTTTCCTTTTATTTCTCTGTTATCTTAGAGTTAGAGCAGTGTGTGTGTGTGTGTGTGTGTGTGTGTGTGTGTGTGTGTGTGTATTTCATTTCGGTGATTGGGTAGTGTCTTATTCCTAAGATTTCATTTTGGGAGGTAAAGTGGTGTTACTAGATATTATAAAAAGGGTCCATTGCATCTATTAGAGTCAGGATGACTGATTTAGTCCAACTCTCATGTCAGACAGGAGTGACTTGGGCACAATGGCTGGGGATCCCCCGCCCCTGCCCTGACTTCTAGTTCCCTACTCTTTCTGGGCAGAAGAAAGAGAACCTCCACGAGGGCCTGCTGCATGCCGGGCACTGTGCTGGCTGTCACATGGTAGAGGATGGTGTCACTAGGCCCAGTTTTCAATGAGGACTCTGCTCAGGAAATTTGAGTGTCATGCCCAGTAGACACATAACTGTTAAGTTGTGGTGCCGGGATTCCAACCCAAGACAGAATCCATAGCCACGAAGAAGGCTGTTCTGCCTCCACGTCGAAGGAGGACGTCTTCAGTGATTGCTGTCCTCACAAAACTGAGAAAGTGTATGAACACCTCGAGGTACCGATTACTTGCGTGTAATAGAATGAACCGTGGCTAAAACAAGTGTGGCTTTGTTGATTCCACACAAGAGGCTAGCATTAGCAGCTGGAGACTTTGGTTCAGGGGCTCAGTAGTACTGGAGGCTGTTGCTCTGCAAGCCTCTTGGCTTTCCTCATGGGGAGAGAAGGCCTCCCTTCTTCAGCTTCTTTGGGGGGAATAGGCAAGGAAGAAGGGGCGGGGAATGGGCAGTGGGTCAGCCACCCCACAATCTCTCTCTTAGTCACCGAATCGCCATCAGCATCACATGGCGATTAAAAGAATGGCTTCTGGAGTGAAGAAAACCTTGGTTCAAATCCTAGCTCTGTAATGTCTTAACTGTTTTGAGCCTCAAATTCCCCATCTGTGGAAAAGAGATGAACAGCAGACTGGGATGGTTGAATGAGTCAAGGTGTATAAATGGTTTAGCCAGGGACCGTCACATAGTAAGAACTAAACAAATGTAGGTGCTCCATATCATCATTACTGTCAGGTATAAATGTCAGCCAAGGTGGAGTTGGCATGCCACAGGCATTTAATCCTCTAGTTGACCCTATGAAGCAAACACCATCAGTCCATTTCACAGATGAGGTGTCCGAGACAGAGAGTTTAAGAAAATGGAGTCTAGATGCAAACCCAGGCAGTGTGATTCTGGAGCTCATCCTTATAACCTTTACACTAAGCTGCCTCCTTGACATATGGTGGCCACTATTATTATCCAAATATTAACTAAGCACCTGCTTTGTGCCAGGTCCTGTGCTGGGCCGGGGGGTCAAAATGTTACAGAAGATATAGTCCCTACCCTGAAGGAGCTCCCAGCTTTGTGGGGTCAGAAACATAAACAGACGCATAATACCAGGCAATGTAGAAACCTGGAACAATTCACCAGCAGAAAAATTGGCAAATAATACTCATTATTTGTATGCAAAATTAAATCACAACCAAGAATTGTGATTGCATTCAGCTGCCCAGCCCTGGGTGATGGCTTGTTCCCAAGTTTCCCCACGGGTCTTTTCTGGCTGTTTCTGTTCAGTCTTTTGCTAGCAGACAATAGCAATAGGCATCCAAGTTTCTAAAAAAAGAATGGAGGAGAAATACAAAAATTATTAAAATTGGGAAGTGTAAAGAAATGGGAGTTGGTGCCTCCTCTGCTGGTGACTTGCCAGTGGCAGAGTCTAGACTCAGTTTGTCCACCTGTTAAAGGGAGATTCATTCATGCTTTCCCGTATTCACTCAAGAAAATATGACAGGGATCCTGCCCACCGGCCCTCAGAGCTGTATAGTTAATACAAACTATAAGCATACAGGAGGAATAACAGAGAAGGAGGCCTGGCCTCTGCCTTTGAATCATGCCGGGGTGGGAGGGCAGGAGGAGTGAGTCAAAAGGGTGAACAAGTGTGTGTGTGTTGGGGGGGGCGGGTGTGTGCGTGCACACACGTTTAAGAAGGAAGCCAAGCCCGGCTTCTCCACAGGCTCCTTCCCCTCGATCCCCGGCCCTCCCCCCGACCAGTTGAAAGGGCCTCAGAGTCCCTTTTCCCCCATCTCCTCACCCCACTGCATCCTGGCGACAGGTCCTCTCAGAGCCAGAACGGCTTGTTCCCTATATTAATGGCTCACGGAGGGGGCCTTGGTGACTGGCAATCAGGGAGAAGGAAATGGATTTGCAATTATAGCTTTTGTTTTGTCGGTTTTCTTCATCTGCAGGCAAGGAGGAAAGCCTCCTCCCGGCTCCTTTTCCTGCTTCCGGGCCAAGTGACACAGACCCTCCTGCCTTCTTCTTGTGCTCTGGCCTTGGACTACCTGGTGGGGGGCATTCTGAGAGAGGGGGCAAGAGACGGGGGCACAAGAGGGGTTAGGACTGCGCCTTTCCATACTACTCTGGGCTGTGTTGGAGCCCGACCTTGAAGGACTCATCCCTTCAGACTCTGCCCAGGCAGAGTCCCAGGACCCCCTAGGAAGAAGTTCTGCCCCCAGGCGGTTTTCAGGACAAGCTTGTGAAGGGAGGGTCTCCCTGATAGTTGAGCAAACGAGTTTCCTCTGGCCCCTGTTTATAACTAACCCCAACACAGGAGAGCACAGGTTGTTTCTGGGGCCAGCTCATGGTTTCACCATTCACTTCCCCAAGAGACTGGGACTTGGGAACCGCCGGGGACCCCAGAGACTATAGTCAGGTGATCACTCCCCAAGGGCCACCCCTTCCTTGGGTGGGTGGGAGGGGCACACCCAAGCCCTAACTGGCATCCAGAAGAGAACAGTTCGGGACTCTGCTTTCCCGTGGGTCTGAATGCTGTGTGACATCAGCTAAGATATTTAACCTCTCTAAGCTTCAGAATCCTCACTGGTAAATGAGGATAGTCACCTTACAACGACTTGCTGCAGACATTAAATGAGATAATACACAAAAGCTCCTGGCACAGCACCTGGTGGAGAAGCTACTCCAGGAAAGGCAGTGGCTGTGGTAGCCTGGCTCAGGGCCGCAGGGGTCTGGATGGGCCGTGTGCGGGTGGCCCTCTGGGAGGCGGCAGCTGCCTCGGTGATGTTTCATTCTTTGAGCTGTGTGGGTGTCCACGGCTAAGACCTTCTGGCTCATCTAAATCGTTTCATAATAAACATTTTAAAATGTAAAAGGTTATTGTGTTTTACAGAAAAGTAATTCAATTGCTAGAAACCTGTTGTTAAAAAGAGTGAGAAAGAAAGAGAAAAATTAAAATAATAGCACGAGGTTCCAGTTTTCAGCGGAGAAGGGCCTTTTCAGCCATTGCTGGAGTCTCCCCTCTGGCTTTCCACCTTCCCTTCAGGTTCTCGGCCTGGAGATGGTCTGAAGGTGTCCAGGTACTCTGAACCTTACTGCTGCCCATGGGCTGTGGGTCTAGGTCCTGCCAGGGGGGCACCTGCTACCCAGGATGCATTGCGTACCTCACTCCGGAAGAACCTCCACCAAGGCCCTCGCCCTCTGGCCAGCAGCCAGCTGTCAGGCATTGCAGACTGGAGAGAGAAAAGTGAGGGTTCCTCACCTGAGCAAGGCCAGGCCTCTGTCCTGAGCAGGGCTGAGCTCAAGATCACTAGAACCAGGATCTGCAACCTTAGCAAATTCCTAGGGGCTTGCCATCTCTAGTCCTGATTGGTCCTTAGGACCAGGAGCTGAGCCTGAAGGTGGGAGGGGGAAACAGAGGCCAAGAGGCTCCCAGGAGTGAGTCAGCTGAAGGGGAGGAAGTGTCCTAGGCAGCTAGAGCCACTGCATAGAGGCTTGGAGCTGAGAGAACCAGAGCAGAAGGTCCGTCAGGAGTATGAGTTGGGGAAAAGGCGCGACCAGTTTGTCTTCAGCCAAGCTCTTCTTCTCGGTGTCTGCCCACCATGTGCCGCCCTTGGGTCCCCCTCACCAACCATCGGCCCCAAGAAGTAAGAGAAGTGGTTTTACCAGTTCCACAATCTGAGCTCAGTTCGATTCCTGTCCACTCGCAGCTTTCTGGGCCAAGCTGAGCCAGGCTGAGGTCCGGTCCCTCCCCATAAAAGCCATTCTGCAGCTCACTAGGGTGTGTTCACAATGTTTTCCCATTTCATTCTCAGCACAGCCCTGTGACACTGGCGTGATGTCCCCTCTTCCCTGCATTAGGACAGAGACTCTGGGAATCTAGGGGGCTTGCTCAATGTCGCAGCAGGAAAATGATCCCAGGGTCTACCCCTCTCTTCCACCTGCTCCGCCCTCAGAGATGCATCAGAACCTCTTGCCTTAAAGTGTGGTCCAAGGAGAGGACGGACGTTGGCAGCATCTGGGAGCTGGTGGGAAATGCAGAATTCCAGGCCCCTCTCTAGCCCCCCCAAACCAGAATCTACATTTTAGCAAGAACCGTGGTCATTTGCAAGCACTTCACAGTTGGAGAAGCTCTGCTTTAGAGAAGTCCTTTCCCATTTAGATTTTCCAATCTTCTGACAGGGAGAGGATACTCATTTCGGAGGAGCAGACCCCTGATGAAGGACATTGGGACACTTGCAGGAGATCTAGTTGATGGGGGCACACTGTGGCAATGAGGGTGACCTTGTTTTCAAAGACCCTCCCCCGCCGGTCCACCACTTCTGCCCCTGCCAGTCTTCCCTGTGCTTTTCCACTCCCAGCAAGCAACTCCTCCCCCCCACCCCTTCATTGTACATGACAGCTGTAGGGGGTGGGGTCGTTGTCTCCATGGCTGCCTCCCTGAGACTCCCAATCTTTTCCTAAATGCCCCCCTCCCCCGCACCGTCCAGCCCTGGTGAGGCTGATTGTCCCATTCAGCACCCCCTCCCCGCATTGGCTGATGGGCTTTCAAACCCCCTTTAGCTGCCTAATTACCGCTGATGGGGGCTGCACGTGCAGGCTGCTATGAATAAGTGATTCTGTAATTACTGCTGGCACCCAGCCTGCCTTTGGTGGGGGAGGGGAGGGTCTGAGGACAAAGGGGGCCCATGGCTGGGGAGGGCGGCCCTGGGGGCAGCACAGGTCTTTGTTCTGCTTTTGGGATAGTGAGCTCTGGTGGCAAATCCCCTGCTGTGAGGCAGGGCTGGTGGAGGGAGCCACAGCTGAGAAGTTGGCCCACTCATGCTAAACAGGTTTTGCAGAGGGAGTGTGTTCTGGGCTGGGCTCTGTGCTCCATGCTTTGCATGCTAGATCTCATAAGGTGACCGACAGTCCTTCTGGTTTCCCAGGACAGTCCCAGTTTTAACACAGGTCCAGAACCTTCCCACCTCCATTGATCCCAGAGAAATCTCTAGGTCACTCTGTATGTATCTGGTTTTCTCAACAACTGGAAGAGATGACAGACCCAATCATCCACTTTACAAATGGAGAAACGAAAGCTCAGAGGGGTCTAGGATTTTGCTGCAGGCCGAACAGCTGCTAAGAGGCAGAAGCTGGATTTGGCCCCCAGGTCTATCTGGTTCCAAAGATCTATGGCACGAGGAATCTGCCCAAATGCCAAAGTGCAGGGGAGGACTGGTCTGCGGGCCCTGGTTTGCAGTGTGTCCCCCTAGTCACATCTTTGTTCCAAACTGTGGCCTAGGCCAAGTCCCCTACCCACCTCGCCCCTGGCGGCCCACAGGGTTTTCAGCCTTCCTCTGTGCTGACCACCTCACCTGTATCCCAGAACCCAAGCAGACTCAGGAGGGGTGGGCTGGGGAAAGCCAGGACCTGGCTAGACCCTCAGGGGATACGGGCAAAAGGGCAGAGCTCTGGCCTTGGAGTTTGAATGGTCTTGGCCTGGACCTGCCACCGAAGAGCAGCACGGGAGGCCCGGACTCCCTCATTGAGTTGAGGGGTTGGCTTGGATGTAGACCCCTTCCAGCTTTGGGATGGCAGCTAAATGGAGCTCATCTGAGTGGCTGAGAGCCAGTATACCTTGGGTAAATTACCTAACTTTCTAGAAGGTGCTTGGTAGAGAGGGGATAATGATGTCACCCACTTCTTTAAGGTCTTAAAGAGACAATGCATGGAAAGCTCTTTGTATAATGCCTGGCAGAAATAAGAGCTAGTTGTTGCTATTATTGTTGTTATTATTTTTAGCGATCTCCTCCTCCCTGAGTTTGGGGACCCACCCCCCCAAGCCTGCATCAAGGGTCCTGGCAGGCCTGGCTGATGTCTGAACCAATGAGAGCTGAGGGAGAGACAGACACTACCCCCAGGGCCTAAAATAGAGAGAAAGCTGCCTCTGAAGCTAGGCTTGGCAGGATGGTTTTGCCCATACAAGGCCAGAGTCGGTGCCACCTGGCAGCCCCTTGAGGCAGGGAGCTGAAGGGCAGACTGCCCCAGGCCTGCTCTGGTTTTTGCTAGATCTGCCTGGGGCCGCCCCAGGAATGTCACAGGCTCCTTCTTCCTCAGATGGATGGCTCCCTAGGGGCTGAGTTTCATTTGAAATCAGTTTAAGAGAAGAGGCTCTGGCTCCAGGCCCTCCTCCCCGCCAGACATGCCAGATCCTGGATAAGGAGGAGGCCCCAAGGCCCGAGATTTCCCAGATGCCCCTCTTGGCCATGGAGTTTGGAGCTGCTGCAAATTCAGGAGTGTCTGGACAAAATCTGGGGACTTCATGATCCCCCTTAGAAACAGACTTCCAGGTGGCTATGCAGTCATGGGCCAACTAGGTCCTCTTCTTTGTCACGGAATAAACCTGGTCCCACAAAACAAGTCTCTGTTGCCTTGCAGGGTCAAGAACTTGGTTTCTGTCCAAGAAAAGGCACCTACATGTAAGGGGAAAAGGCAGCTTTTGAACCTTGCCTCTGCCAAGGAGCTGTGTGACCTTAGGCTGGGCACTCAACCTCTCTGAACCTCAGGCACATTCTCTGGAAAACAGGAATAATAATTCATGCCTTGCTGGTTTGTGGTGGGGGCTAAATGAGGCAATGGAAGGATGGAATGACCTAGCTCAGGGCTGGCACACAGTAGGCGTTCCGTACCTGCTCATGTTCCTCTGGTCACAACATGCTATTGGCCAGACATTTAGATGATGCTGTGAGATGTGTCTTGATGACTCCTGGAAACAGCTCACAGGGTTCGCCTCTCCCCCAAGGTGGGTCAGGAACTTGAGTGCAAGAAAAAGGTTTTTGCAAGAGTCAGCACCCAGCAGCTCTTCTGTACGCTGGTCTAGCCTGGTGGGGGAATGACAGCTGATCCAGTTTCAAGGCTTCTGTCTCATTGTCCCCATTAGCCTGGACATGCCCATACTTCTGTGCCCAAAGGACAGCTCCCAAATGCCTCTAACACTCCAAGAAGAGTCATCATCCTCTGTGGCTGCCACTTCTCCAGGTCACAAGCAGACGCTCAGAGACTGCTTTTGGTGATGGTGGGGACCCTAATCATTGTGAAAATGAGACACTTCCTCCCTGGAATGTGACCAATTGCAGAAAGCTAAGAAGCGACCCACGGGTATTGGGCAGCATGGTCCAGGACCGAGTGCCTGGACTACAGGGCTCAGTTCGTGCTCTGGTCACTGGGCAGCTTACCTCTCGGTGACCTCTTGGCATTGTCAGGGCAGAGGGCAGTGTCAGGAGGATTGATCAGCAGCACTGGGTGAGCAGGACTTGTCTGAGCCTCGTTTTCCTCATCTGTAAAAGAGGAGTTTGTTGAGACCATGAGCACGGCGGTTTAGAAGATAGATTTGGGGCCAGTTGCATGAGTTTGAAGTGTAGTCCTCCCATCCCGTGCCCCGTGTCCATCCGCGCAAGTGATTCAGCCTCTTTGGGCCTCAGTCTCCTCGTCTGTAGAATGACGGTGGCGATAGCACCTGTCTCGTAGTTTGCTGCTTTATACGGTCTGAAGCACCTGGTGACACTTGCTGAAGGCCTACCAGGTGCCAGGCACTGCCCGAGCGCATCATTGTAACAGCAAGTTCCATCTTCTTGACCACCCTCAGAAGGAGGTGCTAGTGTCAATCCCTGTTTACCTAAGACACCCAAGGTCACATAGCTAGTAAATGTCAGAGCTGGGATTCACAGCCAAGGGGTTTGGCTCCAGAGGCCACTTTCCTAACAAATAAATGTTAGCTTTCATTGTGATCCTTGTGCAATTAGCATAAACACAATGCCCGGTGCTCTATAAATGCTACTGTTGTAATTGACCAGGACAAGAGTGACATGGTGTCAGCATCCCCAGGGCTTTGCTTCCCGCAGCTGCTGAAGAGGCTTCTGCTGTTCCTCCCCTCCCCCACGCACACAGAAGGGTCTCGGAGTGCCAGGGCCTTCTCCTGGGTCCAGGCTAGAACCTGGAGGAGAAGGATTGGGAGCGCTGGGAGAGAGCGCCGGAGGAGAGAGAGCGTGAAACAAAATCAGGAGACAAAAACTGCACATAAAACGCGTTGCACAGAGCTTGTGAGCTGGTTACTTCTAAGGACCCTCAGAGAAATATGAGTTTTTAAAAACCTTTTAAATTAATTGTGAACCATCGAATTGTGCTATTTGAATCCAGTACCACTTAGAGACTGAGCCACACGGGTGCCACCATCGGCAGGGTTACATTCGGTGTTACGTCCAGGCTTCCTGGGGAAGCTTTGGATGTTTAGGGACGTTAAGGGAGAGGGATGACGTTTGGTACTGCAAAACCACACTTGAGTCTCGACCCTATCACCCACATCTTCCCCCTTGATGAGACCAAACACTCCACTGTCCCTTCTTCTCTGGCCTTCTGAGGTGCAGGGGGCTCACAAGCCACCCCTCCTCCCCCCCAGGGATGGTACACATGGAGGTGTCTCTGCCATCCCAGTGAGTGCACTAAAGCCAAGTCCCGCTCCAAGCAGCCCCTGCCGGGCAATGAGGGCTAGAGGCCAGGCTGCTGGGGGCAGTGGGGACCCATCAGTGTCTGGGTCAAGGGTCCAAAGAGCCCTTGTTCTAACACTCTCGTGCAGACAGGTGGGGATTATTAAAGACAAAAGTCGCTGGGCAAGTGCAGGGCACATGAAAGGTCCGGGGAGCAGATGGCAGAGCCGACCAACCAGGCCAGGCGCACCTGCACCCACAGTGGATGACCAATATCTTGTAGTGATCAGATGGGCTGAGTGATGAGACAGCGTTTTTAAAGTGAATCGACTATGTATCTCCATCAGTTGTAAGATAAACTATTGACTTTATCCTAAGTCTATGAGGGATGAAAAATGCTGCCTTTTCAATGTGCATATCAATTGGAAGGCACATTCAGATACCCAGACTATAAAAATGTGAACAAATTGTGCATCTCGGGATCAAGCGACTCTGGCTGCTCACAGACGAGGCACCTTTGTTACTCTGAATGGACAAGTTACTCTCACCAGCCCTCAGCTCTCTCCTCCTCTGTGCTGCTGGTAATACAGGTCTTCTTTCTTATTAAGTGATGCTAAAGGCGATACCAGTACCGCCTGCTCCAGACAACTGTTTGGTGATGGAAGAACTAGCCTAAGGGGGGTGATATATAAATGAGAGATAGCAAAACGTCCTCTCGTTCATTCACTCGACAAATATTTACTGACCATTTAATATGCGCAGGCACTGCTCTGGGTGCTGGAGATACAGGGACGAATGTCCCAGAAATGAAATAAGCATGTGGTTCAAGTTGACTGAGATTTTCAGAGGGGGCTTATCATATGATTGGCAAAATTTAAATAAATCCCTCTTGTGTCTAAGTGGATAATGTGAGAAGAAAATATCTCTCCTCTCTTAAGCTCTCTTTGCAGTCCTACTGTGTTCACGTGTAACCTGCTGGCAGGTCTCTGAGTGTGACAGATAGTGCCGTGATTCTCAGGTCGTCAGAACTCCGAAACAGAGTCATACGTGTACGGTGCTGATAGCTAGGAGCAACTGATATACTTTGTTATCTAAACTCCAAACCCTTTCCTGTGTCTCCCGAGAAGTTATCTGGTCTGGAAAATGGCCAGAGAAAATAGAAAATTAGCAGAAAGAACAAGAAGTGCAGACAGCTGAATGAGGTTCCACTGACTTGAAAGCCAAGATTAATAGGAATTTGTAAACATATCCATGTAAGCTACCTTTAGCCTTAGTTGGTAAGTGTGACTCAAGTTAGGCAAATTGCATGATGGAAGAACTGTGAAACTGAAGTCCAAATAAGTTAAAATATCGTGTTGCATTTAGGGCCTATAATCCAGGAGCCACTACATCTCCCTCTCCTTACCCCACTGCGATTGTACTTCCTAAGTATCTCTCAGATCTGTTCACATCTGTCCATCTCCCCGGCTACTGCTTTAGTCCATTCTGCCCTCACCTCTTGCCTAGACATCTGCTCAACTGGCACATCGGCCTTGACCTTCATCTACCAACCCCCCAACTGGGCCCCATGCTCCCATCGCTGGCTCTCACACTAGCACTTCTTCATACAACTTATTGAGGTCCAGACCATGGATTTATTGGCGAACTTGTTTAAGCAGTGCCTGCCTTCCCCACGTCATTGTAATGTCATTGAGGGCAGGGACTGCATCTGTTTTTGGTCATCGTTCTGTCCCCTGCACTTAGCACGAAGCTAGAAAGGAGTTTAAAACATATTTTGACCGAGACTTTGTAAACATATCCACATAAATTAGTTCTATCCTCACATTTATCTTCTATCTGTCTTTATCCTGAGCCGTGGTAAATGCTTAATATTTGTCGAATGAATGGATAAATGAATAAAGGAGTTTTAAACATTAAAAAAAAGATAAATAATTTTTATGCCTATGAAATAAATATTTTTCTCCCCCACCAAAAAAATGCTAAAGAAATGTTTTAAGACTGTCTATTTGGAAGGACATACTGGCCTGTTCTGAGCTCACATGTGGAGAGCCTTATAAACCCTGGATGTGTGTGTGTGTGCACGTGTGTGTGTCTGTGTGCATGTGCGTGTGTGTGTGTGTGTGTGTGTTTGAGAGGTTAAGAGCATGTTCTCTGGGGAAGACAGTGAAGATTCGGATTACCTATTAAAATACAAATATATCCAACCAAGAGCCCTGGAACCTTTTACTAAGTAAGATCCTTCTAAATATTTGTACAAGAACAAATGTGAGGGAATCATTGCCCTGGTGCTAATGCCCTGAGAGGATGCAGGAGAAGACACAGGAGCCTCCCCGACAGCCTGCTCTTTCTCCAGCTTGCCAGGGTCTTCTCTAGGATGATCCCGTGGGCTCCTGGGAGGAGGCAATGGCCTGCGAAGTGTCTTCTGTGGTTGGTGGGGCTGGTGTTTAGCTCTCAACACATACCTCCTTTATAACCGCTCTGTGCTCGGCCTTCTGATGAGAGCTTCTGATGAGACGTGTGGAGAAGGGTGCTCTTTTATATACTCTTTTAGGGAGTATAAATTTGATCAACTCTTTGCAAGGTGATTTAGCGATATCCGTCAAACATTTAAAGACATATACCCTTGATGGTGGCAAATCCCCTTCCTGTAAATTCCCTGTACGTCACCCCTGGCTTTAAACTCGTCTCCATCGGTCTTCATATCAACCTTGAGAAGAAGGCCTCTGTCGCTATATTTACAGCTGAGGAAACCCAGGCCCAAAGAATTAGAGTGACTTGCTTAGGGTGGGACAGCAGAAAAGTGCCCTTTTTGCTTTGACCCTGTGGGTACTGGCAGGGGAGGGGGCAGGTTAGTTATCTATTGCTGTGAAACAAAATATCCGAAGCGGCATCTTAAGACAATCAACATTTGTCATCTCAGAGTTTTGAAGGTCAGGGTTTCAGGAGTGGCTTAGCTGGTGCTTCTGGTTCAAGGTGTCTCATGAAGTTCCTGTCAGGCCGTGGGCAGGGGCCACCATCATCTGAACGCCAGATTAGGTGAGGGTTTACTCCCAGGCTCACTCTGTGGTCATTTGCAGGCCTTGATTCCTTAGTGGCTCTTAGCCAGGGACTTAGTTCCTCACCATGTGGGCCACTGGCTGCCTGAATGGCCTTATGACATTTCGGGCGGCTTCCCCCAGGGTGATGAACTGACAGAAATAGAGAGAGAGAGAGAAAGAGAGAGAGAGAGAGACCCCAAGACAGAAGCCACAGTCTTTTATAACATAATCTAAAAAATGACATGCTATCACTTCTGCCATATTCTATTGGTCGCACAGTACAGTGTGGGAGGGGACTACACAAGGCTGTGAATCCCAGGGGGTGGGTCACTGGGGACATGTTAGAGGCTGCTGACCACAGGAAAGCTCCTGGCAGAGTCTTACTCTGAAAGCCTGGATTCCATCTTTGGGTGGCCCCTGCGGTGGGAGGGTAGAAGGACCCACCTGAATGAGTCCTGTGGGATAGTGGGAGGCACATGGCACCATGGAGAGAAACTGGGAGGGAGGGAACGGTGCAGGCCCGGGCCTCTCGAGTTCTCCCCTGCCCTGGGCTCCTGCTCCAACCCTAAGGAATCGCAGGCAAATCGTTTGTATCTCTTGCATCTCAGCACCCTCCACCCAGGGCCAGTGGCAGCTTGACCACCTTTACCCTCCGTCTTCTGCAAATGCAGGGAGCGCCAAGGAGCCGGTGCCATAATAATAGGCATGAACGAATGGCTCTGGACAAGTGGTCTCACCAAGCTAGCCATGCAATAGGTGCTCGACAAGCACCCGGCGACAGACTAATGGCTCTAAACACAAGTACTGAACGTTTACTGTGTACCAGGTCCTCCGCTCGGCCTGCAATTCATGTGTTATATCAGTGTTTGCCCCCAATGGGAAACTGAGGCTGAGAAGGTTAAATACATTGCCTGAAGTCACGCAGAACTTATTCCAGGGTCAGTGTGACTGCAAGGCCTCCGTTCTTGCCTCTGATGCTGCACTGCCTCCTCCAGTGGGAATCAGGGCTGTCTTACAGAGAGGACATGAATCTGGGACCTGGAAGTCACCAGATAGGCCTCCGAATCCTCCCTTCCTCACTAAAGAGGTGGGGAAGGTACTTTTCCCAGAAGGCTGCTTCCCGAGACGAGAGGCAACTTCCCTCTTTGAGTGGGAGACAGAGCCTAGACCCATGGCCTCCTAAGAGTCAGACCCGTCGTCTTTCACTCTCGTCTGGAAGCCCAGTCTTCATACCAGCTCAAACAAAAATACTTCTGCGATAAGCATGAGACTGGGTTCATTGCCAAGGTCGGAGCTAATTTCCCGCAGGGTGGTACGCTACAAAGAGCCTGGGCTATGGCCACAGGCAGATCTGTGTTAAATACTTAGGCAGCTACTTAACCTTTCTGAGGATCAGTTTCCATATCTGCAAAGCGGGGACAATCACACTAATTTAAGTTAGTCGTAAGGATTAGCTGAAACAAAAGATGTGGACATGCAGGGGACGTAGTAAATACCAAATCATATTCGTCTGTTTCCTTTCGTCCTTTTTTGATCATTTGCAGAAACTCTAACTCTCCCTCCAAAAAAAAAAAAAAAAAAAAAAAACTGTTCTTTTTGGGGTTAACAAAGGAGACCTCATTCTAGCTTGCTGGTTTTTCCCCCTGGGTGGCTCTAACATCCTCAGATCCTTCTTGCAATCAATGAAGACCTCCCCAGCATTGATGAGGGCTTTCTCTCCTGTGCCTTTAGAAAGCCAGACCTGAAGCCCCCGGGGAAAAAGGGGCATTGATATAGCTGGCGTAATTTCAGCCAAATGCCCCTCTGATGGTCCAGGTCAGGGGAGGTTCCTGTAGTATTTCTGGAATGGAAAAACCCCAGGTTGCTGGTTAAAGGCTGCTGCAGTACCGCAGGCTAGCTTAGTCACTGGGAGCAGGCCTGGAAGGTTTTGAATTCCAGCAATTGAGGTCCCTTGAGAGGTAGCTGTTGCTGTCCTAGCTGAGCTGGGGGAGGGGCATGGGAGAGCAGATGTTTTCAAGACGCTCAGCTTAGTTCACAACAGACTGTGAGGATACTGAATCCTCTCCTAGATACTCTGGCCTGAGATTTGCATGGAGGTTGGGGTGGGGGTGGGAGGCACAGAGAATGAGGCCCCTGTAGCTCGCTCACTCACAAATGGTTGATTTAATAGACCCAGAAAAGGATAGTCTCCATTCAGGTGGGATCTTAAAAGTGCAGGGCTCCATGGTTTGGAACTTTTTTAGTAGATAAGAATGGGGACTCACCGGCAAACCTGCTGCAGCGTTTCTGGGTGAGAAGCAGGGCCAAGAGCTAAGACCCAGGATAGTCAGTAGAAAGAGCAGTGGACAGGAGTCAGAGCTCTGACTGATCTTGTGGCTCCAGGCAAACCCCGTCCTTCTCTGAACCTCAGTTTCCCCACTTATGAAATAGGGAGGACAAGCTCTTTTAGACACACATTGAGCTCTAAAAATCTCTGATTCATTTCTGGGGTTTTTGCCTCATCCCTGGTGATCTGGATACCTGCCAATGCACAAATATTTATAGAGCCTTGACATCTTGCCAGGTGAGATGGGAGAAATAAGTAATTTCAAAGACTCTGCCCTCTGGGAGATCATCAAGGATGCTCAGATATACGCAAGCACACACACAGAAGTAGCTACCTAATACCCAGTGGAAGGTGCCTATCTGTTAGGGGCCAGAGGAAAGGAGATGTAGGCTGATCCAGGAAGGTTTCCCGGAGGAGGTAAAATATGAGCCAAGACTAGTAAAATGGGCAGAATTCACTAGTTAAGGGAAAGGGAGCAGGGTGTCCCATGCAAAGCCTGGTGAAAAGTCAGGGCTCACACATATAGTTGTATGGGATGTACTCTGAACAACTCCAGGAGGCACTATTTACCTTGTGGTCTTTGTGACCAGCACTCCCTGTGCACAACCTACATGGCCTTACGTGAAAGCCCTGGAGAAAATACTGGGAAGCACAGTACCTGGACTGCTCATGTGCCCTCTGGCCTGTGGGGTGGGACTATTTTCCCAGCGTTGGGGCATCCGCTCTGCTCATTCCCCGAAAAATGCTCCAGGCTAATGAAAAGTGCGGTGGTGGCTCCGTTGCTTTCTGGGATCCGGAGCAAGTGACATAGTTTCCTTCTTTAAAATGGGCTCATAAGAATTCCGCTCTACTGGGTTGTTGGGGGTGGAGGGTGGGGGGTGAAAGCGGATTGTGTGTGTCGCGCGCCTAGCACTAGGCTTATATGGTACATGTTGTGATGACTAACTTGGGACACAAGGACAGAGGATGGGTGGAGTGGTTCCTGGAAGCTACTGGGTGCTGAGAAAGGGAGGGAGGTGAGGGCGAGTAGCTTGTGGTTGGGCTGGGCACGAGCTACTGCTAAATAGTGATGACTTTGCCATAAACTTTTAGATGGCTCCCAGGGTACCAACAGGGTCTTCCGGGAGAACCATTTTAGAAAGAACGTTTTATGAAGAATCTTGCAGCCAAGGACCCAGGGGACTAGAGTTCTTTTTCTTGCTCGGCAGGGATGCTGGGCCATTCCTTGCATCTGGGCCTTTGTGGCTCCTCACGCCACTGAGGGAAAGAACCCTATGGTGGCTGGGCCCTTTGGCCACCCTGGGCACTGCCCACCCCAAGCTTTATTAAGGAGACCAAAGATGCAGGTACTGGGGAGAGGTTGAGCTTTCTAGGGAATATCATGACTTCAGGCAGATAGCTCAGCCAAACTGGGATGTGAACTCACAGCAGTGGGGTCTATAGCAGCCAGTCTTAGCTTCATCCCCAGCTCTGCAGACACAGGGGGCCAAGGAGGGGCCGACTTGCCCTAGCCCCACTCAGATTTGCCCTCCCGACTCCGGAGTCTACTGACCATCTTCTCACAGGCTTGGACTCAACCCAGGCTCTTCCCTTGACATGAGCAGCCAGAGGGTGAGGGACTTTCGCTTGGTGGGGGTCCTTTAGGACTCAGTCTAGAAGGGTTTTCAGGTTTGGAACCAGGATGCTGCTGCTGCTGCTGCTGATGATGATGATAAAACTGCTCATTTTCTAATAAAACAGCTTCATTGAGTTGTAATTCACAAATCTTAAAATTCACCCTTTAAAAATATAAAATTCAGTGCTTTTAAGTATATTCGTAAAGTTGTGCAATAGTCAATCCCTGTTATCAATTTCGGAACATTTTCATCACTCCAAAAGAAAACTTATACCCGTTAATAGTCACTGTCCATTCCTGCCTTGCCCTAGTCCCTGGCAACCACTAATCTACTTCCTGTCTCTATGAATTTGATTATTAAAGGCATTTCACATAAATGGAACCTTCTAATATCTGGCCCTTGTACTTTTGGTGCCGTACCTAGGAAACAATTACCCAATCCAAGCTCATGAAGAAATACTTCTGTATTTTCTTCTAAGACCTTTATAGTTTTATCTCTTACATTTTGGTCTCCGACCCATTTGGAATTGATTTTTGCATATGGTATAAGGCAGGGGTCCAATTTCACCTTTTCAGATGTGACTATCCAGTTGTGTCCACATCATTTGTTGAAAGCTGTTCTTGCCCCCATCAAATTGTCTTGGTACATTTGTTGAAAATACATTGACCATACAAGCAAGGGTTTATGGTTGGACTTTCAGTTCCTTTCCATTGATCGATACGTCTACTTTTATTCCAGTATCACATTGTCTTGATTATTATAACTTTGTAGTAAATTTTGAAATTGGAAAGTGTAAGTCCTCCATCTTTATTTTCTTTTTCAAGATTGTTTTGGCTATGTAGAATCCTTTGCATTCCCAAATGAATTTTAGGACCAGCTTGTCAATTTCTGCAAAATAAAAAAAATAAAAAAAAAGGCAGATGGGATTTTGATAAAGATTTATTGAATTTGTATTTCAATTTGGGGATAATTGCCACTTTAACAAATTGTCTTTCAATCCATGAACATGAGATGTCTTTCTATTTATTTAGGTCTTTATTAGTTTCTTTCAGCAGTGTTTTGTAGCTTTCAATGTACAAGTCTTACACTTCTTTTGTTAGAAATATTCCTAAGTATTTTATTCTTTTATATTGAGAAACAAGTATAGAATTGTTTTCTTAATTTCCTTTTCAAATTGTTCACTGCTAAAGTGTAGAAATATGATTTACTCTTGTATCTTGATCTCGTAAGTTCATTTTTTAGCTTTAATTGTGTGTGTGCATGTACATGCCCCTGTACTTGCACTTTTCTTATGATTTTCTCTATATAAGATCATTTTATCTACACAGAGTTTTGCTGCTACTGCTGCTTCTCTTCCTTCTCCTCCTTCCTCCTCTATCCCTCCCGCCACCTTTTAAAAAATAATCTGAATGCCTTTTATTTCTTTTTCTTGCTTAATTGTCCTGGCTAGACCCTTCAGTTCAATGTTAAAGAGAACCAGTAAAAGCAGACATCCTTTTCTTGTTCCTGATCTTAGGAGGAAAGCTTACAGTCTGTCACCATTAAAAATGATGTTAACTATGGGTTTTTCATAGATGTCCTTTATCAGATTGAGGAAGTTCCCTTCTATTCCTAGTTTATTGAGTGCTTTTATCATGAAAGGATGTTGGATTCTGTCCAAAGCTTTTCTGAGTCTATTGGGGTGGTCGTATGATTTTTGTCCTTTATTCTATTAATATGGTGTATTATTACATCGATTGATTTTGGATGTTAACACAACCTTGCATTTCTGGGATACATCTTTATCATGTGTGGCCACTAAAGTCTCTGCTTGTTAGCTTACTGGTCAACTAATGATTAGACAGAGATTTCCTTAATTCCCAAATCTAATAAGTCTCTCAGCCTTTCCCAAGGGGTTCTGCCTGTGCGTGTTGGGGCATGTGTCCAATGGTCTGGAAAACAGTTTAGAACTTGGCCTTAGCCTTCACTTCCTTCTTGTGCAGAGGCTCAAGGAGGAGAAAGGTTGGGGCCTTCTTACATCTTTCTTGGGCATGCTTACAGCCCTGTGGATGTACATGGAATTCTAGATTCCCAGAAATCTATGGGCACTTTTCACAGCTTCCTTTGGACATTCTGTTCCTGTTTTGCTTTTAAATGTTTAGCCCTGAATGGAACTGGAAGAGGGAAAAGGAGTGGGGAAAGGAACTAACATTCGATGAGCCCTTACTGTACTGAGACTCAGAGAGGTGAAGAAATGTGCCTAAGAGCACACAGCTGGTTTAACAGTGAAGTTCTTTTCCGATTCAAAAACCCATGCCTCTCACCCATGTCAGTGTTTCCCAATCAAAAGATTATTTGAGGTAATATATAGTCACTTAACAACTTTAATTACATGTTTGTGTGTGTGTGTGTGTGTGTGTGTGTGTGTGTGTGCGTGTATAATTTGTACATTCGGCTCATGACTTTGTATTTAGGAAAAGGCAGAAATCTATATTTAGCTTTAAAAAGTTAGTCAATCTAAAAATAATTATTAAGTAAGATATGATACAGGTAGCGTGCTGTCAGGGCAGAAGTTGAGAATGATGGAAGTTGGCATGACACCACTTTGTACCCATAAGCCTTCCACTCTGACATTGGGGGTGAGGGTCGGGGAGGGCAGGAAGGGTTGTCTGTATGGTCCAGTAGAATTTTCTGTGATACTGGGAGTATTCTATCAGTGCTGTCCAATCTGGTAGCCACTGACCACATCAAGCACTTGAAATGTGGCTAGTCTGACTGAAGAATTAAAAATTTTAATTGTATTTAATTTTAATAAATTTAAATCTGTATTTAAACAGCTAACACGTGACTAGTGGCTACTATATTGGACAGTTCAGCCCTAGGGCAAAGTCATCACAGCTGCTCAAAGGTTCTGCCAGTGTCCTGTGGTCATCCCGAGTCCTGCTTCACTATGTGGAAAGTGTGTTGCAAGGAGCCCTTACCCAGGGGGCAGCAGATAAGGGCTCTGCCCCTCAACTCCTGGATCATGCGGCTGTGCATCCTTGCCTGAGTGACTCAGGCTTTCTGTGCATCAGTTTCCTCATCTGTAAAACAGGAGTAATAATGCCTGCCCAATAGACCTCATAGGCTTAGGATGAGGGTCATGTGGAATAAGACAGAAAGAATGTTTTATAAACCATTAAGTGGTAAAGAAATGAATGGATTTGTTTAAAAAAAAAACATTTTCAGAATGGACGAGTCCCTTGGAACAAGTGCGTTCAGGCTGGGCTGGGGTGTGGAGATGAGGTATGAGTGAATTGCGGGTAATGGAATCTGACCTGTAACACGGCTTTGACCTAGGCTGTTCCTCTCACAGCCCAGGGCTGAACTCGGGTGTGGGCAGTTTCAGACTAAATGCACCAGGTGGTCTGAAGAAAGTCCCAAGGGAAACAGTTCTGACTTGAGGCTGGATCCACACACTCAGTCCTGATCTTCCTCCAGATTTACTCCTCCCACGGTTTCCCCACCTCAATAAATGACAACTCGATCTTTCCAGTTGCTCAGGCCACGGCCATGCAGTCATTCTTCATGCCTTCCTTCCGCTCCCACGCCTTGTCTGATCAAGCAGCAGGTCCCGTGGGCTTGACTTCTACCAGGATCCAGCCACTTCTCACCACCCTCACAGGACCACCACATTATCACCATTATCACCGCCTCGCCCTGGGGTTATTGCAAATACTCTCCTATCTGGTCCCACCCTGAGCCTCTATAATCTTTTCCACATTATAATCGGAGGAATCCTTTTCAGTGTTAAATCAGATCAAATCTTGCTCAAAACTTTGAAAAGCCTTCCTGCTTCATGAGGGAAGCCAATGCCCTTTCAGTGGCCTACAGAACCCTTCTGTTTTATTTCTGACCTCATCTCCAAATACTCCACTCCAGCCTGTCCGGCCTCTCGGTGGTCCTTGAACACACTAAGCCTCAGGGCATCCGTACTCACGGTTCCCCCTGCCAGGACCGCTCTCCTGCCTGATACCCTCCAGGCTCACCCTTACTGCCTTCAGGTCTCTCTCTGCTCCACTGTCACCTTATTAGAGAGGCATTCTGTGGACACCTGACACAATTGCATGCTAATCTACCGAGGACAGTGCCTGGCACACAGTAGGTTCTTAATCATGCTCTTTAGATGAATGGCATTCTGGCAAGTGCGACCACTGGCATCCGGGTGGTACAGCAGTGCTGGACTGGGAGTCAGGGGACTTGTCCCTTGAACAAGCTGCTTGCCCTCTCTGGATTTCAGATGCCCCCTCTGCACAATAAGGCCTAAATAAGGGACTGGACAATCTTAAAGGGTCCTCTTAGTTTCAGAGTCCGTGACCCAAAGCTCCTTAGAGTTCCCTGATTCTGCTTACATGCTTGCCTGATGGCTTGGTGAGGTGGCCCTTCAGGGAAGCATGGGATTTTGGGCTGGCCAAGGGGTTGCTTAGGAAGGAAGAGGATAGAGTCTAGGTTGGGGTCCCTGGGGCAGGGATTACAAGGGCAAATAGTCAACTTCTGTGGAACATAGGCCTTTTTTAAATTTATTTTTTATTTTTTTTCAGGTGAGGGAACCCTTGGTTGACCTCACAGATTGCAAAGAACTTGCCAGTTTACAATCCCTTATTATTTTTATTTTTTTAAATTTTTTATGCCTACAGTACCTGGTCTTCCTAGGTGGTCTAACATTCAAGTACTAACCAGGCCTGACTCTGCTTAGGAACATGAGCCTTTTGAAAGTCATCCCATTGACCTGAGTTGATTTCAGACGCTGAAACCAGAGTCCCCTGGGCCTTGTTTTTTTTTGTTGTTGCTGTTTTGTTTTTTTTTTTGTTTTTTGTTTTTGGATGTATTAAAGGGCTCCTCCTGCCTTTCTCATTTGGTGGCATGGTGGTTTATCAAAACCTAGCCCAAATTTCTTTATTTTCTTGCTCCCCAAGCAGTATTTCCTCAGGGTCTCTGGCTCAATGAATCTGGGGAGTCATGACCTGACTATTTCCTCCTGTTTTTCACCAGGAAGTCTCATCTCGCACCTCCCGCTCAGACCCCAAATTGCAGGGCCCCACTCCCTCCTGATTCTCCAGGACGTTAGGCATCTGGCGGCCGAGGCCCCTCCCCTGCACTCCCCTCCACTCCCCTCCTACTCTCCCCCAAGCTCCAGAAGGGGCCGCTGTCTGCTTGGCTATTTTTATCCCAGGAGCTTTCTCAAGGAGAAAGCAGCATGGCCCCTGAGCCAAAAGCACGAGACTGTGTCTCTGTGGAAAACCTCCTCTCATGGGGAAGGAATCCAAGGGATTTTTTTTTGGGTCCTGGCTTGGAGCCTTCAATTTTTCTGTGTCCCTTGCTAATTTATCAGGGTTTCAGTCGTTGATGTGTTGTTTTTTACAGGAATAAAGGCAACACTGGATTATGCATCAGGCCTGGACATTGGCTCTTGCGCAATTGTGATGAGCCTGGGTTTGGGTTTTAAAAAGTTTTTACCTCTTTTGTGTCAATACCAGGGTGGGGACAATGTGGTGTAATGGAAAGCTGGCTGGACTGGAGTCGGGTTGGCGGGCAGGGGCAGAAGCCATATATCCCTAGCAAGAAGGGACTGTTAGTGTCCAGGTTTTATACATGGGGAAACCGAGAATCAGAGAGATTAAGAAACTTGCCCAGGGACTTCTTGGAACACGCGAAAGAGCACAGACGTCCATCCAGGATTTGGAAAGCACCTGACCAGCCTCCACCTGGGTTTAGGTCTTGGTCAGGCCACATGTAGCTGTGTGACTCGAGGCAAGCAGCTTCACCTCTCTGAGCCTCGCGTCCTCTCTTCTAAGTGAGGATTATAATACTGGCCTTGTGTGAAGTTGGGAGGATTCAGTAACATACTGTGCATAAGTGGCGTGGGGCAGAAAGGAAGATAAATGTCATCGTGTTGTCCCCCCTTCTGTCCCCCCATCCCTTGTGCGGTGGCTCCTGGGCAGTGTCAGTTTTTGAAGAGCCAGGAGTCTGTCTGACTCCCCCAAGCATGTCTGTGGAAGTTCCTGCCCTTTCTTTCCTTTCTTTCTTTTCCTTTCCTTTCCTTTCCTTTCCTTTCCTTTCCTTTCCTTTCCTTTCCTTTCCTTTCCTTTCCTTTCCTTTCCTTTCCTTTCCTTTCCTTTCCTTTCCTTTCCTTTCCTTTCCTTTCCTTTCCTTTCCTTTCTTTCTTTTCTTTCTTGCAGTTTTCCTTTTCTGTGGCCTTAGAGCCTCTAAGGTCCGGGTGGTAGCCACCTGTGAAGAGGTCTGTTTTTTTTTTTTTTTTTCTGAGAGTAAAAGTGTCTGAGAGAAACAAAGGAAGCATCAAACAGAGGTTCCATGGGTCTGGACCTCAGCTTTCTTACTGCGTAAGTTCGTGTCCTCTGAGAAGCAGACACCTTAAATGGGGTTCAAAATGCAACCTCATTATTGGGGGAAACACCTGTGAAAGAGAAACAGGCGGGAATAGGAGGAGGCAGGAGAGCCCTCAGAGGTGTGACTGGTGAGAGAAGCGAGCAGGAAGAGGGGTCCAGGCAGGAAGAGTCTTGCACTGCAACATGATTCCAAAAAAAAAATCACCTAGGCCATGGGGAGCCCTTGAACCAAAGTAGATGGAGGATTTCTAAATCTCCTAGGAAAAGGCCACCCCGGTCACCCTGCTGTGCCCAGTCCTCGGTGGGGAGAAGCCCGAGGGAGGTGGGAAGCTGCCTCCGTGAGAATGCAGCGGTGGGCCCCGAGGACAACCGCTGGGCTGTGGGTCCCTTGCGGTCCTCCCAGCAGGGGATCCAGTGGTGCCTTTCCACAGCCTCCGCATGTGCTCGCTCACAGGACAACCTTGGGAAACGCACTCGAGCTCTCTGATTTTCAGGTTCCACATCTCTAAAATGGGTTGACAATAATAAAATCTAGGACTTGGGGTTTGTTTCAGTTTTCTCTTGTTGGGTAAGAAATTATCCCCTGAGCCTCTTGGCTTAAAACAACAACGATTTGTTATTCTTCACAATTTGTTGGTAAGCGGGGCTCAGATGGGTAGGTCTTTGGGTTCAAGTGTTATTGCCAAAGTTATTCATGTGGTTGAAATCAGACGGGTACGCCACTGGGGCTGCAATGTTCACGATGCCTCACCCTGTAGGCTGTCCCGCCATGTGGCCTCTCAGAACCCAACAGTCTAGCTTGAGCTTCTTTATAGCATGGCGGCTGACTTCTAAGGGCAAGTACTTCAAGAGCACAAGGCCAGGTCTCAAGTATTTGTCTGCATCTGTTCACATTGGGCTTAAACGTCCCATTGGCCAAGCAGGTCACATGATCAAGTCCAGCCTCGACTTAAGACGAGACTACACAGGGCATTTGTCATACCACCAGTGTTATAGGCTGCCACAGGGCCATTGGGGTGAAGCGATAATGTTGCTAAGTGCTCATCACAGTGTCTGGAGGACCTCAGTACATGTTCTCAACAAACAGAGGCTGGGCCATGATGAAACCACTCTCTGAAAGGCTTTGGGGGTGAAATGAGGCCCCCGAAACTCTGAGGAAAACTCAGCAGTGTGAGCTGATGGGGTGATACTTGGGCCTTGAACCTGCCCAAGAATTCCTAGGAAGAAGGGAAGTAGTGATACCAACTTCACAGAGTCTGGATTTGGGGAAAGATTCAGGTCAACAGAAGCCATTAAGTCAGAGCAGGACTCTCGGGGGATGAGGAGAAGATTTTCTGCCAATAAATTTCTCAATTGGAAGGAGGTCACAAATGTGGTATGACTGAAAGAAAAAGCCCAATGAGAACTCCAGCTTGTCATTTACTAGGTCTCCTGCGTGAGGGCGAGAGGGTTCAGCTCCCTCTGGAATATTCCTTATAATGGCTTTGGTCTCGGGAGATCAGTGAGCACACAGTAGGGGTCAATAAAAATGTACTGAAAGAATGAGTGTTTTAATGATCAGGTGAAGGAATGGTTTGATGGATGGCTGGACTGAATTTGGAATGAGAGGCTCAAATTTATATTCATTGTTTTTTGTAATCCTCTCAATCCTTCCCTCATGTCTCTTTGTAGATGAGAAATTGATCCCAGAGATGCTTACTAACTTACAACCACAGAATTTGTGAGTGGTTAAGCTGGAACTTGAACTTGTGACTTGAATTCCAGACCCTTGACAACAACTCCGTATAGACCATGCCACAGCACACCATACCCCATACAGAGAAAGGGACATCTCAGGGGATTGGGGCAACCAGGTCCAGACAACAAGCAGATGAGTTCAGACAGCACTGCCTGCCCCCTGCCAGGGGAGCCAGGCCACCCAGTCACCTTACTGCTGCTGTCTCCTGACCGTCCTTCCCCAGCATACCTAGGCTGAGGTCACTTGGTCTGGCTCCGAGGACCAGGGCTCTTGAAGTGGGCGGGGGGGGGGGGCTCGGCTTTGAAGTGTGGGTGAAAAGAGTAGATGGTGTCCATGGAAAATGAAACCAAACCCTTTTCTCCCTAAGTAGAAGTCCTGGGCACGGGGAGCACAGGGTGGTTGGAACAAACTCCACTGTGACAGAAGGAGCAGCAAGACCTTGGGGAAAAGCAAACAGAAAGAGCCCAGAAAAGATCGACTTAACTGAGCCACAGCTCTGGCAAGGAGAAAGGCTTATTCATATTTGAAGAGGTATTGAATGCTGGCAGCGTACTAAGTGCTGGGAGGGAGACGCTGCCATCAAAATAAATCTAGGCAAAATAAAGACATGGAGGAGCCAGAGCAAAGGCATTGGCAGAGGGCGGGGGGCAATGAGAAGAGAAAGGACAGCAGGGCAAAGGTGTAGCGAACACACCGGGTCGTGAGCTCTGAGCATGCTTTTCCTGGCAGACCCACTTTGTCTGCCTTGGAATATGATGCTGGATCTTTTAGGGAAGTCTGATGAAAGCTGTGGTCCTTCTCAGCCCTTTAAGCCCAAATGTACATGCAGGTAAAATTATGAGTGGGATGAGGGGCCCATGCACAGTCCCTTGAAAACACTGGTTTTTAAGGAGTGGCATTCATCCCCCGGGTCAGTAAGGAACGCGGCAATGATTTAGGAGGAAAGCTTGCCAGGTGAGTCTGATGTGGCTCTGGTTGCAAATGCCATCCTGGGGCTCGATGAACTTCAGACAAAGACCTCTGGATTTCTAGGAGCCATGATGCTCTGTTCTAGCAATGAGAACAAGGGAATCCAAACCAGGAACATACCTCCCATGTTCCTGAGGCATCCTGACTGGTTTGAGAACCCCAGCCAGCTCCACAAGGCAGTTAGTCGCTCACATAGCCCCTCTGGAAGATCTGTACTGTCTTCCCATCATACTCAGAATAAAAGCCAAAATCCTTAACAGGATTCAGCAAACCTTACGAGATCCTTTCCTCGAATACAGCAAATCCATGCTCCCATCTCAGGGCTTTTGCACTCATGCTCTCTGCCCGGAACATGATTCCCCAGAGGAATTTCTCCTTCCTTTCCTATGGGTCTTTGCCTAACTTTCCTATCTACATAGCCTTCCCTGTTGGTCTCAATCCCCTACCCAACTTGCTTTTCTTCGCAGCACTTGTTTAACTCTAATGATTTGCATATGCTGTCCATTTCTGTCACCTGCTTTTAAATGTATGTTGCAAGAGGGCTGTGTCTCTTTTGTTGCTTTCTGTGTCACCAGTGCCTAGAACAGTGTCTAGCACATGACAGTTGCTCAATAAATATTTATTGGATGAATGAATAATGCTACTTTCTCCTTCCCATTGTGAAACAGAACACAGATGTCATTTTCAAATTTGATTAAAAACTCCCTGGAAGTTGTTTGGATCTGTTTTCCCATTTCAGAAGTAAACAAGTAAACAAAAAGTAGCTAATTGGCACCTGCTGTATGCTCAGGCCACATAAGCTGGAGGGAGATTTGAACACAAAGTTGGTCTCTCTCTGTGAAGTCTTGACAATCTAGTGGGGTTTGAGAACCAAGCGCCAAGAACATGTAGGTGGACAACTGCTCAGAACCTTGACAGAGAGTCGAGCTGTGAGGGGCTGGAGAATCAGAGGCTTTCTGGAGGGGGGACACCTGTAGTCCCTTCAAAGGACAAGACCTGTAGGGGAACTGGCAGGAAGAAGATTGTGCCCTAGAGGGCAATCAGGTGCAACCAGCACACTAACTGGGCCTCAGATCCTGCTGGAGGAAGATGAGTTCAGTGGGTCAGAGTCACTAGACCCCACCCTTTTCCCACTAGGAAAGAGAACCCAAGGCCTTGTAAATTAGGCCATGCCAGACCCTGGACTTAGAATCTTGCTTTGCTCTTGGGCAGAGATGCCAAAAGGAGCTGGGTTGGAGGGGATGTGGAGGAGGGAACAAGGTTCGCCAAATTTGGAGTCCAGTCCTTCCATTGATGTTTTCTAGTTGTGTGACAGTGCCCAAGGTGTCCCACCTCTCAGTCTGGGGTTCTGTCTGTGAGACTGAGATCCTGGGAGGTCTCGAGAGCATAGGGGTTGTGGTGAGTTAGAACAGGATTGTATTGCCTGACCCAGCCAGGTGCCCAGCCCTTCCCTGGTCACTCATCACCCTCGCGTAAGGGGCGATGGGGGCTCTAGGAGAGGGACCAGGCCTTTGCGGGCCTTTCCTTCCTTCTGTAACTCGAGGCGTCTCTGAACTTGCTGTGGTGGCTAAGCTCTGTACCAGGAAGGAAAATTAGGATTTAGTGACCCCTCTTGGCAGATCCATGGGACCGCAGCTGTGCTGGGAGAGGGGTCCACAGTGAAGAGAGAGCATCCAGCTGGAGCATGTTGTGGGAAATGAAGGAGGCTGAGGAAAACGAGGGTTTTCCTCTGGGCAGATGTTCATTCCACTGTCAGCATTCACCTGGGGCCTACGATTGATTTTTTCATTCCCTCCTTCAGTTGCCCATCGGTTAGTTACCAATGATAATCAACAAACACTAACCAAGAACCCCACTTTGTGCCTTGGCACTATGGCAGAACCTGAGAAGCCTATGGTCCAGAGCGGGTCCCAGACCTCGTATAATTACATAATGATATAATTCATTCATTCACTCATTTGTTCGTTCATTCATTCATCCATCCTTCCACTTACTCGTTCTCAAATGTTACTGAGCTGCGCTATGCGCCAAGCATGGTTCTTTGCGTTTGAGAAACATCAGTAAACAAAGCAATCGAAGACCCTCGCTCTCATGGAGTTTAGAAGGGGGAACTGAACATAAACAATACACATAATAAGTAAAGTTGAAATGCATCTGAAGGGGGGACGTGCTATGAAAAATGAAAGGTAGAATGGGGGCAGAGGGACCACATTGTGGAGGGTAGAGCTGCTGTGGAATTCAGTGGGTGGCCACAGTAGGTCTCCAGAAGGTGATTTGAGCAAAGACTTGAAGGAGGCGGGGGTGTGAGCCAAGCAGGTATCTGGGGGTCAGAGCAGTGCAGGCGTTGGGAGCCCAGCTAGAGCGAAGGTCCTGAGCACTGTCCACCCTGTGTGCTTTATATTATAGGCTCATTTTGCAGGGCAGACTCCTGGGCCCAATCGTAGACCTACTGAATCAGAGTCCCTTAGTGAAGCCCAAATATCTGCATGTTAAATGAGCACCTGCTAACGTTGGAGAACAGTCACAAGGCAGGGTGTTCTCAGACCAGGGGCCGCTGTGGGCCTTGCCTCTGTTTGCTTCAGGGAAGGCCGAACAGGAGCTAGAAACACACACAGCTAAGGGGCAGTTCTACCTGTCCTATCGTTTTGGCATGTCCTCTTAGCCTTCAAATCACCCTCTGTGAGGTAGGTTTTATGGTCTCCCTCCCTTTAACAAGGAGAAACTGAGGACCAGAAAGGCTGGTTGGGTCTTCCCAGGACCCTGGTCAGGTAGGACTGGGAGATTAGAACCAAACCTACTGGCTTCACTTCGAAGCTTCTTTGTCAAGTTGTCCCTCTGCCTTGGGCTAACCCATTTCAACCTGCTCTCAATCATGGCCTTCCCAGAAACGGGGAAAGTCAGTAACTCGTTTGTGATTTAATTGAAACTCACTTGCTCCATTGGTTCTCAAACATTGGTAAGTATTCAAATCATCTGGCAATCTCGACAGACCTTCCTGGCCCAGGCCCTAGCCTACTTCCGAGAGCCTCTTGCTCTTTCTTAGCAATCTAGGTAGTGCCGATGCCACCAAAGTTTGAGAACCACGACTCCAATGCATGGTGCTCTCCGGTGTGGGTTTTGTGACCCTTACTCTGTATTGGTGCCAAGAAAGTTCATTTTCAGTAATAGGGAGCTCCTGGGGAGATCTCCTTGGAAGGGAAAGGGTGGATCTTTTAGTTGCCCTTGAAAGCACTTGTGTTTAAAACCAGAACTGCAGACCCAGAGTAGTAAGCAAGCTTAGTGAGAGGAAGAGGGTGGTGAGAGGTCTCTGAGCCCTGATGGTCAAGGAGAATTTCATGGGACGTAAGCATTTTAGACCAAAGAAGTGAGTGGAAACAGAGACAAAGGTAAGTATTGGTGGCAGGATTGGGCAAGCTATGGGGTGTGATGTGAAAAAGGGCTTTGGACCCAACATCACCTGGGGCTTCAACTGGGTTCTGGACCCCCAGTGGAGTTGGGTCATCTATAGACTTAGCGGGCTTATGGATCCCCAAGAGTGAATGCCGAGCCTTGAATGTAAGTGTACTCTTCCAGAAAGAGGTCTTGATGAGGGATGGTTAAGAGGGTGGTGGAGTCTGAGGGTAGCGGACTTGGGTTTGAAGCCTCCTGTCCCATATTACTTGAGTGACTTCTTTTTGAGCTTCTGTTTTGTCACCTGTAGAGTGAGGCTAGTGGAGATGCTCTCCCAATAGCATCAGTGTCAGGATTAAATCACCTGTGTGATTTAATCACACAGACCTTAAACCAAAGCCTAGCTCATGGCAGTGCTCAGTTAGCCGTCACTGATAATATTGTGGTTTTGGAGGGTTCTGTGTGCCCCAAAGTAACTTTCTCCAGTCTTACTTGTTCTGAATATATTGGGGGACCTTGTTAAATTCAATGGGCTGTAATAAATGATGTCTTTAATTGCTCTGTCTGAAAGTTGGGGATACTTCTTACCTCCTAGCATTTAGAGTTAAGTCAAAACAAAGCTGCATGGGGATGGGGCTGCTGGCTGGTTGCAGGCTCACTCACTAGCTGAGTGGCTGGGTTGAAAACAGCGGTCTAATGTTTACAACCAAACTCTGGCTAGCATATATGTGCAACATAGGTGTTGCTGTGTTCTAATAAAACTGTATTTACAGAGACATGAGGTGGGTCCCTATTCTATAACCGTACTAATTCTTCTCGTAGATAGTCCATTAATTCCTTGTGTCTTCTCGGTAGGCAGTAAGAATCTACAGATAGCTATAATCAAATTCCCTATTTCTAGCTCTAATTTATTTCCTTGCCTAATATTCTTGGCTGAGACTTCTGGTGCAATATTAGATATTTAAAACTGACAGTGAATGAATGGCTTATCTTTCATTCGGGAGTTCAGAGAGATGTCTTATGTTAAAGAGGTATCCAGTCATTGTATTAAGTGATCTAAGCCAGGAATGGGTGTCTTTTTAGATCAAGTGATTTTTATCTCCCCAGGATCTATTAATGAAGTTAATATAAATTGTAGAATTTAACTATCCTTCCATTCTTAATATAACCCCACTTGGTCAGAAGGTTATTTTATGATGCCATTGGATTTGTTTGCTAAGTGCTATTTAGCTGTTAAGTATTGATTATCTAATCATCCATGAGGTTCATCCATAGTTGTTCATATAAACTTCAAATTTAATGTCACTGTTTATTTGATTATAAAACGTGGATGCTAGAACAGTGTTATTTACATTGGAACAACATATTCCTTTAGATATATGGTAGAATTCCACTGTGCCTGATGCTTTTTTAGGGAGTTAGCCCTTTGATAACTTCTATGGAAATTGTTTATTTTATTTTAGTATTTTTTAATGCCTACAACACCTGGTATTCCTAAGTGGTCTCCCATCCAAGTACTAACCAGGCCCGACCCTGCTTAGCTTCTGAGATCAGACGAGATTGGGCACAGTCAGGGTAGCAAGGCCATAGACAACATTTCATTTTATTTTATTTTTTAACACCTACAGCACCTTGTGTTCCTAGGTGGTCTATGGAAACTGTTCAGATTTTATTCCTCATCTAGGATTAGGACTAATAAAGTCCATTTTAAAACTAAATTATCCATTTCATCTAGACTTAAGCACATCCATAGAAGTGTTCAAAATAGTCTTTAGTCCATCTCATTCTCTGCATGTGTTTCTCCTATTTTTCTTGGTTAGATTAGCTTGTGGTCTTTTATTATTATTTAAGAACTGGCTTTTCATTTTCTTTACTATAAAATAATTATGTAACTATCCTTCTATATACTTGAAGCCTTCCCCCATACTGGCCTTTCTACTGGAAGGGCTAGCATTGGAAATAAATTTATTTAGCTATTTATATCCTCACAGCCTTAATAGCTATAACTGCATTTTAAAAACCTATTTAAGTATAGGTAATTTCATAAGTATATTGTTTGATCTTTGGCTAATAATGATAGCCATGTAACTGCCACCCCATCATGATATGGTTGCTGCACCCTATTTTAGTCAGTTTCCCAACCTCCTCCCTAATCAACTACTGTTCTGATTTCTGTTAATACCAATTACTTTCGCTTGTTCTATAAGTAGAACTGTATAGTATGTACTGTATCCGGTTTCTTTAACGCAGTTTGAATTAATTTTTAAAGGCAAACCTACTTGGTTGCGTAAAACATTCTCCATAGTAAATTCAGGCCCTCTAGAGGGAGGAATTGGTACTGCCTGCTGAAAGAATGACCCTGTGATGGTCACAAGATTCCAGGCTGGGAATGATCTCTCGGTATATTGAAAATAACATTTCACTGTCTTCAGATTTCCAATGTTGTTGAAGTCAGTTTTGGCTTATTATTGCTTAAAGGTAACTTATTGCTTTTTTTGGGGGGGGCTACTTTTGAGATGTTTATCTTTTTTGTAGCTTCACTGTGATATGTATTTCTTTATTCTGATTTGCATTTGTGGGTCTTGCATCCATGCTTTGTTGTCTGATTATTTGGCATTGATAAAACATCTTATTCAAACAGTTTCTGCAGCATTTTTCTCTTCATTTAGAACTCCAAAAATATTTATTATGTGTTTTGCATGTGTATATTTTAGATCTTATATCATCTGTCTCTTTCTCTTGTGTCTTCATGGCACACTCTAGAAAGTTTTTTCAGCTTCTTCCAGGTCACTAACTTTCTCTGTACCTGTATCTAATATGTTATGAAACCCTTCCATTGAAGCTTTTCAGTTTTTTGTCACTGGATTTTAACCTCTAGGATGGCTTGTCTTCTTTCAAATCTGTTGTTTCAATTTCTACTCTTCGATCTATTCCTAGTAGCTGGAGTCCAGTAGGTCTTTTTGTTGTCTGCTGGTTTTAGCTCATGCAGTTTGTTCATATGCCTGGATTTTCTGTGTGCTGAACAAAATGACCCTTTGAGAAATGCAAAGACTAAGGTAAGAATTCCAGAGTATTTGTTTCCTTCTGTCTGAGGACTTTGAGTCATTCACAATACAGGATGGCAATATTGTTGAATGCAGTAATCCAGCTTTAGAACTTGAAATTTTCTGTGCATTATGCTAGGAAGCCAGGTTGCAGTCCATGCAAAGATTGGTTTTCTGCTAGTTCACTCTTCTCAGAAGTTCTGAGCTAAAGTGGGAGGTCTAGGCTTAAATCCTTGTCTTCACTGAGCTTCAGTTTCATCACCTTGAATTAAAGCAAATACCTCCTCATCTACATGTGGAAAAAGTGTTGCCCAGACAGGGGAGATAGTTCTTCCGCATTCCACAACTGGTGTATAACCACTATAAAATAGAATCTAGGCTTCTCAAGGCTGGTTTTACCTGAGCTTTCAATTTGCATCTTGTATATAGGGATTTATATCCCCAAACACCCTGCTTACCATGCATGTTAAAAAAAACTCTACCATCCTTATCATACTTGCCATACTAAGAAGGAAGAATCCAAATTAAGAAAGAATACCGAGACACCAGGGGAGGCTGGCGCATGGCACGGGGAAGGAAGGCTGGAGGGCAAGACCGAGCCAGAAGGGATTGTAGATACTAGGAAAAGTAGCATTGGAAGTATCCTGGTCTAAACAGTATAACCACGTGCTGGATCACAAATTAACAGGAGACCATCTTCTTCCTAGTTCATTTCCCATGTTCACTTCCCAGCTTCTACTGTTTGTCTGTCCTTCAGCTCTTATCGGAGAGCTGTTGGCACCAGCTGGGCCGGTTCTAAGACACCACTTCTAGCTGCTATAGAAGGCCCCTGAGTGTGGCTTGAGAGGTAGATGCTTGGAAGCCGAGGAATATTAAAACCCAAGGTATGGGCAATTACACTCAAGAAGAAGGTTGGTATACTCCAATACCAGACAATTTGTGGAACAGCATTATTCGCAATAGACTTTTTCTTTAGAAAAGACAGGTCTTGAAAGAAATCCAACTGCCAGGTGTCTTCATGGCATTGCCACATTTTTCCTTATATTAGGAAACATTTTACAAGGAAACAAGTTACTGGACTTGGTCCCCATTTTCTGCTCCATAAACTTGCCTGGTGAGGTTCTCATTCCAACTATTTTAAACAGGCTCCTTCTTCCAATAGCCTGTTGGCCCACTCTGGCCTCCAACCTCCCTGCCCCATCTTGATCCCTGTTTTCTGTGTACCTAGAGCCTCTGGCAGAGAGCTAGGTGGGCGAGACAGAATAATGGAACCTTTGTAATAGCAAAGACTTCCGGGACAAGAAGTCCAAGAGAGTCCCTAATCTAGCCTGAATTGGAATAACTGCTTAAATTTTGGACTGTGTGATAGTGTAGCTGAAACTACAAAGGTATCATATCTTTTATTAAGGTGACATGGAACAAAGATACTAATTATCAGAGCCCATGGTGATAGCTACTTTCCTGTTCAATGGAGGTCATCTCTACCATCTCGATTCCTCAAGACCAACATGGATGCCACCACCTTTTAGAAAGCAAAATCAAAGGAATCTCACTTGCCCCTTGAACTACTCCTCTATGCTTATCCCAGTGTCTGGAATGACAGTGTGTCCTACTTACCCCTAGGGCTGAGTGCCCACATCTAGGGGTGGCAGTTCAGGCAAGAACAAAGCTTTTGCTTGTGGATCAAAGGATTAGTCCAGGCATAAGAGCTTCTATTTGTTCACTTTCTAAGCTGTGTGTTACCAACACTGGTGAGTTACAGTTGATAAAAGGTAGGCATCCCAAGTCAGAACTTGGTACATCTTTGGTCCTGTGGCTTCATCAGGCTGTTACTCTGTCTTCCAAGGTCAAAGTCCTAGGCCATGGCTAATGTGTTCACTGACTCAGCAACATTCTCATGGATGTGCCTCTCCCACTAGTTACCTATGTGCCAGGCACTGTGCTAAGGATGTAATGATGAAGGCTGACCTAGCCAGGTACTGAACAAGTAAACACATTATGTGTCATTTAGAAGAAGTACAGGTTGCTGTGGGAACATCACGAGCAGATTGAACATAGTTTGGAGAAGTTGGGCAGAGTGTGTAGTACTTTGATGTGCTGGTGCCACAAACCTGTGAAAGAAATAACCAAGATGTGATATATGTTGGTCAGGGGACTATGACTTAGAAGAAGGACTTAGAATATGGAATTTTGTGGAAGATACATGAATTTAGATTTTTAGAAAAAGAAGGATTGGAGTCAGGGATGTGAGGACTGTCTTATGAAGGAGTGGTCCGCAAACTTTTTGGCACCAGAGACTGGTGCTCCTACGAGAATCTAATGCCTGATGGTCTGAGATAGAGCTGAGGAGGTGATGCTAGTGCTGGAGAGTGGCTGCAAATATAGATGAAGCTTCACTCGCTAGCCAGGCGCTTACCTCTTTCTGTGTGGCCTCGTTCCTAACAGGGGGTTGGGGACCTCCATTGTAAAGGATTAATGATAGCTATTGGCTTCAATTTTACTTACATTATAGCTTCTCGTTATCTAATTTTCGTTTCCTTGATTTTTTTTTGAGGCTTTAAAAGACATTTCTTAGATTTTAGCCAGCATTTTGTGTCCCTTTCAGACAGAAGGTTGGTCTGAATAGTCAGGGGTCCTCAAATTATGTATTGTCCTAGGTACGTATTAGAACTGAAAATTCTCAGGCCTCATACCCAGACCTACGGAATCTAAGTCTGGTGATGAGGTCGAGCCATCTCTGCCCTGACAAGCCCTCCAAGTGATTTTTGTGGGCTTTAAAGTTCAGAAAGCATGCATCCAGCTCATGGTTACTAGTGATAGAAGTCTAAGGCAGTTGCCACAGTGAGCGGGTTGAAGGCATTTACAAGAAGTAACGCAAGAAAGGAGGATAGGAGGACTGAGCGTTGACTATCTAGCATAGCTAACTTGGGAAAAACAGGCGAAAAGAAGGGCTGATGTTCTAGAATGGGTTGTCGAAATTTGTAAAAGCCCAGATAGTAAATATATTAGGCCTTGTAGGTTATATAGTTTGTGTCACAACTATTCAATTCTGCCATTGGAGTACAAAAGCAACCATAAATAATACATGTAAACCAAACAAATGTGACTGTGTTCAAATAAAAATTTATTTACAAAAAGAGGTGGCAGGCTGGATTGGGCCCTTGGGCAGTAGTTTACTGCTCCCCTATTCTAGCAGAATGATTTACTCAGTATTCTTTCCCTTCCGTTCCCTTTCCTTTCCAGTATCAGAATCCCCTTTCTTCCTTAGGATCTTAGAAAGCAGGCATTACTCTGGTTGAAGCACAAGGTGGAGAACTTGGAGCCTTTTCCTCACAGTGATCCCTAAGGCTCTGCCTCAGGACACATTTTAATACCAAAAAGCATTGGGGCCATTTAGACATTGCTCTTGAATGAATGGGTAACTATTACTGAACCAATTAGGGCCTATAACCAAGGCATGGAGGTGGGAGGAATCAAAGGCCAGCCTGAGAGCAGGCCTGGATGTGAGGGTCAGGGGGAGTTTCCTCTGCTGCAGTGCAAGTCCCCTTTCTTCTCTGCAGGTTCAAGGCAGCCTGTTGAGGCTAAAACACCCAGATTATGAGCTCCCGATTGGACACCGACTATAAGAGCTGTGGCCAGATAAGCAGCCGGGGCCTCAGAAACCAGAGCACTCACACCCAGCTGCTGAAGATGATGCTGTGCTTGCAGAAGACCATAGAGGACTACGTCGTGCAACTGAAGACCCAGCATCCACAGCAGGGTCTGGCCGCTGGAGGAGCAAAGGCACAGTCAGACCACCAGGGAGCGGGAAGCCATCCTTGTCCATTTAATGTGCCAGGCGGCCAACCTCTTACACTCTGAGGCCACTGGTGGAACGGGGCTCCCTTCCCTGGGCTCTTGTGGTGATGTTGGAGGTGGGCAGCAGGCCCAGTCATCCAGGTGGCCTGACCAGGGAGGTCACCTACTGAGTGATTTGGAAGCTACATTCATCGGCTGCGACCTGTCCAACCGTGGGATTGACATGTTTATCTTATAGCACTCCACCTTCCAGGACTTTGACAACTACCGAGAAACAAATACCACAAGGATAAGAATGCCTTGGTGAGGGTGGGGTGGGGGCATACTCCCAAACCCTAGGATTTAGAGTCCTGTGCCAAGTACTGTGCTCTCTCACTTACCCTTCCTGGCCCCAAAAGTAGGTGCTGTTATCTCCTTATAGATAAGAGAATGGGCGCAGAATAAAGTGTCACGCCAAAAAAAGGTGAAGAGCCGGGTCTGGGTTCCCTTCCTCCTCTCTGCCTACTTTCCTTACATCCGTGCTCTGACCCCCTGGGAGTCACTGTGGTCACAGGCAGAGGTGAACCTACCCACATGGAACTCTGTCTAGTAATGACTGCCTGCAGTCAGCCATTGGGAAATGAACTTCAATAATGTTTCTGGAATCACTAATGGATGCCCACTTTGGGTGGTCTGGGAAAGCGTCTTAAAGGCTCTATGGTGGTGATTGGAGGCTGGGTCCTCCAGGAGGGAGAACAGCATTGTGAAAGCTGTAAGATGGGATATGGCAAGAGGAGGGAACGTGAGCACTGCGATGAGAGGTGTGGATGGGCATAGGCCATTGTGAGGTGTGAGGATGTTTATTCCTTGGTGATAGGGAGCCAATGAAAAGCTTCTGGCAAGGGAAGTTTGCAACAGATCTCCAGCCAGAGGGTGGAGGACCGCATGAGTCATACCTTCGCTTCTGTTTCTAGCTAAGTGATCTGTGGTTGGTGGCCATGTGCTTTTCTGAGTACAAAGCGAGTTAGGTAACCCCAATAATTTGAAAAGCCCTTACAAGGAAGTGGAAATTGCAGAGAAGGGTATGAGGCAGTGACTGTGGTGCTTAAGGATCCAGGCTCTGGGGCCAGGAAGGTAGAGTCGGCCCATCACCAAGGTCACGTGACTAGTAGGTTATTCCACCTTTCTGAGCTTCACCCCCTTTAAAGCAGTGAGCTCTCCATGTGAAATTGTCTAGGGTGAGTACTTCGTGACATGTTTTAAGGAGTCCATCTAGGGGCCAGGCAAGAGGACTGACGTTGGATTCCTTCCACTTCCAGGGCATCGTTAACCTTGGTGTCAGTGAGAACAAGCTCTGCACTGATCTCATGATTGAAAGGGTAAACCAAGTTCCTGGCCATGCTGGGACCACCAGCAGGCTCAGTCCCCCTAGACTGTTCTTCAGCACATGGTAAATATAAGTCTGGGATTTAAGAGTTTGGGGAAGAAAGTGGGGGAAATAGCTTCTAGAATAGCACATCTGTCCTTCCGAATTTGCTGTGTTCAAGGTGTCTCTGGATGGGTTTAGGGTGAGTAGGCTCCCAAGGGAGCCTCGGGCCCAAGTGTAGGGTCAGGGAGGTTCTTAAACACTTTTCAGTAAGTAATCTATTTGTGTAATCTGAGAAGATTGGGATCCCCATTCATTCAGGAGCATGCGGCTTGTGTCCTCATTGTCTTTCTGGGAGGCCCTGTGTTATAGGGCAAATACCCACACGCATCCTAGGAGCAGGGTGAAGACTGATGGGTTTCTCTGGTCTGGTCTGTCTGTCCTTACATTCTATTTGTCAACAGTTAAGTCGGAGTGACATGAACTATATTGAAGATGACCTTTTGCCATATGTCGAAACCAGAGGACTTCCATAGTAAGTAACCTCAAGATCTGTGGTCTCCTGGCCCACAAGCACCTGACCTAATGCAGGGAAGGTCTCAAGATGCTGGATTCTTGGTTGGCTGCCTCCTTGTTTCTTTAGATAACAATTGTAGAAAATACCTAGAGGACATTAGGAGGCAGCCTGGTGTAGTGAAATAGTACTGCCCTATAATTCAAAAGTCCTGAGTTCTCGTTGGAGTTTATTATCTGTTCCTGGGAAGTTGATAGCCATAGTCAGTAATGCTATGCACTGTGACATGACTGGATGCTTTGACCTTTGGATGACAATGAATTCTAGACCTGGGAACCACAAGGTCTCTCTGGATCTGTTCACAGCCTGCAGGAAGAAGTGGCCCAATTCCTGACCTACTACTGAAAGTCACCTATCCAGTTTGATCCAGAAAATATGAGTCTGTCTCCCAGCCTCACTGCCATTCTGGAGGAGGGCTGTTTTCTTGAGGGACTCACTGTGTTTTCTGGACGGTACAGGGAGAACATGTAGAGACCTTCAAGACAAGGACATAGTGAAGGCCAGTAGGTCCCAGCTGATGAGGATCCTGGTGCCCATCCCTCCAGGGGAGGGAGACAAGAGGGCTAGCATTTCTTTCATGGGGATTGGTTTTTGACTCCTGCCTACTATCATATTCTTCAGGTGGTGATTCTAAGTAGCTGCTGGTCTGTCTTCTCTGCACTGGCCATGGTTCTGTGTGATTCAGGTGGTAAGTCAAAGGGCTCTGCTCTCCCTCGGAGAAACAGCAGCACATGGCCACTGGGCTGAAAGGAAGATGAGCATCTTGACTCAAGATCTGTCCCCTATAGCGCTGTGAATCTCTGATATGATAAGAACATCTTCCTGCTATGTACCTAGGACAATACATAATTTGAGGACCCCTGACTATTCAGACCAACCTTCTGTCTGAAAGGGACACAAAATGCTGGCTAAAATCTAAGAAATGTCTTTTAAAGCCTCAAAAAAAAATCAAGGAAACGAAAATTAGATAACGAGAAGCTATAATGTAAGTAAAATTGAAGCCAATAGCTATCATTAATCCTTTACAATGGAGGTCCCCAACCCCCTGTTAGGAACGAGGCCACACAGAAAGAGGTAAGCGCCTGGCTAGCGAGTGAAGCTTCATCTATATTTGCAGCCACTCTCCAGCACTAGCATCACCTCCTCAGCTCTATCTCAGACCATCAGGCATTAGATTCTCATAGGAGCACCAGTCTCTGGTGCCAAAAAGTTCCTGTTTTGTCTAGGAAGGACCTCAAGTCTACTTTTCCCTTTACTCCATCTAGCCCTAAGTATTCATCCTTCAAATATTTCTCCATAATCTTGATTGTACTCTCTTCTCTCCAGTTCGCCTGACCCCAAGAAGACCCATGTGATCTGGGGCCCCAGTTAGGTGAGTCCCGGCTGCTTGTTATTGGGTAGGAAAAGGAGGGGAGCCAGCAACAGCAGGCAGATGAACCAGGTATTCCCTCCCCTAATTCTCATCCCCTAGGATTTTGGGATCTCTGGTTTTCATTTCGGCGCGCTGTACACCCAAAACAAGAAGGTGATCTCTGCCATAAGCACTCTTGGCGTCTTCCACAGCGTCTCTGGCATTGCCCAGTACAAGCTGCGTCAGCTTCTCCAT